>NW_006711154.1:0-714986 GCF_000167675.1 Trichoderma reesei QM6a | reverse complement strand
CTCAACAACGCCAAGCCGGGCTCCCCCGACCTGGCCATCCTCAGCTTCGCCAACTCGTTCCACGGCCGTGGCTTCGGGAGCTTGAGCGCCACTCGCTCAAAGGCCGTGCACAAGCTGGATATCCCGTCCTTCAACTGGCCGCAGGCGCCGTTCCCGGCTCTCAAGTACCCGCTGGACAAGCATGCCGAGGAGAATGCCGCTGAGGAGAAGAGGTGCCTCGAGAAGGTGGAGGAACTCATCACCACATGGTTTGTCTCCCATTCCGGAAGATGAGAGAGAGAGAGAGAGAGCGAGCGTTCTGTTTTGAACCTCCTGAGACTGATACGTTTTATTTGTGACAGGCAATTCCCCGTTGCTGGCTTGATCGTCGAGCCCATCCAGAGCGAAGGAGGCGACAACCACGCCTCCCCTGCCTTCTTCCAGGGCCTCCGTGACATTACCCAGAAGCACAACGTCACCATGATCGTCGACGAGGTCCAGACCGGCTTCGGCGCCACGGGCAAGTTCTGGGGCCACCAGCACTGGAACCTGTCTTCGCCCCCAGACATTGTCACCTTTTCCAAGAAGGCCCAGACCGCCGGTTACTACTTCAGCAACCCCAGGCTGGTGCCCGACAAGGCTTACCGCCAGTTCAACACGTGAGTTTTCCAAAAAACCTGCCGAGGAGATAATCTTTGTGTTTCGTTTCTTTTGGGGTGGGATGGGCAAGGGAAGAGAGAAAAGAAGAATACTGACTTTGATGATGAACAAATTAGTTGGATCGGTGACCCAGCCCGTGTCCTCATGAGCAAGGCCGTCGTCGAGGAGATTCTCTCCAAGGATCTCGTCAACCAATGCGTAAGCAACCATCCTTCCCCTGAACTTTCAAATACAGCCCTAATAACAGAATATTCAGGCCCGCGTCGGTGTCGCTCTGTACAACGAACTCGAGCGCCTCGCCGCGAAATACCCGGAGCTCGTCAAGAACCTCCGCGGCAAAGGCCAGGGGTAAGCCTCATCTCAGCAAATCAACCACCACTCCCCTTTGCTCATTTATTAACGACAACGTCAAACTTCTAGAACATACATTGCCTTCGACACAAAGGATCCCGCCTCCCTCGTCAAGAAGATGAAGTCTCTCGGCGTCAACATCGGCACTTGCGGCACCCAGACCGTCCGCCTCCGCCCGATGCTCATCTTTGAGGAAGCTCACAGTCAGTTTTTCCCCCCTTTATCTCTTACCTTTTCCTATGTTGCGTTGTTGTCTTGGTGTGGTTGGCTAATGAAGTGACATTTGCAGTTCCCCTTTTGATCTCGGCTTTGGATAAGGCTCTTGGCTCGGCGTAAGATGAAGAAACAAAAAAAACTAGGAGGGACACGGTTCGGGAGCGGATATGCATATTTTTTTCGGATAAGCGTTATTGTTAATCTGGCCCTTTTGGGGCTTTGTGTAGTATATAAACTGAATAACATCATCTTCCATTTCATCCTTTAATACGCAGCCCATCACGATATGCAAGGTTTCCATCTCTGTTGAAATGTAACCGGCCTCGACTTGCCTTCAAATCATCGACTCCAGCAAGTCCAGATAACAGAAAAGCCCCTAGCGAAGCATTGTGGGGGAGATTTGCCACCCATAGTAACGGTTCAACCATCTCACATACAAGCTCACGCACTAGACCCCAGATCCTCCCCTTGTCAAGCCTGATCAAGAACCGCTCACCGAGTCTCTCGTACGTATTCTCTCTCTCTCTCTCTCTCTCTCTCTCTCTCTCTCTCTCTCTCTCTCTCTCTCTCTCTTCTCCGGTGGCCGGTCCGGAGTCTTGAATGCCGAGAATCACAGTATGAGATGCCCCGAGTCAGCATCCCCTCTTGTCCCGCATTTTGCTAAGCCGAGATGCAAGTCCATCTTCGGCAGACAACGACATGAGCGCCCCCCCGTGGGACCTCCGGATTCCGTTGCCGGTCGGTGGGAAATATCCGGTTCCGCTTCGGAACGTTTGGCCGAGGATAGCCAGCGAAACGGATACACCTTCTTTGGATGGAGCGATAATACGATATCGGAAACAAGGGGCTTTATGAAAAGAAGAGTCGTGGTCACTTGCACATTCATCTCTGCGATTCCTTCATCATCAACGAGCTGCATTCCCCAATCTTTTCCGTTGAGAGACGGGAAAAGGAGGGCCAAAGTTCGATATCCCGTACCTCTCGCTTACTGGCTTCGCTTGCCCCTGGACTCAAACGGGAGGATAAGACTCAGAATCACAAGCAGCCCGAACAACGCCGCGCAGACAAACAGAGGAGCCGTCGTCTCCACGTTTGCATAGCTTCCGACCAGTACGCCCAGAATGCCACCGATTCTGTTCACAATAACGCAGAGGCCGTAGCCCGTGGCGCGGTGTGCAGACGGCAGGATCTCAGGGGTATATGCATAAATCGTGCCATAGTAGATGTTGCTATACAGAAGAGCTCAACGTCAGCAGTCGAAAGCAAACGATGAAGAGATTGGAAGCAAAACTCACGAGGCGGCTGAAATGGCTGCAGACACTCCAACATTCTGAGCAGGAGTCTTGATCTGCGTATAGCCAAACTGAAGCACCATCGTCACCAGTGCCCCGACGGCGAGCGTGCCTCTGCGCCCAAAGAACTTGGTCTCAATCAGGATCGCCGCAATGATCGGACCGACGAGTCCTGCAACCTGATTGATGGCATAGTCTCTCCACGTAGCATACGTCGAGCCATCGCCGACGACGGCGCCCCGGGACTGGAGATAGAACGGCAAGAAGACGCTGTACAGCGGAGACACCATCCCAATGACGAACCAGTTGGACAGGATAACGGCGGTCGACCAGGCGAGCTGCCGTGTCTGGAAGAGGCCCTTGAAGTGCATCTTGAGCCGGAGCGGCGCCCAGACGGACTGTTCCGTGTGCAGCACGATGCCTTCTGCCTGCAGCCTCTCCAGTGTCAAGCTGTGCGATCTGCCGGCCTTGATGGAGATGTCGTTGAGCGTCCTGACGACCTCCGCGTCACGGTTCTGCGAAATCAGCCACCGCGGCGTCTGCGTCATGCGTATAAAGGCGATCCGAGCAATGGCCATGATCAGGACAAGGCCGCCGCACGTGAAATGAAGATATCGCCAGCCCATATTGTCGGCTCTCCGGCACGTGTCGGGAGTTGCATCGGGGGCGCAGCTGAAGTTGGCCATGAAGGCCCATGAGAGGAGACCCGTGATGGTGTATCCGACAGCCCACCAGACGGCCATGAACGTGACGAGCCAGGAATGTGTGGTGGGCAAGAACTCGATGAGGTTTGTCGCATCGAGAACGTAGTTGCCGCCGGCACCCGCGGAGTAGATGGCAACACTGTTATGACACAAGATACAGAGTCAGTCGCTGCTCGGCCATTCACTCGGGAGCACATCGTGAGAAGGTGAGGAGAAGCGACTCACATCGCAGCAAAGGATATGTAAGAAGGCATGCCGCCTGCAACGAGCACAAAGACGGCACATGACAAGAGACTGGTGTTGAAGGCCAGCTTCCTTCCGATAATGTCGGCAGAGAAGCCCCATATGCCAGCACCCACAAGGAGGCCAACTTGAGAAGCGAGGGGGATGCCCGAAACGTGAGCGTCCGGCAACCCATATTCCTGCTGAACAGCTGGATTCGCAATCGATTGACAGACGACTAGGAGCTATAGAGAGATAGACCCGGATTATCGCTGGTCAGTCAATCAATGTCGCAAGACGGAACGCAGCTCGAAGCGCGGCAGGGGGGACAGCTGAGCAAGTGACGCATACCGAATCAACCGCATATCCAAATCCATTAAGAAAGAACAACTTCCACTGAAACTCCGTCATGCCAATCTCATCAATCGCGCTGTTAACGAGGGCCATCTTCCGAGCCAAAACGGGGTCAACCGCCTTCACATCGAAGACTTCGCTGGGGGAGCTGGAAGCAGTCTCATCTCGAGACTCCTCATCCAACACTACAGCCGGAGATTTATCATTGCTAGAATAGGACTCGGACCTATTTTTGGCATTAGAATTGGAGTTAGAATGAGAGCTCGCATTGTCGTATAAAGGAGATTCTTTCTCGGGCAGCTCAGTGGCTGCTGCTGTCGGTGATGACGGTTCGATCGCCATTGTTGTGTTTCCTCCAAGAGCTCTTGAAGACGTAGATCAAGCAGGAGTAGCATGTGTCCTTGCTTCTCAAACCCAGATCGCCTGTTGTCGAGTCGTATATATAACCATGCTTGTTCATCCCCTTTCCTTGCTAATCCTCCGCAGTATCACTGCATCCGACTGCACGCGCCATCACAGCTTCGCCCACAGCCTTGCTGCACTTCGTCCCAATGATACGGCCACCAAGATAAAAAGCACGTTTTCGACTTGCAAATGGTATCATATGCGATTGAGCGCTTCAGCCGCGTATAGCATCGCAGACTGTCACCCGCAAGCCGCAAGAAGCTGCCGCCTTCCGAGGTGCCGAGTCGCACCGCGCTTCAGCTGGCCATGATGGCGTTTGCGACCGTATAATGGTATCATTGCCTTGATCTGGCCTAGGAGAGACGACAAGGGATGAATGCAGTTGTTTGATTCCATATCTTGATGCTGCCAATGTTGGTCCGTGTACAGGCCACTTCCCCGCGTCTCGCGTCTTATCAGCACGGCATCTCCGTGAGATCGCCGGTACCGCAATCCTGGAGATATCAGATGCGAGATGCAGCAGTCCGCGGGATTTCGGGACGAATCATTGTCGTTGCCTACCCTGTGCTCTGTATGTAGAAGGCTCAAGAGGGTGGTGTCGTCGCATATGCAGGGTAGCAGGGCGCAGTTGTCGCCATCGCGGGATGGCATGGCGATATAGTCTCTAGCCAAGGTATTGCGCATGCCTCCGCAGTACTGTGTAAGCAAAGTTGCATGTGAGGGTATCAACTTTAGACTTACTCAAAGCTGGATTATATCTCGACAAATCATAAACTCCTCTCGAGTGGTTAAATATCACCATTCTTCCATGAAGTGAAGGCGCATCAAAAAGACAGTTGATAGCATCCGCGGTCATACCTGAAGGCACACAAGTCAGCCAAAGAATAACAGGAACATATCGAAATCACCACTCACAATGGCCACCCTCACCCTCACCTCCACAATCAGTCCTCGCGTATTGGCTTACAAGCCACCCCATCCCGAGCTCAAGGAGTTCGTTCCCGCCCGTGACCGCGCTTTCTTCGCAGACCCGGAAAAGGCATCCCTTCTAAGCCTGGCCACAGCCGTTGAAGAGGTCACTCCGCTCATCGGCACGGAACTCCAAGGCGTTCAGCTAAGCAAGCTCACCGACCAGCAAAAGGACGAGCTGGCATTGCTCGTAGCAGAGGTGCGCAGTAGTTGCAAAGCAAGAAGAGTCCTGTCAGACACAGTGATGGCACAGGGCCAAGTCGTCGAGGAAGAGACTCACTGATATCGTTCGTCGCAGAGGGGCGTCGTCTTCTTCCGAGATCAGGACATTACTCTCGACCAGCAGCATGCGCTGGCATCGTACTATGGCATTGTACGTCAGCAACTCAACATGAATGATGCAAGAAACCTACACGTGGGAAGCTTACCAGTTGTTAGCAAGATAGAGACCCCAACCAACAAGATCCTAGGCACGTAACCATCATTGGCCGTGGCGGGTAGGTTATCAGTTCCTTATTTAAACTGGTTGGTTGTACTGAGGTCCTCTGTTGCAGAAACATTCGAGGCCATGGCAACTTCAGCTCAGAATGGCATGGAGATCACTCCTTCGAGGTGAATCCGCCGTCGTACACCCTACTGCGCATGGTCAAGACTCCTCCCAGCGGCGGAGACACCATCTTCACCAGTCAGACCGGCCTTTATGACGCATTGAGTCCTGCTTTCCAGAGAGCCATTGAAGGCTTGCACGGCGTTCACTCTTCAGACGTATGTAGAGGCCCTTGATTGCGGTATATCAACAGAGATCGACTAACGTGGGGGAAATATCTGTAGAAAACCTATCTCGCCTCCATCAACGGAGGAGGCACGCCGCACAGGGCTCCCATCGTCACAGCCCATCCTTTGGTCCGGACTCACCCAGTGACCCGCCTCAAGTCTCTCTTCTATAACCCCCATTTCGTTGATCGTATCCAGGAGCTCAACGCCCAGGAGTCTCACCACATCCTGGCCTTCCTCCGCGAGCACCTCTCAAACGCAGACGATTTGACTGTGCGCTGGAAGTGGACCCCCAGAGCCGTTGCCTTTTGGGACAACAGAATCATAGCCCACAAGGCCGTTCCAGGTCATTATGACACAGAGCTGAGAGAAGGAAAGCGGACAGCAGTCCATGGCGAGCGGCCCTTTTACGATCCGGAGAAGAGCGAGAGCTTGAGCGAAAGGGCGGCGAGACTGGCAGAAGAGAAGGGCGTGAACGGAAACGGGTTCGTCGAAAAAACAAAGGAACTGGTTCTGAACGATTAACGTCAACATGCAAAGCCATAACAATAAGACTCTGTCTGGAGACTGTCTTGACTTACCAGATGGCATCAGACGAATAAGGTGATGGAGAAGTGTCAAAGTACGATCGTAATTGCTTGTTTCATTGGGCTTGATAAAGTCAAAGAAACGTGACTCGTAGTCGGGTTCGGATTCGTATGACCAAGAATGTCTGCATGCGCCAAAAAATCAAAGTCAGTGACCATGACCTACTCGCCGAGAGTCGATCATTCAGATGCTGTGCTGGAAGATTGCCATACCTTGAACGAGATTCAGGAAACCCTTGCCATGTAGAAAATGCAGCAAGAGACGACTTCTCCAGGGCCAAGGCCCTTAGGCAAAGTTCCTGTTGACCATCCGAAAGAAAGGGGTCAACGTGAAGCGTTTGTAGTGACAAGCCGCCAGCCAAAGGAGAAGCACCCAAAGGCAAAATGCAAAGACGACGCGGCACTCTGGCAGACGGAGGATTCTTCGCAGGCAAGCGAAGGCGTTGCCGTGGTGGATGACACGGATCTCTTCTGGCATGGCGATGCGGCTCGCCATCTCCCAAATCGAAGGCATGGTTGTCTTCGTGGGATGTAGCTCTGAATAGAGACTCCGGATAGAATCGATGCAAACTTGTTGTCGTGCTGATGAATCAAGACGTCGATCAGACTTCGTTGCGCGTGGTGGTTTCTTGGATAGGCAGAGATGCGAAACAAAAGAGTTGACAAAGAGACAGTGAGTAATCCCAGCAGCCTCCTCGTCGAAGCAAACCGCAGCACGCATCAAGACCAGCAGTGATGCAGCAAAATGCACAGCACACCCACCTTTCTTTCCCTTCGTAAACAGCTAGTATATCAGAGCCAATTCACTCCGTCAATATCGTCCCAATACTCCATGAAAATCCAAGTTGTTGCTGAGGCGAAAGAAATCAGGGGCTCCAAGGAAACGCACGCCTCTGAGTGGCCACTCCACCACAACAGCTGCCAGCCCTCGACGCAGTCACTCGACCTTCCCAACGGCATCCCCCTTCCAAGCCAAGCAGCTGGCAGAAAGCCTGGCGCCCACCGAGCTCCCAGTTTTCGAAGCTTCTTCCCTCCTCACCTTCGTTCCGTTTTCGAGAGACGTGTTTTCGTGTTTCTCGCTTTCTTTGCAACAATCGTCAACGCACATCTTCCATCTGACTCTGAGTTGAACACTTCTTCACCTCCTGCTCATCAAGCAATCTTGCCTCCTTCCATCTGAAAAGCAGCTGCACACAAGGTACGTTGAGCTCTGGTCGTCGTCGTCTTCCTCCTCCCTCGCCCTCTTCCATCTGGTCTTCCCTCCTCTCTCCATCTCCTATCTCCATCTTCATTGTTTCATCAATCATCTGCCGCCTCTCGTCTCCTTCCTCCTAGAGCTCTTCTACCTCATCGTCATCATCGTCATCGCAGTCGAGGGCTGGCCTCCTCTCGCCTCCTCCTCTCTTCCTCCTCTGCCTCTTCTGCAGCCTCTTCTCCCCATCCACTCCACGCCCTTCTTCCTCGTCCTCCAGGTATTCTCTCCTCCTTCGACTGTCCAAGTCACCGTCATGACCTTCCTCGTCATCTTCGCCATCGTCCTCCCCTTCCTCCTCCCACGCGCAGCCCTCCACCCTGCCCTACCAAACTACATTCTCTTCCACTTCATCATCATCCCCGGACTCGTCAAACTAAGACCTCGCAACAAAGATCGATCCATCTTCATCAACATGGCTGATTCCGCCAACAAACCCACCCCCAACAACCGCGGCTTCTATCTCGCCATCGCCTTTGGCATCGTCGGCCTCTTCCTCATGATGGTCGTCCCCTGCGCCATCGCCATGGGCGTCGCCCGCTGCCGCGAGAAGCGCCAGGAACGTCGTGACGCCCTCCGCCGCGAGCTCGAGGGAGGCCAAGCCGACGACGACGCCACCAACGGCGACGACGCCCCTGCCGGCCGCTTCCCCATCTTCGGCGTCGACGAAGTCGGCGAGGCTTCTGGCTGGCGCCACGACGACAATGACCTCGAAACCGCCACCACCACCAATCTATTCCAAGACACCACCATCCTCCAGCATCCCGACGGCCTCGTCGAGATTCGCAAGCCCGAGCCCGTCTACGGAATGGGGACTTGTCGTGTCCACGGCGGTCGCTTCCAGGAGCACCTCCCTGAGGCCTTCGACCACTTCCCCGATGAGGAGGAGCAAGCCCAGATGCTCGAGCAGGCCGAGAACAACGAGGACTCTACCGAGGACTCTGGCTCTTCCTACAAGGGCAAGGGAAAGGAGCCTCTCATTGCGAAGCACAAGGAGGAGTAACTTTAAAGTTCTCCCATGCTCTGGCGAAGGCCAAGCATCGCCCCCCCTGACGATATTTTACGATGATGTACCGAGAAATGATTGGCTTTCTTTTTAACAGGAATCTGGCGGATAATGGGATCGAGTTGATATGTTTTTATTACGCCTTCTAAGGGAAAGGGTACGACATCGACGGTAAAGACGTCAGTTTATTGTTGTTCTATCAAAGGGTTATAGGGTCGCGGGTACATCATCATCGTCGGGGTCACTCCTCTAACAGAGAGAATATGCCACCCTCATCTGATTAAACTCTATTCTGCCTGCGACTTTGTGACAAACTCTGTTCAACAATGAACACCGCCATTGTATTCAATGCTTGTGCTGAAGAGTTGTTCTAGGATCGTTTCCACTATTTCCTTTGTTCTGACTTCGCTTTGACCCGCAGAACTTTCTGTTCAGATACTTTCCAAAAGCCTTGTGTTCTTCTAAAGATCTAGAAGAAAGAAGCTTCACTGTATTCTGTTTTGCCCGTGCCAATTGGGCATCTCGAAGCCCAAGAAGGGGATTTCACAAATAAGAAGAGACAAAGGAAGGGAAACAATCTCTCCATCCCATAAATCCTCCAACTCCCACCATCCTTCCATCGATATCTCCCCCAGAAGCCTCGCCGGCCAAGCTCTCCTCAACTATCAAAACCACCACCAAGTAATCACCTCCCCAAGCAACTTCAAATCCTCTATCTTCAAGTCTCAAAATGTCCTTCGCCGGCTACTTCTTCATCCGCTCACCAACCCCCATCCCCAAACCCCTCTTCACCATCCCCCACATCTTCTCCCGCCCCCCTCCTCCCCCTTCATTCCCCTTCATCCGCTCCTCCTTCGCCGCGATATCCAACTTCTTCAGGGACGCCCTCGCAATCATCCAGTTCTTCTGGCCTCTCTTCCTCGTCGTCTTCTGCATCAGCTTGTTCGCCTGCTTCGTCCAGCAGCACATCTTTGCCGTTCTCTCTTGGGCAGTTCAGAATCTTGCATATCTTTCGCGACGCGTTCTGCCTCCTCTCTGGAAGATTCTTGTCACGGCCGTTGATCCCGTCATCAAGAAGCTACCGTCGAACTGGAATCCTTTCGGCAGCAAGAAACAGTCAGGTGGCAAATCACGATCTGGTGGGAAAAAGTAGCGTACGTCGCTTGGCTGCATACAACCCAGATCTCTCCTCCTCTTTCCTCCCCAAGGCCTTTGCTAACATGATATATCTCGATGAAGTCAAATCTTAGTCGCATCACGCTGTAGTCTACAACACTATACCATCAGGCTCAAGCGCAGTACGGCATCATATCAACAATGGACCTACTAGCTCTCAGTGAGGCCTTGGCTGGATGTTTCCCCAAAACGTCGGTCGAATCGCTGTTGATTATCAAACGAGTCAAGGACAATGCTTCGACTTCAATGAGCAAGAGATGGTACCTTAGATCTGAGCCCAGGATTAGAGCTGTATATACACTTCATACGAGCCCCCATCATGTTGTACACCATCCCATCATGCCAATTATCATGCATTTGTACAGTGGCAAATTGACATGTGCTGTTTACTAAGAGAGGATACGCAAGAGACGTAGGAGTGGTTCCATTGATCGTACACGTAATCGTGTCGACATCACCTATGCTCGACACTAAAAAAGCAACATGATTATGTTTGTGGCAATCCGTGCCAATCGCAGAGAGGAGACCAACTCTATATCGACGCCAAACTCCCGTTATAGAAGCATTTAGAGGAGATGAAAGCAGTTATAAAAAAAAAACAAAGCCTCCAAGAGGAGGGTAAGAAAAGGATGCTCACGATGCAACGGATCGGTATTCAGGTGCAATCAGAGCGTTCTCCAACACATGCATGGACCCTGCATTCCTGCCTAGTTCCCATGCCCATGCATACAGACGCCCTATTGTCCTCGTCGCAGCCCATATTTGTTCAATACAGATGATGGCTAGAAGACGGTGGCCCCTAGCCCAAATGGCCCATATTGCCCATATCGAGGTTGCCCATGGTGTAGCCATCAAACATGGCGGCGGAGAGTTGCTCTCCGCTACTTGGCATCAATTCTCCAAACATGTCCCAATTCACTGTGGAAACATCAAGGTACCCCCCGAGGAACTGGTTGAAACCCATGAGTGGCTGTTGCTGAGGTGTCACCGTGGTCGCGGGAGAAGTCACAGAACCCTGCCCAGACGACTTGGAATCGCTGCAGGGCACCAATTCCCGAAGACGATTGATGAAGCTCGGGGTTTCAATCACTTGGCCATTCTGGGCGTAGGCCAGCTCCCGCGCTCGCCAGGCTTTGAGCACAAATTGAGCTTGAGCCGCATGTGGCTTGATGGTCATGTCAGAGAATTCTTGATGGTTGGCGTAAACCTTGCGCATAACCTCCCAGGCGCGGTCCGCCAGTGTTCCCATCGGGCGATCGTGAAGCAGGCCCGTGAAGACTGCAAAGGCATCAAGCTGAAAGTGAAACCTCATGAACCACTGGAAGCCGGCTGCCACCATTTGCTCGTGCGCCTCCATCTTATGCTCCATCATCATGAGCAGGACTTTGAAGAAGTTGTCTTTGGGACCAAATATCTCGGTCCCCCATTCTGGCTGCTCTTGGATGGGCACAAGCATCTCCGACAACCTATGAGTGAGCATTGGCCGGATGGCAAGCGCCGCAACGTGGGCGTTGCCTGCCCTCACATCGATCATGTTCTTTTCAATCTCCAGCAGTCTCTCTTCCAGTTTTTCTGCCTTTTTCCGGAATTTCTCGAATATCGCCTTGGTGTTGTTTTCCGGGTCCGCGCTGTCGTCGAGCGTTTGGCCCATGATGGCAGCTTCGAAGGCACGGGACTCGTTGGAGCCGTCTGTTTCCATCTTGAATCGGAATACTTCCGTAATGACGATGCTGAAGGCCATTTCTGTAGGGCCATCACGCTCCACGACTGGCTCAGTAGAGCCTGGGAATAGGTCCGCATCGTTTAGATTCAGGGGCCTCCTGGTGTCCCAATCGTGATTCATCCACGACTGGCTGAGGCCAGACATCATGGCGCATTTGGCATCGAGCATCATGATCTGCCACCAAATACGCCTGCGCATTTCGGTTTCGAAAGGGGTCAGGTTTAGTTGCAAACCATCGCGGTGATAGCCCATCTTCTGGGCTATACGCATAATGACTCCGCTGATGATCCATTGGGCATGTCTGTCATATCGTCCTTCTAGAGAAAGCTAGAAATCTTGTCAATCAACAGTTCTCAGACGGCAAGATCAAGGTAAGGTAAGATGTCAGATCTCATCAGACTTACCAGGTATAAGACGAGGGATTGCAACGTTGTCATGTTATAATTCTTGAGGAAGCTGTATTTGATCAAGCATGCCTTGGTACCAGTGTTGAATTTCTGGATGGCGGCTTCGCGAGACATGCCGAGGGTTTGTATGCTCTCTGCAGAAGTCATTGAAAGGCTTGCCATGGCGAAGATGGAGAAAAGAAGAGCTTGTTGGTGCATAGGCAGGCCGCTCATATTCGTCGCTGCTTCCATTATCACCGGCTGAAGCGTCGGGACGTGAATGACTTTGAAAAGGGGGTTGACGCGGTCGAGGTAGAGCTGCCAGAGCCGGAAAATATGGATAGGGTCGGGCTGCAGATCGTCAATGTTGGTGTTAAACACGTCGGCAGAAAGCACGAGGTCTGCATTGTTGTCTGGAGTGAGCTCGTCCGACCCAAGGAGACTCGTTTCTTCTGGATCATCCGTCTCAACAATATCCCGCATTTTCTGGAGCTGTACATCTCTTTAAAGTCAGCACACATTGTAGAGCAATGTTGACGGGGGGCTGGTCTCGAAACCCTCGGCCCAGGCCCTGGCTCATACCGGCCAGCGCATGTGTCCGTGACTTCACTCACCTCGTCGTACACACTAGCCCATATGTAGCTATCCATGAATCGGACGTTGCCATCTTCCTTCACCATGAGCGCGCCTGGATTACGAGACTGCGTGGAATCGACGCTGGCCGGCGTGGCGACGGGAGCCTCGGAAGCCGGCAAGTTGGGATTTGAAGGCGTTGTTGGTAATGGTGGTAACGGCCGTTGAGCAGTAGACGGAGCAGGTATCGGCACCGTTCCACTTGCATACTGCTTGAGTAGCTCCTCGCATCGCGCGAGGCGTTCCTGGAGATCTTGGTTTGGGCGCCTTCGCTTGCGAGCTGGCGCCGGGGTGCTGGGAGTGCAGGTGACATTGGCCTGTGGCAATGTGAGCTTCGTGTGATCCAAAGATTAGGCAACGAGCTGGAGTCGCTTTTTCCTTCCCATTTCCGCATACAAGATGCCCATGACAAGCTTGAGGTCGAAGTTCGAGGCTGGGAAAGAAGAGCGGCAGACAGCACATGTGATTAGACCCGGTAGCTACAAGCTACCAAGCAATCAAGGAGAAAAATGAATCGCGCACCTTGATACAGTTGGAACATGGGGAATTCCGGTCGCACTTGATTTTGCGATGCTGGCACAAAACACAAGCCAGTATCCTGGGATGCTTGTGAGGTCCCGGTGAAGCGTTTGACGACATGTCCAAGTTTGCGCCGGCGATTTCACATGTCAACCAGCGGGGAGAACGTGGGGTGTTTAAAGATCGGGTCGTAGCCAAACCCCGAAGTCTGACGATGAGAGCGGTAAAAGGGTAAAATCACCCACAGGGGGGGGTAAGCCAGGCCAAAAGTAAAGGAAGAAAGGAGAAATGCAAGAATCAGAAAAAGAAAAAGGGTCTCGAGTGCGCCAGGCAGAGATGAGTGTGAATGAAACAAGAGTTTCGAGGATCGCAGAGCACGTTGGGAAAAAAAATTATAGCAAGCCAAGAAGAAGGAGGGTATCGCCTGACAGAGCTGCTTGTTGCGAGACAGGGGCAAGAGGCTGTGTGCAGCAGCACGTCGGTGTCCGGAGTCGCGGTAATTGATCGAAGAACGAAGAGCTGATGGCAGGAAGGCCTCTGAGGAGACCTGAAGTTACGGGGATGCGGAAGAACACTCGACCCTGAGTGCTGGACAAAGTGCCACCGGAGAGTTCTCTTCTGTCCGGGCGAGCCAGGGAGCCGGACAACGGACCAAGGTGGCCGTTCCCGATACGCGTATTGAAGGAGGGCGGTGGTGGAGATGAAGCTGGGGACCGAGAAATGAATTACCAGACTCAAAACCCGTGCGCTGCCGGATGCGAGGCAACCCGGCGCAGGTAGTTATGCAGCAGGACTCGATGGCACAGACAGCTAGACGCCAGTGTCCGGGCTGGAATCCGGACGGCGGAGACGGCGGCGGCAACGGAGAGATGCTCAGTGCTGCTTCTCGAGTGCCTTCCGCAAGCCGTGGCCCTTTTCCCGCAGCCTTGCTGAAAAGACCCTCTCTTTCCGCTTCCTGCTGGAGTGATCCGCAGCAGTGTGACGGTGCCAATTGCGGAGAGAGAAGAGTCGTGGGCTTGGATATAAGGTGGTAGTACACGCTGGCTGAGCGCCACAGCTTCTGTATGTCCGTTATTCCGTTCGTGCGCGGCCGACGTCAGGGCCTAGCGGTTCTGACGCCAGGTACAAGGCAGTTTGTAAATTTATAATACAGCGGCGGGCTATACCGAGCTGGTGGGAGGCGGCAGCGTGCGTGTGATCGCGTGCGTCGAGCGGCCGTGCGCCTGTCTGGGTAGAAGAAGCTGCAAGACAAATACAGGGCCTCGCCGAGCGTGGTGTGAGCTCTCTGAACGGTGGGTTGTTGGGTCAATGCCGTCAATCCTTTGCAGAAGCGTCACAGTCGAAATCGAGGTTCGCGTACTCGGCTATCGCTGCCGTTGTGCCTAGACGGAGGCCGCGGAGAGAAAATTCCAGAGTAGCTGGCTGAAGCCGGCGGCTGGTTGGTCAGCGGCGAACTTGGCAGCGGGGGGCCAGGTGTGGAAGATAGGCAGTACTTAGGGCGATTGAGAAGCTGAGTTGGGCCTTGTGTCTGTATACAGACAGAAAGAGAGGATGGAGGACTATAGAAGGTGAAGAGCCGTTGCGGAAGATGATGAAAGTGACGTAGGGAAGAAGACGGAGGAGAGGAAAAAAGATCTCGAAACGTCAATGAGAGAGTAAGAAAGCTGAAGCCAAGGTACCAGAGTAAGGTAATAAGGTTGTGTTGAGAAAGGAAGGAAGCGGAATTGAGCTGTTTTTTCTGTCCTGCTTCATTCCTTCCTTTCGCTCGCTTTCGTCCTCGTAGGCGATCAGCAGGCACAAGGCAGCTATATACGCTCACGTACCTGCCGCTTTGCAATGATACCAGACTTCAGGTTCTCCTGTACATGTACCTTACCAGCTCAAAGCTTCAATAAGCTCTGATGTTACGACGGGATTGCCTCAGGCAGCCAAATTACTTTACCCTTGACATCTACGACAACTCAGGCTTCCGGTGAATTTGACCCAGACAAGCCTCCCGCAACTCCGGCCACCCATTCTGCTCCTCTTTCTCGCTTCATGCACAACATCCCTCTCCAAGTCTTTGGCTATCTTAACCGGGTACCCAGTACGAGTCCAGCATGTACCCTGGCGTTGTTGATTCACGACAACCAGTCGTATAATTTCCAATTGACGACAACCTGCCTCAGGGACGGAGCACGGTGGAGATGGTCTATTCTGTGGTGCGTGGGTGACTCAACCAAGCCTCTTTCGGCTCTGCCCTATCCTGCGATTCTCTCCCTGGAAGCAACAAGAGGCATCAAGAGTCCATGTAAGCCGAAAAGTCTAAAACCAGACCGTCGTCATGGCTCATTTCTCTTGGACCTGCGTTATGTGATGGATCACCGTCGACTCACCCGAGAAATTATCAGACAGACGTCGAAAAGTCCCGAAGGCCTGCAGGGGCACATGGGGTTTGGCGATACCCAAGGCGTGGCAGTGCGCGGCTGAAGGGCTAGGCTACAACATGATGACTCAGGCCTTGATTTCAGGAGCAAGATTGCTTTGATGAATGCCGTGCTAGCGGTTAGACAACGGGTTTGCTGCGTCTATTCGTGGCCAAGGCCGCGCGTAGGTAGTCATCGAATTTCGTCTGTCTGTTGCAGCTACGACGTGCTCAAGGCTATACGCTATACGCGGACTACGTGGCCGTGGCTTTGGTCAACCCGCGAAGCCTTCATTTCCAGCAAGGCCTCCGGTTAGGCCTCTTTGGGGAAGATATGGCCGATTTGGCGGCTGCACACCTGCTCGTTGAGGCATGCACGGCGATGGTGCTATGTCATGAACGGCTTCACGGACGACTCTGAGAGCTTTGAAAGCTGCATCGGAACCTTTAGGAGCCAGGTCGGATCCGAACCATGATAGTGACAAAAGGGAGCCATCAAACGAGCCACCGCAGCCTCGTCTGCCAAAATCTTGGCCTGGCGTGTGACCAAGTTTGACTCTCCGGGTCCTGATGAACGGACTGTTCGTGTCCCTCGTTTGCAGAAGATGGGACGTGGGGCCGCGATCAGCGAGGGATGACTCTTCGATGCTCTTGAGCCAGTTGACCTCTTTTCAGGTGATTCCGATTGGACCCTGACCAACAGGACGGCCTCGTTTTGCTCGGCTTTGACGTCGCCCAAGCACGCTGCTACGACCCCTCCATCGACGCCTCTCAGAAACCGGCGTGGCGCCAGCGCTCCTCCAGGAAGCCCGGCCATCATGGCCGACCAGTGTCGAACAGTTGATGAGTCCCAGCGTGTGGGCGCGCGGCTGCTGGCCTCCAGCGCTTCCATGGAGGCGCCCCGGGGTTCGGGTCCTTGCCGTCGTCCGAGAGTCGGATAAACCCACTCGAATCCGCTTCGCAAGTCCGCAACGTCCGTCCTCGTACTGTATGTCCACGGCCTGCGGAGGGCTGAACTAGTATTGAAGTCGCATCACCAGACTCGGCTGCTGATGCTTTGGCCTTGGCTTTGGCCCTATTGCGGCCAAACAAGGCGCACGGGATTGGTGTCGACTTGACCTACCTCTACGACTAATACCTTACGAAGTGCTACATCATAATGCAGCCCAGAGGGTGGTTCTATTTGGGACATTGATGCATAAAATGCCCGGAACCAAGGACTGCCGCTGTGCAATATGGAATGCTGCCCAAGCACACGCCATTGTTGCTACCACTAGGTACTGACTGACATACAAATTGTGCCACCAACTCACTGCTGGTTACCTCTACATGCGTGGTTTGTTTCGAGTTTCGATAACTCGATGACGTCTGTGACAGCTTGCTAGACGAGGGACCACGGCAAAGCCCCCGATAGGGACGCTCCAGCCGAAATGAGTCGGTCTTTTCTTAGCTCAGAGCGAGGCCGACGTGCTTTTCGGAGCCGACTCTGACATTTTGACGTGAAGTAGTCCGAGAGCTTGATATGCGAGCGAGAGCGCCCGAGTGTTCTGGGACCTTCGGACGCCATGCCCGTCTCTTTGGGCATCACGGTACCGAGTCAACAACACCGTGCGTGGCCCTCCGCCTGGTGCGCTGACTCGAATCTCCCCTTCTCGGTTGCTCGGGCATCATAGGCCGGGTTTCCAAGCATTCGCCGGCACTGTAACCGCAAACACGGTTCACCCCTGTTTAGGCGACATGTATGTGCGAACTCATCACATCTATCTTGCCCATGCAATTGCGGTGCCTGCTGCAAGATACCTAGGCGTTGGCTGGGCCCATGGCGGTTTGATTCTCGATGCCTGATAGGCAGCAGAATTATATCGTGCAGAGCGCAGTTTCAGACTCTTGAGAATCCAAAGCACCCTCATTTCCAAGAGCACAGAGAAACCGACAAATCCAGGCTCCAATATTCCAATGCCGGAGCCTGCTCCGGCCTCCATGGTGTCTGGGGGTACCAGGCACAAATTACTGTCGAGAACCCCATGGCCCACAGAAGCACATCTCCTATACCTACCGTTAATCCCAGCAACGGTACGGCAAGTAGTACATGTAGGGATGCAGGTCCTCCTATAGTGACATGGATGCAGAGCGGATTCTTTACCTTGCAGCTTCCCCTACCAAGCAGTCCAAGGCTCGCTGCTACTGTACCTGGTCCCAAGGACCTCGATTTAAGCTTAACAAGCCGCTGCCGTTTGACCCCTCTGGATCTTTCTATTTGTACTACCTACTTGTATTACATTGAGCCTTTGGTGGCTTCAGCGGCACGCACCCTACTACTACTCGAAAGCGACTCGTGATGACAGAATAAGAAGGTTGTGTCGACTACATGTGGTGGCTTGTACAGCCCCTTTGCGCCAGTCCACCAAGCCGAGGTCGAGACTTTCGAAGCCACCTCACTGAAATGGCCTCCATCTTTGTGGCTCCAGGCCCTTGGACTGCAGTCTCGACTGAGCAAAATGGCGAGCATAGAAGAGCATGAGGGAACACAAGAACAGCACGACCACTAAGGGATCATTATGAGGGTTGCTCTCCATGTAACGCCACCTGCAAGCTGGCAGCAAGTTGTTGCAACCCTCTACAATAAGCTTCATTCAGCCTCGCTCAGCCCAAGCCTTGGCCGCGATCCAGCATCAAGCTAACTATGTGATTCAAATTGCGATAGTTCGCTCATCTCTCATCTCTAGCTCTCCCGCTGTCTACATATATTCACAAGCGCCAGCCATGGGTGCAACCGTGCTCATAGAAGGTGTTGGCTTCAAGTGAAACACCGAGGAGCTCTCCGCAACTCATATCAAACAGCGATACACTGAACGCCATGGCCACGGCAATGCGAGCCTGGACATTTTCCCGCCGCGGCTCACCCTCAGATGTCCTATCCCTCGACTCATCCCGGCCCTTTCCAGCGTTTCCCCCTCAAGCTGCTCACCCCGAAGAATGGGTCCTGCTCAAGGTCGCTTTTGCAGGCCTCAACGTCGGCGCCATCTTCCAAATGACTCTCATACCAGCATTTCTCCGCAGCAAGACATGCGTACCGGAAATGGACCTGTCGGGCATCGTCCAAGACGTATGGCATCCCCACGCTGAAAACAACAACAAGGGCCAAGATGTCAACACAAACGTCAACACCCAGACTCGCTTCCGCAAAGGCGACAAAGTCATGGCTATGCTCCCCGCCAGCCACACCCTGCCCACCGGAACCGGTGCCCTGGCCGAATACATCGCCATCCCAGCCCGGTTCGCCGTCCACAAGCCCGCCTCGGTGCCCTTGGCCGACGCAGCGGGCTGTCTTCTAACCGGCATGACGGCACACCAGCTCGTCGTCGAGTCCGGCATCAGGCCCGGCCACCGCGTCCTCGTCAACGCGGCCAGCGGCGGCATCGGCACCATGGTCGTGCAAATGGCCCGCCGGGTCGTCGGTCCCGAGGGCCTCGTCGTGGGCATCTGCAGCGGTAGAAACGCCCGCATGGTCAAAGGCCTCGGAGCCGACAAAGTCATCGACTACACCCAGCACCAGCATCCGCATACTAACAACAACAACAACAATAACAACCTCCCCGCCCACCTCGCCAGCCTCTTCCACGCCCACCCCTTCGACGCCATCATCGACACCCTCGGCCACCAGTCCCTCTACCTCGGCTCACCAAACTATCTCGTCTCCTCAGGCACATACTCCTCCGTCGGCATCAAGCCCCCCGACTTCTCCATTCCCAACTTCCTCCGCGCCGTCTACCAGATGAAGCTCAACGAGTGGTGGCCCGTAAGTCGCATGCTCGGCGGCGCAGGGCGTCCCTGGCGGGGCGTGTCCATGATGGAGCCGTCGCTCGAGGACCGCCAGCGCATCGCCGACATGCTGGGCCAAGGCCACGTCCGCGTCGTCAGGGACAGCATCTGGCGCTTCGAGGATGCCAGGGAGGCGTATGCGAGGCTAGGCGGGCTGCATGCGAGCGGCAAGGTCTTGGTGAGGGTGGATGAGAGCGTGGGTGATGATGATGAGTGCTGAGAAATGCGGTTCGTGTTCGTGTTCGTGTTGTGCGGACATCGTATCGCCGTCATTGAACAGCTGTGAGATATCAAGGCACTCATTCACCGCTGTTGCTCTTACAGGTAAAGGTAGCCGGATAGATCATGATGGCTTAACCCTTGTCGTTGTAATCCTGAAATGTAACCAAATATTCTACCAGAACAAAGTACCAAGTTAATCATGCTCTCATATCTCATGTCATCGTCCATCACAGCCTTCCATTCGTGCCCAAAACATACGCTCAGCCATGAATCTGCCCAAAGAAGAAAAATCGCTATGCCAACAGTCCCAACAGCATTCTACGCTCAAAGTCGCGGAATTGAATATAGAAAGGAGATTCTCATCTCAACTCTCTATCGTATTGATCACCACCACCCCCTCTCTTCCATCCACGGAGCTTCCGCCTCACCTCCTCGTATCCACAGCCTCAAGCGGATTCTCCCTCTCTTCCGCCGGCGGCGTAAATCTCGGCGGTCGATAGTCGTCATGGCTCACCCTCACCGACCTTCTCTGCCCCAGGTCCCCCGAGGTGCCCCTCAGAACCTCGCTCACGGGTTGTGCCGAAGGACCCAGACTTGATTCTGCTCCCCCATCATGGTCAGCCAACAGCGTAGCGCCTTCTTCCCTCTGAGCATTTCGCAGTCCCAATTCCTCTAGTTCGATGCCCTGTGAACCTGTACGCCCAGCTTCCAGGTCTGCAGCACCATCAGCAGCGTATTTCTTCAGAATCTCCTTTGCATTGGCGTCCTTCTCTATGCGCTGCATCAGATCTTGCTCAGTAGGCCAGTACACCCGACGGATAGCCTGCACGGCCAACTCCATTGTGATGGGTGTAACTATCCCAAGGAGAAGCGTTGTCCACCAAGAGAGTCGAGGCCCAAAGTTTTGTATAAAGTCGTCTCTAACTACTATTGGACCGACTGTTGGCTGATACACGGCAGAGATGACGAGGTTCCAAATGAACCACCCCGCGAGTTCAATGGCAAGGCCAAGAAGCGGGATCCAAGTTTTGCTGTGAAACTCCAGTACCCTAGAAGAGGTGGTCTATGTTAGATGCATGTTCCCCATTCCCTGACACATAGAGGAAATAGAGAATGTCCTCGTGGTGGGGTTCACTTACAGCAGCTTCACGTTGATGAAGATGACACCAACGCTGAAGCATATCGTCCCCATCGCATAGAGCCCGTTGTCTTCAGTGAAGAGAATCTCGTCAAACGCCTCCAGCACAAAGTAAAACACCACCACGCTTTCCGCAACAGCCATGACCATCCAGCCCAGGTACTGCAGCAAGTTGAACCCCTTCCTCTGCTGCCCAAAGGTATACAGCTCCGGCACCGAAAGCAACGTCGCCGGCCGCAAGTCCTTGTCAAAGATCCCCAGCAAAATCACCGGCAGTGAAGTAAACGCGCCGTTGAAAAGCGTGAGGCTCCATGACTCGTAGAGAGACGTGCCTGTGTAGCCGTTGAGCCGCTGAAACTGCGCCTGTATAAGGTAGAAGAAGGTCTCCTTCCAAAACGTGGCCAAGACATACTTGCCCGTTCGAATGTAATTCCATCGACCATGTACAAACAGCAGTTTCTGGAGGAACCTGAACTGTGCAATGGAATAGTCGGCTATCCTCGCTGCTTGAAGGCCTTCGCGGCCAGAGATGCCAATGCCCACGTGCGACGCCTGAATCATGCCAATGTCGTTGGCGCCGTCTCCAACAGCCAGAGTCATGCTTTTGGGAACAAACTGCCTTATAGACTTGACTAGGTTTGCCTTTTGCGCGGGCGATGCTCTGCAGCAGATGACAGAGTCAATTCTTACGACCAGGTCGTAGAACAGGGCAGCAAGTTCTTCATCAGCATCAATCTCAGCCAGCGTCTGTCCGTCCACAACCACAACAGAGTGAGGCACCATTCCCCGCGCAACCTCGTTCAGCGTCGTCATCAGAGTATCTTGTAGCTTACGCTTGGAGGCATCCAAGATATATATCTCGGAGAAGGGCTTGCAGACTCGCGCCGAATGCCCAATATTGATAGCAGTCTCCCTCTTATCACCAGTGAGCATCCACACCTTGACGTTTGCACGCCTCAGCTTGTCGATCGTCTCCGGGACCCCGTCCTGGAGCTTGTCTTCTATAGCTGTGGCACCAGCAAGCTCGAATTGCTCTTCAATTTGCTCAGCTGTTGTTTCGATGCGCTCTTGGCGGTCAACTAGGCTCGTCTCCGCCTCCTTATATGCGGTTTTCCACTCTGCATAGGCTTCCTCGTCAATGTATCGGTAGGCGTACAACAGAGTACGAAGGCCCTCGGCAGCAAAGTCATCCACATGCTGGAAGCATCTCTCAAAGATCGCCGCCTCATCCGCAGCCACTGATTCGTCTATCCTTTCGTCGTCTTCCCCAGCGTAATCCCTTTGGTCGTACGACGGCATGTGACCCAAGCTTTTTCTAGGGCCTCGTTGTGCGTCTGTCGATGTCCTGGGGGACACTATTTCCTCTGTATTTCGCCTGTGCAGCCACGAGGCCACCCCTTCTGCCTGGGGGAGCTGGTTGAGGTCCGTGGAACGCCTAAAGTTGATGCTGTTTCTCAAGCCTTCAAGTCCAGCCGTCGTCGATACGCTCCGTGCCAGTCTGAAGCTATTGTTTTGTGAGCCTCTCCTGCTAATCTGAGAGCTCATACGCTTGATAGCCTTGTCCTGCTCGAATGTCTTCTTCACACTGGCCCTTCGAGAAGCATCTTTCGCCTTTGACTCAGCCACTTGACGAAGCTTTAGGCGCGCCATGATAACATTGTCTGCGCCTTTGCAAAAGACGCAGATCCGGTTGTCAGGCATGCGAACGATGATGGACATTCGCTTCCTTTTGCTACTGAAATCGATCACATCCAGCGCTTGGTAAGTTTCTGTTTGCAGGACTCCATCTGCATCCTGCGTCTGCAGCCTAATGGACTGAGCCGGTCGGTCAATAAGGATATAGCCCAAATCTCGTGCCGCCTCGACCAGGGCCAGCTCATCCGGGGATGCGGCCTGATACTCGATTTCTCCGACATCGTTGGTCTCGGGTAAGCAGGTATGGCAGAGAGCTATGCAGAGCAGGAACTGCTTAGCCTTCTGGGAAAATGGGGTGTTGGGCCGACGACGGATATACTCGAGCAACTCCTCGGTTCTCACGTATGAAGCTTCATCAGACGATTTTGCCCCGGGTTTCTTTTGTAGATGAGAAGTAGTCGAAGAATGCCTGGAGGGTCCAAGAGCTGCCGTCTCGTAGTTGTCACCCTCAGCCTGTGTTGATGCCATCATCGGGTGTGTAGTCGAAATAGGCTGCTTTCCTTTTCCGTAGTCGCTTCTGTTCGGGGTAGCCGCCTCGTCCTCTTGGGCGTCCATGTTGTGGAGGCATGCGACGCCGGCAACGCTCATTTTCCGAAAACGCATCAGGTTCTCTGTCAGCGTCCCTGTCTTGTCGGAAAACACATAGCTGACCTGGCCAAGATTCTCCAAGATGGTCGTAGTGTTGGCCACCATGGGAGTGTCCGTGACTGGGTCGTACATGTCCACATCCTGCAGCAAGAAGAGCTGGCCAATCTTGATTACCTCCAAGCTGATGTACAGGGACAACGGGATCAGGGTGTTGAACATGATGAGGAACCCAAAGAAAATCTGCTTGAACGGTACGCTTCCGTCATAGACACCGCTGCGGACGAGGTAAAATGAACTGTCCTCTGTCTTGCTCTGCCAGGTGTAGTATCCGATGGTGAATCCAACGGCAAGGGAGACAACGATTGTGATTTGGAAAAGGACCATCTTGTTGATTGTAGATTGCATGGCTGGCTTCTTTGCGTGGACATTTTTGCTCGCATTTATGCGGATCTTGCATTCTTCTCCCGAATTAATCACCAGTCCAATGGCCATCGTGGTGTTTCGCAGCGTAGATCCTCGATAGACAACATTGTTCATCGACAAGGGCAAGGTCCCTTCGCCATTAACAGTGACCCTTCCGTTATAGCTGTATAGATCGAGATTGGGGTCCTCGGATACCACGGTGGCCTGGATTGATCGGAGCCCCTCGACGGTTCCGCATCTCTCTGCGAGGAGAGGGCAGGCTTGCTTGGCTTTGAGATTGGTTTCGCCGTCCAAGGCCATTGTCTCGATGTAAGCAACGCCGTTTGGCCCCGTAGCATGAAGCACCACTATGTCTGCAGGCACCGGCTCATCGCGACGGAGACGCACGATATCTCCAACCTCTACGTGCTGCCATTGGACATTCATCCAATCGTTCGTCTCGTCCAGATTGGCAAGGGCCCCCTCTTGAACATCCTGCACGATGATGTCCTCGTCATCCCCTCTGGGCCTCTTCCTACCGCTTCTCCGCCTTCTCCTCAGGGCATTTCTCCATCCAGACATGCGAGGCCTCTCTCTCCCTTCTCTCACGCCGTGTGCCAAGACCCACGTCATGCTGCGATTTTCTGACTTGTCGAGCTGATATCGCCTGTAGTCGTCGTATCCTTCCTTGGCCATGCTGAAGGCGACAAAGCCAGCAAGCGGAGCAATGGTCGTCCATCTGCCGACCGTGCTCAGGCCAGGAATTGCCTGAATTATGCCCATCACAAGAAGATAAAAGTTGCCCAGCTTACTGAACTGGAAAACCAGCTGCTTCGGTATGAAGTCGTATACTGTATAGCGACTGGAGCGAATGAAGTTGCTGATATAAGGCTTGTTGCTGCGTTCGTCTATCAGGCCGCCCGAACCAACACCCTTTGGATTGAGAGGGATATGTCGCCCATCTTTGGAGGGTAGAAGCGGTTTGCGACGAAGGATAGTCTCCATGACGATCTTTTGAAAGACATTCTCAGCAGTCGCTGCGGCGCGATCTTTCCACTCAGAGCTGAGCAGCCAGTGCCTCTTCTTCCCCTTCCCCTTGGCGGCCCTATTCCGCCCGAATTCCCTAACAGCGCGGGTCGAGGAGGGTTTATCGGGTGTCGGTGCAGAAGACAGCAGTCCCTCACTCAGAGACCTGTCTTGAGCCATGTTCGATTCGGATGGACCCTGGGTTGAGATCAGATGCTCTTGAAATCGCGGCCTCGATATCGGCCCTGCCTGGAGTCTCTTTGGCTCCTGCGTCATGCTATGAGGCACAATGGGCTCTGTGTGGGAGCGTCTGGGGCCAGCGACTCTAGGCGGAATGCCCTCGGCTGACAACAAAGCGCTGGAATCAGCCCCATCCCGACAGCTTTCCGTCACTACGCTGCCCTGCTGAGTCTCGATGGTTTCTGCATGGCTGCTGTCGCCTGGTGGAGGCGGCTGATCCCGAGAATGTTGCATCGTGATGGTTTAGCGCTGACAGCCAGTCGTCGGAAGGAGGACGGCAGCGAAACCGTCTCTCAGCATCGAAGTTGAAGGAAACGCATATCACAAGAGATGCCGGATAAGATATTAGTTATAAGAGGACATAGACGGCTGGATGTGTGAAGCAGAAAGAATCAAAAACGAAGGGGAAGAGGATGTTCAACATTCTGGCTGGTGGGTTGGGCACAAGCCTCGCATCCATGCAGCCAGAAGGCTCGACCGACTTGGCAAGACGTCACACCTGCAGTGAGCGGCTTCAAAATGTCCGATCGATGCCTTCAAGCGCCTTGCCTTTCCATGAGGTACACCAAGGTGAACTTGGCCTGTCAGCCACCGCCAGTACCATTGGAAAGAACCCTGCGCATCTCCAGCATGTAGATAAATCGTGTTGCATCAACTTCCAGAGGTTTTGCTGCAGCGCTTCTTCACCAAGGATGCTAAAAATACTCCAGCTCGTTGACAAAATACATGCGGACTTCCGCCTGCTCTCTGATTCGGCGCCTGCAGACGGGCCACGGCTTACATGACGCACCCGCATTACGAGGCCCAAGAGGCTTTGCTTCCAGTCCCTGCCAAAATACTACCAGCAGATACGACTACATGTCCTGCCACTGGAGGTACCCATATACATACCTACTAGGTATGTATGTACCATCACAGCCTGGGATCTGGGTCTAGTCGCGATTCATGACGGTTCAAGCTTCGATTTGAAAATGCGGAGACCCCACGGAATTCTCTACACCTGCTTATTCCACCAAGCCTTCCTCACCTTGGGCAGGCTAAGATTGAAAAGTCTGTCACATGGCTGAGTGATAAGAAGGGGGAATGCCATGGAATCAGTCAACTTGGCAGCTGTAATCATCAAGGTAACACAACCGTTGCTCGTGAATAGAGTCATACCAGACCTTGTTGCTCCTCGTAAAGGAGGTAACAATACGTCAGGTGTTTACCAGACATCTCTAAACCCTGTGTACCACAGAGATCACGGCGTCAATGTCATACATCCATCAGCTCTCAGCCACTGCCACTGATCCTCAATCGCGTCCATCAAGCAGTGTTACCCTCCTGGTGGTGGCGAAGCGCATCCACGGGTCGCTTGAGTAACACAAGGGCGAGTCATATCGTGAGAATCCCAAGATTCTTTCTGCGACAGTTCCAGGGACAGAGTAACACCCACAGCATACACATGTCGAAGCACAACAAGCCAGCATCAAAGGTCTGAACGTCAAGAAAGTACTATTGCAAAGCTCACAGTTGGCACCTCAGTCATGCGATGCCAACTTCTAGTAACTCTACAGTTACCCGGATACTTGAAAGAGTGCGATGCTTCTCCCTCGCCATCGACTTTGAGGAGATCTTTGCCTCCTCCTTTCTCAGACACCCCACCACACCACTATACTTTTAAACAAGTCTCCCACCTCTTACACCATATATCCCTATGACATCTCGGATTTTCCATCAAAAAGCCAAGAAGCCAGAAAACAAAAACAAGCAAGGGAAGACACCACCTGGCAAGGATCACCACCTCCGGGGCTGCGACCCATATCAGGGTAGGTATGAAAGTACAATGAAAGAAAAGACAACTCCCCTAGCTGATGATTTGCGCCCAGAAGAAAATTAGGTAGGCTCCGTCGATTGCGACATGGCTGTGTGTAGCCCAGGCAGTTACGCATCGGCTGGCCGAAAGACGAGGCGGACAATAGGCAACAACGAAGAAAAAGGAGAAT
This sequence comes from Trichoderma reesei QM6a, assembly GCF_000167675.1. Taxonomy (NCBI): domain Eukaryota; kingdom Fungi; phylum Ascomycota; class Sordariomycetes; order Hypocreales; family Hypocreaceae; genus Trichoderma; species Trichoderma reesei. Next base: position 688,256 of record NW_006711154.1, on the reverse strand, counting down.
GAAGAAGCAGACAATGGAGTAGATGGATGCGGTACATCCAACGACTGATTTCACCAAGCAGACAAGAGATAAATGCGCGGGCAGTAGATGAACAAAAGAATATGGCTGAGCAAAATCTCCACGCGCAAAAATAACTCGTACGATCGCTGTACCGGACATGCATGACCGATGTTAAAGAATGGTACCGTCATGCAGAATCGTCATGGCCGCATTTGTGATGGCATGTAAGGAGCTCAAGCCAAGCGTATTAGGCTGCTGTTGGCAGCTAACCAAAATGAAAAAGAAAACGAAGGGGAGAGGAATATGTGGCAGAAATGGATGCGACGCGAGATGAGGTCCAAGATGGCTTGTAACCGAGATATCATGTAGGTCCCAATGGTAAAAGTTCACCCAAGAACGCCCTCCCGCTGTAATGATGATTCCAAACAACACCATGGGCACCGAAACGGCCAAAAGAAGCACGCAGCCAGAAACGTCACCGAGTATCGTTGTCACATCATCGATGCATCGTCTCCGGCGACAAGCTGGCTGGATCAACGGCGTCAAAGTGCACCAGCTGGTCCATATCGATGTCGGCTTGGGAGTGCTGCACATAGCTCCCAGGCGAATGCTCGTGCAGTGGCATATTAATGGAGTGCTTAGAGTACATCTCGTTCAGGCTAGCGCCGTCATCCGACACAGCACACGAGCCATCCTGACCCATGTACATTTCCGAGGATCCAGGACGACCCATCATCGACATGGGAGGCGAATGCTCGACAATCGACGGCTCGGTAGGGCCGTTGAAGGGGAGCGGAGAGATGGCTGTGGGCATGTTGGCTTCAGCGCTGACCATGGGCGACAAGAACGCGTTACCATAGGGAGTGCTGTAGTTTGACGGCGCCAGGGGAGCGGTCTCAGGGCCAGGAGGGAAAAAGCCTGGGCTTGGAGGGAACTCGGAAGGCGAAGCAGTCGTGGCTGACATGGGGTATTGCCGCATGTCCAGGCCGAAGCCCGCCTGCGTGTCAATCCTCAGATTGTGTGCCACGTTTGGCTGCTGCGGCACTGGCGCGTAAATGTTGGGGTTGTGCTGCGTAGCCATCTCCCCAGGGGGCTGGATGTAGAAGGATGGCATCGGCTGGTTCTGGAACATGGCAAAATCAATGGGGCCGGGAACCGAGCGACTACGCTGTCGCTTGTGGCCCTGGGGACGCATGCCGGCCGCAGAGTGCATGTTGGCCATTTGCCATTGCTGCTGAGCCATGGCCATGGGTGGCGCGCCGAAGCTGGGCTGCGACGATGGTCGAGCTGTGGGAGACACTGGCGCCGAAGCAGAGATGGCATGGGGGTCGGCATACGCGTGAACCTGTCGGATGCTGTGGGGATTGTGGCGGTTCATGAACGATTCCAGAGAGACGAGCTTGGCCAGCTGGTTGGCCAGCACCTTGGGATTGCCGCCCAGATGATGCAGCAAGCACTGCGAGGCCTGTTGATCCTCGGTAAAGTCACTGACGTAGTCAAAGCCCGTGGTCGACGAGGTCGCATCCATCATGAAGTAAGGCGGCTGGTTGAGCTCAATGAAGATGCCCGCCAACTTATTCATGTCATTGTCCGCGTTCTCCAGCCAGATGTTCTTGATGTGGGAGAAGGGATACTCGATCTTGTACCCGGCCTGCTCGTTGTTAATGTAGTAGGTCATGGTGCACTTGTCCGGTGAGTAGAAGATGATGAGATCCATGGTGTTCTGTCCGACTCGCGTCCATTTGCCGATGCTCAGCGAGCGACAAGTCAGATGATGAATTACTAGACAAAGGTCAGTACTTTGCGCGCCCGGGAGGTACTATAGGTAGGTACTGCAATGAGACTCGGGGAGACGTACAAACTTTGCCCTGCGCGCTCTGGTCGCCGCCAAACAGCATGTTGCCGCCACCAAAGGGGAGGAGGCCTGTGCGTCCCATATAGCTGCCAGCAAAGCCTTTACCGGATTCCATTGCCTGCATCGCGAGGTATTGTCGCATTGACTCGGGGATCGAATCAATGTCTTCGCCGGTCTCGAGGCTCTTCTTGGCCAGCATCTTGATCTTGGCTCGCCTATGACAAATGTCAGCCCCTGAATCGCCCACGCTGATACCATTGATTGTTAAGTAGGTACCTGTTCTGGAACCAAATCTGAACAGAGCGCTCCGTCATGTTGATCTCCTCGGCTATTCTGTCGCGGACACTGGCTGTGGGAGTCGGGTTCTTGTTGAATTCCATCTCCAGAGTCGTCAGTTGGTCCTGGGTAGCCCTCTGCCGCTTCTGGTTCTTCTGCTGTTGCGTGAGGGTGCTCTTGCGCGGTGGGCGGCGCGAAGCATTGGCTTGGCCATTGACACTGGTAGGGGAAGGAAGGGGCCTTGTGGCAGAACCTGGAGTACCGTCTGAGGATGCTGTCGCGGATTGGTGAATGGCAGATCCAGTTGGGCTGGGAGCGGTTGGCGTGCCCACTGTCGCCGTCAGAGCCAGCGGCTGCTCGATCTCCGTAGCCATGGCGATTGAGTACGCGTCAAGGTCGAATGTCGTTTGTAGTCGATTGTCGTGTGGTGATTTCGAATGAGATGTTTGCTTAGGATGAGCCCTAGACTCAGGTAGTTGCTTCCAATTAGACGAGGTGTAGCAACACGATTGCCAGACTCTCTCTCGAGGAAGTCAGGGCTGAGGAGCGGTGGACTCGAGAAGAATGAGCGTGAAGGAAGCGGCGGCGATGAGCGCTCGTCGAATTCGTTTGGAAGTAGGTACAGGTGCTTGGTGATTGATGATTCAACTAAGGTAAGGTAGGCAAGGACAGGGAGTATAACCAAGAGAGAGAACGGCGTCGAGTTCCAGAAAGAAAAGAATGGTGTCTGGGACCCTTGCAAGGAACAATGGCGAGGTCGAATGGAAATAGCGGAGTCTACCCAGCAACAATTGACAGGCCTTTGGGATATGAAGCCGAAAGAATGGAATGGTCCCGGAAAGAGTGACGGGAACCGAAATGGCCGAAGATTAAGAGAGTGACGTGAAGAAAGAAAAAGCACACGAGAAAGGGAAAAAAGGAGGAGACAATGGCCGCGAGGATGGCGATGGGGGAGACGGAGGAGAGAAACGGGGGACAGGAGGCGGAGGGAAGAAAAAGGCGAGCGGCGGTGGGTTGGGGGGAGGGGAGGGGGGTCCCCTGGCGGCCTGGGGGCACACGCTGGGCGCTGCCAGTGGTTGAGCCCAGTGGGAGCCAGTGGGAGTGGCTCGCTGGCAGCGGGTGGTGAGTGGTGAGGTGGGCTTGGAGGGATCGCAGCCGCCTTGGGTTGCTAGTGGCTGCAGGCGCTCAACCTACCTACCTAGGTACCTCCATAGGTCAGGTACCAGACGGGCTTGTGGCTGGGGCTTTACCGTCCACGGGTCCCTTTACGAGTAGGTACATGCATGCAGTCGGGTCCAGTCCCTCTGCAGCACAGGACAGCAGGGCAAACAAGGCCTCCATCGGGCCAGGTACGAGGTACAGACATGCAGACATGCACAGGATTTGACGTGCAGGCAACGTACAGGCTGCCGGCTGGGAACCTCTTGGGTACTTGCTGGATGGATGCCTTTGGGGGGCGTACTGGGCACGATGGAAGAGGGTGCGTGAGGGCAGCAACAGACACGGGGAAGTACCGCCAAGGTATTGCGTCGGCAGGCTGTACTCGGAGGCGTGGCCAGGCGCAAGGAACAGGGGACAAGAGCCAGGAACGGCAACAGGAACAGGAACAGAGAGGAACAGGATGCGCTAGGAGGGTGCTAGCCAACAGTCCCGCCCACACTACCGTAGTGCTCGCACTGTACGTCCGCCCTCGTACAGGTACTGGTCCGGGCCCTGCATCCGCTGGTCAACGCTGCTGGTCAGAGCTTTTGCCTGCTCAGGACATCCGTTGGCGCCAGGGGACTGAGGAGGGGGTACTGGCGGGGAACAAGAGCCTCGCGGCCGGCCAGCGGCGTCATCGTGTCAAGTCCAGGTCGCGCGCAGGTATTCGCCTGTCCCGTTCCTCTGGCCAGACTCGGACCTGGACTGGCCGCTCCAATCGAGCCCTGTCGCCTCTGCCTGTCAACCCTGGCCAGCCCGCTAGTAGCTGCAGCATTCGCACAATCCGGCGGCAGAATCGGTTCTCGACGCAGCAGCGCTAGCACCTGCACCCGGTAGGCACCTGCAGGTACAGTGCGGACACAGTACGGGGAGAGGTCCACGGGTGCTCTGGTTGGCCGCGGGTTCGCGCTCCCAGGACTCGAGAGGCGAGAGCTGCAGGTACTACGAGTATCACAGGCTCGCCTGCTTCGGCACTCCGTGCAGACACGCGCAGCATGCAGGTACCAGACCCAGGCGGGCTCGTTATCGTGTCGTGTCGCGTCGTGTTCTGTCCTGTCCTGTCGTACCGTGGCGATGGAGGGTGGGTGATATGCTGCGCCCAGAAACTGCGAGCACTTGTGAGGACCTACCGCACCATGAATAGGTACTGTACAGATGCCATGAATGCCCCAGTACTGTAGGGCTCCAGGTTGATGACCTCGGAATTGACCATTGAGTGCTGACATGGTCAAGATACCTACTAGTAGGTAGGTACTAGGTAGGCACATGGGGAGCTGCTAACCTGAAGCGAGTGAGCAGTTGTAATAGTGACAAGTTCCAAGATTGGTCTGCCCAGGTACGAACGGAGCGTCTCTGACCTCCTCTTGCCTCCTCTTACACGTGCCTCCAACGGCAAGAGCAACTGAACCTGCAGCGATGAAACTCCCGGCGTGTACGAGTACAGTACCCTCGTACCAGGAGGGACGCTGTCCTGCTCATCCTCGTCCGCATCCTCTGCAACAACAGGCCATCCACGTTGAGCCGTTCGAGGCGATCGGCTGTTCTTCAGGCGCTTTCTCGTGCCGCAGACAACGGTCGCCGCTCTTCTTTTTCCTCTTTTGCTTGACATCGGCGACCACAGACGCTCACAATGCTCCGGACAGCTGCCAGCAGCGGCCATGGATATGTAGATGGCTCGACTGAGCGGGCGTCTGCTCATGATTCACGGCGCCAGCCGGTCTGCTCCATCCAGCTTGCCCCCCAACCACTACGAGTACGTGCGAGCATGCAGGTACCGCCCTTGGCCTCCTCCAGGCCACGCAGCAACCCGGAACGAGCCCTTGTATGCACGAGGACTGCTGTCGAGGAGCCGCTAGCGGCAATGGCAGGCGACAAGGTTACCGAACCGAGCTGATGAGGTCCTCGACAGGAGTGAAGGTAGGTGGAAAACGGAGAGCGCCTGCTGAAAGCTTCGCTTGATCTATTCCCGACATGTACAGGATATGCACAGATGCTAACCCGACGTCGTACAAGTACGAATGGCGTGAGCAGGCCTCGCAGCGTCTCGATGGCACGTCAGCCAAGGCCTCCTCAGTCGGAGCGAGAGTTGTTGCTCTCCGGTTGAACTGAGAGACCTTGAATGATGTGTACTCGTATCTTCAAGGGGCTGAGCCGCCCTTGGGTATTCAGCACGCCAAACGGAACAGCTTGACGCCACACAACCGGCCGTTATCTGACGCCCATCAGTCGACAGAGCTGTGAGAAGCACTTGTACGATATTCCGGGTGTTATCATCCTGTCACAGTCCGCGAGAGGTAAGCCTATGAGTGTGCGTGGTCTTACTCGCACGTTGTGCCGGCTTGTGGTCCCAGGTCGATCTGATGCCCCACTGGCCGGCCTCCATGTCCTGTCTTGTCCCCTATCCTTCTCTTCCCCTTTTGTCGCCGGCGACGCCAGAATCCTACGCAACAAGCGCGTTGACCCAAGGGCGAGGTTGCGTTCCTTGGACAAGACAACGGACCGCCGTTGATGGTTGCATGCATAGCATGGATGGTTCCCTCTGTGATCTCCTGTGCCAATCAGCCTTGGTATCTGGCCTCAAGGCTTCCCAGACCAGACATTTATCCGCTGCGTCAAGTAGGCGAGAAGGCGAGAAACAACGAAAGGGCATCGCGGAGACCAGCGTCATTACTGCTTCTTCTTGTGCTCGCAGCTCTAGCGGTCTAGCCCCCCGGAGATCATCACCTGTGAGCCTCGCTTGACCCATCGCCCCCACAGCCTGAACACCGGCCGACTCAGACTTCGACAAGAGGGCGTCCATCCGGGATAACCCAAAGCCACGAGGACGTACTGTATGTATTATTACTACTCTGAGCCCTTCCGTATCTTGCCGTGGTACGGAGGAGCACCACGCTCGTACCAGCGAACCCAGGCCAGCAGGTGGCACCGCATGTACTACAACCACAAGCACCACTACTGGTAGACGAGGACGGGACACAAGCACGCACAGACGGACTTGTCTTCGCGGCACTTGGTCCAGCGACTGACAGGAATCTGATGTTTGCGGGTAAGGTCTCAATAAGTCATCCAAGCCCTGCGCGCCACCAATGATTCGTTGTTCGAGTTGCATCACGAGATTCTAGCGCCTGGTAGGCAATCAGTCCTCCCGTCCGCTTGGTCTAGCAGCCCATATGCCATCTTGTACAACCTCTGTGGCTCGAGCTGGTCGCTCCCTGCAAGGGACGAGACAGTAACGGACCGATGAACTCGGCCTCTGCCTGGCCAATGCAGCGCCATTACTTGTGTTCGAGTGTTGCTTGCAAGTCCAGACGCCTAGGAGCAATGGTGGAACTGCTAGCCGCGCCGTACGAGTAGGAACATTTCGTACAAGACGCACGCAGATGGATGAAGTCCTAGCTTGAACCCCATACTAGTACCGCACTTATCAACTAACGCATGCATGGCACTACTCGCACATGCTTGTAAGTACGTCTGTGCAAAGAGTTTGTCCGCCATGTCCGACGCGGCTCGATTCAACGCATCCAGCTAACAAGCCAGAATGTACCAGGTAGGTATTTATCAATGACTGTCAACCGACCGATAGCTGGTGACATCATATGGAGGGTATGATGTGAGCGGCGAAGGTGGCTCACTCCCAGACTCTTGGTCTGAGACGAGCCAGTTGACAATCTGCTACTGCCTCATGCGTGCGAAACGCGCCCAAATAGCACGACAATTCGTCTTCATCCATACCACAACGGCAAACCCCAACGATTCACATCACAACGGCGTTGGTCTTGACGCAAGACCACATGATCCGTGCTCTCTTGTTGTCCGTCAAGGAGTAGTAGTCGTGCTTCTTACGAAGGGCATGATGAAACGACGACTACCAGTCCACTACGAGTTGCTGTGGAAGACAGTTCACGGAGGACGACGGGCATATCTGCGGCCAACTGTTGTTACTGCAGAGGAGCGCGATGTGACAATGGCGCGAATCGCATCGAACATGCAGTGTGCCCCTTTTGACCACATGCATCCAGGGCCCTGCCAGTCGGCTCCAGCAACGTCAGGCGAGGGGCCGGCCACTGGGGAAACCCTCAAAACAGAGGCGCTCCCCTTTTCGAAACACGTCCACTTCGCTTCCCTTTCGCCGCCGATGATCGCGGCAGGACGGAATCGAGTGTGGCAGGCATTCCGGCTGCCAAGCGTGGAGTAGCACCAGCACGGAGCACCAGGTTCATCGTCCTCTTATTGCCGGTCTACAAAATACTACGGCCTCCAGTGGCATCATCCACGACCGACACCCTACTCGCGAGCTGCAAGCACGGAGTAGTGCTAGTCATCAGTGGCACCATCTCTCCTGGCTGGTGTGAGAGATGACAAGACTCGACGGCAAGACCGCAGAAGAGGGCCAGGATGTCCCGTCTCCCTATCGCAGAGGTGTTCAGGGTGGCAGCAGGGTCGAAGGTCTACGGGGATTCAGTTGACGATGCGTGATCGATGAGATGCACGTGGTGGCGAATCCTCTGAGCAGGCTCCCCATCAAGTGAAGCCTGCAATGAGTATTACATACAATTGGCAAGCTTCGGAAGAAAAAGGTAGCATCGCCGTCGAATACGATGGACCAAAGGCTATGTTGTCTTGGGCGCACAGTACAGGGCACGCGCGATGCAAACACAGTGCTGCATGTCCAACCAACCCGGAGAAGCTCAGCGACGCTCCACTGCCTCCTTACCCCTGACTAGGACCGACCGGGTTGCTAGGAACCCTGTCAGTTCACTGCTTTGGCGTTGCTCAGCGCCAGCCACGGCCAACCAGTAGCCGGGAGCGCTCCGCCCAACCGCCGCAGGCTATCCGCTAGGAGGTGTTCTAAACCCAAAGGACGATAGGGAGAGATCGTTGCATCGAGGAGAGCGACGTGCTCATGCACATGCACATGCAGTGCAAGTGTTTCCTAGCAGGAACACCAGCTCCAGCGCGGCTGAGGCTCCATATGTACTATCAAGCATTCCCTGGCCTCTCCATCCTGCCTATTCCATCTGGAGGGCCATTCCGCCTCCGATCGATCCTTCACAGGCACGGCTTTCCATCTCCACTCGAATCCCAGCGGCAGCCTTCTCAAGCACAATTTGTCTTGCGGCACATCGGGGATCCCAAGAATGAAACCTTGCCGCAGTGTTGGCTTTTCGCGTGTCTTGACTGCATGCTGGGATGAGACTGGCGAATGAACACGCTCTCCATGCTATGGGAGAGCACAAGAATATTCATCGCCTTCCACCTCGTGTCTGTCCACCTCGTGTCAGATCTGTTTGTCCGGTTGGGCCCGACGAGGTCGAACCAACAAGCGGAAAGATTCACCTCAGCTTCTTCATCCTCGGGCTCTAGTAATAACCAGACTACAACACCACTGTGGAGCCCAAACAATGAGAAGGATTTCAGGTACAATCGCGAAGTACTACCCGAGCTCTGAGTACATACATAATCTGGGGGGAAGGGTTCTTTCTTTCCCCGGAAATGCTGTTGTGTCAGATGCCCCTTCGCAGGCCTTGCGGCGTGCGGCGAATTTAGCCGTCGGTCAGGCTGCCTTATGCTTGGAAGAAGGGAAGATGTTCGAAGTCTCGGAAGCGATGAGACTGTTATTGTCGCAGGATGCTTGACTTCTCTTTGCCACTTCCGGGCCCTCGCACATTCGGGTACAGTAGGGGAGCGAAAAAAAGGGTTCAAGGTATTGACCCGAGACCCGTGACTGTCGGAATGTCTGCTCAGATGTTCAAGCCCGGCTTCCGAGCCTGACAGCACGGCAAGGAATACCAAAGGGTCCTTTGGCATATCATTCGACCGTCCGAGAGCGAACCTGACGTCTTTGCTGATCATACAGACTGTCGCCGTCCTCATTGTCAGCTTGACTCGGACCTCCAGCAAACTGGATCCCGCCAGCTAGGGCCGGCTTGAGTCGCCCAGTCGGGCTTGCCAGCATTCGGATTAGGACATCAGCACTTGGAAGCGGCGGAATCCACCAAGCCCTTCTCCTCAAGTGCCAAAGGATCAACACTTTGCGCTGACTCGAGTGACGCAGCGATACTGGTAGGTGCATCGCTCATGTCTGGATGGAGTCTCATCACAGACTCTGGTCCCCTTACAGGCACTGGGGCAGCTCTTCGAGAGCGGCTGTCAAACAGCATGTTGCTACAAACTGCAACGATCAGTCATGTGATGTTTCATGCTGGCTCAATCCTCTCCCATCCCTGTTGACCTACTCCGCCTGCAGAAGAATCTTTTGTGTGCAGCATCGCTCACCCGCATGCTAGGTGTCTCACACCTAGACGAACCAAGGCTGGGAAAATGGGTCTGCCCGGAGAATATGGCTCTGCGGTCTCTCGCGCTCCACTCTCTATGCAGGGAAACCCATCACGATGAGACTGGAACTCACTCCTGATACCGAAAGGCATGACTTGACTTCAAGCTTAAGCCTAAGGTAGCTGTCTCGTCTTACTGTACTTCAACCATACGGGGGACCTTTTGTGAGTAGGCTATGACTCATGAAGCAGTTGATGTCATCACACAGCCAATTCCAAAAGCTTATCAATCTCCATCTCATCTAGAGTTTTGGTCTCCAGAGTGTCAATTCAGTTGCCCTTGCATGGGAATGCCGCGCAAGATGCCACTTGTCTAGACACGTTGATGGGCATACATATGTACGGAGTACGGGGCAGATTGTGGCGGAAGCACAGCGCCAAGAGCAATGGGCCACTGCTCGTACTCAGATGCGAATGCATACTACAAGGAAACGTCGCGCCGAGATGCCTGGCTGTATGCAAGGCGGCAGCCATGTCTCACCTTTTCCATGCTTTGGTATGATGCATGATGGGAACGGTGATCCCTTGCTGCTGGACACGGGATCAAGTGCAATGCCATTGGCACTCACTCAACTTCGTACGAGATATTACGGAGTCCTAGCGCTGGAAGCTGTATCGTGAAGCACGGAGTAGGTAGGGAGCACATACCGCCAGTATTACTGCCTGGTAGTGCTGCAAAGATCCCGCGGAAGGGGTGTGATCTCTTGGCGTGCGTTTGGTAGAAACAAGAGGTACTACTAGTACTAGTAGTATGCGATGTGCATGCGTTTACAGGTAGGAAGGCCACAAAGCACATCTATTTAGCTAACATGAGAGCCAGGACGATACTATGGACCATGCCACGCCTAGCATGCGTATGGATGGCAAGGGAGAAGCCGGCAAGGTGCAGACCGGAGAGGATCATATGCTCGTCGAACCTCACAGCTCTCTCATGACCTCTTCAACGGCTTTGGCTGCCAGCCGCCTCCTCTGCGCCTCGCCCATGCCCTCGCCCATTTCCCTAGCCGCCTGAAGCTTCCTCATCATCTTCTCCACCTTGGCGACATCCTCGTCGTCGAGGTCGCGATCTTCCGCCTCGCCGGGTTGGTCAACCGCAGCAGCCGAGCCTGCGCTGACATCGGACACCTTGGACTGATCTGCCTCGCCTTGCTTTGCGGAGGCGGAATCGCCAACCTCAGGGTCGAGTCGACCTGTGTTCCATATCGCCATTCGCAAACCCTCAAAGTCGGAACGGTCAACACCAAAGTCCAAGCTCTCGGGATCGAAATTTGCCAAGTCATCATCAGACTTGTCGGAGCGCGTTTCGCTGAATTCGGAGACGGGGCCATCGTTGAGCTGTTCCCAGTCGTTTGACTCGAGGGCTTCCTTGACACGAGGTATGCCCGTCTTTTCTGTTGCCATGATGTCTTCAGTCAGTGAGATATCCCAGTAGTAATACAACATTTACCCAGTGCCAGTAGGACAAGGACAGCCCGAAGGGGGGGACCTTGAAGAAACAGCATACCTCCAAATTCGTTCTTCTCCTTTTGCCCGCTTTTCAGCTGCACAAACTCCATCCCAAACTCAGAGCACAGCTCATCCCAGTCATCGGCATCGCCTTCACCAATGCCAACCGCCAGCCTGACGCCATCCCAGTCCCAACCACCAAGGCCTTTCTGAAGGACGCTGCCAACATGCCGAATGAGGCTAGGGAGTTGGTTGTCCGCAGTCAAAGCCGTGGGACTTGCGCTGGGTATCGCAAATACGAGGACAAGGCCGCCCAAGACGGCGAGGACCTCGCGGGCCTCGTCCGAGAGGAAGGATGAGGCCCACTCCGAGGGGGAGGCGATGATGTCCAGCCAGATGGGGACGGAGGCGGTGTAGTAGGAGGTTTTGAGGTGCAGGTCGTGGGTTGTGCCGGCGAGTGATGTTGATGCTGGCTCTGGTGATGAGCCGGTGAGATCTGGATTGTCGGTGTCAGTTAGTAGTCTAGACCTCTGCATCATGGCTGGTGAGACGATGGGAGTCCATCTGACGTGAATGTGGAAGTGAGGTTGTGAAGATTGGCAATGGTTCCAAGGTGTAGCACATATAGAGGCCAGTTCCAGATAATCTTGCGCTATAATTCAGATATAGGGTCATATATCGTGACTACGATATATACTCTAGATAGATTGAATGCCCTCTCCTCCGCCGACACGCCGCAAAAGACGCATCTTGACCTTGCAAGAATATGGGAGAAGAAGAAAAGCATACCTTTGATGACTCGACTGAGATGATGTTCCGACCCCTCAAGGCTGACAGCCAATATCCTCCTCGGATTCGAAATGTCCATCCTTTGTGAGACCGCGGCTATCACCCTCTCTCTCTCTCTGTCTCCTTTTCCACGTGCTTGCCGTCTAGAGATACTGGGACTTTGGAGTTGCGGACAGTTGCGGTGAAATGAGTTACTGGACCACCTTGGTAACAGAGCGAACCAGAGAGAGAGAAAAAAAAAAATTAAGTGCCGACTCCTCGTAAAGTTGAGTTGAGAAAAGGTGATGAAGATGTAAGTTTGATCGTTTTGGATGGTGGAAAGTCCGGTGCTTAAAGTGAGGTGCTGGCTGGTCAGCCACGTCCGATTGCTCACAAAGGCGGGGGCAAAACGATTGGCTGGAGGGGCAAAAAGGCTGCTTTGGTGTGGGGTGAGAGGGATGCAGAGGTTACGATTGCTCCTGTGATGGACCCGCCAGCAGCAAGAAGAATATTATACTGGTGTAGTAAAACGGTTCACGACTGATATTGATGAGGATACAAGTAAATGGCTGAATGAATAACATCATTCCATGTATCGAAAGAAAAGACCAGTTCAAATGCTAAAGACTGTCTGTACATGAGGAATAGCTCCGCAAAACGCTTCACTTAGATCATCAAATGCTACCCTGTAAACTCCCAAAACTCCGTCACCGAAAGCAACTTCTCTTTCCAAGTCAAGTGCTCAGAGAGAGACCAAAACGAAAAAAAAAGGGGCAATATCCAAGAGATCCATGTCTTCATACCATTGACGTTGATCGCCACGAGTTTCACAAGCAGCTGACAAGCTCCCCTTCACCGTCTTCCAAACTTGAAGCGCCGGGGCGCGCTGTTGCCGCTGTCGCCTCCCCATCCAAACGATCGGTTGACGACGCCCATGGCTTCCACGCCGGCCTGCACCATGCCGGCAAAGCCACCGGCCTGGTCGGCAGGCTGGTCGGCCCTCTCCACGTCGCCCTGGTCGAGATGCCCCTGCCTGCGTTCCAAGACGGCCTTCTGGATGGCTCTCGCCCACATCTGGTACCACTGGGCCTCGCTCATGGAGGCATAGCGACGCTCCACGCAGCCCGTGCCGTCGGGCTCGTCACGGCTCATGGCCCATTCGGCATACACCGTCTCCCAGCGCTTGGTGCGGAAGAACAGGTAAGGCCAGGCGAAGACGAACAAGAGCGTCAGCATAAACATGACCTCGATCCACTTGGTCAGGCGCATCCGATTCACACGGCAGGCGTTGTAGATTTCCACGCGCGAGTTCCGCACCGGGAACGTGATGCTGGTGTGGCCCCGGTAGTTGGTGTCGTGGACGAGGCGTTCCAGCTGCTTCTTGAGATAGTCCCAGTCCCAGCCGGTGACACGGCGCTCAAAGACCATGTTCTTGAGGCCGGCACGGCTCGCACAGAAGCGGTGGCACCACTCCTCGACGGAGGGCTCGCCGTTCTCGATGATGCCGCCGCTGCCGCCGAAGCCGGGGGCGCGCGTGGGGAAGACGGTGCCACGACGGACCTTTTCCAGGTTGCCAACGCTGTGCAGTTGTCGCCAGGCGCCGTTGACAGGGTCCCGGATGTTGACGTAGAGAAGGTGTGTGAGCTCAATCTCAATGTCAAAGTCCACCACGGTGACCTGCTCCGTCTTGTCGTCCGACCTGCGGCGAGTCTCGGTGTGAGTGCCGCGGATCTGCGCAAACGGCCGAGGCGGCAGCTGGGCAAGCTGGACGAGAGTGTCGTTGAGGAACTTGGGGTCGGAGTCGAGGCGGGGATCCAGGTAGTAGACGGTATCTGAGCGAGCATCACGCTTGAAGGGCTCGATGGTCAGGCCGCCGGCTCCGGGGCCGGTGGTGGGAGCCAGAGGGTCGATGAAGGGCACGGCATCGTTCTCGTGCTCGTCATACAGAGGAGGCAGATCGTCGGCAGCGAGCTCGGCAGGGTCGTCGTCAAAGTACGTCTGGCGATGATTGCCCAGATTCGCCGCGGAGAAGGTGGCCGAGGTTGGGTTGAGAGAGATGGAGCCTGCGGCCTCGGCCAAGGGCGATGCAGGGCCGCCGGCCGGAGACGGAGGAGGGAGGAAGTCTGGCTTTCCCATGTTGGTGAGGATGGGGGGAGTATGATGGGTAGGTAGGAAAAGGGAAGAAGAGGAGGGGAAGAAGAATAGAGGATACGGTGAGAGGCAAAAGGATACGAGATGGAAAAGAAGAAAAAAGGTGGTGTCGACGGATTAAAAGACGGGGAATCGATAAGGGAAAAAGAAGCTTAAAACCGGTGAGAGAGGCAGGTACGTAAGCGTCAGGTGTAGCGGTGGTTCCTGGCCTGTTCAAGTTCAAGTTGTCTCTTTTCCTGTCGAGATTTCCTTCTCTCAACTCGCTCTTCTTCGACTGGATAAAGCAGGGAAAATCGTGCTCGTCGGACTCTCTCGAACAAAATCCTCCAACTCTTCAGTCAATAGTCGGGAGAAGCAAGACGGGGCTTCAATCCCTCGGCTTTATCTCTCTCTCCGGGCGAATCGCTGGGCAGACAGACAGGCGTAGGTGCCCTACTATGGATATGGGATGCAGGAGTGCGTCGATAGCTAACAAAAACAACTGCGGCTGAACGGCCCTAGAAGCTCGTCTTGCTTGCTGGCTTACGTCGCTCGCCGCTTTGATTCTTCAGCACCGCCTCCACTTGTTCGTGGCATGATGCCCGAAGCGGCAACGCCCGACTCGACGCCGTCGTGGCTTCGCGGCATTTCACCTGCTGCCCAGATGAAACGAGGGCGAGACGAGGCGAGGCCGACGAACCGTGTCAGCTTGGAGGCATTGGACCAGCATGGTTCACATGCTGGTTCACATCTCAGGCGTCTGTGACTACGGACTACCTGTATGGCGCTGCTCGACGCTGTGGGCTCCCTCTTCGACGGGCAGCATGCAGACGATAAAACCACCAGACAATGGGAGCAAAGTCACGACACCAGGCTGATACTCACAAAGACTGTCCCTCCAAAGCGGATCGATCGCTTCTCTGAACAGATAGTACTAGTACGAAACATCATTTGATCGTTCGGTATTGGTCAAAGGCTTCTTCGCCAGCCCACCTCTGCTCGTGGCCCTTGCCCATGAGACGGCTTCTGCCTTGGAGCTACCCCACCTCCATTGTCACCTCTCCGTATCGTGTCTGAATCTGCCACCATTGTTGATACGACTTGACGACCAACAACAGACCAGTACATGCTTCGGACCAGTGTTCGGCTTGCACGCAGCCGCTCTCTGCTAATGAATCTCTATGCTCGCTGGGAACAACGACTAGCTCACCAATGGCACGCCAATGATTCTACAGCGGAGGCGCGGTAACACATCTTCTGCATTCTGTATCTCGCCTGGCTGAGGATTTGCCGCGCGCCAGGTTGACGTGCCCCACAGCCCGATGATGGAGGCTGAGTGCTTCCAAGTCGAAGCAAGACGAGGACGAGTGAAGCCAACATCAATGACACTCTTCCCATCTAGCCACCATTTATATACCCATATCGCTATGTAGGTATATACCTCTAGACAGATCCTTGACTATATACTACCAATACTGTTGATTCGTCATCTGGCAAGTAAAAGTCGCAACCATCCTGGACATGTTAACCATGGACCCTGTCACCATAACCTCAGGTGTCTTCCATATTCTCACGGGAGCTCTCGAATCCAGCAAGTCTCTACACGAGACTGTCCAGTCCTTTAAAAACCACGAGCGTACAATACGAGAACTCCGCTCCGAGCTGGAATCGCTCATACAGGTCCTCGAGTCCCTCAGAAGCATAGTCGCTTCCGATGAAGAGGGCCCCGTGGTGTCGATGCTCAAGAACCCAGTCCTTCGCTGCCACCAGATATGCCAGGAATTCAACGCCGTCATCATCAAATGCACCAGGCATTCCTCCGGCGGCTCTCGCACAAGCTTCCGGGACTGGACTCGGATCAGATACATGGGCGGCGACGTGAGAGACTTCAAGGACATGCTGGCCGGCTATAAAGCCACCATTGCCGTTGCCCTCGGGAGCCTCAACATGTGCGTTTCTCTATTCCTCTCCATGATTGATTGATTATACATCGCGGAAGGGCAGTTCTCCTCTTGTTGCCTTCAGCTGACACTTGTCAATGCAGGCAAACTGCTCAGGTCACTCGCGAAACAATACATCAGCACAACGAAATGATCCAGGAAACAACAGCCGATCTCGAGGCTCATCTCCGCGACATCGACCAGAAGCTATCCGCTATAACGAACCTCCTCCACCAACAACAACAACAGGACCCTAGCCCTCTTCCTGATGACGAGAGCACAGCGCAGAGGCAAGAGGAGGAGAGACAACGCGCCCAGCAATGCCTCCTCATATGCGAGAACGCAACATCTCTCCTGCAGAGCCTGCAAGACAATCTTCCACCGCAACATGATAATATGACAACAGACGAATCCTCCCGCGCCAAAACAGCCCTGGCTCTCAGCGATGCTAGAGATAGGATCCTTCTCGCGGCTTCTGAACTGCAACAACAGCTCGCAGCTACAACAACAACAACAAACCCCTTAACGATAAAGCCGTCCAGCACCAAAGCCATCTCGCTTCTAGTACCGCAACAGCTGCAGGAGGACCAAACCAGCCTCCTTAGAGAACTCGTCACGGCGAGACAGTGCCTCCAGGTCTGCAGCCTCGCCGCCGAGCAGGCATCATCCCTGAGGCGAGGCGTGCACGTCTTTGACGGCGTGTCAGCACAGGACAATAGCCAGCAGATCATCGTTACGACCGGCGGCGGCGGCGGCGGCAGCGACCTGATTAGCGCCAAGAACATCAGGGCAGGACACTTCTCGACCCAGTGGCTCGGATGCATATCGGATGCCTCGCTGCAGCAGCTCTCCGCCGACCGCGCCGCTTCTTTTACGTACTTGCGATCGCCCTCATCCGCGGGAGAAACTGATCCTTCGTTGGGAAACAAGAATGGGTTGGGATGCAAGTTGCGGGAAGGGGGGATTGTTGGTATTAAAAGTATGAGTGGCGGACTCAGCTCGCAGAGTAGGTAAAAGGGGGGTTCGGAGGAAAACACCTGAACAAGGAGAACAGTCACGAATATGGAAAGTTAACAACCTGACATGAAAGTCTGGCGTGCCATATCCAGCTTCGTCTCTGGCCCCGTTTTCTCTCATTGTTGTAAAAACCATCCCACCTGAGATTTTGTTTCAATCTCACCGTCAGTTGCCTTATACGCTGTTTCTATCACTCGAATACGGATTGCCATCAATAGTTTAGCCGCGGCAGTAATCGAGTAAATGAAAGCTTTCAATAATACTTCTATGTACTATCCAAGCATAAAGATAAATACTAATCATGCTCATACATCATGTTTTGTGTGCCTGTCCTCTCGACACCTAATGTACTTTGTTCTGTTCTATCAGTCTCCTCAACCCCCCTTTTTGGGTACGATTGTTGTACCAGTAACATTATTAGTTGGTTTCGTCAGTCTTTTCATCGACTTCTCTGTCTCGGGCTGCGCGCGTCTTTGCCTCTAACTCTGCGCTTCTCGCTCCTCACGTCCCGAATCCCACTTCTTCATGGCGGCCAAGAGCAATGTGTCCATGTCGCCACTAGTCTGGCACATGCTTCTGAATGTTCCGTCCTTTTTGTTGATCAGCTTCCATGGGTGGTCAAACTCGACCACCTCACCCTTGTCCAGCACGAGCACCTTGTCGTAGTCCACGATGGTCTGAAGACGATGCGCAATCGTGATGACGGTCCCGGTGAGTTCGCGGATGGTCTTCTGAATCTTCGAGTCCGTGTTGTAATCAATGGATGCTGTAGCCTCGTCCATGACCAAGACGGTGGGCTTCTTCAGCATCGCTCGTGCCAAGCACAGCAGCTGTCGTTGGCCCTGGGAGAGATTGGAGCCGGATTCGGATACGGGAGAGGACAGATCGAGGAATATATTCTTGTTTGTGGCGATTGAAGGGGTACGGCTGCCAGATGAGACCCCTGAGCTCTCCCCTTCGGCTGTAATCTGGCCGGTAGGGGTGGTGGGGCTGACAGCCTCGTCCTCTCCAATAAGTCGCACGCGCCTCAGAGCCTCAAACACTTGCTCGTCCGTATACTGATCGAACGGATCAAGGTTCGTTCGAATCGTACCCATGAAGAGTGTGGGATCCTGGGGCACAATAGTGATATTCTCTCGGAGATCCTGAAGACCAATCTTGCTGATATCAATGCCGTCGATGATGATGCTTCCTGAATCGGCTTCTAGGGCACGGAAAATGGCCAGTGTCAAAGAACTTTTGCCTGCGCCAGTTCGACCCACGATTCCAACCTTTTCCCTCGGGTTGATCTTGAGAGAGATTCCTTTGAGAACCGGATCCAGCTCAGCACGGTACCGAGCAGTGTAGTTGACAAACTCGACACCGCCCTCGGCAGGCCAGTTCTCCGGGGGTCGGCAGTCCTCAATGATAGCTGGGGCCTCTTGTTCGACATCTAGATATTCCTTGACCCGCTCCATGGCGTTCATGTTTTGCTCGTTCATGCCGTATTGGCGAACAAGCCACAGAACGTTCTCTGTAAAGTTCAACGCGTAGCTCAAGGAAATACCTGCCGCACCGGCATCAATCTTGCCCAAGTTCTTGATGATGAAGACACCTGCAAAGAAAGAAACCAGGTTGCCGAGTAAATCAGCTCGAAACGCGAGCCATCTGTTACAGGCCCAGAGATAGATGAAAGGCCGGCTCTGCAAGTTAATCTTGGCTAGATTGTCGCGAATGAAGCGTCTCTCGTCACCGTACGCTCGAATCGTTGTCATGCCGCTGAGGGTCTCGCTGAACTGCTGGAAGAGCGGGCTGCGCTGGACCGACTCCAGGCGCTTCAGGGCGCGAGAGGCGCGTAGATAGAAAGCGGCAACGACATAGAAGAGGATAGCGATGAAGAAAGCAGCAATGAGGAAGCGAGGAGTAATGATTGCAATAAGCACAATCGTCACAATGAGGGAGAGACCGCAAGTCATCATACCAATGGCCGTGGGCGCGATTTCCTGATCCACAGCCTCAAGGTCCTTGCTGAAGCGGTTCATGAGCCGACCGTGAGGGGTCACGTCGAAGAACTTGAACTTGGCTCGCGTCACAGAGGTGATGAATCGGTCGTGGATACTCTTCGATGCAGTCAGAGAGCCAAAGAAGATCCAGACGTCTCGGATCAGAGCGGCTACGGCGCCAATAACACCGATTAGGGCAAGTCCACCGAGATAGTAGGCGACGTTGACTTGCGGCACTGCTGTCGGACGAGGCTGGAGGAAGTCTTGCGGAATGTCCAAAATGTCGGGAGCTGGCCGAACAAAAGATTGCGCGTCGTTGCCCAGGGTGGCCACAGAGGCCCAGGATCCCTTGAGGAAAGATGCGGCGCCATAGACGTGAGAAAAGGTGCTGTATGAGACATTGGCCGTCTCTTCTTCGATGTACTGATTGGCCCACTCTCGAACCCAGATGTTGGTGGCAACAGTCGAGAGTTGCTGCATGCCAAACACCATCAAGGCGACAATCCAGAACCACCAGGGCCCCATCGAAGACAGGTAGGCCTTTAGAACCGACCATTTGACGGCTCCCGTGGCCACTGTCTCGTCCGAAATGGCCTTGGATGCTTCTGCCTTCTTATCCTTCTTGGAGCTGTCTGCAGCGCCGGAGGCGTCGCCGTTGCCGTTAAGCATGGTCTCCTCATCGCCGACACTGGAAGGTACGCGTGATGGCACACGAGAAGCCACGTGGGAGGCGGGCCGAGAGCGCTGAATTTCCTCGCCGAGCTTGCCCGAGGCGATGACCTCCTGTGAGGGCCCCTGGGCGGTGACCCTGCCGTTCTCGAGCAGAACAACGTAGTCGGAGGAAGGGACACAGAGCTGCACATTGTGCGTAACGAGGATGCAGGTGCGGCCCTTCATCAACGGACCGTTAATGCAGTTGGTGAAGATCCATTGGGCGGTATGTGAGTCAACGGCGCTGAGGCAGTCGTCGAGGAGGAGGTGAGCCGAATTCGAATAGAGGGCGCGAGCCAGAGAAATGCGCTGCTTCTGGCCTCCAGAGAGACTTATACCCTTTTCGCCAACTAATGTTTCGTCTCCGTTGTCAAGGATTTCGAGATCGCGCTGCAGAGCGCAAGCGACGATGACGTCGTTGTATCTTTGTTCATCGTAGGGCGCGGCAAAGATGATGTTGTCCTTGATATTGGCGTTGAACAGCCATGCAGCTTGGGCGACATATGCAATGGTATCAGCGAGTCCGGTCTCGGGATCGGGGCGAACGTCTTCTCGGCTGCGACCGCCAGGGCAGAACACCTTGCCTTCCACGAGCGTCATCTCGCCGAGAAGCCCCATGAGCATGGACGACTTGCCAGAACCGGTTGGGCCAGCGATGATGTTGAGCTTGCCGATCTTGAAGTCAATGTCGAGATCAAGGAGCCGGAATGCCTTGGAGCCGTCTTCAGCCACACTGTCCTTTCCACCCCAGATCAGGGTGGCATCCCTAAAGCCAATGCGTTTCTTGCCGGTTTCGTCGACGTTGTCCAGGCCGAGCTGCTCATACTTCTCCGTCTCCTCCTCCATGAGGTACTCTTCCACTCGATCAATGGAGACCTTAGCTTCCTGGACGTGAGCAAACATATCACCAATGAGATCGAGAGGAACGCGAAGAAGCATGAAGAGCGAAATAGCCGTAAAGGCAACTGAGGGATATAGGGGCTTCTTCTCAACCAGGGTGTAGACCAGGAAAGAGAAGAAGGTGATGAGCACCGGGACCGAGTTCCAGATGGCAACCGCGAGAGCCCATAGGAGGAAACGAGAGCGCAGAGCCTTGAGCTCGGCTTGGCGCTTCTCATCGACAATCTTGCCGAATCGACGTTCCCAGGCGAAGAATTTGATGATGCGAATGTTCTGGAGGAGCTCGCTCGTCACATTGATGCGCTTGTCAGTAGCAGCCATAATGTTCTTGGAAGTCTGGTTGAAGCCACGAGCCAGCATGTAGTTGACGGGCAAGAGGAAGGCCATGACGACGATACCCGGAATGGCGCTCAAACCCATGAGCTGCCATAGCAGGAAGATGGAGACGGTCAGCTGCGTCGGGGCCGAAGCGCACAAGAAATGCAGGTAGGCGGTAATTTCGGCAATCTTGAAGCTGTCGACGGACATGAGGTTGATGATAGTTCCCAGGTTGGCCTGCTCATCAGCTCCAATCTTGACCTCGCTCGGCTTGGAGGACGCATTGGCGGCTTCGGCATCGTCCGAAGCGACGGCATTCTTCTGCTTCTTGCCAAGTCCAAGAGCGTGCTTGATTTTGCCGACGAGGCCTTTGCCACTAGACTCGACACCTTGGTCATTGTTCGGTTTGGCTTTTTCGCCGAGTAAAATCTTGTCCTTGCCGGCGGCAGCTTTACGGCGCAGTGCTTTGGCATAAATATCACCAACCATGATGGCACGGACATTGATACAGATCTTGCGGCCAATCCAAAGAGCCATACCATCGCAGTACGAACGGATGGTGTCAAGAACGGGGAGAGCAATTACGAAGAGCCAGAGAACGCTGACGGGCGCAAACTCGGGATGTTCCACATACTGCAGGATGGCCTTGAGGAGCAAGGTGGGGGCAAAGGTGAAGACGCCGGCAATGGCGGCAAGCAAGCACTGCATGAACAGCTGCCCACGGAAATACTTGAGCAAGTGCCACGAAAGGGCAGTTGTTTTCTTGGCAAGCCTGTAATTGGCAATAACGGCGGCGGCCTTGTCCTTGGGCAGGAGGTTCCAGACATCCTCCAATTCCAGGGGCCTCCTCCAGCCTTGCCAGACGATGGCATCGACCCAGGCGAAGCTGGCGATCGAGAACAGACTGGCGAGGGGTTCGCGAGAGGGCTCGATCCCATCTTCCCACTCCAACACAACCGTCTTGTTGCCCTTTCTAGTGCAGGCAGCAATGGCGAATAGCAGAGTGTTGAGGGCAAAAACCGCGGAGATGAGGCTCTGGGAGAGCTTGGAGTAAGGGTGGATGATGGCGGAGCGGAAGACAAAGACGGTGAGGACCCAATTGCAGCCGTAGATGGTGGCGGTGTGGTTCCAGATGTGAGGAATCCGCCACTTGGAGGTGCCCAGGGCGACTCGCAGTGTGGCCAGGATCAAGGTATACAACCACGTCGTCAAGCCAGCAATGGCCACCAGGTGGGTGCCAGGGCCGAAAGCACCAGTAACGAGAGCATAAGCGTTGATCGCGACCAGCCCAGCAAGGGTAAGCTCTTCAACAAACTGCGAAAGGCGCTGGCCGGTGGGAGTGTCGGCCTGCACAATCGAGCCCCTGGAGGTCACCTTGGCCAGAGCCAAGCGGCCGCCGTTGATCTCAAGGTCGTCGGAGTCGTCGTCGCTGTCGTCGGGTTGTTCGTCCGACGGGATTTCGGTGTGATTGGGCACGTTATCGTCGGCCGAGATGGAGCTATAACCCTTGCTCTTGCCATTGCGAAGACGGCCAATGCTGGAAAAAGCAAGTTGCAAGAAAGAGATACCAATTACTATTAACGGGAAGAGGACGGCGAGGTAGCTGTTCAATAATTGTACATTAGCCAAATTGTTCGTGGCAGCAGCAGAGAATAGCGCGTAGAAAGCATATGACGTGACTCGAGGGCCGACGGGGGGGACAAAAAAAACCTACTTTTTCTGAAAGCACAGGGTGAAGTCATCGACTCGCCAGAACGGCCATGAGCACTGAGCGAAGCCCATAATGGCTGGTTCTGGCTAGGGGCAAAAGCTGCCCGGCACGCAGGGTAGAAGAAAGTCGTAGCGATACTGGAAGAGATGATCTGGAACAGCCCGAGGCTCGAAGCAGGAGGGCAGCGCCCTGGCGGTTCCCGGCGGCGTTGAAGCTGCGCAGACTGTCGAGTTCGCGGGGCAAGGCGCGGTGTAAGAGGATACGGAAAAGATGAGAAAAGGAGACCCGAACGAGGACCAGCGGTGTCGTCTCCGTTCCTGGCGAGTGAGCTTTCGTCGTTGCCTCTCTAGACACTCATAGCGTCAACAGCTGCACGGGCATAAAGAAGGGACAATCAGCAAAGGTCGAGGGCCGAGTAGGAGAGGATGGAAGAGAAAAGCGGAAGAAAAGATTCGGAGGCGACGAGCGCCGGACAGGTCAAGGCAAGGCAAGGCAAGGCAAGGCAAAGGTATGACGGGGATGTACAGGTACGCCGAGCTTAGTCTTCCAACCGGGCTCTTGCTGTGGAGCAAGCGCTGGTAGCTCTCCCTGGCAGCGGTGCCGCGGGTGGGCATCAGGGCGCCCAGGCTTGCGGCGAGCTGCGTCAGGCAAGGTACGCCCGGAGGTGGAGGCAAGGACAGGCGCGCGAGTACCGGTACCTGCGCCTGTGCTGGCCTGGAAAGGTAATCGCGGCTGCTGTGGACTCGCTCTTGCTCGTACCGGCCAGACTAATACGGCATGGCAGCTGCAATCGGTGGGGAAAGAGCGGACAGCGAGCGTCCATTGCGGCTTCCGCGCGATTCAGTGGGGGTGGATGCCAGAAAGAAGGGACTTTTTGTCTTGTGCTTCCTCAGTATGCACTTGCAATATGAGTCTGTCGTGTAGGGCAGAAGTGGCATAAGGTATGATGAGGTTTGGTATCAAAGCGTGCCTTACCTGGTCTATCTCATAAGGTATCTGAGAATGGATTTGACGCTCTGCAATGTACGTACTAATGTGTGCTAACATGCGGAGCACATGCAGCAGTTCGGCGAGGGTGGATAGGTAGGCACCAGTAGGTAGCATCAAGAGAGATGCAGATGATGTTGAATGATCTTCTTGTTCGAACAACTTGAAGGCATCGTGGTCTCTAAGTATGCGACCACACAAAGCAACTAGCAAAGGTCGTGTCCCTGCCAGAACATTCGCAATCCCACCGGTCACTGGCCCGCCGGCACGGACGATGATGCAGTTCAGAGTCAAAGGCGGCGGTCGTGTGTGGGAGTGCTGGAACAAGAGTCACACGGCCGCAGCTGCATTAGTGCGATGCCCTGAAGCTGTTTCTCGCTGCCCAGAAGCACATGATGAGCACATAAGGTGATTACGGCTGCGGGCTTATACTCGGACAGGTACCTTGTAAGGAGTGCCACACAAGCGGACTCCGAGATCATGGATCTATCGCCGTTGCAAGAGTCAAAGAAACACGAGGCTGGCCTGCTAACTCTTTCGGGGCGATTTGGACGCTTGCTTATGCTCCCGCTAGGCCTGAGGCAGGCTTGAGCTCCGTATTGAGAGTTTTGGATGATGAACGACGAGGTACTGGGACCATTACAAAGATGCCGGCGGGCGAGACGAAGGGGACGCTGTCGTCTGGTCACAAAGTCAAATTGTCTTGCCTCGAAGCATTCTGCTGATTATCACGCACGTTTACCAGGATTGATAACTCGAGGGATGTGCCTGGATAGATTTTCGCGAATCTTAGTAGTACTAACCGGGTACCAAGGCAGTAAGGTAGGTACCTAGATAAGTACAATTACTTCTCATGTACTGCAGTTCGGCCGTCTTTGATGCATCTCGGCTCTGGCTCGCCCACCAATTGGCAGGCCGATCATCAGCTGCATCCATCTCCCGCATTTCCACGCATAAGAAGGTGTCATTCAATTGGCATTGCATCTGATAGCGTCGACTCACCAATTTGTTTACTGAGTCACCAGTCTTTGCGCAATGGCAGTGCGCCTGGCTTTCCAGACGTTCCTCTCACGGTGCCACATGCGCCGCCCTCCGGACTCGAGAATGCAATATCTCATCTCTGCACGACGAGTTCGAGATTAGTCCATCATCCGGAGCAAAACACTGGTATTCTCCCTCCATTGATCTTCATACCACCGTCAAACAAAGGCAGTCATTACCACCCTCCACGTGAACAGCATCCTATCCCTTTCTTCTTCTTCTTCTTCTTCTTCTTCTTCCATTTCCCTATTCCAGATGCTCGCCCACGCTAACAGACGGCCATGCACTTGTCCAACTCCACCACCGCCCCTCCCCGATCTTCCCCCTTGGGTCTGCAGAATCCATCAAATCTATTGTGTTGCCTCGCCTGAGGTGCCTTGACGACTGACTCACCGCTACGGCGGAGCCATTGTTACTAATGGCATTGACAGGATTCGGTGAGACTGTGT
Organism: Trichoderma reesei QM6a; assembly: GCF_000167675.1. Lineage (NCBI taxonomy): Eukaryota > Fungi > Ascomycota > Sordariomycetes > Hypocreales > Hypocreaceae > Trichoderma > Trichoderma reesei. The sequence continues at coordinate 663,190 of NW_006711154.1, read as the reverse complement.
GGAGAGAGAAGGGCTCCGAGGCTGCAACCAGGCTGTCAAGATGATGAAATTAGCGGTGCCACCTCTCTATTCAACCTCATCTCAGCATTCTTATCTTTCCTGCTACAGCCGATCAATTCTGACAGTCGCTCCGAGCTGGCGCTGCTGCACTACTACTAATACCACCCATTCGGCGGCCCTGCAGCTACGCAGCAAGCACAAGGACATATTCCATGCATCAACATCCCAGCACGCACGCCATCCCGCGGACCCTCGACCGTCCAAGGAAGCGCCGATTCGCTGTCCAGCCCGTCTTTTCGCGTCGCCGCCCGTCTGGCAGGTAATACTAGGTGGTGGCTGTACCGGTACCTGAGCGAACTTCACGCAACGCGTTGACGCAGGGAGGGGGAGGGGAGGCCCAAGCTCCCACGGATCTCCCATCCGAGCGCTTATTCCATCGCAGATCGACCTCGTATTGCTTATTATCAGATCGCGGCTTGAGACAAAAAAGAAAAAAAAAGGAATGCCATTCCGACTAGTACTCTTGCGATGAAACGGATAGTGAGTCTCTCCTAATTGATACCTTCACCATCCAGCGTCGAGCCAACATAATGGCCTACCAGCTGGTTCTGCAGAAACTCGGGGAACAAAGCAAACATGCGCTTACAGAAAAACTAACCATGCGCACACAAATGCGACGCTCACCACCAAATGCCATGAACATATGGTGCTCGTATTTAGTACAACGTGAGTTTATATTTATTCTGCTCTCTCTATGCCTACTTTTGCAAAGGGATTATCGCCAAGTACTTGTGGTCACATGTAAAACTACCTTGGGTATCAGCTGCTCGGTGCCAAGCACCCGCAATGCTGGGTTCAGTAACCACGTTATACAAGCTCTCATCCCTAGATTGTGTCTCACTGTTCCAAAGCAGCCACGGTTCGTTCCAGTCGAGGTTTGGTATAGAAGAAAGAAAGAAAAAAAGAAAGAAAGATTACAGCAGAGTGTACCGTCTTTCGAAGCCCTCAAAAACCGCCACGTATTGCAGCCTCACTCTTCTTGAATAAAATTCCGGCGTCTACAGTATGCATTTAGAGGAAACACTCGACATTCTTATCAAATGCAATTCGAACCGTCTAGTAGTAGTAGTACATGTTTGGGCTTTCCCTGCCGGCCCATCTCGACGCCTCACCAGTCTGTGGGTAGCTAATTCATAGCGTGCCTTGCACAAGGTACTTGGAGAAAGGTAGGCACCTGTATGGACCCGACTGAACTGAGACACTGCGACACGGCATGTTAGGCGCCGAGATGCGTTGGGCCATGGAGTGTTTTCGGGCGGCGATGATGATGGCGGAGGTCTGCCCTCGGGGGTTGTGTGACGCGGCTGTCTCCTGTGTATGGCTACATATCATGGCAACCTCGAGTGGGAAGAAAACAACGAAAGAATCTTTGAAGGTGCGCTTGTTTGTGTAGTTGACTCAACTATATCGTCGTCAGATTGGACTATCTGAGACCATGGTAATATCTATCATATCACACCCAAGAGTCCACAGTCCTCTGCAGAAACCTTCATTACCTACATGTAGGATTATACCTAGATACAAGACATCGCTTCGTCAAAATCAACATCTTCGTGCAATCATGGCTTTTCAGCTGTCAACTTAACAGGTTCACTGCTTGGCGCCAAATGCCTTCATCGTCGACACTTCTTCCACCGGATGCTTGTTCAGACTCTCACACAGCTGCAAATAACTACCAATCAAAAACGCCCATGACCCCCTTTAAGCAGCGAATAAAGTCAGCAAAACGGCCACACCTCTTCTCCAGATTTAAAAAAAAAACCAAAAATGCAAAGAACTCACCAGAACGTAGCCAGGCCAGCCTCGTACTGCGCCCCCGAGTTATTGGCCGCCATCCCCAGCGCCCCAGACAGCGTGAATCCAAACGCCCCGACGAGATTCCAAAAGGCAATCTGCCACCCCAGCAGCTGGGGCGCGGGCTTCCACCACTTCTGCTGCGTCTCCAGCATGTACAGCGTGCTGCTGACAATGAAGCCGCTGCCCCCAATGACCTGCGGGATCCAGTACGCGGCGTTCAGTCTCCATTGAGGCGTGAGATGGTCGTTGATGCCAGGCAGCGCCGTGAACCCAGACACTCCAAAAACAGTAGCGCCTAGGAACTGCGCGACACCGGCGAGGAAGCCCAGCTCGTGGATATAGTGCGTGCGCAATTCATGCCAGGAAGGAAACCACTGCCAACTCTTCTCCTCTTGAGCTCCATCGGAGGTCGGTTGAGCTTCGAGCGAGGTGGCGGCTGAACGCTTGCCTACGAAATTGCGTCGGTTCTGGTGGTGATGGTGGCAGTGATGGCGATTCGCGACAACCCGGAGCCGGGGCTTGCTGTTGCCGCCACCGCTGCTGCTCCCATTCTTCTCAACGAGCTGTTCGACAGCCCAGCCGAAACAGCCCGATCGGTTGGCATTGATAGCCTCGAAGAGGAGTAGGATGGAGCCAACCTCGAAGAAGACAATGGCGCCGATAAAGGCCGTCACGCCGGCAGCCGTCGTTGTCTCGCCGTCGAACTCGGTCGAGGGGGCCTCCACGGGGAGCCAGACGAAGAAGCCCTACCTTGTACATCAGCTTCCCCATTTCCAATTAGATATTCCGGATGATGTACGTACGTTGATGACCCAGACTATGCTTCCCCACGTAAAGATAAAGGCCACGAGCCAGGAAATGTCCCAGACCGGATAACACACAAACGTTCTGACGACCGTTTTCAAGATCTCTCGGGGATGCGACGTCCGCCTCGGCGTCACGAAAGGCGCATCTTCCCCGGGAAGAGGCCGCTGGACGAGCAAGGCATGCCGGCCCTTGCGATTATCTCGCGACCGCCATAGGAACCTGATGTTTTTCGCGGGGACGTCTGCATTGGCTTCTTCTTTTGACGACTGGTCGTGCCGAGTATCAGCAGTTGCTGTAGCTTCGACATCGTCGCCGCTCTCGTGTGGTGTCTTTGTCTCGTCGGGGGACAACCCTGGAGATGAGAATGCGGAGTGGTCGAAATGGGCTCGTGTTGGATTGAGGAAGCGAAAGGGCCCTTCAGCGTGTCGCAGCGTCAATCTGGCGTCATGCTGGAATGGCTCTCGCGTGCGAAAGCGGTTGTTCCTCGCTGGCATTGCTGTCACCGAGGAGGGAATGCGACCTGGTGATGATGATCTCTAGCGCCAGAGACTGTGTCTTGTCTAGATTGTTTTGAGTCCAAGACAGCAGAACCTTGGGCAAGTCGAGCCAAGCAATCCATTGAAGACATCACCTGAGGACATGCCATGTAGAGTAGTATTGAAATTCTCGCCTGGCAAAGAGGCCGATGACGACAATTACATGGTTGGCGTTGCATGACACACCATCCCACTGGTTAGCCCATTCCAAGCTTGATGCTAGCTTCAGTTACCAAGTGCCGTTTCCCGCTCTCCCTGTTAGTGCTGCCGCCCTGGTTGGGGCACGGGCGTTAATACGTACTTTGATTCCTACGCAACCAGTAGCCACCAGCTCTGCTTCCCCGCAAACCCCAAGAGGCGTCAAGGCTTGGGCGTCAAGCCGATGCTTGTTCTTGAAGCTCGGACTGGTATCAAGCTGATACCCGGTAATATCTGAGCATATTCTTGGGGTACTCTGGTGCCAAAAAATCCGAACTTGGTCGCCTCGTAAGTATCCGTCAATTCCATAATCACCCAATTGGACGATGGACGGCTGCTGATATGCTTTATGTGCATTTGAATTCATAAACACAGCTCGCGGGTAAGCAAGGAGCCCAACCGTAAACACGACGCCGCATGTCCTTGACGTCCACTCCGAATGGCACCTCGCTAGGCAAACTCCCCGTTTGGTAGTAAAACAATCGTACATTCCATTGAAATATTTTTTGGTTCATACCCCTTATCCTCCCATGATATCCCCCTGTTGGTACATGGCTAGAATTTCCATGCAAGTCAAGAATTGACCAGAACAGTGGAAATCTCAAAGCGATTTTATTAAAGAACCATCGCCTCCCTGCCCCCAAATGGCTCCCTTTTAACCCATAATCATGCCCTTCATTCCGGAGAGGTCACCCTCCTTGGCAGCAATTTCAAAGTAGCCGTAGATGATGCTAGCAAACGATTCTGTTAGTTTCATCGTCATAGGGTTCGGGGTGAGGAGGGAAACATACGTGACAGCGAGAAGGGTACCGGTACCGGAGCCAAGAGCGCCCATCAGGTCGCTGGCAACGGACAGGGCACCAATGCAGGCACCGCCAAAGGCAGCGGCAGTGGGGATGATGCGCTTGAGCTCCTTGTACATGCTCTGGTCGCGGTGTCCGGCCATGACAAGTCCCTGGTCCTTGAGCTGCTTGGCAACGTCGCGAGGGCTGGAGCCAGAGACCTCAATCCAGGTCTTGGAGAAGAGGGCGCAGGCACCGAGCATGTAGATGATGTAGACGGCGGTGTGGATGGGGTCGAGCAGAGCATCCTTGAAGTTGAGGGGAGGAGACATGTAGTAGACGAGACCAGAGACCGCGTGGAGCTGAGAGGTGCCGTCCTTGGCCTCCCACACACCGAAAAGACGGACCAGGAGGTTCTCGGAGAAGCGAGAGTAGAGCATCTGGCTGATCAAGAAGACGTTGGAGGACAGGGCGGACTGCAGCATGATGGGCATGTTGGAGGTGTAGAACAGGCGAACGGGGTACGAGCCTCGGGCACCACGCTGGCGGTTGGACTTGACGGGGATCTCGACGCGGAAGCCCTGGAGGTAGATGATAGCAACAAAGACCAGGATGGTGGCGAGGAGGTTCATGATGTTGGGCAGGTTCTGCCTGTAAAAGGCCTCCTGGAGAGCACGCTGCTTGTTGGGCCAGGTCATGAGCAGGTGGAAGAGAGCGATGACGGCACCCTCGAACTCGGGGCCACGGCCGGTGTTGATGGTGGTGGGAGAAAAGGCCTTCCACATGATGGACTCGCAGATGTTGGTGGCAATGAAGAGCGAGATGCCGCTGCCCAGGCCGTAACCCTTCTGCAGAAGCTCATCGAGCAGAATGACAATCATGCCAGCAACGACCAGCTGGAGAATGAGCAGGAACACGATGCCGGCACCGAGATCGGAGGGAGATCCGTAGAGGCCGGTGAAGACATAGACGGTGGCGGTACCGGCCGACAGGATGAAGGCAAAGAGCTTCTGCGCAGTCTGGTAGAGCTCGCGATCCGACTTGAGGTCGAGGTTGACGTCAATGAGGTGGGTGCCGGCGAGGAGCTGGAAGACCATGCCCGAGGAGATGATGGGGGTGATGCCCAGCTCCATCAGCGTGCCTCGGTTACTCGCCATGACCATTCGCAGCCAGTATAGAGGGTCCGAGTTGTCGGAGGAGACAATGCCGTACAGAGGCATCTGGCTCATGACCAGGAAGATGAGGAGCGTCAATGCCGTCCACATCATCTTCTGGTTGAAGGGGATCTTGGTCTCCGGCTGCTGAACCTCGGGGAGGAACGGCACGAACGGCTTGACCAGGTCGAGAAAACGTACTGCAGAGGCATCGTCCACGTTAGCAGCGTGCAATTGGGAGTCAATTGCGCGTTTCGAGCTCGTTGCGAGAGAGACCGCGCGCGACACAAATCTGGCCACAGGCCATGGCCATGGTGGGGGAATTCAAGAGGCAAACTCACGAGAACTCATGGCGGCGGCTGGAGGAGAAAACCCGGGAGAAGGAAAAGGACTAATTCATCCAAGGAGAGACGGATGAAGAGAAGAGAAGAAAAGTCGAGCTGCGGCGAGCTCGGGGGCAGAAGAAGAGGTGGGTGGATGGCGAAGGGAAGCTGGACAAGGTTGCGATCTGGCTTCAAGCGCCGAAATGTCAATGTGGCCCGAAGCCAGACCGGGCGGCACGTGACCCGCACGTTGTTGAAGCGTGGCCTCGACCTGCGCCTGCAGGGATTGATCCATGCTGGATGCTGGCGACCCCAACCCCAAAAACCCTCCACAGCGCTATGAATCATCAGTAAGGTAATACATAACACGCCAACCAGGTTTAAGCCACTTGTTTGGGGCTTGTGGAGGGGAATTTTCTGGATCAGTGGGGGGATAGGTATCTGATTGATGACTGTTTCTGCTGGATATTCTTCAGACTTGTCGTTACGCTTGAGAAGCTGCAGCAGAGCTCGAAGAGGAAGCTGAATCTATCTAGTACTTCACTCACAATCTGGCCCTAAAACACCAGTCGTCCTGGTGGGATGAGACCCTGATCCGGTGTGCTGCCGAATGCTTGGCCGCGGAGCACGACTGCTGCGCTATGCATCGACAATGGCCGCTCACGCACCTCCAGCTGAACCGTTGCTGGTTGTCCTAGGCTCGACAGGCACGGGTAAATCCGAGGTTAGCCTCTCTCTCTGTCCCGACTGCAAGAGACGTCACCATGTTCTGACGGCATCTCATCTCACAGCTAGCCGTCGAACTGGCACGGCGGTTCAAGGGCGAGATCATCAACTCTGATGCCATGCAGCTTTACGATGGCCTGCCCATCATCACAAACAAAATCAGCCACGAGGAGCGGCACGGCATCCCGCACCATCTTTTAGGCCACATCCCGCTGGACGACGCTCCGTGGGACGTGGAGAAGTTCAAGACTGAAGCCAGCAAGGTTATTGGCGAAATTCGCAGCCGTGGAAACTTACCCATTCTCGTGGGAGGGACGCAATACTATGTCGACCCTCTTCTCTTTAAAGACGTCATCCTCGACGATGTAAAGGCGGACCCCTCTCTGTCATTCCCAATCCTGGAGCAGCCTACAGACGTGCTGCTGGAAGAGCTGAAGAAGGTTGACCCGATTATGGCGGAGAGGTGGCACCCGAATGACAGACGCAAGATCCAGCGATCACTCGAGATTTATCTTCATACAGGAAGGCCTGCATCCGAGCTGTATGCCGAGCAAGTACAACGTAAAGCTGCGGCCGCTCAGGACGCAGGGACCAGCCTGCCTTGGGAGAAGTTGCTCTTCCGGGTTTATTCAGAGCGTGAGACGCTGACTGCGAGACTGGACAGTCGAGTGGACAAGATGCTCGATGCTGGGCTGTTGAACGAGGTTCAGGAGCTGTTTGATATGAAACAGCGCAAGGCTGCTGAGGGACAGATCCTGGACATGACAAAGGGTATATGGCAGTCCATCGGTTACAAGCAGTTTGAGCCATACATGTCCGCCAAACAAGAGGGCAAGGGCCCGGAAGAACTGGAGAAGCTAAAAAACAGCGGACTGGAGGATATGAAGACGGCAACGCGCCGGTACGCCAACTATCAGACCAAATGGATCAGGCTGAAGCAGATCCCACGCCTGAAGGAGCAAGGCCCCGGGGCGTTTGACAGCTTATACGTGGTCGACAGCACCGACGTCTCACAGTTCAAGACCAAGGTTATTGAGCCTGCTGCCGAGGTTACGGCAAAGTTTCTCGCCGGAGAGCCCAGGCCGATGCCGACCGAGCTATCAGACGTGGCCCGCGAGCTGCTCACGCGAGTGAGTGAGCCTCCGCCCAAGGAAACTCCGGCGAAGAAGACGTGCGAGATATGCCAGACGGTCTGCGTGACGGAGCAGGCTTGGCAGAGGCACATCAAGGGCGCCGCGCATAAGCGGGTCATGAAGAAGAAGAAGAGGCTGGCCCTTGTGCCGGTGGATCAGAGTCCAGACGACCGCTCCGATGCGGAAGCGTCATCAGAGCCTGATGTAACCTCGCTCTTTGCTCCTTGAGACGGCATTCTTACCATTATATACGACCAGTGGCTGAACCGCAACAACGTGATATACTGCAACTACATGCCATGCCAGCTCGCAAGAACATTGAAAACCAAGTCTATAAGAGTAGACTCGACGCTTCTATTCGCTTCATTGCAGAGCCATTGTCAGGCCACTATCTGTCGTGAAAGTTTTCGAGCTGTGCGGAGAGGTTGAGGTGCTAGCTGCCCCTCGACTCGGCCCCCTCGACTCCGGTAGCCGATGTCAGTGTGTTACGCATGGACGCAACTCATCCATTCCTGTCAATGAGAGATGCAGCCTGGCCTTGGCCAAGGACAGCCGTGTCCGACTTGTCTCACATGTGCCGAATGAATGTCGCACTCGTTGGATCCTCAGGGAATTTGCGGCAACAGTCGGGATGCACTGAACGAAGGGATCCATTCATGCGGTACATGTGAGCTATGGTCTCTGACTTTTTTGTTACTACTGTCCTACTTCACATTCTGCATTCTGGGGTGCTTTGGATGCGAGAGATGGTTCATTTTGGTTCATATAATTGCCATGTACGGAGTATGCTAAAAATAAAAAATAAAAACAATGTCGCTGAAATGCGTTTCTCAGCTTTAGACGACCACCCAAACAAAAGACATTCCACTCAATGATTGTTCCGAAACGACGGAAAAAGGTTCATGCTTCAGTGCCCGAAGGATGCGACGTGATGCCTGCAAAGCCAAACATAGAGAGAGCAAGGGAAAGAAAACAGGAATGACTGGAAATCGTGATATCTCTGACCGAGCCTCGCTCATGAATCATAGTTGATGCCAAATGAACAAGGTTTCATCAGCATCCAAACCCGTGCGCCTTGTAAAACTCCTTAAGCCGAATAAACAAATCGAAATGAAAGAAAGACAAATGACATGTTCTTCTTGCCACGAGCAATGGCGCAGCCTGATGTGACTCGGTGTTGCTTGTTTGCGCAAGGTAAGGTAGTAGCCAGTCATGACAGACCAAGACTGGAACAAGGCGTGCTTGCTTGTGCGAAGGTGGAGGGGGGAGAAGCAGTGCCGAAGAAGTGGCCGAACAGCTATTTTGTCGATGGGTATATCAATCTTTTGTTTTTTTTTTCTGTTGTGTTTTTATTTTTCTCTTCTTTCTGCTATGTATTCATCATACATCCATCCATGTGAAGCAAAACGAAATGCTTCATTCATGGAGCCTCATATGACGGCCTCTTTGGATGAGAGAGTATTCTAAAAGGTCTGCTTCTCAATTGTAGGCGCCTTGACGCCGGGCCCGCCGCGCGAGATCCACGCCTGGGCCTCGCGCACGACGCCCTTGAAGAAGGTGAGGATGGCGCTGGAGTCGCCGGCGTCGCTGCCGGGGGCGGCGTCGTTGAGGGCGTCGAGGTAGATGGTTCGTCGGGCCATTGTGTGTGTGTGTGTGTGTGTGTGTAAGTGCTGTCTTTTGGTGTTGAAGAGTCAGGGGAGAATATTGTTTGATAGGCAAGGTAGGTATATATAACAGACAGATTGGCAGTCAATGTGATATATAGATGAGAGTTGGAGACCAAGTAGGACAACAAGTCGAGGGAACATGAACCAGAGAGGCATTCCAACGTGCGCCCACCCTCATTCTTATACCCAGGCAACCTCGATTATTCAGAACCCGCCCATCACATCGGCTTCCCTTTCCGCTGGACCCCCATTCATCCCATCCACCCATCCATCCCATCACACTTCAGACGAGAAAAGAAAAAGCACATGCCGCGACCAACAACAGTCTCCAATAGGGAACAGACAAGGGAGGGTAAAAGCGGGCGCAACGCCGGCGTGCTGGGTGCTGGCTCTAATACTGCACACCTACTGTACACTACACACGGACACTCCTCCTCCACACACCCCCAGGGCCCCAACTTTTTCTGTTTTTGCTGCATTGTCACACACTCCGACATGCAATCACTTGAGAACTACTGTATCCATTGCATGTGCTTTAGACTTGCTACTAGTATAACGAGTCGTTTCCCTTAGTTGCCTCTCCTAAGGCACGACCTGCATTTATCCAGCCCAGCCGTTAAGCCAGGTAGAGATTGTTCACAGTCATACTCGTATCAAACATGATATCATGTCACCAATTACTCGCCCAGCCAAAGCCCCCATCCCCTGCTCGCCACCAAAACTCCGCAAGCCTACCTATTTCCAGCATGGATTCGACACAGTTGACATGTAAGTTCTCATCATTCGTCCTCTGTCAATCCTGTCAGTCGTGTTGCTCCAGTGCCTGTATGTAAACTTCCCCTCTTCCCTGCCCTGCCCTGCTCTTTGATTGTGTCATACACCGATACCCCGGTGCTTACGATACGATTCAAGACAGCCATGCATGCATTCCTTTGTAGGCTGTGCCTATGTACTTACATAGAGCCTTGTCCTGTCTTGAGCATATCCTTACGTATGTAGTCCCCTCCGCACATCCCATGGCATCTCATCCAGTATCTATCCATCCTCACTCGTTCACAAGGCAAGGTAGTACTACATACAAGGCATCAATGTTGCCAAGGTGCCTTTTTTTACGTAGGCAGTACAAGGATCTTACCCTCCGTAGCCGCCGACACATTCAAACTCGTGATGTTGTTGGTTGGTGCCACCCCCCATGTCTTGTTTTTCCCTCTTTAGCTCAACCAGGCAAGGTAGCCCGTAGTATGTAACACGAGGACAATCCATAACCACGGTCCCTTCCGCTCACATCTTCTTATTTTTCTCACCTTGTCTTTTGTCTTGTTTTTTCGATCCGGCAATCCCGCAAATCATTCCTAGATTAACACACCATGAAGCGAGATAGACTTGGCCCTATACCTCACACCCATTCCCATCTCCCCCATGAACCGAAAGAGAGCCTCCGTGTGCCGCAGACGCCATTACTACCTAGGTAGTCACATCTAATCCATATCGTACTAAACGTCGTACCAATCACGGCCTTCCAATCACACGTTACAAGCAAGAATCCCTCTTGGGTTTCCAAACCAAAAATCCCAAAACACAAACCCAATGCCTCCCCAAGGCCGCAAAGCACAGACATTGTCAATTCTCAAAGATCGGACGAATTTACTTCCAAACATAGGTACATTGCCAAAAGTTAAGAGTTTCCCCGAAAGGCAACACTTGGATGCAGTGCAAAGACATAACGAAACACACATACAACCATGATAAAATGCAACATGATACACACACCCACACGCACACACTGCATACGACTACACCAAGGGTAAGGTACTGTACTGACTGGGTAGTAATCAGAAACCACCGGACCAACAGCACAAGAGACAAAATGACAGTTTCAACGTCCATGTCATTGTTCTGGATGCCCTAGTCCTGTTACCTAGGTAGGGTGGCAAGGTAAGGTAAGTAGTATTATAAGAACGCCCTGCAATTCACCCAAAAAATGCCAGAGCTTCAAGTTCCCCGCATCTCGCTTCGCTTTTGACGCAACTCTTCACAAATGCCCTCCTCCTTAAACCACGCCCCTTTCACCCCCTTCACCTAAGTCGATACTAGTATCTATATTCTCAAAGGCATCCATATCTAGGATAGGAAACATCTTTGCCTGTCGCCGAGAAAGGGATCCTTCACCGACCTTGTTGACCTTCTTACCGCTGTGTTGGACTGTCTGTATGCACTTCAATGTGGGTTACAGGTCCGCTTCACATGTGAAGGCCATGTATCGCCGCATCAGTACTACTACCTAGTATTACTGGTCCGCAGCTGCAGGTCGACGACCCAGTTTCCAGCAACAACTGCTGCGTTCGTGCGTTGACGAATGCTATTAGTATCAGTATGGATCCTGTCGGGTCCTACCACTGCCCCGGTCACAGGCAGGAGGGACAACTCCGTCACCTCGTCAGCATCTCTCGTCGTCCGACGGCTTCGCCCTCGCCCTCGCCCTGGCAGCAAGCGGGACCTCACCACCAGCCGGGATACCCAATAGCAAAGGCTCCGTATGAAGTAGTTACATGGTCATGCTGCAAACTTGTATGCTAGGTACATGTGCCGACCCATATCCGGCCGCGGCTACCGACTAGACCCTGGATATCTCTGCACGAATGAGTCTTTTTTGCCCCCTTCCAATGCTACCGTAATGCTGCTCCATATGAGCATGCGTAACCGCTGCTGGTCGCCATACTACTCCGTAAAGCCTTGGGCCCCTTCGCCAACGTGCATATTCAGACGGGTCGCCAGGCTGTGTCGGTAAGGCAGGCAGGACGGCCATGGTTACACCGCATCACTCTTTTCGACGAGTCCTCCCATTGGCTTGCTCACCCTGTCTGCACCCACTCTGCTCACAGAGTCCTCGTGTGGAGCTGGCTACTCTCCTCCCGCAGACTCTTTAGCTGCCGATCAAACTCCTTGTTCGCCCATTCCCAGTAGGCGGTCCAAGCCCCCGTTGCCGCCGTGTTGCTGGTCGCTGCCCCGGCGTTTCCAGTCATCGCCTTCATCTTGTCGCCGAGGAGGAGCGTCACCCTCAGGATGCTCTTGTTGGTTTCCTCTTGCTTCTCCACATCCTGCTTGACGGCATTCTCCTTGAGCTTGATGGACAGCACACCGCGGTACGCCTCGGCAATCGAGTCGAGCCGTCGGGCCGTCTCGTCGGGGTCGATGATAATCAGCTTGCTGATCATCAAATTGCACAGCTGTCGAATATCATTATCGTCCTTGAGGCCGGCAATGACCCGGTCGTAGAAGTCGATGTTGTTGATCCGCGTGAAGGCCGTCTCCATCAGCGCGTAAAGCGTCTCGTACGCGCTCTATATCATCGATCCCGTTAGCAACGTATGCGAGCACCTGAAGGCCATGATGTAACCATCTACTTGCCTTGCGAACTTCCAAGCCGTCATCGACCTTGTGCTTGAAAGGCCCCAGCTGGACCTCTCGAATGAGCTCCTTCTTGATCACTGATTCGCTGAGGACAAAAGGTAACAGTTCGCCCAGATGGGGCAGGATCAGGTCCGGCTTGTTGTGGGCTGCCGAATTTAGCGTCGTCATCGCCAGTCGTCGGATCTCCATATCGGAATCCTGCAGCATGACCAGGAGCATCTCGACGAGCACGTTTCGTAGCATTGCATCAAACGTCTCATCGCTCTCGGGAAGTGTGTACCTGACAGCCTGCACTGCCATGGCACGGATGCCTGCTGACTGGTCCTTCAAGAGCGTCTACGTAGCGTTAGCCCACATGTTCGTTTGCTCGCTTGCTCGCTTGCAGCTCCCAAGCGAGTTCCTGTCGGTTACGGATCGTGGTTCGTGCCAAGACTTACCTGTAGTTTGGGCATAAAGGTCGCCGGGTCCAGAGTCGCAAGGCGGCCGACACACTCGGCGCAAATGATCTTATTATCAGCATTCAGCGATGCTCCAATAAGCTGATCCCAGACTGCCGTGGCATAAGTCTGGAGATCGGTAGATTGAGCCGGGATCGACTGTAGTATCTCCTTGATTGATTGAATCAACAAGTACTGCGTGTTGCCTCCGCTCTCCATGGTCTTGAGGATCACGGGCAGATACTCGGGCACGTTGCCGGACCCGGCTCTGCCGAGTGCAATGGCAGCAGCTAGCGACACCTTATCTGGCTCCGAGTGAAACTGCTCCAGGAACAGCTGAGGCTTGAGAGGCGACTTGGCCCCCAGTCTCATGCCAGACTCTCCCAGCACCGCCAGGGCAAGGCTTATACCGGCCTCGTCCCCCCGCTTTGTGCTGCCATGAAGCTCCGTGACAAAACTGTCGAGAGAGACGCCCGCAGATGTACCGCCGGTCACGAGGAGGGTTCCTATCACCTTACCCACGACAATTGGGTCGCCCTGAACGCTCACGTCCTTGAGGAGGCCCTGCATAAGAGGCTCACCGGCACCACTCTCGCCGACGCGGCTGATCAAGTCGAGCAGCTGGTCAAGGACGATGTTTGCGAAGTGAGACTTCAGCAGCTGGCAGAGCGCGCCAATCATCTCTTCATTGACAATCAAGCTTGCATGATCTTGCACCATGCTGCCCAGGATTATCAAGGTCGGGCCAAGGAGATGAGTGTCGCTGTTCTTGATGGCCGGCAGTACCGCTGTTACAAGACCCTGAATCGTAGCCGGTTCAAGTTTGCCCTGCGTGGCTTTTGAGAGCACAAGGTGCTTGAGAGCCTGGATGCTGGAGCCTCGCAGAGACCGATTGGCTTTGCGCAGTTGAGCCGCGAGCTCCAGGGCAACGTCTTGAACCCATTGTTTGTCTAGCTGATCGGGAGAAACAGCGAACGCCGCAACGTTATCCACGGCACGCACCGCGGCAAGGCGAGTCGTCTCGTTCTTCAGTCTCTCCTGGATAATGTTCAAAGCGGCAGTGCGCTTCTCAGCCGACAAAAGACCAGATGCTTCCGCGCTGGAGGTCCTAGAAATGAGGACCCCGAGAGCGTGAATAGCACGCTGCCGAACCTCTGCGTCGACGTCGTTGGCAGAGCCGCGGTCGATGATGACTTCATAGAGCTTGTCCAGGTCGTCCTTGAACTTTGCACCACCATTGCGCGACCGTGGAGGAGTAATGGTCTTGACAAGCTCCTCTGCTGTGCGAATAGCCTCGCTTGAAATCTTGTAGAACCGGTCGTGGACGGCCGATGCCACGCCTGCCACAACCTTGCTCAGATATGGCTGCAGTACCGAGGACGAATGTGTCTTGGCGATATCGCTTATTAGCTTCAACGAGGCAACGCGGAGGGTGCTTGGGGTAGCGGATGCAGAGCCTCCTGCAGCCGCAAGAGAGGATGAGATTGCGCTGGTGCTCGAGGTCTTGACAGCATCAATGATAGGCCCTATGATTTCAGGGAAAAACTCGACAAGACTACCGTGCTGGACAGAAACGAGGTCGTCCAGCATGCTGATAACAGCCTGCTTCGTGGGAACAGTCTTGCCTTTCAGCTGCTTGGTCGCGGCCTTGACAATCGCGGGAGTAAGGCGGGAGAGGTCCGCCCGTGGGCCCTGGGAGGGGATCTTCTCGGCAGGGAGAGATGTGACGCCGGAGCCCGCCATGAACTTGGCAGCGCTCGATCCCCCGACGCTGCTCTGCCTTCTCCTCTTACGGCTCAGAGGCATCTGGGAGACCAACTCGGGCTCATACTCGTCGCGAGACAGATCTACCGTGTGGAAGCCTTCGCCAGTCTTGCGGATGAGTAACGACAGAGCAGAGATGACCTCCAGGCGAACGTTCTCCTCTCTCTCCTCGATACGCTTGACAAGAGTGGGAGCTGCCTGGTTATACAGAACACCGTTGTCCAACAGGTCGCCGCTGCCACGGGTGGAGATGAGGGTGTATATCGCCTTTGCGGCACAGCGACGAACTTTCCAGCTTGCGTCATCATCGTCGTCCTCGAAGCCGTCGTCATCTTCAAACTCATCATCTTGGTCTTCCTCTTCCTCATCGTCTACATCCATCTCCTCGTCGTCGTCCACCGCGTAATTGGGATCATACTTTAGGAATCGCAAGCAAGAGGCGAGTGTGGCGTCCGTAAAAGGACGCATCTCCTGCGGGCATGAGGCCAAGAATGCCTCGAGCGCAACTAGAGCAGTCTCGCGGATCTCGTTGAACTCTGGTCCCAAATCGTCCCCATCGCTAATCTTTTCCAAGTGTTCTTCTAGCTCTTTCTCGGACAGAGCATCGAGAATGAAGGGCATCGTCTTCGGAAGGTGTACGCCGAATCTGGGAGGGATTGACCGAGCCATGCTGCCCAATATAGAAATGTAGAGACGACGCGTAACAGGTGGGATGTTGGGCTCGGCCAGACCGGCTGTTATCCGATTGATGACGTCCTCCAGGTGCGCATCCGTGAGGTAGACAGCGAGCATAGAAATAGCCACCACAGCCCTCTTCTTGACCACAGATGAAGCCTTGTCTCCCTGCAACAACTGCAGAACGACTTCTTGCATTGCCTCGACTTCAACCTGTTGTAGCAACGGTCCGAAGCATCTAACGACTTCGACGAGAACATCGACGGCTTCCGCATTGACGCCATTGTCGTCCTGAAGCAGCCCTGCCGGAACAGGAGGGAGGCTGATTCGAGGTGCTGATGGGACGCGCGTGAGAGGACCGGGCCCGATAAGCCGTGGAATAAGCACGCGGCTGACAGCGTTGTATGCCTCTTGAACACCAACAGAGCTTGGGATGCCGGGGATCGGTCGAGGAAGCGCGGTGATGACAGCTCGCAGCGCCAAAGCAGGCACTGCTGTGTCCACAGAGTTCTTAAGCTTCAGGGACGACAGCTTATCGATCATGGGGGCGATGATGGGGGTCGGGATTTTGCCAACAAGCGGCCCGAGGCTGCAAGTTCACGGACTGTCAGTTACCCTCCGTCTGTATCAAAGGTTGCGGAATCTCGAGAATAAACAGACCACTTGATGGCTAGGTTCTGCACCTCTCCATTCTGATCGTCCAGCGTCTTGATGATGCCATCAACAGTCCTCGCAGCAATGTTGTAGTCGTGCTGGAGGAAGTCATCTCGCGCAGTAGTGAGCAGCTGCAGCAGGTCGTTGAGGGACATGAAGCGGAAGTCGGGATCCGCATCGCTCAGCTTCTGGACATGGCCTATTATGGCCTGTGGCGAGACCTGAGCGCCAGAGGCGGTAGCCATCGTGAGCTGCTCCTCGCTGACTTTCAGAGGGCGGGAGAGACGGATCAGCGCATCCGCTTGAAGCTCTCACAGGCGTGTGATGGTGAATCTGAAGCCTGGAAGTGCTATCAGAGAGCGGATAAAGTGCTGGAACTTGGGGTAACGATGAGGAACGGAAAGAAGAGATGTTGGAAGTGGGAGGAAATGCGAGGTCGAGGTGGTGACAGGCCGTGATGTTTGTTTGCTTGAGCGGCTGTTGGTGGGGTCGAGCTTCAGGCAGGCGGGGGAGCCCGTAGGTGACAAAGATGGCCTGTAAAAACGTCACCGAAGCCTGAAGCAGCCGCCTCTCCACTAGAGCTGCACCTCATGCTGAAGGCCGGCTGAGTCATCAACGTTTGAAGCCTGGACCTGGTGAAGGCGGAATGGCAAGAAACATGAAGACCACACACAACCAGTTGAGTTACAAGCATCAATATTCTGCTGCCCTCTTCAATAGAATCAATGAAACAGAAATAAGACCTGTTGACAGACTATTTGCCGCTTAACCTGGCATGATATGGATACTGAGCTTACCTACAGCGGCACCTGAGCTGTCAAAGTTGTACAATTGGTGCAAGCCACCTTGTGGGACACCTTGGCAATATGATGACTATCTACCTTATGGATACCATATATGATCTATAAGAAGATAGCTAGAGGAGATCAGTAGGTTGAAGAAACCGTTGGGTAAGGCTAAAGCTTCACAATTAGGCAATCCTTTGTCCATCATGATTTAGACGGTGCTGCTGCCATGCAAAGACGCTCGGTTTCCAATTCAAGCACCTTGCCCATTCCAGTTTCAGTGACTGGCCAGCCATAACCCAAACGCTGTGGATTTCAGCATTGGCGCATATCAGTATCCAAATTCAAATGGATCTTCTCTTAGACAGATGATGAGTTTCTATTGTTTCATGATCGTCATCTACTTACGAGAACCTCAATTATATCGCGGTGCGCTCAGAGCACTGTTTGGCACTGAGACTCTCTGCGCCTGTTGCCCCACAACGCTACTCTCGTCGCCTTCAACTTGTACTTCAGATTCCAGCTTCAACAACATCATCAACACTCGATTCAGCCCAACATCCACATTATTGTAATTTATCGTCGTAATTGATACACTACACTATGGTACGTTTGCTGTAGTTTATTCCATACTCCTCCTGCTCGCAATGACCAAACTGACACGCGCATTTCGCCCCCCCAGAACAAAGACTCATGCTTCACCTACGTGCACATGCACCGCTCCGGTGACGCGGATCTCTTCGAGGACTTCTGCAAGGACAAGCTCCCCGACGACGAAATCTACGTTCCGCCCCAGCACCGGCCCATCAACCCGGAGGATGAGGACGATGTTGTCCCTGACCAGCACGCGGCCTTTGGGATCCAGCGCGCCACGCAGCGTGTCAAGGAACCCGCGTGGAAGGATCTGGGCCTGTCGGACCTGATGAGGAAGGGTCCGGGGCCGGAGAGCAAGGCTGCAGGACCTAGCAAGATGCAGAAAGGTCTTCCGCGGTGAATCAATCCTCCTCTGCTGGAGAGGGAAATGGGCGAGTTGCGTTTATGCTTTTACTTGACAAAAGCCAAATCTTCACGACGGCGTTACGGTGGACGGGCATCCCTTTAGCTTCATGTCATCATACTAATGACTTTCATCTCATATCTCTTTGTCTTTATCATTTCATTCATCATTTATGCCTTGGTGAACCCCAAATTCGGGTCAAAGCTAGAGTAGCCTTTGACCAACATGTCCAGAAAAAAAAAAGAACAGTTGCTGATAATGTTACCCTCAACTCCACGAACTCCGTCCCATGTACATATAGCCTTCTCTCAACTCCATCTGCCCAATCATGCATTACATCGAGTGCTAAATTAGCTCTTTGCTAAGAAAGCCTCCCTTTCCACCACCTCGCTTCTGAATTTGACCAAGAACACAGTCTTTCCTGGCCACATCTCGCCCTCTCCAACCGTGTGCGCCGTGACCCGTGCAGGGAAATCCGCTCCATCACAGACTCCTTCCACCACTCCCGCTACGAAGGCTGCGCAGTTCAGCTGGCTCATCTCCCGCGGCACGCTAATGTACTGGTTGACGAGCGGTTCGTTGTCGATAATCATGTACTCGTCGGGCTTTTCGGCGTCTGTCGACTTTTCCAACCTGTCGGCTTGCCTGCCAAACAGGTGCAGCCATACGTTCTGCTTGATGAAGTGGAGGAGAGCAACAATGTTCTGGGGTCGTAGCTGCGTGCGCGCGGGTTCGCGGTAGAGGAGAAGGTCGAGAAGCTTGATGCCGATGGAGTGGCCCTGAACATTGAGCCTAGATAATCGTATAGTATGTCAGTTCGCAGTCGCAAAGCCTGCGATAGGCATTCCATGACGGAAAGAGGGAGCAGGTTCGCGGGCAGATGAACGGACTTGTGCTCGAGCTCCTGGATGCCCTTTACGCGCTTCTGCGCATATGCAACCATTTCGGAGAACAGAAAGGCAAAGCTGGCTTGGCTCAGCTCCGACGTCTTGGTGCGATTGATCGGGCGGTGGTAGATGGTCTTGCCATTGCTGGGCACGCGCAGGCCGGATTCCTTGCCTGTGGAGGCGCTTGAGGGTAGTGACGACATGGCGATATTACCGTGCAGAATAGCGGCGCATTGCTGTCTTCAATCTGGGCGGTATAGAGGCGTTTGTTGGGCGAAGGAGGAGGAGATGCGGCAGCGGGATGATGATGTATGTACGAAATGTTACAAGCCAAGCTCTCAGGAAGTCGAGGCGTTGACGTGGGGTTGGCTGATGACTAGGGGAAAGTACTTGTGTGGGCGTACCTGCCTGCTAAGCTGTCTCCCAATATCCCAGCTTCGTCACCTCCCTCGACCTTCCCTTGTTAAACTTCTTCACTTCCTACAAACTTCACAAGGTATTCTCTCTCCAGTCAAGCAATATGGATTAATATTATCAGGAGAACCAATACCAAAAAAAAAAGGCTATCGAAAGCGGCCTATGCAAGAAATATGCAAAACGTATGCACCAACTCTACCAAGAAGCCCCCGACAAGATCAGCAAAAAGACCAAAGAAACCAATGAGATCAGTGAGAGCTGCAGGATTGATGCACCAACTTCGATACATCTCCAATGACGGCATCGAACCCCTTGAAGCAGGTCAGTACAGATTACTGCACGGTCATGACTTTCAGGTTTGCTTCCTTCTGCCGCAACGTTGCTGTAACCCATTCTGATACCTCCTCCAGTGCTCGACGCGGGCACTTCTTGCGCTTGAGCAGGAATCCCTGGATTTCCGCAGGTGATAAAACACCTTCTGGGATCCGGCGGCCAAACTCCTCTGCAATCGTCTTCATCTCTTCAGCAGTGATGCCATCCAACTCCTCGGTTTCGTACTTCGCGGCTGGCTGTTTGTTCAACCTGTCTGCCATCGCCTTATTCGCTTCTTTGATAGGTTCATCCTGGCGAGAGGTCTCATACATTCGATGGAACAACTCCCCAGCCTGGGTGCTGCTGGCGTTGCTGAACCTAACCTGGACGTCCACTCTGCCAGGGCGGATCAGAGCCTCGTCAAGAGCCTCTGGTTTGTTGGTCGTCATGATTAGTACGCGACCTTCATGGGATGCAACACCGTCGATGGCGTTGAGAAGGCCCGATAAGGAAATGCCATCGAGAGCCAAGGGGGCTTTTCTGCCGGTATCTTTCTTCCTTAATCCTCTCTTCTTGGGTTTGACCTCAACTTCGCTGTCCGAATCACTGTCACTGGCATCGGCTTTACTCTTGTGCTTATTCTTCCCGTCTTTCTGGTCCTTGTCATCATCCTTCTTGCCCTCTGTTGGATTTTCGCTCTCCGAGCTGAGGTCGCGTCGCAGCCCTGCAGTGTCAATATCCTCAAGAAGAACGATGCACCGTCGAGGCAGTTTAGTGAACAAAGTGGCAAGATCCTCTTCGTTGACACCCGCGTCCTGGAGGCTAATGACGTATATGTCGATGCCAAACACGCCCGCCAATGCAAAGGAGAAGCTTGTTTTCCCAGTTCCCGGAGGTCCATGAAAGAGATAGCCTCTCCTCAACGGAATACCACGAGACGCATACCACCGCGGTGTCCAAGGGTGCAGGTACTCGTTGATGTCGGCTAGAATGTCATGCTTCTCACTCGAGTCGAGTACAACCGTGGACATGGGCCTCACAGGCCGTCGTGCCACTTGCTGCCACATATTATGGTCTCTTCGTTGCTCCTTGACCCTGGGGCGATATATGGTGGTCTTTTGACGAGTGTCGTTATAGTACAGAGCTTTGGCATCCGAAAGCAGCTGCTTGATTGGATCTGCAGAGAGGGTTGTTAGCCCGGCCCGGCTATTTAGAACCAAGGGTCTGGAGTCCTCACCTATGGAACGCCCGAAGCACGAGATCTTGACTTCCTCAAGATCCTTCATTGGGCCTCCCCAAGAACGAGTGCTGACGAATGACTCCTTTTTCCGCAGTACACGGAAATACGTCCCCTTGTGCCAGAATGATGTCGACCCCATAGCAGGAACAAACCTAGGACTCTGCATGCAAGATTCAGGCATTTTCCATCAGCTCACATCATCATCAAAGCTAGGGTCAAATACGTACCGATCTGGCCGCATGGCTGGCAAAGTTTAGATACACTCTGTTGCCGCCGTCAACTTCGCCGCCGTCCGTCCAGGACAGAACACCTTCCAGCTCTTCTTCTTCTTCCCAGGCACTCTTCCAAACAGTCTGGGCCATGAGATATTGGCTGTTCTTGATGCTTGGTTGATTTGAAAGCCATTTCATCAAGTGTGAGTATATGTGGTCATCTTCAGAGATGTACATGGCGCACATGAGGTAGTCGTCCAAAAACCGCCGGAGGAAGTCGTGAACCTGCGATCCAATCTTGAAAGCGCCCCAGATGAATCCCAATACGGCCAGCATCATTGACGGATCAAGGCCAAACTGTGTACCCAGAAGCTTATACAGAAAGTGAAGAAGCTGGGTGAGAGGCGAGACACGGCCGGTAGTGGCAAGAATGGTATCCATCAGGCCGCCAGCAGGAAACGGGATATTCGAGTTGCTGCTCCCACCCTCACCATTTTCAGCCATGATGGTAGAAGTGAAGGATGACACATTGAAGGAAGATGAATTGGCAACGGCAGTGCTGAATATGGGAGCAAGGCTCATCCTACTGAAGGAGTGAACAATGGACCCAAGCGCCATGGTCAACGTTGAGACGTGCCGAGTGGGATATCTGGAGGTATGGACAACAGCGACCAGCCAATTATTTATCCAGATTGTTCGTGTGAAGGGTTGAAAGGCAGGCCAGGTTTGGAATGAATGGAAGAGTTCCTCCAGGGCGGCAAGATTAACCGCCTCCAATGTGGTACAGGTGAGTGCGTCATCCAGGAAGGGGAATCAGAGTCACTCTACCGTGAAGATCTGCTCACGGAAGCCGGAGCGAAAGGCAGCAGCAGCCAGGGTTATTTAAAGCATATCAAGACGGCAACTTGGTTGCCAGACATACATGCTAAGAACACATGGGCTAATGTGAGAGGAAAGACAGGCGTCTCAACGGGCCGTTCTGAGACGGATGCCAACAAGAGGCACCACCCCAGCGCGGCTTGTCCGACGGAGTTACGACTCAAGATTCACTCACACGGTCAGTATGTCTATGTACTAACGCCACCCACCGGGAGGGTGTCTCGCAGATCAACCATGATGCATGGTATATTTGACGCCTTGAGAATGACCTATGGCATTGAGGCTGGGACCCATCAACATGACTGCGGCTCTCTGCCCATTTCTTCAAACATAAATGCCCAACGTCTAGACCGTCTTTATTGCTCTCTTTGTCTTTTGCCATTTCCCGAAAGTTCAGTTCCAGACTCATCGGACAACGAGATGGTCAAGATGTCCAGCTCTCGAAAAGATCCAACTTCTGCCTACGGGTGGCAACTAGGGTATAAGCTAAGTATATCTCCAAACAGGCAGCTTGGACGCGAGACGTAGGGAGACAGGGAAGACAGACCACGGTACCCCCAGCTCAGGAAGGCATAACACTCAGGCGAACAGACTTGGAGAGGTGCCAAATAAGCCTGGATCTCTCCATATGCAGCATGACGGCGGCGCTTTGCCTGCCTCCGAGTGGCGCATAGCCGCCCTTACACGCCAGGCGCCACGGACGGCGACAGTGAATTAGCTATCGCTAGTCGCGCGTCGTCATCTTCGCCCCCGTTCTCCATCCAAATCCTGCCTGAATTGAGAGCTCACTGGGCCAGACTTTTCAACAGCTGCATCCTTTGGCCCATAATGATGCTCCGCCAACGGGCGGATATAGGCCAAGTTGGGTTAGGGGAGACCTCAGACGTTGTTGGGTGCTTTTGCAGCAACGGTCAGAGTCAGCGCTACATGGGATGGACGACTCTCATGCGGTGCAAGCAATTCATACCTGTCTGTGCAGACCTCGACGAAGCGGCAGCGTCTTGGCTTGGGCCGTGGGTTAGGGCCTCATGCCTGCTTGAAATCGCATCGAGGTAAGCGGCGGCTCGCTGGCTGGCTGAGCTTCACGCAAGGTGCTTGTTCGGTATCGCCCAACGCAAACTACAAACGCAACATGAGGCAAAGCAACACAACACACGACCCGCGCATCAATGGCCATGCCGGCAAACTGGGGCAGTGAAGGGCTGGCATTTATCTCACCGTCTCTGTACTACCCCGGGTCAGGTCTCCATGCCGCGCGTTTGCAATGCGGCGTCTCATGATTGAGCCTTGACCCAACAACACCCGACTTACCTTACATATAACATACATATTGACCTGCACCTTAGCGGTTGCGGCTCATGCGAGCCCCGCCATGTAGGTTTGGCGTCAATGATGATGACTGAGTGATGCTGAACACGCGTGTTGGGCGTCTAGATGATGCTTGTTGATGCGAGCTCATCCAGCAGATCCGTCCGAACAGGTACGCAGAACGCATCTCCCAGGAACGCGAACGAGTTAGCAGGAGTACTGATATACTTCGCATTTGCCACTTGGAGTCAAACGCGGCAAACCCGAGATCTCGGATCAGCGAATCGCATTACACGCGCGCCCAAACGGCAGTCCTTGTTTGGTCCATGGCAAGACAGGGTGCCAATGGCATCTGGCAAACGCCCTCCCGATGCCACCAGAACTGACTAGCAGACATTCACATGCGGAGAACTACGGTACCGGTGATCGTATGCATGTACGTCAACGTGCAGTCTCGGAACTCTTGAGGCTTCTCGGCAGGGTATAGCCCGATGCGTTGGCCCTAATTTCAGCCCGCCTTGCAACACACCCCAGACTGCCTTGGCTGGTGAACGAATCAATGCCCGATTGTGTACGCGAGTGTGTGTGTGTAGACGCCCTATAACGCGTACGGGATGAGGTCCTTTGTCCCGTACCCCATCTATGTATTATGCAGTCATGTGTGATGCTACCTGCTGCTGATGTATGTATGATAATCTCAAACTTCTAGTTGCCAACAGACACGTTGGTGGTTCTGAACCAGAATCAAGCGGCACGACACGTCCAACGGACACCCTCTTCGCCTAGCCATATGACTTGGTCTCTTCTTGGCCATATCTGCCGTGTGGCCTCACCGAAACGGATGGAAGAAAGCTTTCGGCGTTTATGCCTGAGCCTCGGCCGCCTGCTCCTCGAGCTTTGCCTCCGCCAGCTTCTCTGCCAACGCGCTCGTCTCTGGCTCCTCTTGCTGTGGTCTGGCCGCAACGGCCTTGTCGTCGTTGGCCGTGTACGTGAAACCCGTGACGCTGACGTCTGTACCGCCGGAGAGATACTCCTCCGATTCGCCCACGGCCTTGCCGGCAGCCGCCCAGCGCGCCAACCTCTGCTCTCGCTTCTGCTTGCACAGCTCGTTGAGGGCTGGCCAGTACGTCTCGTGATCATACTCAAAGTCCAGGTCGCCGTTCCAGTCGGAGCTCCACAGCTGCTCGGCGGGCACGTACTGCTTCATGTCCTCGTTGAACTTTAGCTTCTCCCGCGTGACGGGGTCAATGAAGGGAGTGATGATTTTGAAGAAGCCCTGGACGAGCCACGGCACTGTCAGACGGCAGATTGCGTTAGTCAAAGCTCTGTACGTTTTCGTATTCCACGGTGGATGCGAAGGGCAGAAGCGGCTAGAAATGAAGCACGCATCCGCTTCCGACTCTTAGGGGAAGGGGGGAGGGGGGGAAGAAGTTCTGCTGTTGTGCAATATACACAACGCACACAGACACACACACAGACACGCACACAGACACACGCACTGCATGGAAGACTTACCATTGATGATGAGCGCCTTGCCCAGCCTCTCGGGGTAGTGGTTCTGCAGGATGTGCAACACCTCCCTGGCCGTGGACACGGGCACGCTGGTGTTCTGGCGCTGCTTGCTGGGCTTGAAGTTGATCATGAGGCTGAGCATCTCGACGCCGGGCGGCATCATGTCGACGACGCGCTCGACCATGTAGAAGAGGTGCTGGATCTGGCGGGGGCTGCTGTCGGTGTTCTGGCGGCCCGGGTTGAGGTACTGGCACGGCCTGCCCTGGCGGTCGAAGCCCAGGATGATCTGCTTGCCCGTCTCCTGCTCGGGCGAGATGTGCTCGGGCGAGAAGTCGTCGATGCCGTACTCGCGGCGCCACGCCAGCGTCGACAGCAGCCGCTTGGCGGCGTCGTCGACGGACCACTTGGTCGCGCGCAGGTACCGCAGCAGGCACTCGCGCGTCAGCCACGCCCGCTCGCGGTCCGTCAGGGGGCCCGACTTGGCCGGCTCCTTGTCGCACTGGACGGCGGCGAAGGCCTTTGCCTTGGCCAGCAGCGCCTCGTACTTGGCCTGCTGCTCGGGCGTGAGGTCTGGGCGCGGCGCGGGCTTGCTGTCTGGCGTGGGCGCCGGGATGGGCGTCTTTCGGGGGCCCTGTGATGATGTTGCCGTAGCCATTGTGTCTGTGTTTTTTTTTTCCTTCCCCTTTGTGTTCCGTCTGTAGAACGACAGTGGTATTGGGATGGAGTTTGATGAGGCTCTGTCTGTCTGCTGCCGCGTGATGCACAGCCGCCAGTTGGTGGAAAAGAGTTGAGTTCAAGTCGAACACGCCGATGAAGGAAGCCGTTATCGCCAATGAGATGACGAGAGAGAGTCTTGCGCCCCCTTTTTTTTCCCCGAACAAGACGCTTGGGTAATATCTGGCCGCCTCCTTTTTTTGGTCAATTACGACGAGAAGGATTCCGTTTGCTTTAATCGCCTCAAGTCTGAATGAGAATTGATAATTGAAAAGAAAAAAAAAGGGAAGATGTGAAGTCTTCAGGCAAGAGAAAGTTCAAGTGACGGAAATGAATTGATATCAAATTGAAAGAGATTGAGGAAGGAGAAGGACCCTTTAGTTTCTAGCGGCTTAGTAGTATTACTGTGCTGAGATAAGGTACATACATAATGATGCGTCCCGGAACCTGATCGCCCCGAAGATCCAATTTCCAGTTGGAAGCGCCACTTGGGTTTCCCCTTCTTTTTCGTATTCGTTCTTCTGCTGACTGTGCACTCACTCACTGTAAATACTACTTCTTGTCTGTTACACCCTCTTTCTCTGCGGCTACCTATCAAAGAATGCCGAAATATTCCAGCTTAGAACGCAAGACATGAATAGTTTGCTAAGAATGTACCTCGTCAAATGTATATATATCTTCGATGCATACCATTGCATTTTCTTCATTCACCTTTTATAACAAGAGCCTGGCCCAATCTGGGCAGGACGAAAAGCATAGCGATGAGAGGAATCAGTAAGAGATTCCATACCCATCTTCTCTTATCGTCAGTGTAGGAATCCAAGCTATTGTGCTGCTACCCTACGAGGCAGAAACTGAAATCTTCTATATTCGAACCATCTCTTTCTTTTCCCCTAGATGAATTTGCAGGTCTAAATGTTTTACATCTTTGATCAGCGCTGTAATAGAGATATCAGCCTTAAAGTCACCGACCGAAGTCGAACAATAACTGGTAATCACTCTGTGAAGGCCAATTAATCAACCTCCTCCATGACTCCACAAGCCTCTTGCTAAGTCTACAATGAACATCGAACCACAAGCGAACTCAAGAGAGAAACAGAATATAACCCAAGAGGGAACCAAAATATATACCTCGTCTACTTCCAGATACACCATAACCCCTCCAAAAAGAATAGTCACTCGAGCCAAATTAGATCCATCAATTCTGTCCGTCTCCGATGCTCCTTTTTCGGAAACAGACACACACACGCGCAACTCCAAGTCAAGCCGCTCAAGTCATTACCTGGTAATTATGCTGCCTCCTCTCCCGTTTCTCTATATCAAAGAATCTCATGAAACCCCATTTCCTCGAAGCAAAATCTCGCTTTTCTTTTTCACTTGCGCCTTTGAGAAGAAAGAACAAAACCCCAAGGGACTGGAGCAAAAAAAAAAAAAGGGGGGGGGGGGGGGGGGGAGGGCATGCATCCGATTCCCCTTTGTTCCCGTTGCAAGCACTCGTTTCTGCCAACCTTTCTCTTAAATGTACCACCGAAACCTTGTCAGCGCCGTCGAATGTCTTGCCCCTCCCAACATATGATGCATAACGTAGATAAGAAGGAGAATCCAAGTCAGTACCTCGCCCAGCTGCTGAGGCCCCTTTACGTTCTTCGTGATGCTCGTTCTTGTATCCATTGCCGGCTTGTGGCGGCGTCGAAGCCGCAGATTTCAGTCAAATAATAGAGTCTGTTTTCACCTCAAGTCAGTAAATGCTCCAGGCGCGTGTCGGATTGCCAACCACTTACTTGTCCTCTGCCAACTCCTTCTGCCGCACGTCCTCAAACCCTTGCTGGCACTGCATCCACGCGGCCGCCCGCTCCTTTGGCCGAATCTTCTTAACCCAGAGTCGAAAGTCTCCCGTGACTGGCCGGTGATCGCTCACTCTCACCTCATGTCGTCTATAGTCTAATTGCTGTACTCTACCGCGTCCTCGGAACAGCAAACGATCACACCACGCGGGGCTCCTTCGCTTCTCACTGGTATCGTACGTGTCGGTTCCCACGTCATACTTGTACGTCGGCGCAAAGGTAATGGGTAGTTCCTCAAATGCTCGCAGTCGAAGAGCTGGGTTGCGGCGGCGTGCAACAAGCAGCTGGTCTCGCTCGAGGAGCTTGGCCAGGTTGTTTTGCTCAACGGCCTTGACTACCGTATCTCGCGACATGGTGTCGATGCGGTAGTTGAGATCGCCGTTGAGAATGCAAAGCTCGTGATCGAGAATCAAGGAGCCGTCTCCACCACCGCTGAAGGTGTTGATTCGGACCTCGGAATCTCGCTCCTCTGGGAACAGGCTGGCTTCGAGGATCGCCGCTGCATCGTTATGCCGGGAGCTGGCCTGCGTTTGGCCAGCTGCCAAATGGCAATTGACGAAACAGAGGGACGTGTCGTCCACCTGGAAGCGAACAGCAACGGCGCCCTTGTTGCCATGCAGACCTCCCATGCCTCGCTTCACCTCTGCGCCCCTGACTTGCGTGATCCTGCCTCCTAGCGATGACTTTACGAATACGCAAGTAAAGAGTCCCACCATGGGGGCAGTGTGGAGCAGGTGATACAAGTGATCTGCCGGCATGTAATCGTCGAGCGTCTTGATCAGAAAGTCTCGCCAGTCTCGGTACTGGTGGCTCATTCGCTCCTGGTCTGGGCCCTCCTTCTTCTTGGACTTGAGCAGCCGCTTAGCAGTCGCTTTCTTGTCTTCCAAGTCCACCAGCTCCTGAAAACCAAACACCAAGATGTCGGGAGAGCCGCTCGATTGCAAGAGGTTCTGGAAAAAGGTGGCGTCGCCGTCAGAGTAGCGGAGACTATGGGGGGTGGAAGCGCCGGCATTCCACGTAAAGACCAACGCCTTGATCTCCTCAAAGTCGCAATATGTCGTGTCCTTGGACTTCATCTCGTCCTCGAGCCAGTCATCCTGCAACAGACCGTCCCACACCTTAATCCGGCTATCTGCACCCAGAGAGACGACTTGTAACTGATCCAACTGATACGCGCTGGCGAAGTCCACCTTCATCTTGAGAACTGTGTTTTCATGCGCCTGCCATTCCTTCAAGACCACCCACGGCGTCTGAGCCACGTCGTAGACACACACCTTTCCTGTGTTGTATCCTGCCCAGAGGTACTGGCCAACGCCAGCGAGTGTATTGATTTTCCAGGTGGTGACGTTGACGATCGTTTTGCAAGAATAGTCGGATGTGGAGAAGATGCTGATTTTCCCGTCAGCGTGCCCCAGGAACACCTTGCCGGGGTAGCTCTTCAGCAGCGTCCCTGAAGTGATGTCCCCAGCTCCCTCAACCGTGACTGGTCGTACCAGCACCTGGAATGGGGTGCGGTTGTCTCGAGTGGGAGCAAACACGCGTAGCTGCTTTCCAGTCGCCTGCCAGAGCTCATCCCCAACGACCATCGAGAAGGTTTCTCCCTTGGGTATCTTGAACGTCTGGTGCGGGTAGTTGTTCAGGTTTGGTTCTCCATCGGCGTCGGGCCCCCAGACGTGGAGATTGCCGCCTTCGTCAGCAGTCCACATCTCGTTGAGGTGTCGAAATATCTTGGTCACTTCCGACTTCCCATGAACACCCGCTTTGCAGATCAGTATGCGCTGTGTCGGCACCTCAATCTCCATAATCTCTCCCAGGTTAGTCCCAATCCACACCTTGGAGCCTTCGTGGTCGGGGTCCGCAGAGGGCTTGAAAGACACAGCAGTTGCCTTGACACCCTCCGTATGCGCCAGACTGACGAGCTGTTCTCCGTCTAGGAGGCTCCATACTCGAGTCAAGGGGCCGGTGGTGCAGACATACTGCCCGCAAACGTCGAATAAGCGAGGATCATACTTTGGCTGGATGTCGTAACAGCCCTTCTTGATGTAGGGAGGCCGCCGGTTGATGCTCGAGCTGTCGGGGTACGTCGTGATTTGATTTGGGGGCTCAGATCTTGCTACGATCCCCTCATTCGTGGTGGGCGCTGGTGCCTGTTTGACTACTGGCGCTGCGGCCGGTACTGAAGAAGTACGAGCATCCGAAACGGCATGCTCTGCTACCCCTATGTCCATTGTCTTGGTACGTGCTTGCGCCTTTTGGGGCGCTTGTTGCGCCAGCGGATTGGAAACGACGCGATTCGGGTTAGATGCAGGAGGCTGTGGTTGAGAAACAGATGAAGGAGCAATGGTCTGCGTGCTGCTTGGCCCCGCCGGCCGCGGAGGTTTAGGAGGTGGCCTGATTCCGTTATTTGCTGGTGGCTGAGGGGGTATGTCGGTGGTTTGAGGCCTTGCTGGCAGGGCAGGGCGAGCGTCGCCTGTCAGTTGAGGGGTGATGGGAGCCCTGGCAATGCCATTGACCTCTCCCTCTCGTGCTGGTTTCCGCACGGACATGGAAGGGCGGGGGGCTGTGGCGGGCTGCTCGAATGCTCCTGCGAGCTGCTTTGTCCTACTGGGCGCATCGCTCTGTTGCTGCGGCCTGGGTCGCATGGGCAGCTCTGGAGGATTGTCTCCAAACCTGGGCTCGGGGTTTCTCGCGTCGCCGTTGAAAGGGGATGACTCTTGAGAGCGATTGGCCTTCTTCGTTGCCGGCCTGCCTCTCGTTTCCATCACGGTATTTGCCCTCATCAACGTCCTCTCTGATCGCGGCGCAGGCGGCGGCGGCGGCGCAGGTTTCCATTCCTTCTCTCGCTTCAGCTCGCCTGATCGCCTGGGAGGCGGCGGCGATGGAGCCTTGGAAGAGCCTTGCTTGGGAGATCGGGGCGTCGCAGTACCACTACCACCACCGCCACCACCACTGCCAGTTGGACTGAGCGGTCGACTTGATATTCTAAGCGGCGTAGGGGATCGGCTCGACGTCGCAGAAGATACGGTGACGGGGTCGAGGAACGGCGATTGCTCCCCGGAAAGACTATTTAGCGCGGGCTTAGGGGGCGACTGTGGCGGCTGGACCGTGACTGCAGGCGGGTGAATGGGCACTGGTGGTTTCGTCACGGCAGGCGGCGGCCGCGTAGAGAGAGGAGGCGGTGGCGCCGGGGGCCCCCGATCTCGGTTTGCTGGTGATGCCGTTGCGACAGCTCGGTCTTTCAGGTTCGACGGTTTGGCGGGAGCTGTCGGGATCTCTTGCGCCGGCTTGAGGCTCTTGAGCCGCTCCGGCTTTGGCCCCGGCGAGGCATTGCGCGACTGAGGGGGCACCGGAGCAGCAGCGGGAGCGGAAGCAGGCTGGGGTTGCGACGGGCCGGTCTTGTTCATATTCTCGAATCGAGCAAGGAGGGACGAGACGGGCCTCTGGTGATGACGACATGGTATCAGTATATGAGGCCGTTCGCGCTGTTGGGGATAACTCACGATGGAAGAGCCATCAGGCCCGCTGCCTTCTGTCTGCTCTATGTTGGGGGAAGACATGGT
The DNA here is from genome assembly GCF_000167675.1 of Trichoderma reesei QM6a. Lineage (NCBI taxonomy): Eukaryota > Fungi > Ascomycota > Sordariomycetes > Hypocreales > Hypocreaceae > Trichoderma > Trichoderma reesei. The sequence continues at coordinate 632,399 of NW_006711154.1, read as the reverse complement.
TTCTGTTCGGTGGGGTTCTGGGCAAAATCACCCATTACACCCACGACTACGGTTCCTCTAGAAGACCATACGCGCACCAAGAGGTGGAATAAGCTGCTCGTAAAGCTCAAGAACAGGCGACCAGAGAGAAATCGAGAGGTGACGAAAGCGTCGAGTCCTCGCGTGGCCGGTGAGAATCGGTGCGGTCCGAAAGGGGGGGGAGAGGATGATGGAGGGGCGGTTTGAGATCGCGGTGACGAGGCCGGACTATTCAGACGGGATCGAGCGCGAGATGCGACACAAGAGCATCGCTGGCGCAAGCAAATTGCTCGCAGAACAGCTCAAGCATGAAGACCGCTGGGTCGACGAGGACAAAGAGCATGCAGAGGAAAAGGGGGCCTCTCCTGCAGCTGCTGCGGTGGTCAAGCTTTTGGCTTTGAGGCTGGTGCTTGCGTGTTCTTGGAGGGTGCGGATGATCTATGTCATATCCAGGAAACGGCTGGGCCTGGCAATTTAGCACTGCAAATTGGATCTCGGCAAGGATGCCCCTGTACAGTGTGAGCCACAGGCGGCTGCGCGCTGGGATTTGGGCGCTCAGGCCACTGAAGAGCCGTGCCGAAACCACTGGCAGCAGCGCCGCAGCGCCGGGCCAATCGCGCGGTCCAGGCGCATCGCCGCCGGCTAAGCTTTTTGGATCGGACGACTTGGCTCTCCTAGCATCAACTGCCATCTCTTCCGTCTCCACCGCCCGCGAGATTTGTTCGGATACCCGAAGCTGCCTCGAACACATTCACCGCAATCCTGCCATCAGCACGAATCAATCGAGAATACCGCCACGATGAACACTGTAGGTGCCTCTCCGTCCGGCTCTGGATCCCGAGCGTTCGACTGACTCTAGTTTGCACAGGTGAAATCCTTCTGGTAATACTAGCCCGCCATACCCGCATGTCACTGCTTTCAACGCCCGACAGTTGCTAACCAGAGGCTTCTTTTTTTTGCTCTCCTTCGTCTCAGGCTGGGATGGGGCTCCCTTTGTGTTGGTAGGCAGACGTCTCTTGTTCTCCTTTTACCAGCTCTCTCAGCTGACCAGTCACGCGCAGCCGGTGCCGGCGCATACGTCTTCGCCAAGCAGCAAATTCGGGCTGATCGCCAGGCCAAGCTCGAGGCGCACCACAAGAAGATCGCAGCAAACAAGGCCCTGGAATATGAGGCGGCCATGTCCTCTGCGGGATCTGGAGCGAGCAACGGTGGCCCTGCAAGGACCGACAACGCGGGTTCCCCGAGCCAAGAAGCCGGCAACGATCCTGCGGCAACGAGGCATGCCCCGGCGACAGAGTCTCAGCGCATAACCGAGAAAAGCAAATACGAGAGCGATACGCCGTATCGAGCCCGGAAAGGGGACAGGTTCAGCTAGAGAGGCGGAGAGAATGGGGGGAAAAGGAGGGTGCAAATGAGGAGCTCATCTTAAGGATGTTTATGCTGGAAATTCATGCTGGCCTTGTATATTATCATGGTGTAACATAACGCCCTTGACAGGGTTATATAGTCGTCGCTCCGCACACTGACGAGAAAAGTACTGTTTGCGAAACTCCACTCAAGTGAAATAAAGGGAGTGACAACTAACAGCGACAAGTGTCAAGGTTGAAGGTGCAGTTTCTGGAGTGAAAGGATTCACCACACAATCGGTAGGTACTTGGCATATGGACGACTGGACCCTGAAAATGAGGCCATTCCTATGTCATGCTTTTCCGTAGAGGGTATGATTTCTCGGTGTTTCCCCTTCGCTGCCTTCCCTTGGGTAGTCAGCGATCGACCAGGCTTACCAACACACATCATTCTTCCATTTCTACCCTGAGATAACTTCACGTCGATTCTCCCCGGCCAAGGCATCGTCAATTGTTTCTCATCCAAGCTCCCGCAACCCCGTGCGTCATGGAGCTCGTTCCGAAGCTCACGAGCTAAGGTCGCACTTCCGAGGTTTTCCCGCGCCATGCGGCAATCTTCCATGTCGCGAACAGCCTCGAGCTCTCTCTCTCGGCCACCCTCACTCAATATTACAAGCCGCGGCAGATCAACCCCATCATCCTGCACCCTGTTGGGGCCTCCTCCTCCCGCCCGCCATGGCCTCGCCTGAGCTGGCCATCACCAAGGCCACGCTGTCGGCGACTCTCTTCCGCGCCGATCCCACCTCGCTGAACCGCGCCGCCGTCGACGACTTCTTCTCGCTGCTAGACAAGGCCATCGTCCAGTGCTCTCGCCAGAACGTCCAGGTTTGACCCATTCATTGCTCGCAGGCGCTTTTGGTCACAAATGCGCTCACAAGCGGCGCTCAAATTGCTAAAAACTTCGCTGGGCAGAAATGCAAGGCTTGGATCGTCGACAACATTGTGCCCTCCACGGCGCGCTGCACGGCGCTGGGCAAGTTCTGGGCCATGTTGTCGAAGAACCTGGTCGTGGACGCTGACGGGAAGCGTCCCAGCGCCAAGAGGCGGAGGCTGCATCTTCTTTATATCGTCAATGATGTTCTCTACCACCAGGTTGTGCGCCAGGGCAGCCGCAAGCTGGCAGAGGCGTGGGCGGGAGTCTTGCCCGCCATGATGGGGAACGCGGCGGCCTTCGACAACTGCCCCAGGCATAAGACCAAGCTCAGTGGCCTGATTGATCTGTGGGAGGAGAAGGCGTACTTTGCGCCCGAGGTGATTGCTCAGCTGCGCACAGCTCTGTCCAATGGCTCTGCCGAGATGACTGCCGTGAACCTGGAGCTCTCCGAGACCTCGCTCAAGCTCGCCAAGGACGCCCCCTACATCCTGCCCTCCTTCCACGGAGACGCTTCCATCCCGTGGTATGATCTGCCTGCCGGAACCTGGTTGCCTCACATCACGCCGAACTCCTCTAGGCCCATGATTCCTGACCAGATCCGCCCTATTCAACTGGCGGCGGGCCCAGCCGAGAAGCGAGTCGTGGATGCAGTCAAGACGCTGCTGAAGGATGCAGACTACATATACTCCAAGGGGAACGAGCCGAGCGACGATGTACACACGGGCTACAGTGAGATGGGCGAGCGCATCTTTTTCGACGAAATCACGGGGGAGGTTATCGGAGGAGACAGCTACTACGGCTGGTCTCGCCAATTCTGCGAGCGGATGAGGGAGAGGCGGAAGAAGCAGTCTGGGGAGCGTTCACGGTCCGCGTCAAAATCGCGACCAAGGTCAACGTCAAGAAGCCTCTCTCGGGGCCGATCCCGGAGCTCATCGCCGCCTTCTTTCAAACGCCCCAGACTGTCTTCGCGCTCCCAAAGTCGCAGCAGACAACGGGACCGGTCCTACAGCCGTAGCCGAAGTCGAAGTCGCAGCCGCAGTCGAAGCTACAGCCAAAGCCGCAGTCCCAGCCGCTCTCGAGGTCGGGATCGCGGGAGCAGTCCCAGCCGTGACAGCCGCAGTCGAAGTTCGCACAGGAGACACGGCGTCAACGAGCAACCCAACTCGAAGTTCCGTCAGTATGCTGATGGATCTTCTCAGCCTCCTCAACCTCCCTCTATGCCACCGATTCCATTTACACATCCCCCTCCTCCTCTTCCGCCTACTAACCCCTTAGCATTTCCGTTTCCCGTCCCACCACCGCTACCTCCTCCCCTGGGAGGATTCCCGCCGCCGCAGTGGGCACCTCCTTTCCCCCCTCCACCGGAGTTGATGGCTCACCTGATGAGCATGAATCAACTTCCTACAGGATCCGTGCCGCCGCCGCCGCCACCACTACCACCAAACCAGCAGAACAACAACAACAACAACAACAACAACCAATATGGACGCGGCAACGGTGGTGGCGGCTATAGGGGCCGTGGAAGAGGCGGTTACGGCCACGGCAGCTACCGAGGGCAGCATTGATAAATCTCACTCTACCTCCTCTATTTTCGAAGGACACCAATTCACATTTACTGGGCGTTTTAGGTGATATGACGAATACCTTAGGCCTTTGTCTGGGAATATCAAGTAAAAAACTGTGGTCTTTTAGACTTGAAGTACTGGTACGTGATAAGACGTGGCCTCGTAGGCCTCACGGGGTTACCTACCTTCCATAGCAGAGCATGACTAGATTGCATCTTACAATCAGCTGGAACCTGCTAGAAGCTGTTAAAAATTACGACTCGAACTTGGAGTACAAAGTGCACCGTCTATTCGAGGACAAAAGCAAATGATCTATTCAAGTACTAGGTAAACAGTACTACACACCCAACGCACAAGCTGTAACCACCCCCCCTTGTCCACTGACCCAAAGACCCAAAACTTCTATTATCCGCTCATGCGTCAACCTCACCGCCTACAATCTAGAAAGAAAAGAAAAACACACAACTTTTGAATGCGATCAAAGACTGTCCTATCGGTTTTTACTCGGTCTTGGCCCGCTTTTGTAACCACAGACCGCTTTTCAATCTCTTTTCCTGCTCTCATCCCTTTTCCTCGAGTTACCCAGTCCTAGTCTGTGCAAACAAACACTGTTTTCTCTTGCTAAGTCTCTCTCTCTATTCGGCTCCATGTTCCACAGAGGACGTTGCTCACTGTGCTTCTATCCATTCTCACATTCCCTTTTAGAAAAGAGCAGTAAACATGAGGTAGGTAGTCAAGGAAAAGAATGAAAAGGGACTGGAAGGAAAAATAATTATTGGATCGACCCCGTTGTACACGATTCCTGCTCAATATCGGTGTTTTGCAAAATCTGCCTATGCAGATAAAACATGGAAAAGAACACAAAAGAAAAGAGAAAAAGGAGAGAAGAATCATCAACATTACTTGAACAAAGCCCCCTGCGCAGACCTCTGAAAGCGTTTACCCCAATGGCCCCGGCTCCAGCCCTGACGTTAATCTGCCATCCAAAAACCGCCCTCGGGAGAAAACCTCCTGAAGGGCCAAGATAAATACCCTCAGCACCTACAATAACGGTACTTCTAGAGAAGCCTTCATAACAGACTCATGCTGGCCAAAAGAATAATGATAGCGAAGGTGGAGGGCCCTTGGATGGAAGGAGAAGGAAAGCCAGCAGGCATCAAGTTTCAAGAGAGGGCTTGTTGATCACACCAAGGCTATCTGCTTCGAGTAGACCCTACTGAGGCTTGTCGCTCATGAGTGTTTTGTTGACTGGTGGCGTCTTGGAGCTTTAGCGAGTCGAGGCGCTTCTGGTTGTCTTCGGCGGCGGGATCAACCTCTGCCAATGGGGGGAGGTTCCCTCCCTGAGCCCTCCCAGGCTGCGCAGCAGGGCTCAAGCCCATCGCCGCTCTCCGCTCGTCGGCCTGTTGAGCTAGGGCGGCCCATTTTCGCTCTCGCAGTGCTTCTCGAGCGGCCGCGCTGTTCTGCTGCTCCGTATAGTCATGCGAACAGTCGTCAAAGAGCTGAGGGTTGATCTCCATGAAGAGCTTCATAGCGTTGTAAACCATGCCGTGGATCGTTCTGCGCTTGCGTTAGTTCCCATCAAGTTGCCACTCGTTTGCGAGCAGTAAGCGTTGTCATCAACATACCTATTCCAGTGGCCCTTTGAGTTTTCGTAGAGGGGCGCAAACATGATGGGGAGAATAATCTCCACATTGTCACTGACAAGGTTACAGAAATATTCATTGTTCCAAAAGTACAGCGCCCGCTCTGCGACCTGAAAGTGCGGGCTGGCGACGGACTTGGCAAGCTGGTGGAACAGCGGCTCCTGGACCTTGGCGAACTCAGCCGGGTCCATGACTTCAAAGATGTCTTCAACCTCGTTTAGGAACATGACTTCTTTTGTACTGTTAACCTTTGGCCAGTAGCGCAGCAGTCCGAGAACAACCTATGCACCGTCTTCAGTTAGTATAAGGGCAACGCCATTTCCAAGCGGCTTGTAGCAGGGCAGTGTCTTCTTACGTCTTCGGTGAGTGATGCATCCTTCTCTAAGAATTGGACAATACAGTATGCGAGCTGGGGGTGGTACATGCTCAGGCTCTTGGGCTTGTGCAGCGGCAGCAGGACTCGGGTCAAGAAGATCTTGTGCTCCTCCTTCAGAGGCAAGGCGAAACCATTGATAATGGAGCCCAGGATCTCCAAGAGCTCGGCGATACCGTTGAACCTCTCAGTCTCGTAGGTGAACTGGAAGAAGACGTTGTTGATCGACCGCCTGATGAACGATCGCAGGTTGAGGAACTTGCCGTAGATGCGGTGCAGTGTCGTCTTCAAAAAGTCTCGCTCCCTAGGGTCCTCGGAGTCAAAGAGATCCAGCAGCTGCAACACAAAGCTGTGGTCGATGTAGGCTTTAGCAATGTTAGTGTTGAAGTCTTGGCTCTCGATGAAGCGCAAGAAGAACTCGTAGACGACCTGAATATGCGGCCAGGCGACCTCCAAGACGGGCTCGTCCTCCTCCGGATCGAAAGCCTCGCCTTGGGGGTTCAGCGGGGGCGGAATTGGTCTGAAGAGGTTCTTGCTGAACATGTCGACGACCCTGGGATACATGGGCTCCGTGATAACCTGCCTATTGTTGGCAACGTAGTCCAGCAGCTCGTGGAGAGCTAGCCGCTTGATCTCCTTGGCCTTCATGTCACCACTAGCGTCGTTGAAGTCAAAGATGACATTGCACTGATCAATCTTCTGCATAAACAGCTCCTGGCGCCTGTTAGGCGGCACTTCGTGGAAGCCCGGAAGCTTTTCCAGCTCGCGGTGGGCGGAGATGTCGAAGCGGGAGGAGTGCTGCCGCTTCGGCGTCCGCAGACCCTCTGGAATAGCATCTCGGTTGTCCATGCGGTTGATCATGAGTGACTTCTGGCCAGCTTTGGGGGGCGCCAGCTCATGGGGCATCGTCTCGGTGGCACCGGGTGGAGGGACGTGCTAGCAGGAGGGGGTGAATCGTCAGCATGAGGAGTCGCGAGCAACCACGCGGAGGGTCGAGCAGATACTTACACCAGGTGTCGGGCTGATGACGACAGTTGGAGGTCCTCTACCCGCCGCATTGGCGCCGTTGGGGCTGGCGCTGCTGCCGAGAGACGCAAATCGGTCGGCGAGGCTCTGCTGAGAACCGCCAGCAGAGCCAGAGGGCTGGTTGGCACCGCCGTGATCGCCTCCATGGCCCGTGTTTTGCGGCAGCGGCTTGTTGCGGAGGTCGTTGAGGGTTGATGTCGACGACGACGGGGTCAGATTCGGGGACTGGTTGGAGTCTCGGGACGAGGGGGACGAAGTTCCATCCTTGGAATCCTTATTCTTCTTGGAGGACTTGGCGGCATCTTTGCCTCGCGAGAGCTAGTGGACAATTCCGCATCAGAAGCTGCCAAACAGCTTGGGCAAAGGGGGGAGGAGGGGATATGCCAGCAGCGCTTGGCGCGAGCGCACACCAGGCATCGAGGGAGGGGAACTTACCACTCTCTGGCTGAATCGCTTCATCGTGACTGGCAACGCTGCTCAGGGATAACTATATCGAAGACCGGAGGCCGTCCAGCCAACTCCGTAGCCGCAGTGGGGTAGTAAGGCAACACAGTCGGGATGCGGAGCGGAGGGTGAGGCGAGTCTAGGCGAAGGGGGAGGGGGCAACGCCAGCTATGCCGGGGGCAAACGACGGCGTCGGAGCACGAAAGGCGCGTGTTTGCAGATGGAGATGCTGATGGGCAGAGGCGAAGAAGGCTCTTTTGACTCCCTCGATGGCTTGTGGTGGGCGACGGCTTCGACGTGGGAGAGACAGCGAGGCTCGTCCAGACGCAGGAACGCGGGTCTTAGGGAGCTGGTCGGGGACAGCAAAGAGGCAGGGGGGTCGATGCGGTGCGATGGCAGTCGGGCCAAGCAGCTGAGCCTGGATTGGACGTGGGATTGCGTCGGGGGTGACCAATTGTCGGCAGGTCGCGCGGTGTCGGCGTCGAGAGGCGATGGCTGGCCGCTGATTCCGCCCGTGGTGCTGCTGTCGCCCGCGAGAGAAATCGCAAAGGAGCTGGGATAGAGATGAAGAGCGGCCGATAAGTTAAGACGGAGAATGAGTAGAGAGCGTCAGTGGCGGGCTGGGAGCTGGGCAGCGCGCTCGGGATCGGGAGCAGAGGGCTGGACTGGAGCTACCACTAGCAGACGGCAAGCAATAGCAGCAGACGGCAGCTTGGAGGTTGGCCGTCGAGAGGCGTGGACGCGGGGGAGTTGCGGTTCAGGTTTGAGGTGCTGAAGAGTCCAGGTCGAGTCTCGTGGAACGTGGAACCTCAAGTGAGCCTGCCCGGAGCCTGCGTGCGCCTTAGCGACCAGCAGTGGGGAGTTCCAGTTGAACCTGAATGCTGGCAGCGGCGGCCGGGGACCTGCTGAGCGATCCGGTCAGTGGAGTTGGGGGCCCGGTTTGTAGGGGCTCCAGCGCTGCGCCTGTACCCGTGGACCTCAAAACTGTACTGTGCTGTAGGGGCTGTAGGGGCTGAATTGCCGGGTCGCTATGGCGATGCGCACCTGGACTGAGGCCGGGTACCTTGGGCTCTGCTGGTTGCTGAGCACTGACTTGGGCTCAGTCAGTTGATTGCGAAAGCAGACGAGGCAGCAGACGCAACGATATACCGTTCGCTCAATGGCCATGTGTCTTTCGGATTTGCTTTGATTTGCCTTGATTTGATTTGATCCCAACAGGGATTGTCGTGTAAGGGACCCGGACGCTCTGTGCAAGGCCATACCAGACGGCCCTGGCGGTACCTAGGTACCTATCTAATTGCAGTGCCCAAGCTCCCTGACAACAAGGGTCCCGTCCTGAGTCTCTGTATGTACAGTGTTTGCAATACCACCGCACCGTACCATGGTCCCTGATTCTGCCCAATCGGAAGGGAGATGCCCAGCTCTCAAACAGCGCGTGATGCGTAAATTACGTACCTCCTAATTTTGGGCCTCCTTTAGCGGCTGCCGCGTGCCACTTCACCGCACTGTGCACAAAGCACCAAGCACTCGTAGTACCTTGCGCGAGGTCCAGTCGTTTCATTCAGAGTGTTTCGCCAGCGGGAGCTTTTCCAGCAGCTTTAATGCAGGGGTCTGGCAAGTCTGGGTCCCGTCTCTTTTCTTCTTTCGGCATTCATCCAGAAGCTGCAATTGATGAGATAAGCTTCACAAGCCGGGAACAATAAAGTTCCACTACAATCTTTGGGCGTAACCAGAGATCTGCTCGCCATGGAGACGCCTCGCCAAGAGGGCGTCGGCAGCGCCAGTTCGGGAGACATCACCAGAGGCACGACTCGAGACACCGGCCGCGAGGATGGTGGCGCGCCGCGATATGTCATACCGCCGAGGGAGCTCACGGCCGTTGAGATTCCGGCCGTCGTCGAAGACATTGACAGGGCCGTCAGAGCATTTGGCAGGGCACCCTCTCTGCGGCATGTAAGTTTGTTGCTGTATCTCGCCTTCGTGTCATATATATCCTTGCTCATCGGGATGGATGCCTTGCTAGGTCCTGGATCCCCTCAGAAACTCAATACCACTGTATATCAATCCAGAGGAGCCGTTCTGCCCGCCCATCATGTCGCATAACGCAAGGTCTCACAACGTTGTCCTCAAGATCACCGTTCCCAAGAGGACGGGGAGGAAGCGTAAACGCGGGACGGATGGGCCATGGCAAGGAGACATGGATCTCCAAGGCACTGACGCCTCAGCTTCAGCTTCAGAAAACGTCCAGTCTGTAGCACGTCGCGATGACCCAAGACTTCTGAGGCGAAAGCTCGAGGACAACGTTGGCAGATATCATGTCGAGGCCGTGGGCTTGATCAAGCACACTCATCGCTTCAGAGGCCTGGCTGACTTTTACTGGGACATGGACAAATCATCGTTCGCGCGGAGATATGTCGATCAAGTCCTTTCCGGAGATGGTATTCTTCTCTCTTCATTCTGCTGGTCTTCTTTGAAAGGTGACTTATTAACTGACTACGGCTGTAGTCGACAAGATCAAGCAGTTCAAGTTTACCCCTGGCATCGATCAGGGTCCCAACGTGGACATCATACCACCACCAATCTTCACCCACATGAGCTTGCCCTTCAACTACTTCTACTCACAGAACCCATACGTTCGATTGACGGAAGATGGCGGCACTGTCAACACGACTGCCGTCAAGCAAGTTGGTCACTTTATAGGGACAGAAGATCCCGCCCCCACCGGCCCCCAAATCCCACCCGACATGACAGATCCTCGCATGGTTGAAGTTATTGCTCAGCTCGAGGAGGCATTCGAAGATCGGCCGGTCTGGACTCGGCGGTCTCTGTTAAACCACCTTGCCGGCAAGCTCCGAAATTGGAATGAGCTGAAAAAGTACCTCAACTATACGGCCTACCAGTTCAAGGGTGGACCGTGGCGAGACGGAGTCGTGCCGTATGGAATCGACCCTAGAACTGACCCCAAGTACCGCATCTACCAGACCCTCATGTTCAAGCTTCCTAAGCAGAAGAGAGCAAAGAAGGACCAGACCTGGCAATCCCTGCGAAGGGTTCAGATGGGCCGGACAAAGGAATTTGTTCAGGAGTTGTCGGCCAGCCACATTTTTGACGGAGAGACGTACCATACCGATGGTAAGGTGTGGCAGGTGTGTGATATCACGGACCCCTTGCTCCGGGAGCTGCTGGATAATGCAGAGGTGCGTCCAACCTGGGATGTAAGCAGTGGGTGGTATCACGGGGGGCTGTGGGCCAAAGTCAAGGCCATCATGAAGACGAAGCTCGTGGCGATCCAGTTCGGTCGGCGCCTGACCAAGGAGGACTTTGCCCCAACGCTGCAATGCGGAGACCAGACGCCTATCCGGTCAACTTCGGCCACCTTTCATCTGCCACTGCCCAATCTGCACCTCACGAAGGAAGAGCTTACGCTACTCCGGGGTCGGGAGCCGTCGAAGAAGAAGAAGAGCCAGGTGTATAACGTGAGGGTCCGTCCTCGCGCCAAAATGGGTGTGGATACAGAAGAACAGTCGTCTGTTGCGCCAAATGATGCCGATGCCGATGCAGACGCAGACGCAGACGCAGAAGTGGATGTGGATGCGGAAGCTGAGGAAGTCAGCATCCTCGATAGGATGGACCAGAGCGAGGACTCTGAAGCTGCTAGCGATGACGATGAGGAAGACGATGATGGTGACGACGATGAAGACGACGGTGAGATTGAGAAGGGCTTTGACGAGGAAGAAGGGATGGGGACCGTTGGCTTTGGGGAAGACGAGGAAGTCGAGGCGGGTTATGGCGACTCGGACGACGACCATTAGTTGACAGTCAAGATTCTCGTGGCTTTAATCTACTTGACATATGACTTCAGATTCATCTTCACAAGTTTTCAAGCTCGAAGCCGAGATTCAGCTCTTAGTATTACAATAACTCAAAAGGCACCGGCCACACCTCTTGTGCCAAGCTTCAATCATAGTCCGGTGAATGCTATCATCAGGGCAACAACGACCTATCAGCCCACGTGCCCTTGTCCCAGGTGCTCTTCTCTCTTCCCATCTATTGTGTTGTACCAGGCAATAAGGAGGGCCTGGCTATTGTTGAGCTCGACTGTGCTGTGCTGAATCATTGTGCCAGCAAACGCCCGTCTGTTTGCACCCCGATTCACTGTAGCTGCGCTCCTGCCCTTGAGACTCGATGCCGGCCGAGTCTGCCTCAGGCCACACTCTTTCCTGCTTGATATCCGCGTCCCTTGAGGCTGCTCTTCGCAATTTTCTGCTTAACTTCAATCCTTATCCAATCCCGCTTCATTTCGACGCCCTTTCATATTCTTTCCTCACAACTCCCTTTGAAGCTCGGAACTAGCAACGTCGATCGAGTCTTGGCCTTGGGACGCAATGGATTCCCATCCCTTCTCCGAGGGCCCTTGGTTCTGCAAGCATTGCAACAAGCCCTTTTCCGTCTATGAGGACCTGATCAAGCACAAGAGGTACATGCGGAACGAGAACAAGGAAGACCACATTCATTGCAAGCTGTGTGGCCGTGATTTCCACACCCTGGAGGGCGAGATGAAACACATGCAGGTGGTGAGTCATTCCGAGCATGGCCATGACAGGATCTCTTTTGACCTTGGAGATCGCGATGACAGGAGCATCCTCTTGAGCAAAATCTGGAGTGTCCCGGCTGTGGTCAAGGACCGTTCAAGCGCCTGGGTGCTCTCATTGACCACATCGAGCGAGGGTTCTGCACGCGCATTGATACAACCGTACTCGATGAACTTCGAGAGGAGAAGCTCGAGTTTCCCCGACGCTTGCAGGAGTTGACAAAGGAACCCGTCAAGGGAAACTACACCAAGTACATGCCGTCGACTACTGCCGGAAGCACAATCTCGGGCTGGCACATTGACAAGGAGCCAACCTCCTTCAAGTTTGTTGAAGAAGAGTTTCCAGACCTATCGGATACCGAAGATGGTGGCGCTCAGCTGACCGAGACCACATCGTGGAGCAAGTCGAAGCCGAGTAGTGGTAACGGCAATGGCAACGTCCAGACCCAACAATTACTCCAGCTTCCATTCCGGCCTGCTAAAAGGGTCGAGACGGCCTCAGTCGCTGTCGTCGAGCCAAAGGCCCCGGCTTCCTTTCAGCTTCCCATCCGCCTTCTCAACCGCGGAACCCTTGACAGCAGTGAGGACAATCGTGGCCACGATGACGGGACCCCAAGCCCTGTCCAGACACTCCGCCCAGCCTTCAGGTCGGGAGTGTCCACCGTCACCGCGGGAATGGACCCCGACGACCCAGACTGCCCGTCATTCAACGCCTCCCGCTACTACTGCGTGTACTCTAACAAATACAACTGCCCAAAACGCCTGTGCGGGTAAGAACATATCGTCAGAGCGACTGGGGCTTTGTTGCAACCACTAACGCCGCGTAGGAAAACTTTCAAATCAGCGAAGGGGCTTGTCGGCCATCTCCGGTCGCCAGTCCATGGAAACAAGAGCTACAGATGCCCATACTGCCTCCGCATCTTCAAGACTCTGGCAGGCATCACATCGCATGCCGAGTCCCGAAGCTCCAGATGTCGAATTCAAGACACGGAGCATTACGAGGCCTTTATGGATCAGCTGACGGCAGGCCTTGTGGACGTCGAGAGAACTCGGTATCAGGATGGAAGCGTCATCTTCAAGACCTCGGAGCAGGTCAAGCAGAAGCTGCGTGGAGAGGCTACCGTAAACAAGACAAAGTATCCCGTCAGTACCGTGCCAGATGACGTCTACTGGTAGTTGTAGCCACAGCTTCCTGTACTGCGATGGATTTCTTTTTTGTGTGATACCAGGGGTTGATGGGTGTCTCCCCCCTTTTTTTTTTTTTTTTTTTTGTAGAACAGACTGGAGATGTTGAGTCTGTATTAGGCGGTTAGGACATGACGTTCAATGATGGGAAACATTGAGGACGAGCAAATGATAGCGAGAAGAGTACACAGTTTATCGATTTCCCTTCCATGCAGTTCAAAAGCAGCAACATTTCATTTGCAGTCCAGGGTATATGTACCTATGGAGTGATGGGGTACCCCGTGATAGCTGACGGTGTTTCTGCTGCGGCTTCCAGAATATGCCGATGCCCGTTCGGGGCAAAGCGCGCGAGGCTCAGGCGGCGACTCGGGAAGTATCCCGAAACCAACTGCGCCCCTGGATGACCTAAGCTCAAGGCAACTTCTTGCATTCTCTCTCTTGCTCCGTCCTTTGCGGGTGTCACGATCCCTCCGAACCAAACATTGCCGAGTGCTTGATTCATGCACATGCGTGATTGCGCAGCATCAGCCGGTCGGATTGCATAGAGCGAGGCGACACCAGATGCGCGAGGCGACAAGTCACAGCCAATCTCGATTGCCGAGCCGCGTGGTTCACTGACCCTGATCGATACCGATAAACCCCCATACGAGGAAAAAGAAGACGAGAGAGCGCAACAGACCGAACGAGGGACAAAACACTCGCTCGGAGGAGCAGCATCGCATCGGCCTGAACGCACACACACGAGGAAACGCACAATAAGCGGATAGACGAACCGTCCAGGGGGGAAAAGTTGTCGGGCTGCGGAGCTGTTCTTCATGGAAGACGAGTCGTTTAGCGACAATCCCAGCATGGCGTTCCGTTGGGCGCGCCGGTTCGAGCGCGCTTGTTGCATGACGGCGAAGTACTTTCCGCTGGCGTTTGTCTATGGCTTGACGTCGTGGGCGTGTTGGGTGGTGGTGAGCATTGGGAGCCAGAGTGATGGCACCCGCTGGATAGGTAGGTGATTCAAAAGAAGCAGAGGCAGCAGCAGCAGCAGCAGCGGCAGCAGAGGAAGAAGAAGAGGAGAATGAGAAGAAGCAGGGAGAAGGGGAGAAAGATGAGGGACGAGCTGTCTGCGCTTCTAGAAAAGGCAACGTTATACTGTCACAGGCTTGAGCTGACCAAGGGCTGATGCGCATACAAATCACAGGCTCGACATCCTCCTTCTTCGGCGTCTTGCTCTATCTGCTGCTCAACTGGTCGTACACGACGGCCGTCTTCACCGACCCCGGGTCGACAACCAACAACGACGGCTACGGCCTCCTCCCGACCAGCGGCAACCAGCACCGCACGGCGACGTCCTTCACGGTCAAGAGCAACGGCGAGATCCGGTTCTGCAAGAAGTGCCAGGCCCGCAAGCCGGATCGCACGCACCACTGCTCGACATGCCGACGATGCGTCCTCAAGATGGACCACCACTGCCCCTGGCTGGCGTCGTGCATCGGCTTGCGCAACTACAAGCCCTTTCTCCTCTTCCTGATCTACACCACCATCTTCTCCTTCTACTGCTTCGCGGTCAGCGGCACCTGGTTCTGGACAGAGGTCATGGACGACAATAAGTATCTCGACACGCTGCTGCCCATCAACTTCATCATGCTGGCCGTCATGAGCGGCATCATCGGGCTCGTGGTTGGTGCCTTTACGACGTGGCACATTATGCTGGCGTGCAGGAACCAGACGACGATTGAGTGTCTCGAGAAGACGAGGTACCTGTCGACGGTTAAGAGGACGCTTCATCAGGCCCAGGGCCTCGCCAACGGGATTCCGCAAGCGAGGCAGTTTGTCGACTTTCACGCCACCGCGCTGCCGGGCATCACGACTCGGGAAGAGGGCGAGGAGCGGCGGTCGCAGGAGCCGACGATGCCGCGCGCGCACATGTCCTACGAGGAACTGGAACGGTACCAGAGCCGCAAGCGCTACGAGGAGTACCTCGACGAGCAGGACTCGGAGAAGTTGCCCAACGCGTTTGACCTCGGCTGGAAGCGGAACCTGCTGCACCTGCTGGGGCCCAGCCCGCTGCTGTGGTTCTTCCCCATCTGCAACACGACCGGAGACGGCTGGAACTGGGAGCCCAACCCCAAATGGGTCGCCGAGCGCGAGAGGCTGAAGAACGCGCGAGAGGAGCAGCGCCAGCGAGAGGTGAACGCGGGTTGGGGATACGGGGGCGACATACCGTCGCCGACGGCAGACGTCACGGGCAACTACCACGGCCGTGGGCCCCTCAACGGAGTCAACGGAGGCGCGAGGAGGGCCCCGAGCAAGGCGGATCGCATTCTGGGTAGAGACCCGAATCTGTACGCCGACGGCTCGCAAGACGTGCCCATGCGGAGGCTAAGCCCGCGAGGCCACGCCGCGTCGTCACCGGACGATGACCTGCTGGAGACGGACGAGGAGGAGCAGAGCCATTCCAACCGCCACGGCTCGCAGACGGCCGCCAGCCGGCGCGAAGCCGAGCGGGTGGCGATGAGCGTGGTAACCAACACCCGGCCGTGGGGTCGCGGCGGCGCCAGCGGGATGCTACGCCAGGGGAGTCAGCACAGCGCGGGCAGCGGCAGCGGCAACAACAGCCGGGTGGTGAGCCCGAGCTCCGAAGTGAATGACGACGACGTGGATTAATGATAGATGGCCCCTATTTCTTTGTGGCCCACCCTTTATTCTGGCTGCCAACTTTGTTGTTCTGTCTACAGCTTTCTTCTATTTCTTCAGTCACAGCACGAGGGGTGCTTCTTTCTTCTCTCTGTCCTATCTGGCGAGTAATTTAGTCGAAAGCCTTTTAATCTTGTTCTATAGTCTTTTGTCTTACCACGTTACCTTTTTACGTTTGTGTTGCATTTCATTACAGCATCTTCGGTACTCAGAATGGGATATATCGTGGAAAGGGGGGACGCCAAAGAAGGTGACGACAAAAAAGAGGGGGGGAGGAAGAGGAAGATGAGAGAATTCCCGTGAATTCT
The DNA here is from genome assembly GCF_000167675.1 of Trichoderma reesei QM6a. Classification (NCBI taxonomy): domain Eukaryota; kingdom Fungi; phylum Ascomycota; class Sordariomycetes; order Hypocreales; family Hypocreaceae; genus Trichoderma; species Trichoderma reesei. The sequence goes on along the minus strand of NW_006711154.1, from coordinate 616,281 downwards.
AATTCCCTTTTGTTCATAACATACGACGGCAAATGGGATATTTAGACGGCATAAAAACAGCGTCCGAGACTTGAACGAGATGACGACGGGAGGGAGGGGTAAGAAGGGGGGGCAAGTTTACGCCTCCTGGGAACTCGGGGGGAGTCTATAGCTTGGTGATGGTGGGATGGGATCTATTGCTGATGTATATACCGATACACCAAAGGTACTGCTATGTTGAAAGCGGCATTGTCTGTACGGAGTACTGCGAAGCTTTTCTGTTTCTCTGTTGTTTTGGATGTTAGTGGGATGAAGAATCTCTGAATATCATCCTCGGAGAATGGCTCATCTGACTAGAAGTCTGAAGTCTAGTACTGGTAGCAGAGATGAGCTGAAAGCAACAGCCGTCTACTCTTCTACTGGACAGACCACTCTTCCCTCTAATCAACTGCTGCTCCAGTCCAACAAAAAGCTAGACATTTGTGCCTCGTTGCAACCGGAAAGTCATTCGGAAAGGGAAACAACGACATTTGAACCGTCGTCACATATTAATCACCCTCTACAAGCTTCGGAATCTGCGGAGGGTGGTCTCCCAAGGCAGCAGTACTACGACTATGAACACCGGTGTTTTTAACTCCATAGATTAATAAGGGGCGTGTGAAGGTGTTGCTTTATTGTTCCCTTCCATGACTACCAATAGAGGGAATTCGTGCGAAGGTCGAATAGAAGAATACACGCATCCACGGAATCCCGGCGATTTACAATGCCGCGCCATGGATCATCCTTGTATACACCTGGTCTTTGATTCTTTCACCTTTGTCTACTTTGTACGTGAAGCCATGTACATACCTTACATACCTCATGTATCTCTAAGTGAAACCGAAAATTGCAAACTAAAAGAGGACCGGCGTGCCGGAGCACGGCAGCGGTTATCCGAACGATAATACGCTTCGAACAAACGCGGAACCGTTCGAGAAAAAAGAGAAACAGGCAAAAGAGGTGAGATGGAAGTTGGCGTTTCTTTGTATCGTTTCCCCCACAAAAATCAGGATTACATACACCCCTCTCCCCTTCTGCTTCTTCTTCTTCCTCCCCTTTTCTTCCGTTTCATAAATTGTGTTTGCGATGGGATTTGATGGCGGGGGAGGGCACGCGATCCCGGGTTTCGATGGTACATTCGATACTACTAAGTAAGGTACCGTAGGTATGGAGTACCTTATTATGATTACTGCTGTATCAATGTACTAATTCATCTGGAGTCGTCTTCCCGCAGTTTCCGCTGTGTTTGTCGTTCTGTTGCCTGGGGATGCATGGGTGGGAGGAGGGTTCTTACGTATGCCCCCCCTTTTTTTTTTTTTTTTTTCCCGCATCGGGCTTTTTTGGAAAACCCCCCCCCCCCCCCCCCCCCCAACCCCCCCCTTGTTCGGCATTGAAGGTATCGTGGATTTGCGTTTGGAGAGTGAGGTCATGTCCGACGGGTTCAGCCCTGGGAGGTTGCGGGATTACAAGGATTGGGCTGTTACTATGTGATGTGCGTACTAAGGATGGAATAATACATGTACATCAAGTAGACAAGGGGCTGTATAGATCATGGTAGAGAAAAGAATATACGGGTGAGTAGAAGGTATGAATGGGCAGATTCAAGTCTCCTTACGAGGTATAGTATACGAGGTTATTGATGAGATTAGTACATGCTGTACTCGAAAGGCAATGCGAAATAACACCAACCAAGGTAAGGTAAGGTACCTTAGATGCGAATCTAGGTACCTTGAGTACTAGGTAGGTTAAAGGTGTCAATATGCTGTTGGTTCGAGGTCAAGGACAGCTGAAGCTCAGCTGAGCGCAAGTGAGGCTTTGGATTTCGGCCCCGGCGTGTTTTACCGCTATGGGGCGCTGCCAGGCTCATTTTCTTTTTTTTTTATTGATTCTTGTTTTTTTTTTCGGTTAGATTCCCCTCGCATTCCAGTGCTTTCAAGCAGTTTGTGGTACGACAGCTGCCAACGAGCTACGGAGTAGAATCTCTCCCATCATGTCAAATTGGCAATTGATATGCACATGTGATATTTGGAAAAGAAATGGAACGAAATTCAGGGGGATAATCATCAAACAACGCCTTGAAGCATGGAACACGTGAAATAATGAGGTATAGGAGGTACTTTCTCCTCTAAGAGGTACCGCTGAAAAGGAGGGCAGCTCATGGAAGAGAGGCAGCAAGTACCGGTGCGGAAAAGGTACTTGTTCGGCTTCAGCCCAGCTTGTACCTGAAAGTGGTGATTCGTTCTTTTGGCTCGTTCTCGTTTCCAGCAATCGATTCGTTTCCACGGCCACCCGCCCAAGGCACCTATCTAGGTAATTAATAATGCGATCTTTTACCACATCCACGCCCCCTAGCTGGGTACCTCATTGCACTTACATACCTGTTGTTGCTTTGGAACCTCGGATCTCCAACGTAGGTACCTAGCTTCTTGTACTGAGATACTTACATACCTCACTGTTACGACGCCCGAATTGGAGTATCAACTCATTTTCCTTCCTTTGTCTTTCGTCTCGTGTAGATGTCAGCTTTCCCCATTGTCTTTTTTATCTGAATGCCGGGGTAAGCGCAGAATGCACTGTAGATCCTCCCTCGTTACATTCACCTCCAGATGCGCTTTCAACTACCTACCTCTTCCATCACATATTACATACATGCAGACAAGCTACCTAGTAGGTGATAAACGAACCTTGCCAATTACTGTCCCTGCTGCATCAGTAGTTCCTATGTCAACACATTCTCCAGTCCTCTCCAACTGAAGAACATGTAGGATCATCATCGAAGCTTCCCGCCTGCGGGTGCCAGCAGATGACCGGCTAACAAGAAAGCCAAGGCAAGGATTGATTGGAAAAGACCGTACCCAGAAAGCCAATCATAGCTTCTCATCCTCCCCCATGAAGCGACGGGAGATAATATATCATCCCTTTCTCAAATCCTACCTTATTATTAGCTCGCCGGACCTTTTCTCTCTTTCTCTCCAATATGCCCATCCCCGCCTCAGTCCGGAGACTAGCCACGGAGGCACCTCCGGGCGGTTCTCACCCCCAATCTACCTACCTACCTTATGCACCGCACCCGATGGCGACGACTTGACATCACCAGTTGTTTTGGAATCTCACGCTATATGGCCTTGCTTCCCGAGGTCCGTAAAGAATACGGGGCGGGTTAATGAGCACGTATTGTATTAAGGGCAGTGACCGAGTTGACGAGTAGGCTTATCAAGTGCTTACGTGCCGTTTAGGCGGAACGGACGGTTTGTCCAACGGAGAGGCATCACCGCGCCGTTGTCCAATTGTCTCCAAATTGGAAGCTTCCGTTGATATGCCCCGCTTGGTCATCTATCGGTGGAAGCAATCTTGCCCGTCATGTCCTTCATTTTCCACTGAGGTTATCAAACATACCTTACCTACCTTATGTACAGATGTCAGTGTGCAAGGTGCCTTATCAGCTCAGTACATACCTAAGTATCTCTATACTCTCTATCTCTTTGTAGAGCTACAGCTGCATGTACCTCTACCTATACCTAGCAATCCACAGCCAAAAAGTCTAATTTGTCCCCAGTTCGACGCCATGCAGCTGATTCAAACTTGTCTCCCCCCTAAAACTCGAGATACTTACCATCCGCCTGCTCCTCACGCAGCCTCCAAAGTATCTTTCGACAACAACACCAAGTCAAGAAAAACTTCCGCTAGAGCCGCAACAGCTCCGTTTCAGAAAGCTTCTCCCACTTAAGCCAAACAGAGTAGTAATATCTAAAGTCGCAGTACCCTCTCGAAACCACACGCCCCCCCTTTTCTCTTGTAGGTACCTTATGTAGGTAGTACTACTTCGTACTTGTATTCGTAGCTCCTGTTGTTTCTAAACCAATTTGGCATGTTTACCCTTTTTCTTTTCCCCTAAAAACGAATGAACATGTTTGTCACCACAAAAACTGACAATCTCCATCCCTTCAACTCCGCAAAAAACGAAACATGAAATATGGAGACCTGGAATAGTAATAGTAATAGCTCAGCCCGACAAAGAACAAAACATGAAACGCGGGAAACGTGCATCTTGTATTTCATGGTGTCATTTTCTCTCTCTCTCCTTCTCTCTTCTTTGCCCATTCGCACATTCCTAAACTCCGACATCGCCTATCAGACAGATATGACTCCATCCCGTCCCATTCCCTCCCTCCCCTTCTCAATCTTTTCCCACGTCCCTGCACCGGAAAATGGAGCAAAGAGATTGGCCGTCACAAGGGGAGGGGAGAGGGGAGGAGCATCAGACGTCATTTTGCATATCTCCATGACTTGGACGGCAGATATTAATGTGGACTCGTCATCGGCAAACGAACAGAAACACGTCGTTTCGAAAGAAAAAAAAAAGAAAAAAAAAAAAAAAAATCCCAATGCTGAAATGCCATGTGAAAAATTGAAACACCACCAGCAGCAACAACAACAACAAATCAAACCATCCCCTATCACACCAAGTCCTAAGTACTAACACCAACTAAACCACACCAAAAGTAGGTAAATCATGTAAATCATTATACCCAACAAGTCCTTCTCGATGCCTAATTGCAACACCGCCCTTTCCATCACACTCGTTCGGAATTTGCCCAGAAGAGGTTCATATTGAACAAACTGCCAACGAAGCCAACCTAGGTAGGTATGTAAATAATAATTAACCAACAAGCTCCAATTCACTCTACAATGGCGCAGATCCCTCCTTCAACAAAGCCTCCCTCTCTATCTGGGGGGGGGTTGTTCAAGCCAGAGAGGGAGGCAGCCCAAGGAGCTTCATCACAGGAGAAGAAGCAACGCACAGAGCCACAACAAAGGAGACCGCCTCGCTTGCCCACAGCAACCTTGTGGCTGCGCCAAGCAGCAGCAGCAGCAGCAGCAGCAGCGAGCACAACTCCCCTTGCTGTGCTGATTGTCATCGGCATTACTTGGTAAGGCAATTACCAGGAGGAGGCTTCAGTACGCAAACGGTCGTGCCAAAAAAGATACCGGAAGGGTTGTCGTATGAGAGGACTCCAACAGTTCTGAGGAAGTTCGACCATTATACCTGTCTTGGAGAGGGAATTAATTATTCCACTTTCAACTCCACGCTTTGCTCTCTCCTTGGCACACGTAACAAGAAAGCCAACATCGTTCGATAGATCACAGCCCTAACCGTATGCAATCTCCAGACTCCCTCATTCACGTATGTATATACCAATGCTTTGAGTTGAGTCGAAAAGGGACAACAGAAGAGAGAAATTGACATTGGAGGAATATACTTGACGTTGGGCGGCCTTACTGGCACGACCCTTTCTCCGTCCGAGCATCAGGCATGACCACCTCTTGCTCCGTGAGCTCTTCTACATCAAACTTGGGACACGTCCATGTCGTTGGCAGTGCCGTTTAGCACGCAATCAGCGGTGTCCATCTGGTGACATGCTCGTGACAGAGGGAGCTCCAACGAAGCTGCTCATCAAGCCACTCTATGCACATACACACTCATCACCTAGAAGCCTCTGCGATATCAGACAAAACTGGGTCCGCATTTCGCTACATGTTATATGCTAATCGTCGTCTGCATCTCATCACATACGCCCTTGGTCCGCCGTTTCATACCACGGAAGCACCGTTGGACCCTTATACCCAAGATGAAACCCCGGAAACCGTTGCAAACAGCAAGAGTGTCCTCATAACCACACTCTCTTGCCCCAAACCCATGTCCCTGTCCGTGTCTCCCCTGCCTCCCTGCTGAATCATCAGACCAGCCCTCCCTCCCAATGGGCTGTGAAACGAAAGCAAGCACCTTTCTCAACGCCGACGCTAAAAGACTAAGAAGCACAAAAGACAAAAAGCGTATCCTCATTGATCAGCAAATCCGGTTTCACACCTAGTACCTGACAGTCTGTCCACATGTATCATATGTTTGTACATTCCCGGCCGAGTTTCTCCTGAACAGTAACAAAGCGACCCTCTTCTTATTCAAAGACCAAGAGAAAAACACGAGACGGGGAAAGACAAATAACCTGTATCAAGATCCCAATACACAATTTATCGCGAGCTCATGAGCAAGAAAAGGAGAAAAAGGAAAACGAAACAGAAACAGGAAAAAAAAAAAAAAAAATCCAGCGTGGGTTCCTTCGCCCGTCCCGTCTATGTTATGCCTTTCATGTGTGCCCTGTCCTTATGCAATGCTTCGCCTGTGAATACCAGATAACAATTTGGCACATGTATTTCCTGGGACACCGTAGTCCCTGCATCCCATCATAAACAAAAGGAAATGAAGTAGAAAAACAACAATAGAATGTAAAGCAAGGGAGAAGAGGTATCCAAAAGGGCGTCCTTGTTCTCCGCAGGTCAAAGTTGGGTGGGTATTTGGTTTCGCTTTTAGTTCCGTGCGCCGTACTGAGCAAAAAAAGGGAGCACCAAAACAATGCAGAGAAAACAAGGGGCGCATTGGTACCCATCAGGTACAGTCGCCATGCGGCACCGCCGTGAGGTGAAGAAGTAGAAGAAGAAGTCAAGAAAGTAGAAAAAAAAACACCAAGATAAACCAGATCGTAAAACACGGATCCGGCCGGGTAAAAGACCAGCCCAGGCCAGATCAGAAGAAGGAGAAGTCATCATAGGTGTCTCATCATATGGGAGGATTGGGTGCAGCAGCCAGCTCAGTTGCTCTCGAAGCTGCGCTTCTCCGCGCTGCCCTTTTCCATGGTGCTCCGGGGGCTTCCGCTGGTTCGTCCGAATACCCTACCGCCCAAGCGGTTGAGTTTGCTGCCTCCTTCTTGCGCGGTTTGGGGAACGTCAATGTATTTCTTCTCGATAGGATCAACGTCAATCTTGCAAAAGAGGGTGGAGAACAAATACTGCTCTCCAGCGTGGTTGAGGAGCGGCAGCGTGCGGTATCCATTCCTGAGATTGCTCAGCTTGGCGGTGTAGCTGGCCATCGGGGGCTTCTCCTTGGAGCTGCTGCTGTAGCTTTCGCCATCGCTAGACAGTCTGACGGACCAGCGAACAAAGATCAGCTCTGGGTGCTTGGTTGTAACCTTGAAGCGGAACTGGCCGTTGTTGAACATTGGGTTGAAGCCATTCTCGCGGATCACTTCGGTGTGACGAAGTAAAGGCGAGTCAGGCTCATGGCACAGCTCAAGGTCCCTGTCTTTCTTGTTGCGCTTGTCGTTTGCGTGGAACACGTCGACGTCGACGTAAAAGTCCATCGACTTGCTTGCAGCCAAGTTTGCGGGCCGCATCAGCTGTTGGGCGGAGATGACGTCGATGCCAAACGATACGACGGACCGCTCCTTCTTGCCCTGGGCAAGAGCCTCGTTGACGGCCTGATTGTATGGAAGCACTTGGATGTCGCGGAGCTCTTGCGGCTTGAGGACGTATCCAGACGAGTCTGTGCCGCCCTCGAACATGGCCTGGTTGACTTGCATACCCAGGTCAAACGTTTGCCAGTTCAAGGCGGCCATCTGGACGCCGCGACGCCAGTAGGAAATGGGGTCAAAGTTACTTGAAGTCAACCGTGCGCCATCTGGGTAAACGCGCATGAGGTAGCGCATATTGTGAATGTCCAACTGCATCTTCTCCTCCTTGGTCCGGGCATGTTTGGCAAAGCTACTCTCCATAAAGGAGAATATGTGATTGAACTTCTTGGCCGCCGGTGCATCGAAACCTGAGAACTTGAGGCCAGCACAGTACACTCCCAGCTTGCCCAGCACTGGAACAATGTTGTTGGATCCCTTGGACGAGCCATGCTCGCTCCCACTGTCAGTGTCGCTGTTGGCATTTGCCTGCGGTTCTTGCACCTCGCCTTCGGCGATGGTGTTGACCCGGCTCTTTCCAGCAAACTTCAGGTTACGGGAGTTGCTGGGATTAAGGAGAGGGCTCTGAGGAACCGATTGGGAGGTAGAAAGCGCAGGAGGATCCGAGTTGGCTGGTCGTGTGAACGAAGAGCTAAGACTGTTTCCTCGCTTTCGGGTGTTCAATACGTCGCCACTGGCGGCATCATCCTTGCTCATCCGTGGCTGTTTGACCTTGATGAGGATACGCTCCATTAGCTCCGAAGGGGAAGGTAGCTTGGACGAGTTGGGATCCAATGGCTCCGTAACAAGCATGTCACCGAGCGTGTCCTTCATGATCTTGGCCATGATGGCCTGCTGCGTAGGGTTGCAGTGTACCTCGAGCGAGATCCAGAGAGGGAACTTTGACTTGACAAATGCGTACTTTTGAATGGTGGTCATGACCTCCTGGAAACTGATGGCGCTGGTGAGTGTGCGGCCATGAACAACGGAGGGCTGGCCGTCATTGCCATCCCAGCAGTCGACTTCAACACAGCGGCATCCTCTCACGAGGGCTGAAATGTATCCTTCGATGCTGGATTGACCCGCAACTTGGCGTCCCAGAAGATAGGTATTGTGTGAGCTAGAGATGAAGTACTCGTTCATGGGGCGGTCAAGCGTAAACTCCTGCTGCTCATCTATGGTAGGCATGTTTTGCCTGGAGCTCAAGAACCCAATGAAGGCCGTCTCTGACATGATGCTGAGATCCTCAGCGCTGACCTCGGCGCTCGGGTCGTCATTTCTGTGCTTGCGGACAAACTTGGTAAAGGTCTTCTCCCAGGCAGCGCGGTTCGAGACGTCCTCCTTCTGAATATTCCGAAGGAAGTCGAGGAACTCGTCAAGGGTGAGTCCAACCTCAGGCCTTGCTGCTATACTCTTCATGAGTTGGCGCACGTCATGCCGCTGCCGCATGAGACGCACAAACTTGAGGAACTCGGGATAGTTGAGTTTTCCGTGGCCCCGGGCATCGGCGAGGCGGAAGTTGACTTCAAGGATTGCCTGCGAGCTGTAGATGTGTAAGTTTTGGCATATCCGCTTGACGCCCGTGATATCGAGCTCTTCCTGATCTTCCGAGTTGTGCTTCTGCATCTCTGATTGCCAGTATTGATTGATTGCCTTCTCGTTAAAGGTCATCAAAGAAGTCATGACCTCCTGGCGATGCCTCAGCATGTCATACAGAAAGGTGGTCCACATCTGGTAGATTTCGGTGACATCGGCGATGAGATGAAGGAACTTGAACTTTGACTTATCAGGGACGGCATAGAGAATAGAAAACATTCTCGAGCGCTCCCATTCCGGGATGCCAAAGTCGCGGCAGTACTGCTGGACATCCGACCCTGTCCGAATCTCCTTGATCTCGTCGACATGGAGGAACTTGTGTGGGCGCGCACGATCCCACAATAGCTTGTTCGTCTCGGGGTCGTACGAGAGGAGTACGAGCTTGGAGCGGTTCTTCTTGGACACCTTCTTCAGTAGGGTCCCCTGCTTCAGCTGCAGCGGGATGACAGGGCCTTCCATGGTGTTCGATTTGCTGCTGATGGAGCCAGTGGTGCTGTCAGTCGGCGAGTCTCGGGTGCCGTCGAAATAGTTTGCGGACCAGGAAACCCAGTCGTCTTCCATATCAGACTCGGAGTCCGTGTTGACGAGACCAAATTCGGGGACGGTCACACTGCTGTCGCTGCGTTTCCGCCAGAAGCAGGGGCCAACGCTCGTTTCGCGACTCGAGGGGGCAGCCGAGTTCTGGCGCCCTTTGCTAGAGAGCCGCCTTGATGCTCGGCTGGATATCCGTCGAATCAGGCCCTTGGAGGCAGCGGGGGCGGTGTTGTTCGTGGTGCAGGTAGTCGTGGTCGAGGGGATGAAGGTAGAGACTGGAGCGTTGGCAGTCCCGGTCACGTCGGCAGGAGCGCCGGGGCTTCCCGAACAGCTGGGCCCGAGAGAGTTCGCGCTGGTTCTTCGGGATATGATGGCTTCGGGCAGCTGGAACCCCGAGGAGACCGGATCATCGAGCTGAGGCCGTATGCAGTCCGGCGATGCTTGTATGGAGGAATTGGTGGTGAAGAGAGATTCTGGAGACATGATGGGAGATCCATGCTGGGAATTGGAGGCCTTCGAGGACGCGCTGATTGCCGAGGGGGGAGCTGCGGCAGGACGTTGCATGCCCAGGTTTGTCTGGACGTGGGCAGGGCTCGGACGCGGGAGAGGCTTGGATTGTGAGGACATGGTGCTGCCACGGCCCAATGCTTGGGGCGCAGAGGAGTGAGTTGAGTCTGGGTGTCTGCTACTCATGATTTGTGTGGTAGGTAGGTGAATAGCAAGCTCATTGCAGAGGCAAGCCTCGAGAGTTCGGCAGGCGGAGTGACCCTTATAAGCCTCGAGCTGTATGCATGTTGCATCAAATCTGGGGAGAACGGGATGCGGGGGGGTGGAAGGGTCGAACTAAGGCGATCCGCAGGGGCTGTGGATGGTCGTGGTCCTGAAGCCAGGCTGGCCAGGGGTCAAGGAGGGAGTAGGGCCAGAGTACAAGTGAAGTTGTAGCTTCAAGGTGAAGGCGTCCAAGGTAGGTAGGTAGGCGAGTTGGGGTTCTACACACACGTCTGTCCGTCTGCCTTTGCAGCTGCTGCAGCACTCGTTCAGTGGGCCGTCGTCAAGGGTGGCTTGAGCATCCAAAAGCGCAGGCCTAGGGACGATCAGACCCGGTCGAGCAATGCCAGCCCGCGACAGGTTGGTGAGGTGGCAGAAACGTAGCCCGTATGCACGTCGCTCCTTTGGGGCAAATACCCCAAGCCGAATGTCTTGGAGACGCTGCAGGAAGGACGGGCAAGACGCGCGAAGATGCGAAGCAACTATATGATGCTACACAGCCTGCCGATTCTTGAGAGAGGGAGGGGGGGGAATCGGCTATTCTTGCTGGATGGAGGCCGGAAATTGTGGGCGATGTCGATGACGACTCTTGCTTGAATCGCGGGGAGGAACTCGGCTGGAGGAGTGTAAGGTAGAGCGTGAGAGCTGCCAGTGGAGGAGGAGGGGGAGGAGGAGAGGGCCGAGTTTAAGTAGGAGCGAGCTTCGGAATGATGAGGTGCAGGAAAGGGCCTGTTTGTGACGGAGCCGCAAAGAGGCAGATCGAGGACCGGATGTAACGCTCGGTGGCAAGGCGTCTTGGAGATTCTCGTGCGATGTCCGAGTGAATGGCTGCCCAATGCGAGGAAGCGGCGCTGGGGGCCCTTGTGTGCACAGCGGCTTGGTGGTGAGGTCCAGGGAGAGAGAGAGAGGCTGCGATATCTGGGCGCAAGAAGGAGGAAGAGTAGACTGGAGGTTGAAGCACAAAAAAGTAGTGGCAGCCATTGAGTCAAAAAAGACTGGATGGAGTGGGAGTGCTCTGGGTGGGTGGGTGTACAAAGACAGGCTAGAGCGGTACCTTGGTAGGTTCAAGGCTCTGCCTGGGGGGTGTGGCGCCTGCACCGAAGCTCGCATTATTACTGTTGGAAGCTAAGCTTCTTTTTCTGTGAATTTTTCGGAACTCTCTGCGATGTTTGCCTTTGCTGCTCACACGCCCCCCCATCCCCTTTAGGCGCTGCTGGGTACTAACATCAGTCGGGAAATTTGCGACAGGAGAGCTCTACCTAGGTAATCTTCGAGAGGTAGCATGGCATGGCCCTGGACGCTCCAGCAAGGGACAGGCCCGAGGTACCTACAGTACTGTACGAGTACAACTCTGTCTGTCTGTATTGTAGTATGTACAATGAGTACGAGCAGCATCAGCCAAGCGCCAGTTGGGCCGGCGGAGAACGGACGTCCAAGACAGGAGGGACAAGGGTTCGAGTGACTGCAGTCAATCCGATGCCAGAGTCCGTCCATCACGTCAAGGCAAGACGTCAGAGGGCAACCATGCGGCGGCAGCAATCCATGCCCTGCAATTTCCAGCGAGCCAGAGCGTCCGGGTCCAAGAGGCCAGTGAGGGCTCGTCCCAAGGCCGTCGACTGTGACAGCAAAAAGTCATCGTCCACATGTGAGCATGCCTTATCCGTACCTTACCTTAATCCCTTGCAGTCAAGCAAGCACTTCAAGGCTCACACTGCCTTCAGCCACTCCAAGTATAAACAACCACAAAGAGACAGACGCACGTTAGGCGGCCGTCAACAATGGAAACTTCCCATCACTGGGGCGATCTACACTCTGCTAATACGAAAGCTTGCACAAGCCCAGAGGCTAAGGTTACAAGTCTGAAGCGAAACTGGAGCGAGGAGTTCAGTGTGCGTGCTCCAACGAGTTATCGCGAACTAGGGCGGAGGCAGAAAGACGGCAGAATCTTTGAAAATCAGATCAGAAAAGATAAAATAAGACCAGACCAGCCCAGTTTTTCATGCCTGGTCGTGCCTGCTAGCTCAAGGGCAGTGGCCGACAAGGGCGTGCCGTTAGCGGAGCTGCAACAAGACAGCACGCAAGGGGGAGGCAAAGAGGCAGAAGCTCCAAGCCCGCCAAGAGATTAGGCCAGCAGAGACAGGCATGAGCATTTCCAGGGACGGCCAGTTATGACGCGGATGGGCCGGGAGGGGGTGCCGCTAGAGACCCGCCCCATACGAGCAGCCGGTACCTTGAGCGGCGCAAGTACCTGAGGTACCGCCCGTTTCCTGGTACCTCGCCATGTGTCCAGCCCTCCTTCTGCGATTCTCCAATGCGGGAGCTGGGTGTTAACTAACCTTGAACGTTTCTTATCCCCCGCGCTTTCCAGCATGGGGGGGTTCATTCACGACTAAGCTGCCCGTGGTGCCTTCCATCCGAACTGACAACTGAGGTAGGCACGCAGCCTTCATTACTCCTCTCTTCCTGCTGTTACTAATCTGTGGATTCCCCACCTCTCGAAATGCTTTAGTTGCACCTTATTCAGTGCGGTGATGTCAAAAGGAGGAGAGGCAAAGTGACAAGAAGGAATTCGATGAATGAAAATGAGGCCTCAAAGAGTGCTGCAGTACGGAGTACCAGAGTCCCCGTTCTGTGGAAGCACCGCTGCTCCTTGTGCCAATCTGCCGGGGTCGTGGTGGTGATGGGCGGCCGTTGTGTTGGCACACACCCAATCTATCTGGAATAAGCCGGGCTCAAACACGGTCGTACATGGGAATTGGACCATTGGCGTCTCTCCTGATCACCGTCCCGACGTCGAAACATGTCCTTTCGGTGGCATTCGTTTCAATGACGATCGCCGGCCGTTAGCTTCATGTCAAGTCAGGTATGCGGCATCGTGCTCTGTTGCTTTGGGCGTGCTTCGGTTGAGAAATATCGGCAACGAATCACGCACTGCCTCGCGTTGTTCCAACTGTCTAGGGATAATTCCACCAAGACGTCAGATGCCCATATGGCCAAGCGGTTCATGATCGCCTGCTGCTAGTTTGCTGGCAGTTACACGCACCATTGCGTGCGCCATCTGGGATCAAGCGAAAATGCATAAGCGTTTCCTGGTGTCTCCTCTGCTTCTAGTGGGCAGCGAACTCGCTCTTCGAAGCTGTATCAAAAGACGATGTGCAACCTTACCTATCTTCCTTACCTTTCTATGCGTCTACGACCTACTATGATGGAGGAGGAGGCTTTGTTACCAAATCCAGGTCAGCTCAACTCTCCAAGACCCATGTCCGTGCAACATGTCAACCCTTGAGCCTCTTACTCGTCACATCCACGGCTGCTCGGGCCTCAATCCGCTCCTCATGATGCTGATCTTCGGCTGTGCTTCAGTAACAGCTTCAACGAGATGATGCTCCATTGGCTCCGTGCCGCTCTTTGTGGGCGCAGCTGATCACTGTTCGTGCTGCCACGTCAGGATAGCACCAGCGATGGCGGCAAGTCGAAGCGTTGGGGTGCGAGCATCCCCCTCCCTCCCCCGCCTGGATAGGTCAAGATGCACACCGGATCACGGACTGAGACCATGGGAGCCTCGCTCTCACCATACATCACCGCCGTGCACACCACCACTACCCGACACTCGCGGACGAGCAAGACAGTTTCAAGTCGGCGCCGTCCTCGGACATTTCCGGAGAGGGGACTTGCTCTGTCGTCTCGAGTCGTTCATACTGGTACTTTACGCGAAGCTTGGACTCATCTTGCGTGGAGGACAAACTGCCTGTGGTTTTAAAGTGCTGATCCCTCTCATTGCCCAGTGATCACGTTGTACATGTCAGAGCGAATGACAGCGGCGGGACAGGCCTTTTCTCCATCTCTTCCCGTAAGCGCCATTGTGCACCCCCATGAAGATGAAACGACGAGAGTCGGCCAACGAGACAGCAGAGATCGGCGACATGAGCAAGCTTGGCCCTCGGCGCTCCTCGCTGTCGGTCTGCCTAGGGGAGCCTTCTACGCTGCGGGAAGTGAAGACCACTTCTGGAAAAATGGAAAGGGTTAAAAAAAAAATCTTTCAAGCGGGAGAAGAGGGGCACGAACTGGCTGTGATGCTACAGCTGACGGTTACTACGACCGTTCCGGCCTTGGTGCACGAGTAGTGCTAATCTGAGGCTGCGGATACGAAGCTCTGGCGTGGCTAGGCGCCGGAACCCCAGCGGGCAGAGCCACCAGGACACCAGCGGGAAGGGCCATGGAAGCCACCCTATCTGCTGCTGGTGCTGGTGCTGGTGCTGCTGCTGCTGCTACGACTCCATCCGTGCTTGATCAAGTGATGCTGGGCAGGCTTCACTGCCAAGACTGCCTATGAGCCGAATGGCCGCCTGGGCTTCCCCGCCATCCCAAGCCCTAGCCCCCGAATGGATGCCTCATCAGCAGCGGCGAGCATTTGGGCCAGTCGGAGGGCCAGTCGCGCGAGACGCTCCTCCACATATACGAAATCCCATGTGCGTGATGCGTTTGCCTCGACGTCGTGCTCTAGGCAGTGGGAGACCAGTGCGGCTTGGCACGTAGCGCCGCGCATCAAGGGCCAGCACACGTCCATACCTGACCTGCTCTGACCTGATCCTACCTTACATACCTACATACAGACCTTGCAGCAGCAGGTATCACAGTACGACGGGGAATACGCGAGGGCAAGGACGAGGACTGGCCGCTCAGCAAGAAAGGGATGGCAATTCTCGCCCTATGGACTGTTCCGATAACTTCTGTCTCACCTCTGTTGGCTACCCAATACCACCAACCTACCTACCTTATTGCCTCCTCCTTCCACGACTCCTCTACAGCACTGACATGCCGTTACACCACAAGGCCGCGCTGCAGATGAGATGCCCCCGCGTGCCATCGACCATGCGAGCCAGCTAACAAGCCAGCCAAGGCCTTCGCGTTTGCGCCGGCGAACACGCTCTGCAGTCTAGCTCTGCCTTCTATTGGCTATGTGGCCTACGAGGATGTCTATGTAGGATGATTGAAGCGGCCCCTTTGACTGGCCAACCCAGGCTGCTGACTCTGCCATCCGGCGGTTTGGCGCAAGAGAATTCCCCGGGCATGCGCCCCCGATCCAATCGCTCCTCGCCGTATGCGTTCAATACATGGAATAGTGCGGGACAGGCACGTCAAGCTGAGGTTGTTCACAAAGCGTTACGACATATCCGAAGAGGGACGTGGCTTTTGGGGGGGGGGGGCATGGCACCGGGACCAGCTGCCACGGGCACTCTTCCGGAGATGCAGGCAGCCGAGACGTGAGTCGGGACGCTCCCAAAGGAGCATTCAAGGCATCGTATTGGTGCAAGTGCAGCAGACAGAGATGCTCCAACTACCTAGAGTAGTACGCAGAGGGTGGCATATTGGCGACAGTACATGTGGAACGGCATGAGGCGCAAGCACCCGTACGTGCGACCTGCATTTGGCATTTGGTGCTAATGTAAGGGTAGTTACACGGGCATCGGCATGCTTAATAGGGAAGCTGTTCTCTCTGAGAGAGCTCTGGCGCAGGCGGAGGGGCCTCAAATGGTAAGATTCCTTATGCTTGGATGGCTGAAATGCACCGCGTCCAGTGTCATTGCTCGAGTGGCATCATAAGTGCAGCAGCTTGGCTACATGTACGCGTGCTCGGTGATGCTCAGATAAGGCCGCCACAGAAGGAATGTCTTGCTACTATTAATAAAAGACTACCTACCTGAGGTACCTAGTAGGGCTTCCGTGGTGACAGGTACGGCGTCGACCTGCGGGAGCGATGAGATCATCGCTTGCTTATTTTTCCTCATTACTTGGGCCGTTCTTCTCTCTTTCCTCCTCCAATTCCGATCACACAGGGCAAGGGACAAGGAGGGGGAAAAAATTGCAAAAGAGGAGCCCGAACGGAATGGATCGTGGACCTGACGGAGCCAGCACTACACACAGCCCTTCCCTCGAGTCTCCGGCGGTCTGGTCTGGCCTGGCCTGGCCTGGCCTGGCCTCATCTGGGGGTGTATCTAACGGTCCATGCAGAAACTGTCCTATCAAGCAAGGGTTGGAGAGCTGCTGCGACCTTCGATTCGCATTTCACCTTCCATTGGACGTTTGCTGTTGCATCTGATAGGTAAGGTACTTACTTACCTGACTTACTCGGACAACCACGCGCGTCTCGTTTGACGCATGCGGTGCGAGGGCAGTGACATGTACAAGCACGTACTGGTATCACGCACCTTTGATCCGTCAAACCCAAGGAAGAATGGCGTCACTGTTGTTCAGTTCAAACCGAACCAGGCTGCTCCTTCCCCGCTGGAAAGAGCTGCTGCCCCCAATGGCGGGTGAAGCCCTGAAGAGGTTGGAGGTCAGGAACCAGGCAGGAGGTCCGCGGTGCCAAGAGGAAGGGCGCTAATAGTGGTGCTGCTCGTATTATCGTTTGGCCGGCGAAAAGCACCACCACCACCACCACCACCGCTGCTGCTTCCATCGTTGACACGACTCGCAACCACGAACGGCGAAGCAACCCCGAATACTAATCGAGCACGATACCCGTACATGCCTGCACATGCCATGCCGGCCTGGCCTGGCTTAGGCTCTGCAGCCTTGTGAAGCGCATGCTGCTCATTCCCTCAATCCACCACTCTTCGGCCCTGTACAAGCACGTACGAAGATGCAACTACTAGCGAGCCACATCCATGCTGCAGAGCGGTCAAGAGCGTCACCTGAACCGTCCAGATACGCCGTCGGCCATTGACTGACCATCGATGCCTGCCGGAATCAGCAGCGGCCAGATCAATTTGGGATGTGCAGAGTCACCGAAGATGAGCTTTGTCTCCAACGGGGCCTGGATACGGTTCTTCTATTCGCTGAAACAGTGCAACGGCATCACTTGTGCTGATTCTCGTTGGCAGGAGGTTACGGCAGGATCCTCTCGGCTTTTCCTCTTTTCCCCTTCGCCCGTCTCCCCCATTGGATCCTTTCCCCTTGCAAACCCACGGCGTCTACGTGGTAATAGTATCACTGTATGCCTACAGACAAGCTGGTCTAGTGGGTGCATTCATCTATTACTACCTTACTCGATATGTAATGTACGTACATCCCTCGGGCCTGTACGACAGAAGCAATAGACCAGCCCAGTGCCTCCCAACGAGGGCCCGAATGTCTCGGCAGCACGCAATGCTCTGACGATGACCTGCCTCTCTCACTCCAGTACAACAAGCATCGTGGGATTTTAGTACAGCGCTTCGGGCGGACGAAGGCCTCAGACACCCATGCACGCCCAACTGCGGGGTCTGCGTCTATCCTTATAGGAGTCATAGATGACAAGACAGCCGCCTCGAATTTCACCGACTTTTAAAAACTGGTTCATCGCGTCATGAGGCCACCGAAGATCGAGGGCCGGCATGCGCACCAGCTTGGCGGCACGACAGGCCAGAGCACCTGGTCGGACAAGACACAATCCCCCCGGAGAGTCGCGTATTAAGCCTTTGGAACAGCGCCTATCGGATGCGGTGTATGAAGTATGGCCCCTCAGACGCTCGAGTCTGTCTGCTTTTTTCTCACCGGAGTCGGGAGCTCGAGCCAAGCATCGATATCGCCAGCCCAGAAGGCAGTGTCCCCCTACCGTACGAGTGCTGTCATGCACAAGTTGACATGGGAGACAAGCCACAGACACACACAGAGGTTGCCTCAAACCGACAGGCTGGGCCACGGGCTGCCGCCCTAAGGTTCCCGTTCCATACCCCCATTCAGTACCATGACGTCCTCAACCCTGGAGCCACCCAATCGGCTGCCGCACTTTCCTTGTGCCAATGCGCAGCCTTACTAGCCCGACTGGGGATCTGCTTCAGAGGCCGCGGCTTGGAGACGACAGTCGCGCCGAGGAAGATTGACGTCTACGGAGCTATGCTTCAGAGTCTCTTCGCGAATGATACTTCGCCGCCAGTGAGCTGTATCAAGGGAGAGCCCCCCCCCCCCCCCCCCCCTTGGCCCTGGGCAGCCGCGCCGCCATTGCCGTTCTCATCACTGAGGCAGCCCATCGGGTACCGCTGCCTTCGACCGTGGCCAGACTAATGTTCCGCAGAGCCCAGAGAGACACATTGCCCAGAGCTGCCAAGCAGCTCTGGCGATGCCATTGGTGCTCAGGACTTTGTTGTGACGTAAGGCGACCTGAACCAGCATCTCCGGGTACGGAGCTCGAGATTCACCCATGCACCACACTCAACTGACCGCACTTCACTTACTATACTTATTTGCAAGACACGAAGGGTTGGGCGGCATGTTGAACAGAAACCCATCTCAGCCGTCGCTAACAACCGACATTCCAGATCACATCCTTCCATTTTGATCAATTTCACTTGGTCTTTTCCAAGATCCATGGTCAGGCCGCTGTTCATCTTGTCACTGTGCCGTCTGGATGTCGAAAAAAAACAGATTTTCTACCGTCAGTCACGCCTGACCAGGGCAGATACAACGACGGTGGCCAAAGACATCTGATGCCGACGCGAGCATCAAGGAGAAATTCACACATCACGTTGGTGGGCAAAGAAGACAAAATCCTAAGTTTCCAGATGATCTACTGCCGACTTATTGAATGTTCATCCACTCAAACCTGTTACTTGCCCTCTTTCCATTCCCCAATGGCAACTCCCCCAAGTGCTCATGCAATCTCCAAGCGGGCAAACAGGCAGAGGCGCACGCTCCTGCCCCTCTGCGAGAAGAACCTCATCATCTCGCACTCCTCTGCTTTCTCCTCGTTGACTTGATCGCGAAAACGGAGTACACTACCTCAGTGGAAAGAACAAGGGTCTTTTTTTCTCTCCATTTTGCAGCAAACCCCTCTTATTCCCCTCTGGTCGCTTCCTTTTGCCGTCTTGGCTCTTGGATTGATCGTATTGGCACAGAGTGCCTAGCGATGTAGGATCCAAAAGATGCTGCCAAGAAGTAACAACTTGAACGACAGCAAACAAACCTGCACTTTCAGCTCCGTCTTGGCTCGGCTGCGTCTGACAAATCTCAATTCGGTCTAGGCCACCATCATCACTAGGCAACAAGACAAGCAACGGAAATGAGTTACCATATCATTTGATTCGGATACCCTGAAGAGCCCATCTGCTTTTGCCGAGTCCATCTCAGCCAGGCATATCACCTCTCTACAGAGACCCGGTTCGAGATTTGTCTATTCCAAGTCGGGGCTGAAGCGCCCCAAAAGCATTATGCAGGCACCATACTCGTCTTCTTTAACGATGATTATACTTTGTCAAGACACGTTTATAATGCATATACCGGAGACCAAGCAGCAGAGTAACGGCCAGAAAGAAGCACAGTGAGCGACTCATCTGGGAGAATACAGCTCAACTCCTGCCACCATAGTACTATCACAGAAAGGGCCGGGCGCCTCGACATTGGTAAACGGTGCAGTTGATGCAGAGGATGCCAGCCGACGCAGAGTCTCACAGCGGATTGGGGACGCTCAAGAGACACCTCTACGGGGATAAGGTACGAAACACTTCAATCCCCCACAGGATGGGCCTGCCAACAGCTGAGACAAAAGGACCATGGAGTCAGCCTCACGTTGACTACCATTCATCGAAGACTAGCGGCGTAATCCCATCCCCTGCCGCGTCCGATGCAGAGCATCCGCGCTGTTGCAACACACCTGCCGCACTCGTTGTGCTGGATCCTACCCGCCTTCGAAATGCACAAGTACATGCATGCGGACTACGACCATGGCTTCAGATGATGTTCAATTATGCGTCTCCATACGCAGCAGCGCACTTGTACAGCGCAATATACCCCGCCAGAGGCTTGGTCACTTCGCACGCACTTCACGTCCCCTGGTGCATATACGGGATACTGATACTGACCAGTCGACTTCTTGGACACTCTCCCGTTGCTGCTCGCTGCAAACGCCCCGGCCCTCTCGGAGGGGAATCTACGCAACCTTGCAGCCATGCCGTTGACTGACTGTCCACCACATGCTGCCCTTTGTGCAGAGCCTGGATAGCTGGCTCAACCGGCTGGTCATTTTGCGCTGAGGCATTCCCGTCAGCATATGGATGTGCGCCTAAAGGATCGCATGGCGTCCACCAGTCTACGGCTAATTCATGACAAGTCTACCTCAGCAGCGGTAAAGCCTCCAGCTTGCAGTTCCTGGCGTGACTGAGTGGTTTCTCAGTGAGCTGGCGGTGCGACGCGGTTGGATCGCTTGCTCCATGAAGACGCCTCATCCATTTGGGCGGGATCGATGCGGGGGAGGCTTGAGGACTGACCTTGCCGAGGCCCATCACCCGCGTCGGATTGTCTTCAATCATACCTGATCTGCCGATAAGAGCTTATGTTTGTGTTGCCACGACCCTGGCCGGGTTACAAGGGTCATGTCTACGCGAGTTGGGAGCGTGGAGCAATGTTGCCGGCGGCACTCGCGGGAACGAAAGGTGTGGGTTACTTTAGGTCTCATGCTGTCAGGAGCTGCTGTCGTGGCTCCCTCTTGGTGGCCTCACTGTACCGATTATCATCTGCTACGGAGGAATTCGGGAGCAACTCGGCTCCAATTGCACGCGCCGAGACAGTTACACAGCAGAGATTTTGGCCAACGACGCCCTCCGGCGGGTGCCTCTTCGTCCGCGCTGGGGGGTGAGGATGGGATTCAGCTGATCAAAGGACTCTCGCGCCGCTCCTTTTGGACGCCTTGGTTTCGTCAGGATGTGTGTACTTCGTACCATTGCGCCAAACTTGGGATATTGATTCGGTTGACAGGGTCTCGCGACCACTACAGACGTTCATTGCAACATCTGTCTCCTGGAAACCAACAGGCTTTCGTACCGGTGTGCCATCTTTCCATTGATTGCTGGTTGCACCAAACGATATAGGTACTGCTATCGTGTTCGACACGCGATGTTGCCTGCGCCAGGACTTGCAGAAAACAGGTCACGAGTTTCGGTCTTGCAGATGAAAATAATGCATTAGACCCAGGACTAGCTGTGGTTCCCTTGCAGCATATGCACCCATCGAGCAACTCTTGCAGATGAACCTGCAAAGGTCACAGAAGAGGGGATTCATCCCAGCCTTCTCCGGCCGTTTTTCTCCTGATCGGAAACAACTTTTGCTAGGGATACATCCTCCGGCACGTCAATCTATCAGGCTTTTGCAATTGCACATCTCACCTTTTGCGGTACAAAAGACGAAGCCAGATAATCCCCACGTGAGACTAGCCTTTTGTTTAGAGCCAACTTGGGGAGCCAGGCGTTGTATATGGGATACGGCACACTACATACATCTGAGTATCATCAGTGCCCCGTTGCGTCTGCAGATCTGGATGAATTGAGGCACTAGCAGGTATAGCAGACTCTCGGGCTCTTATCCGCGGTCTTTCTGTCCCCAATTCCGCCCCATCTTGGCAGGCCAACTATCATTATGGCAAGGGCTGTCCCATGTGCAACTCCCTGCTACTTTAGGGTTTTCTTTGGACACCAGGAGTGGCGACTATTGGGTGCAAAACTCCAAAAGATAATGCGAGCACGACCGCGATCGTCTCGGGGAGAGAGCGGAGTAAGGTGTAACGACCTTCTAACGCGAGTTTGTTCTGTGTCAGTTGCGGAGCGCGCTGTACAGGGCAGGGCGTCATGTACTCTTGGAATGGCCGTCTTGTTTCCAGTTCCGACATCAGTCACACAAGTTCCGCCAGGCTGGGTTTCTTCAAGTACTTGGTGTACAACTTGCAACTCTGCCAAGAGGGCGGTCTGTCAGACAAACTCCCTGTCCCTGACGAACGTACGGGAGAAACGTTGCCGAACGCAAGCCCCCTCTGAGAGGGCGGGATGCAGAAATGGACGAACTTGCCGCCCTGCGAAGTTACTCCCCCAACTCTCAAGTACACACATTTTACACGTACTGGCGAGTCTGCAGATGCCACTTGACGGAGAGATCGAGCAGGTATAGCCGAACCAATCTGCCAGACAGGTGTGGTGTGAAATGTAAAGGCGTATGCTGTGGTGAGGGCATAGTGACGCCTCTGATGTCGGGCAACATATGGATTTGTCGACCAGTCTGACTGACATGCAGGAGACAAGCTGCCGAATGACGAACTGGCCGGGGTTTGGGAGGTGCTAGAGACGCACGAACGGCTGCCACGACAGCACCACAGGAACCCCATCTCGCCATGAAGTACAGTATTACGGGGCGTCTCACGAAGCAATTGGGGGGGCGACGGGCACTTCCCGGCAAGCTGGTGAAGGCGAACTCCTCTGATCCTACCTGCTCGTACCTCGTGCAAATAGGCAATATTCGTCTGTTCCGCCTGCATTGGAGGCCGAACTGGTCCGCCGTCTGGTCTCCAGGGCATCAACTTCTCGTTGGTCGCCTGCTCCACTCCACCCAGCATGAAGGCGAGCATCATGCAGCCCAGCCATGCATAGGCTCGCACGCACACCACACAACCTCCGCACGCCACTGCCGCGTCGTGTCACCATTGGCAGCCAGTCACGACCATCCATCTCCATATGGAGAGGGCTACTGGCAGGCAAAGGACCGCATGTACCTTTTGCCTTCTCCTCTTCGGCTCTACTGGCGATCGAGAGAACGCCGCGGGGAAGAAGGGGTAGAGCGGCAAGAAGGGGTCTGATGGAGGGTGTCCCAGCCAGCTGGAGATCAATATTCTAGAATCTTTCTCTCTCACAATTGGCGGCTCGGGACGTGTGTGGGCTTACCCCGAGTTGCGCTTTGGCTGATGCCCGGTTTCTCACACTAGTCGCCATGCTTATACCATCTCGTCAAGCATTGCCATCTCTCGATGCTTTTTGAAGCACTACCAAGGAGTAATAGCCTGGAGAATGCGCTACCCGTCTAGTAGACTGTTATTTTGGGTGCCTGCAGTGGGTAGTGGGCAGGGGTACATCGCGATATACAGCATGCAATGGGCAACGGACAATGGCCTTGAGGGATGAGGCATCTGTATGACCGGATGCGTGTGGCGTGGTGGACTGAGTTATTTTCTCCCTTTGGGAAGGCCGAGGGGGACAAGTGTGACGATGCTACTATTTTGGCTCCCATGCTTGGCCTCTACCAGCCTTTGGGAACGACTGCCATCACCGCCGGCCACCAGTACCATGACGATCCTGGGCGCCCCAACCGCGTTCTTGGGCCGCTGCATCTCGATCTTCTGACCAGAGAACATGGAGTGAGAGTAAGCAGGCGAACGCACCAGATGCCTCTGGGTTTGGTCTCTCATCCTTCTGTTTGTCCGGCTGCCGAATATGGCAACGTCGTGACGGGTAGCATTTTGCCGTTGCAGGGCTGAGAGCGGCTACTAAACCTGCTCCAGCTCGGCAGCGCGCAGGCTCCTACCAACAAAAGATACTTGGCAAATTGGCTGGGACTTGTCATCTCACAAATCATAATTCCTTACATGTCAGTTTCGCTCCCGTCGGATTGCCATCATCGAATCGAAAAGGAACAACGCTGCTGTCAGCCAGTGGCTAGTCAATGCCCATGAGCCTGCGCATCTACGGACGCACAGCCGTTTTCGTCACTTGACAGGGAGCGGCGGCGGCAGTACTAGCAGTGTTGTTGGTTATGAGGTTACTGGCGCGTCTTGTTCCCTTTCTGCCAGCCGTGGACCAGGTTTCAGTGAGGCTGACCTGCAAGTGGCCGCCTTCCTCCTCCAAGAACGCTCTGTGGCTGGCTGGCCTGCTGCCTGCATGAGAGCTTTTTGGTCTGGACTGGCCAACACGCAAGTTCCAGCTTTGGCGGAGCACTCAATGCAGCGCTACGACTATGTCTTACAGCATCATCAGAGACGGAAAAAGGGTGAAGAGGGTTGGTCCGGTGCAGTCGGCGGCGGAAAGGGCACCCGATGCTCTGCTGTCCGGGAGAGCGAGCTGCCATCCATGGCGCCATCAATGCCTTATCACGCGACCAAGGTCTCGCGGGGGTCGTACTGGCGACCGCGAACCGTTCAGCTGAGCCGCATCACGAAAACCACTGCCAGCCCTGGCAGACAAGGCAATGTTTGAGGCGTTGGGGATTCCAGGCTTTGGCATCTGCAAAGCGGTCTTACCGGTTTTTTGGCCATGATACCTCCTTAACGTACCTTGTTTCGTACCCCTGGATGCTGATAGGAGCACACCAATTCTGCCTCAGCTCCCAGCTGCCGCCCAGCAGGGAGGCCCTGGCCCCGATGATGCGAGCTGGGAACATGGAACCCTCGTCTCCGGCAATCGCCAGGCATCTGGGTCCAAGTTGATGGGGGAGTTCACCCGTGAACGCGGTTGCGACCCGAAGTATCCCTTTCGCGCCGGTACATCCTGCGTACAGACCATGAAGTACGAGGTACAGGAGACAGTTGTTTGGTATCATTTGCGGCGACAGATGCTAATTCGGGACGAAGTTTGGTCACATCTCCTTCTCTTCCAACGGCTGACGGAACGCGGCAGTTGAATGAGACTGGTTCGTCTCCTATGTTGGGGGGGCAGGAGACTGTTCTTCCTTTTTCGTACACACACTCGAGTTTTACGGAGGCACTGTGTCCTTGTACCTCCCGTGCGCATATGCTTGTGCGTGTGCGAACGTACTGCCTTTCAGCCTTGTGCTGTTCCTATACCACTGGGCAGGTGTTTCGGTGAGGGCTAGATGGATGCCAGGACCACGGTCGTTGCAATGGGCCAGCTACCTCCGGAAAGCTCCAATATCTGCACTGATCACTCCTGCCTTCACGCACTCGAATCCCGCCCCCCTGGCCGGTCACGCAAACGGGGAAGAGGGATATAGGGCGCACGGTGTGGAATAGAGTCCTCTCTATGAGTATCTTATTCTTGTACGTGACGAGACTTCGATGCAGTGCAGTGCAGCGTGCCATGAGCGATCTTTCGATCTCCAAAAGGCAAGGCGTGCCGAACAATGATCACGCCGCAGCAATATGGCGGCTGAACAGGATCGGTCCACGAATGCGGTTCAAGGCCAAGATACAAGCCGGCTTCATTCGCCTGCGGATGTGCTTTGGGCATCGATAGTGGCAAAAGGCATCAAGGATCCAACCCTCGTCTATTGGAATAGGCGGCTGGAAGGTGTCGGCGGTGTCCTCTGCCACTCCCTTGAACCGTCACTTCTTTGCCAAAGGGCCTTTACTCCATATCAGCCACCATGTTCGTGTATTCGCGAACAACGACTGGTCATTTCTCACCACCCCTTAGCAATGCTATGTAGGGTCATGTCTGGGCTAAACATGCAGCTACTGCTTGCTTGCTTGGTGTCGAGGCAGATTTAATGGTCTATGATGCACAGTGCTGGGCAACCTCAGCTACTCGTATGTATTGACCGATTCAGGACACTGAGGGAAGAGACTCCCTGTCTTCTTCATTCTGATGTTCTCGGGCCTGGGTGATACTTGCACATTGCGAGATGAACCCCGACCCAACATGCCTCTCGAGGCAGAAGGCTGCTACCCTTTCGGCATACCGAGCGGCAGAAAAAAGCCTTGCTGCGCTGCGATGCCTTTTTCCTCAAGCATGGCCTTTTGACATATGGCACACAAGCGTGAAGGCATTGCCGACATGTGGTACAGGTGCTAAAGCAGGAGTCTGTCTGAAACAATCGACTTGTGCAGATGCAGAACCCATCATTGGAATGACGCAAACGCTCCCTAAAATAGAGAAGCAGAATGCCCATGGGCCATGAGCTGTCGTCTTTTGGCAGCATGAAATTGGGCGGGTCGCTGCACGGGGTCAAGCGATGGCGCAACTGAAGCTGGCTCTGCTTCTCCCCGTTGGCCGGTTTCAGGGTTCGTCGGCTGAGAGTTGCCCGCTGCCAACGGGCACATGCCGCTGCGCGCAAGTCGTCATGCAGCGCGGCGAGACGATTCAAAGGGCTTCACCGAAGACATGACGGACCCATGGGGGCCTCGCGTACGAGGAGAAACGCTGATCCTAGGTGCCCACAAGGCATCTCGTCGCGACGCAACTCGTCCGCTTGCTGGCGGGACACCTGAGCTATCAGATTCTTATCCTGCCGCCGAAATACGGAAAGGCGGCCGAACTATTCATCAGGCGTCCAGAGCAATGGCAGCGCAAACGGATTGCTTCGCACGCTGACTGCATGTGCATGCGTTGACCATCCTATGCAGACGAGAGCTGACAGGCCGATGCTTACGCGTATGCCTACAACGAGCAGTCAGTTTGTCTGCGATGATAGGCGGGCCAGCTGATGTTCATGCTCTTGGGCACAAGATGTTGGAGTCATTTCCTCTCACTGCTGCCTGCTTGTCTGCCTGCCTGACTGCCTGCCTGCCCCCTTTTCCTCAGGGAAGGGAGATGTCGATTGCTGAGGTGAGCGGCGGGAGCGATCGACGGCGTGAACGCTCGCTCCGCATGCGATGGGCCAACGTCTGCTTCGTTACGGGCGAATCTCTGCGCAGGGAACCGCAGGAAGCGATACTGGGGCGCTGGTAGCGTGGATGAAGGAGCAGCGCTCGCGTATGAGCTATCGCACGCATGAGAGCGCTGGTCTGAGCTCGCCGCCTGCTTGGACAGACTGGACATGATGGTCGGATTGCAAAGAGCCCGTGCATGCACGCTTTGCGGCTGGACGCTGCGAGTGCGACACACACGCTGTCACGGCAGGCCAGAGACGGAGTTCAGCCTGCAGAGTTGCAGGGCACAGAGGGGGGTGTTGTCCAGATGCTTGCGGACTCTTCCAGCCAGCAGAGCCCAGTGACACCCAATCGATCGGAGCTGGCTCCGCGACTTCTGCTGGTTTCTCTGCTGTTGGCTTCACAAATATTGTGCGACCCGCGTGGTGGTAGTATTCCCTTGCCCAAGTGCGAAAGTACGGAGTATTACTTGTCGTAATAGCTCGGCCTCGTCTCGTCCCGTCCCGTGTGCCACAGAGGGGACACGTTGACGGCCGGCCCACTCCGCGAGACCCTGAATCAACTACCACGTCTCCCGCTGACTTTGCTCCCAGACAGGTACGACCCTTCATCGCGGACTCGGCCGTGTTTTGCTGATGGAAGTCTCGGACAGAGGCAGGATCCGGCTTCGTGGTCGGATCACGATCGAGCAACCCAAGACTAGCCTGGACCGTACATAAGTGACCGAAGAGAGAGACATCTGACTACTAGTCTGATTGGAAAAAACCAAGCAGACTTTTTTTCAGCAGTGGTGGTGAATATGCAGGGCGAGCTCTCTCGTTGGGGCTGCGGCAGCCTCGGCAGCCTCGCTATCCAGCTTCCGGCGTGAATTGACAGGCATTCATCGTCGATGGTTGGACTTTCCCTCCCTCACCCCTGGTCGCTGGCTTTCCTTTTTCCTTTTTTTTCCCCGGCTTCTTCTACTACCCCAATAGCTTGGGACACGAAGTCCCTGCTGATCCGATGGCTGGCATTTTTCAACCACCCCTACTCTTCCTCAGCCCAGCCAACAGGGATGGTGCTGCTGCTGCTTATAAGGTGGTGTGCGGGCTGTCCAAGTACTAGCCAACGGCATGGGCTACAAGTACTACCAAATACTTGGTACTCTACATGCTACCATCGAGACGGGGGAGGCGTGTGCATTGAAAAAAGACGACTATTGCTTCATGCGCGCGCTGCGCTTCTCGTGTAGGCAGAAGTACTACTACCTCGAACGGAGCAGTTACGAGCGTACGCAGTACTTCATACGACGTGCCTCGCAGTCCCAGCCGATCTTGTGGGAGCTCCCAAGGGGTCGGGGAGCAAAAATCTGGGGAAATGGCATGCCCTCCATAATACCCTCCCTTGTCCAGTGGCTCCGGTGGTCTGGGGGGGTTGCTCTTATGCTGGGTGCCCCTCAGCAAGCAGGAGTTGAGGTGGTTTGTGACTGGCGCCTGGCCGGCTTCTCCCATTTGCTGGTGCATGTATTATGCTGAACCCAGAGCGCTGAAGGCGTGACGATGGAGATTTGGGTAAGCCGTGAAGACAAAGCATGCAGTACGAGTAAGCTTTGCCTTAGCATAGCCTGGCCGGGCCGTCAGCGGCGTTCGCGGCACGGCACCAGGAACCACACAATCTTGATTGTACGAAGATCGACTTCACGAACGAACCACAACAGGAAAGTGTACCGCCAGAACATTGCCAGCGCAAGAACTATGCTCCAGCGAGTCTAGCTGTCTGCTCCTCTCGGTCCCGAGCTGCTGGCTGAGAAAGGGGCGGTGGGTATGCTTTAGTGACAGTACATAGGTCACAGCAAGGCTGGGGGTGCTCACACATCGGGTCAAGGCAGGATCAGCCGTAGGAATAGCAGCAGCAGCAGTAGCAGCGGGAGGAGCAGTGACTTGTGAGGCACCCATTGCCTCGTACTCGCGAGACAAGGACGTGCTCCTGGTGCTTCACTAGGCTCCTTTTGAGCGTGCGTCCCATGCGGATCGGTGTTTTCGAGCACACCCTGAACGGAGGATCTCCGTACACCTCGGTTTGAACTCCCCTTTTCTTTGGCCGTGGGCTCCCTTGCTAGCCTGCTCAAGATCCCTGGGAGCGGCATCTGGAAGGCTGACGTGTCGTTGCAAGGCTGATGGTGGCTGCAGCGCTACTGCACGGGTGTGAGACCAGGGATCATGTTGTCTTGATAACATGTAGATATCACCCTGTTTTTGTTGTCGTATCAGTACTCGTGATGCTGTGTTGTCGTTATCATTCCTGCTTGTCTGTGGATGTTCCTCGATGGGAAAGATGGGCGGCGATCAGGAAGAGGGCTTTCTCGGGCGTCGTCTTGATTCCACACCGTGAACAAGTACCTGGAGTTCCCATACATGAGGACTCACCCTGCCTGATCAATGCCGGCCAGGGTACATGTTCATGCCCGTGAACAAGGGGGGTGAGGGTGTGTGATATGTACCGTGAACAAGAGGGAAAGGCGAAGACGAGCTGAGCTCGTGTTGTTCCAGGCCGATGTGAGTCAGGGAAGGAACTTGAACCTCGATGGGCTGAGAATGATGATGATGATGATGATGATAATGCAAGGGGGTTGTGTGAGAAAGAAATGTGCCGGGCAATATGGGTGACGATGGTTGTTTTTCTGTTGGGGAGGGAGCGGTGAGAATATGCAGTCCATATTGTTTAGAGCTGGGATTTGGCTTGGAGGAATGGCATCTGATGGGTAAGTGCCATATGACAAGATCTTTAGAGGAGGTAGTACATGATGACGAGCCTTTAGTTGTAGGGTACTGGAGAGGCAAGTATTGGTTCCAACAGGTACTGTAAAATGTTCGTGTTAGTAGGTAGGCAAGTCATGTTGTTCTTCACCCCCTTCTAGAACGAATGAAAGTGGTAAGAAATAAGCTCAAGTAGGTACAATGCAACGTACAACAAACACCTTGTCTACCTATCTAGCTAGCATAAACAACAGATTAATGAGGTTTCCGCGCCATATCGACCTGTCGCCCGCTGCAGGGAACGAGTCATGGCGGGAACTATCGAACGATTGAATTGCTTGCTCGCTTGATTCTCTATTTCTGGTCATAGTTTGGGAGATGTTTTGGGTTTTCTGTTTATGCGAACTGGTTGATGCACAGAGAGAGGGTTGTTTGTTGGGGGTGTTGGGCTCCCGGGTACTTATCCGATGTGTTGCTGGACTGGGATCTTGCTCTTCAATGTTGGATTCAAGCTCGACTTGTTCCCGCTTTGTCTACTAGTCTAATACCTAGATAGCTTAGCAATTTTCGAAGAAAAGAGAGAGGAAGAAGACCTCGAAAGGGGGTAAAAGGGGGGGGGGGGGGTTTCGCAAGAAAGAATATGTATGGTCCGTCTTCAAGTGGCTTTCACAGACGAGATTGGGTGGCAAAAAGCTTCCCACACCAGAAACAGTATGGTGCGCAAAAAAGGGAAAAGTCATTAGATTGATGAGGAGATAAAAAGAGTGAAGGAGAAAAAAGAAAACGCTGGACGAACGGGGAATCGAACCCCGGACCTTTCCCAAGCAAGCGGTTTTATTCTGATTCCAGAGGAACAGACCATGCTAAGGGAAAATTATACCACTAAACCATCCGCCCATGTCGTGCGTTGCTGTCGACGGCGGACAAGAGCCTCATGAAGCCATCACGAAAACGAGCAACGTCGGTGTGTCATCAATGCCATAGGTACTGGCTAAGTAAAGGGGGGGGGATCAGCAAATCTGTACTTCATGGGACAAAGAGGAGCGCTAAAGAAGCCGAGTATTTCATCATCGTATATTCATTGCAGTCGCCACAGCAGGCCTCATCTGGCCAACGGCTCCTTGGCTTTGATCTCCTTGATCGTCTCCCTCGTTCGTGCATTGTCCTCGAAGCTGGCGTGTATCAGATCAATCACCTCGTCCACCGTGAAATACAAGCTCAGCTCGCTCTCGCACCACAGAAACTTGACTTCGTTGAGATTGCTCTGCAGCACCTCGCCGAGGTACTTGAGGCGCAGCCAGCTCGGCGCATACTGAGCCGTCGTTGGCAATTCATCCGGCACCGGGGCCGTCCCGGCGAGCTTGCTGGGGAGAAACAAGTCATCTAGCTCCGTTGCCGAAGCGATGAGCTGGGCAATACTGTAGGCCTCTTCTTGTCCGATCGATGGCATCTCCAGCACGTCTGATATCAGCCGTGACGCAAGCGAGTCTGCAAGAGACCCGACTGCCTGGGACCAAACTGATCGCCTCAGGATAGGATCCCATGTCGCGGCCACACTCCGGATACGCGCTGTGCCAGCTTCGATGGACGACTCCTTGTCGTCCTGCTGTGCCAGGCTCTGTGATCCGCCAAGGAGGTCTTGTAGTATCGTCTTTTGAAGACTCATTTCGTTGGAGTAGCTGCGGTTGGCAAAGCTTTTAAGCGTCCGGACATCATTGTCAATACGGAGCATGCTTCGCGCACGAGGTGTCAGGTCTTCGCGCTGTTTCCAAGCTATGGAAAAGTCGGAGAGCTTCTCTGACAGATACATGGCATCATTGTACAGGAACCTAAAAAGTCATGTCAGTACCACTGAGGTGTTTGAGAGGCGAACGTCTCGTGCTGCCAAACTTACATGTTGCCTCCAGCGTCGGACGAGTAGTAGTGAGGCGAGATGGCTCGAAACAGAGCCAGGACGAAGGTAGGCAAGCTGAAGAGGCCAGGTGCCGTTGCTGTCAACAGGCTGTACTCGTTTCCGTCCTTTGTCAACGCAGCTCCGTCTTCCAGGATGGAGAATATGAGTTCGAGCACGGGCTCGGGCATTGACGAAATGCTGTATGTCTCTTTGAAGACAAGCTCCCTGGTCTCTTCTTTGGCCTTGCCTGACTTCGCTTTAGCAGCTGGAGGCACAGGTGCAGGAGCAGGAGCGGAAGCGGGCTCCTCTTGGGCGTCGCCGTCATCGCCCCAACCCCATGCATCAGCTCCATCGTCTTCATCCGGAGCATTAGCCGCGTCCTTTGCTTCTGCGTTCTTTGGCCCGTTTGCATCGTCGTTGTCTCCCCAGCCCCACGCATCAGCACCATCATCCTCGTTAGCAGATTCGGCAGGTTCCTTGGCCTCCGGCTTCTTCTCATCCTTGTTCGCATCATCGTTGTCATCCCATCCCCAAGCATCTGCAGCTCCGTCATCTTCATTGCGGTCACCTT
Organism: Trichoderma reesei QM6a; assembly: GCF_000167675.1. Lineage (NCBI taxonomy): Eukaryota > Fungi > Ascomycota > Sordariomycetes > Hypocreales > Hypocreaceae > Trichoderma > Trichoderma reesei. The sequence goes on along the minus strand of NW_006711154.1, from coordinate 584,546 downwards.
CGTGTCCTTTTACCTGCGTATCATTTGCTGTCTTTTCATCATCCCATGCCTCTCCCCAGTCGTCTCCCCAGTCGTTTGAGTCCGCAACAGCTCCGGCCCCAGTTCTGGAGAGCTCTTTACCCTCAGCTATGGAGACCATCTGCCTCTCAATCTTTTCGACGCGTTTGGACTCCCCAATCCCACTGGCCAGCTTGACTCGGACGCTGTCAAGTGCCGTTTCTCTGCTCTTCTCAAGCCAAATTGTAGGAGCCTTACTGGCCCAATCCTGAATCGGCTCGAGGCCGGTAAATCCGCTATGCTGCAAAGCATCGCAAAACTCCTTCATCTTCAATACCAGCGCTTGGAACTTATCCAGATCCTTGAGTCCCGATGGAACGGCAGGGTTGAGCCATACCTTGGTAAGCTTGGAGAGAATGTCGCCCATCATGACATCAGCCAGTGGTCGCAAAAGATCGGCTGGCAGCTTCTGAGCCACGAATGTCAGGATCTGTTCGAGATCCGATAGCAAGGATTCGGCTGAGCTGTCAGAGGATCCTGCAAGCTCCAGCACGTCTCCCTCCACCCTGATGCCGGGTATGTTTGTTCTGGTAGCATCCATGCGCGGTGAAACCACCGCTGCATCTAAATTGTGCCACAGCTGCTCCATTCTCTCATCAACCTCTTTGTACGCTTTCAGGCCAACTACGGCATCGTCCAGGCTCATTTTCTCATCTTCTAGAGGTCAGCAAGTGTCCTAAAGAGACATCTATGGGCATTGAACTGTATACACAAACCTTGTCGCGTATTGTAGATGGCAACCTTGCCCAACTCGGTATCGACTTGCACCAGAGTCTTCCAAACGTGGTTAAAGACTTGATGGATATCGGACTTTAGCTCAAAGGCCCTCAGGTCCAAAAGCTTCATTACTCGGGTTGTTTTGCTAACACCCACATCATCGAGGGCCTTCCATGATTCTTCGCAAGGTCAGCCGCTGTCAGCAATCAATGGCACGGATGGGGGATACACACGCTCAAGCAGCCGCAGCGAGTCGAGAACCCGCCTTTCTCTGCTTGCCTGCTCGACTTCAGCGAGAAGCTGGTTGACTTGCTGGATCCGCCTCAAGACGCCGTGAATCTGCTGGCTGTATTGAACCTCTCGATTGAGGAACTCGGCCTTCTCTTCCGCATCTAGGATCGCTTCTCCAGTCACCTCAGGTGCCTCGGACTGACGGATGATGTCATTGGCAATGGTCTTGGATCGGATGATGTCCTCCTGCAGGACCTTTGCGTTCCTCATCCACGAGCTGATGTCTTCCTTTGTCTCTTCGTTTATGGTGTGGATCTCGGCCTAGAGAAGGGGTTCCAGTCAGAACGCGTTGCAATGCCACCGACGCCTGGAGTGACGGCTCATGTACCTCGATATCCAACTTGGCCTTGCCCAGAGCCTCAATTGTCGGGTTCAAATCAGTCTCCGAGACCGACTGCAGCGCGGTGGCATCTTCAGGGAAGCTGCCTTCCAGCGCAAACGACAGGATGGCGTTGCTGAGCTGTTGCGACTCGGCTGTGGCCGCCATATTGGTGGCTCGCGATGACGTTTGCTAGCTGTCGATGCGGTGGCGCGCAAGCAATGTTCTGGCTTGTTGGAGGGCGTGGTCAGGGAAAGTCTTGGACAATGGCATCAACGGCACAAGAGGATTCCGCTCGCATCGCAAGATTGGGAACAAGTCAGTTGGGATTGAGGCGCGTCGATTTGCGCAAATCGGACAGTATGTCTGAGCCTTGCTGCTACTTTGGTGTTTGCTGGCAGTTGAGCTCGCTCTCACAGCGAATGCTGGCGCCACTTAGTATGGGAATGCAATGGTACGTACCTGCGTACAGGTGCTGCAGCTCTCAGCTGGCCTATGGTGCGCCACACGGGTTGAGGCTGGTGCTGGTGTCTGTTGGTAATACTAGAGAGTTAGGAGTAGGAACACATGTGAAGGTCATGGCGAGTGAAACCCCTCACCCATGTGGCGCAGCTCCCCCCCCCATGCCACAGCACACCTCGCGCTACAAGGGACTGCTACACCCACTGAAGCCACCAAAAAGTCCCGATCAAACAGCCTGCTTCTTCCAACAATCCAGCCCCACCACCTTTCAACGCTCGCCGCAGCGAAACAAACCATTTGGCGGTACGTACTTTGATATTGTTCTCTTGCTGGGATCCTTCGCCAAGCTGCTTCTGCGACTACGGCAGCCAGAGAGCGACAACCGACAGGTATTTAAACCCCTTCTTTGTCTGTCTGTCTGTCTGTCTGCTCGTGCTCGTGCTCGTGCTCGAGCCCCTCCATCAGCAATCGCTGCCCCTCTAGGATAAGCAGACGCAGGGTCTTTCTCTTCTAGTCTTCCTCTCACGCCGTCTGTTGGCTTACCAGCGGGGTAGACGGAGAGCAAACCACGAGAAAAGACGCTGTTGAGGTCGTTTACTCTCTGCCAGAGAGAGTGCAGCTTGCTCTGTTCCTCCGTGTCTGGTCGTTGTGTTTGGTGAGTTGCTCAAGGCATCCTCCTTGTTCTGTCTTGCGTCGCCTGAAGCCTCCACGGCCTAAGGTATCTATCTAGTCTGTCTCTCGCATCCCCTCTATGCCCTCTATTTCCTCCACAGCATATCTTTCTGTACGTCATTCCTCAAAGACCCGAGCCGGCAACGCGGATTCCTGCAGGACATAGCCAGACGACTCTGGTCGATGCTCTCAGCCGGGCTTACAAGCAAGATCCTGCCGCTCCTCGTCGCGGTCCTCAGCGCTGGCTTGTACTTGCTATCCATCAGCAATCATGGCTTGTCTTCCCTCCACGCCTCGTTGAAAAGCTGCCTGCTGAGGTTTGTCCTCTCTATACATAGCCATCCACTCTCGAGGTGGTCCGTGTGGTCAACACAACAATTTGCTTACCCCCCCTCTTCGAGACGCTACTCATATACCCTTTGTTTGCTTCCTCACGAGGCGTCAATAAAGACGTCGGTGACTGGGGTTCGGCTTGTCCTGTACCACTTGTCCTCGCACATTGGTATCCTACTTCTAGCCTGGCTGCCCGCCGAATCTGGTCGATCGTCTTGCTTCGCCTATTCTCTGGTACCTTGACTGACTCTGAATCCATAGGTCTGGCTGGCAAGACTTCAATATGCCCTCTCAAAAGCTAAAGCCCAGCTTCCGCAAGGTGCAAAGCTTTAAGACCGATTATGCGCCGTGCACCATCACCCAATATGTCTCTGAAAGGAGTGGCCTGCAGGTGGTTGTTGCGGACCGCAAGGGACCAAAGATCAATGGCTACTTCACTCTAGCCACCGAAATCTTTGACGACTCCGGAGCCCCTCATACCCTCGAGCATCTGGTCTTTATGGGCTCCAAATCATACCAGTGGAAAGGTCTTCTCGACAAGCTATCGTCCCGCGCATACTCCGGCACGAATGCCTGGACAGCCACCGACCACACGGCCTATACTCTCGAGACGGCGGGCTGGGAGGGCTTTGCTCAGATCCTTCCCGTCTACTTGGAGCATGTAATCCTCCCTACAATTACCGACGAGAGCGTTGTCACCGAGGTCTGGCACATCGACGGAGAGGGCAATGATGCGGGTGTTGTATACTCGGAAATGCAGGCTACGGAGAACCGCAGCGCCGAACGTATGGACCTGACGGCTCGCCGACTCTTCTACCCAGAGAATGTCGGCTTTCGCTACGAAACAGGCGGCAAGACAGAAGCGCTGCGAGTCCTCACTGCTGACCGCATTCGCCAATTCCATCGGGATATGTACCAGCCGCGCAACCTGTGCGTTGTCATTGTCGGCGAGGCTGACCATGAGAATCTGCTGGAAATCCTGGATACGTTTGAGGAGAGCATCAAAAATGATATCCCTGCTCTCGACACCCCCTTCAAGAGGCCCTGGGTAGATTCGGTTCAGCCGCCTCTGCTACAAGAGACCATTGTCACGACGGAAGAGTTTCCAGAGGAAGATGAGTCTGTGGGTGAAATCCTCATTGGATTCTTCGGTCCCCACTGCAACGACGTTCTTGCTACATCGGCCCTGAACATCCTCTTGACCTACCTTTGTGGATCTTCTGTGTCCGTGTTGGAGAATACCCTTGTTGAACGGGAAGAGCTTGCCAGCTCCGTCTCATATTGGTGGGAGTCGAGACCGAACTCGCTCATCTGGCTGCAGCCTACCGGCGTGGCGACTGAAAAGCTCGAGTTTGTGGAGAAGCGCCTGTTCGAAGTCCTCAAGGACGTTGTGTCAAAGCCCCTGGACATGGAGTACATGAGAGAGTGCATCCGAAGAGAGAGACGGCAGGTCAAGTATCACGCCGAAACATCGGAGTCATTCTACGCTACCAACATCATAACTGACTACCTCTTTGGCAAGCGTGATGGCTCAACACTTAGGGAACTCGAGACTCTGGCAGAGTACGATGTCCTTGAGAAGTGGTCGGATGAGGAGTGGCGAGAGTTTATGCGAAAATGGATGGCCGATGCCCATCACATCTCCGTCTTGGGCAAGCCATCTCTGGAGCTGGCCCTCAAGCTGAAGAAGGAGCACGAGGCTCGCATCGCCAAGCGCAAGGAGGAACTCGGGCCAGAGGGGCTGAAGAAGCTCGCGCATAAGCTCGAGGAGGCCAAGAAGAAGAACGACGCGCCTATCCCACCTGATGTTATCGATCGCTGGCCTGTTCCTGGCACAGAATCTATTCACTTCATTGAATCCGATACTGCTCGCTCTGGTAATGCCAAGGCCGTTGGCTTGGGCCCCGGGCGTGCTCAGGAGCTCATCAATGCCGCTCCCGAGGGCAAGCGGCCTCTTTTTATTCAGTTCGAAGATGTTCCCACAAACTTTGTGCACATCACCATGCATGTTGGCACGTCTCAGGTTCCTGTTCACCTGAAGCCGCTCTTGTCAATCTTTAGCGACAACTTCTTCAATACGCACATCGTGCGAGATGGACAGCAGATCAACTTTGAGCAGGTCGTCATGGAGCTGGAAAGAGACAGCGTTGGCTACGACATTGGAAGTTCTCGCCAGCTTGGTGACGGCGAAGGGTACATGATCCAATTCCAGGCGGAGCCCGACAAGTATGACGCGGCCGTGAACTGGCTTCGCACCATGATGTTCGACTCCGTCTTCGACCCCATCCGGATCAAGGCTGCTGTCATGAAGGCCCTGGCCGACATTCCCGAATCGAAGCGCGACGGTCGCAGCATGTCCACTGAGGTTGACACGGCCATCCACCTGGAACGCTCTTCTCTTTCGGTTGCTCGACGAGTCCTTGTCAAGGCAGTTTACTTGAAGCGTCTCAAGAAGATCCTCAAGAAGAATCCGGACCAAGTCGTGCAATGGTTCCAAGACATCCGCAACTCCCTCTTTACGTTTGAAAACGTAAGAGTCCTCGTCACGGCCAATCTGGAGAAGCTCCCCAACCCCATCACCACCTGGGATCCGCTCTCGACGGCGCTCAAGTCGCAAAACGGGCCCATGGCGCCTATCCCCAAGCCATCCAGTCTTCTCAACGCCGAAGGAAGGGCACCCGGCTCTGTCGGCGCCACCATCATCCCCATGACGACTCTCGACAGCTCCTTTTCGGTGAGCACCGCCGCCGGCCTCTTCTCGTTTGCCGACCCCATGCTGCCCGCCATCATGGTGGCGGTCCATTACCTCGAGACCGTCGAGGGACCTCTGTGGAACGCTGTTCGTGGTGCCGGCTACGCCTACGGAACCTTTTTCTCGCGCAACGTCGAGAACGGCCTCATCAACTACAAGGTCTACCGCTCCCCCGATGCTTCCAAGGCCATCATCGCCTCGCGGGACGCCATCCAGAAGATTGCCAACGCCGAGGTGCCCATCGACAAGCACCTCCTCGAGGGCACAATCAGCCAGATCGTCGTCACCTTCGCAGACGACCAGTCCACCATGCCGAGCGCCGCGCAGCAGAACTTTGTCCAGAGCGTCTTCAAGGAGCTGCCCAAGGACTGGAACAAGGTGATTCTGAAGCGCGTGCGAGAGGTCACGGAGGACGAGATCCGGCAGGCGCTCAAGGACTACATCATGCCTTGCTTTGAGCCGGGGAAGAGCAATGTGGTGATTACGTGCGCTAAGACTATGCAAGAGGTATGGCTTTTCCTTTTCCTTCAAATCCGCATTTCTTTCCCCTGCTTCCTTCTTCTCCTTTGCTGTCCGACATGTACACTGACTTTTTTTTCTTATTTTTCTTGTAGAACATGGAGACTGCGTTCAAGGGCATGGGCTACAAGGTTCAGACCCATGAGCTGAGCCATTTCCACGACGACTATGGCTTGGATGCCGGCGACGATGATGAGGATGAAGAAGATGAAGATGACGAGGACGACGATGAGGATGATTATGAGGATGAAGAGGGTAGCGAAGAGGGCGACGAGGATGAGGACGAGGAGTAAATGGGCACAATGGCCAACCTCCGCCACCCACGCGGGAGTCATGGTGTAAGCTCATATAGTCAGGAGACATATTGCAAGGTTTGTAGGCTTAGAGTAACATGGACAACTACACCATGTTTCAAAAATGGTCATGTTTGCACATATGAAAGAGATCTTGTCATTTCAAACTTCATTTTTAGTTCATTCTAACCTTCTTTTCCCAAAAAATAACCTGCACTCTAGGTTACTTCTATATCACCTTGCAACTCGCTTTTCTTCTCTTCTATACTATTTTACAACTCGTCCCGCCCAGTGGCCTTAACGACACCCTCCTGCTCCTTCTCCTTCTCGCTAGTGACAGCCTGCTCGCCCTTCCAGTCCAAGGCCTTGAGGCGCTCCGACAGATGAGGGTGCGAGAAGTGGTAGCTCGCATACATCCAGTCGGCGTCCATGGAGCTGAGATTCTGCACGTGCAGCTTGATGAGCGACGTGGCCAGCTCGGCGCGCATGCCCAGGCTATTGGCAAAGGCGTCGGCCTGGAACTCGAACGTGCGGGAGACGATGTGCAAGAGGAACTGGATGACCGTGTCCATGGGCGACAGGGCGTCGGAGAAGAGGAGGAAGCCGATGATGATGGGGCGCTCATTGTGGAAGCCAAAAGAGGCGTACAGGGAGCGGTTGTTGATGAAGACGGAGAAGAGGCTGAAGATGTAAAGGAGGTGGGCCTAATGGTTGATTGCGTTAGCAGCGTTGTTCAGAAGAGACCACGGAAGAGGAGATTAGAAGCCAATCGTACCTGAGAGATGCCAAACAGGCTGGTAGTGTGACCCAGTTTCCAGTGGCCGAGCTCGTGAGCCAGAATAGCGAGGACCTCTTCAGGCTCGGACTTTTCCAAGAGCGTATCGTAGATGACAATGTGCTTCTTCCACGGGAGGCCGTAGAAGAAGGCGTTGGAGTGAGCGCTGCGCTTGCTACCATCAATGACATACAGCTCGTGCAGGGGGAACTTGAAGCGGGCCGCCAATTCATTGACCTTGGTCTTGAGCTCGCCGTCCTCGAGGGGGGAGAGCTTGTTGAACAGGGGTTGGATGAAGGTGGGGTAGAGGGTAGTCATCAGGAGCTGGATGCCGGCAGTAAAGACCCAGGTGTAGAAGACAAACTGCGAGCCCGTCTTCTGGATGATCTTGAGGAAACCGGCGAGGATCGGGGGCATGAGGACGGCCGTGAGCAGGTTGGTCTTGACCATGTCGGAGATGAAGAGGCCGGGCGTCTGCTTGTTGAAGCCAAACTTCTCCTCGAGGACAAAGGTGCTGTAGATGCGGGTCGGCAGGCTGAGCCCCTGCTGGATGAGCATGAAGGCGAAGACGAAGACGATGGAGTGCGAGATCTCGCCCGTGAAGCGCGCGGGCGCGTACCGGAGCAGCAGGTCGCCGGTCCAGGACCAGAGCTTGGGCATGACGTCGAGCTGGATGAAGGCGAAGTTGGCAATCTGGCCCCAGAGGCCGCTGGCGACGGAGAAGCGGGCTTTGGCGCGGCCGTAGGCTTGCGACTTGTCAAACGTTTCCTGGGAGACTTCCTTGGCGAGGACGGCGGGCGGCTTGGGCGACTGGAGGACACGGTACTGGCGGAACGTGAGGAGGGACTCGAAGAGGAATTGGCCGACGGAGAAGCCCAGGATCAGGCGCTTCCATGGGAAGAGCGGGCGGTCGAGGAACTGCGACAGGCGCTGCGCGAGAGGAGGAGATGCATGGTTAGCTGGCTGTACATAGACATGATCTTTGGGGTGTGGTTGATATCGACGAGGGGAGAGCTGCAGAATAGGTGATGGATGCAGCTGCGAGGTGTGCTCAGCTGCTGCCAGTGGCGTTGCCGTAGACTTACCTGTAGAAAGTCCATGGTTGCTGTGTTGCGATGCCTTAAGGACATCAACAGCTGAACCGGACCTTTTACTGTGTGTGCAGAGGCTGAAGATGGATGAAGAATCAGCCTTCTTCAGCGTACAGTAATAATAGACAATAATACCAGAGGGGAGGCCAGGGTGTCAGCTCAAGCAGGGTAAGCAAAGGTACCGCGTTGCTGAGCTAATGCATTCCCCAGAGCGGCTCGGAAGGCTCCCCGGGATTGATGCTCTCAGGTGCAAATGGTACCTGTTCTTGCCACCAGAACTTTGCTGTAAAAGTAGGTACCTCTGAATTACGATTCTGATATGTTCAATACCGAGGTATCTGTGCTACATCACTGACAGACCACGTCGAGCTTAGGTAGGTATACACTACCTACCTTACACTCGTGGTGTCAGTCAGTACCTTTGTTGGGCGAGACTGCAAGGAATTACACACCTACAGAGCTGGAATCCGTGTTACACGACGCTGCACCACCCTCTGTTACGTGCCCCGGTATCTTGGAATCGCCGGTTAGGTTCCATACTGTACCCCTCCCTCCTGCTGCGCTTGTGCCCTTGGCCCACAGAGCAGCAGCCGGTACCGCCGCAGTACCTCGTCACGACTCTCTATGTTAGGCGTTTTGTTAGGGCAACGTGTCTTGCGTCGAGAGACAGAAGCCCTCTTTCAGGTCCCCTTTCTTACTAAGTCACGGTCCACAAGGGCTTCTTGGAGTATGATTCTCACAACATGAACTACCTGAGCTAAGGAAGGGCAGATGTAATACAAAGTTGGAGCACGCGACGGAGCAATGGCTGTATTCTCGCTCGCATCGGCCATTCTTGGTTATCGCGGGAGCACATCTCATGGATCGGTGATAATGGCAATGGGCCTGCCTCGGGGTCCAAGAAGGAACCGACGCAGGAATCGCTGAAGAAACGATCAATATGATACTAGGTAAGACAGCGTCAAGGAATATAGCTACACTATTAAACAAACATACACTGGATGGACGGCATCCCGCATTGCGCTGTGGCAAAGAAGCCAGGATAAAGGACTACGCCATTGCAAAAGCATCAGGCTTGGTTATGGCGCCTTATGCGTTTGACCAGCTCCCAAAAGATTGGAGTGCGTTCGTCTGGGGGCACCTGGACAAAGTCCGGCCGAGTAAGCCCGGGAGGCAGAACCCTATCTAGACACATGTTAAGCAGTATCGGCAGACATGGTTCATCTTTCAGCAGCTCCAGCAGCCGCGGCAGCATCTGGTCCAGCGGCACGTGCTCCAGCCTGAACTCCCTTTGGATCACCTCCGGAGGCGCGCCTGTAGCCAGACACTGAAGGGCTGATTCCTAATGCCCATTCGTAGCTGGCTGGGGCGGGCGCTCCGGACCGTACGGTACCGGGGCGCTCTGCTCGCTCGGCTGAGGCTCCTCCTCCGTGTCGTCGTCGAACTCGCTAAGTCCTTCTTCCTCGCCCTCCTCGTCCGAGTATTCGCTGTCCTCGCCTTCGCCCTCGCCCCGGCTCTCGACCACTGCTGGCCCCTGGCTTTCTGGATAGCACGCCTCCACCGTGCTGGCGGCGGCGGGAGGAACTTTGCGCCCTTGCTGTTGCATCTGCTGGATGATACTCATGAGCTTCTCGTTCTTCTTCTCCGCGGCCTCGATTTTCTTCTTCCACTCTTGACGCTCTTCCGCCATGTGGATGATGTTTGCCGTGGTCGCCTCCTTTTGCCTCTTAAGCGCCTCGTTCTCCTTCTCTAAGCGCTTGCCCTTTTTGGACATGTCCTCCATTTCCTTCCGGAATGAGAGAAACAGGTCGTTGCTGTTGTTTAGCGTGTCCTCTACCTATGCGCTCTTGAGTCAGGGACTAGCAATCCAACGAATTCAGTGCGGCTGCGTTACATACCTGCTTAAACTTGTCCACGTAAACATTGAGCTGATTTCTTAGCTCCGTTTCCGTCTTGGTGAAGGCGTGAACCTGGGCTTGCAGGTGGCGCGCTTTTGTCGCCTCTGCCTCGGCATTCTTCTTTTCCCTGTCGTGGCGAGATAGGTGATACTGAACCTCCAACTCCTTCGTCCGCATAAGAGAATGGAAATGAAGTTCGCGCAGCTCGTACTGTTCGATAAAGGATTTGAATCGGACTCGGAACCTAGGGTTTTGGTCAGACACCGTACTCTCGGCGGAACTGCTGAAATGCAAGGCTGGGTGGGCGGGCAAGCTTACAGTTCGTCCATTTCCATATCGACCACCTGCTTCTTTGGCGTGTCTTTTTCTTCCTGGTACCCTTCAAGTTTGGATAGTAAACTCGCAAACTTTTCGTCCCAGGCCGTATTATTCCGCTTCTGAGTGCTTTGGAGCTCTTTATTCTCATTCTAGAACCCAACGTCAGTGGCCACGTCACACCAAAGTCTCGATGACCGATTTCGTCGGGCTGACCTTCATCTTGTTGTTGTCCCGCTGTAATTCTCGACACAACTTCTCGAGTTTCTCCTTGAGCCCTACCGTCTTGCTGAGTTCCGTACGGCTCGCATCTCGCTCTTTCTGCAAGGCGTCTCCGCGTTTCTTGTTCTTTTGGTTTTCTCTTTCCAAGCGTCGCATATCGGCTAGAAGTTCGCTGGAGCGCTTCATGAGGTGCTCAATCTTCTGCATATCGTCCATCTTCGACACTTGCTGCAAAAGGTCTCGGTTGGCGCGCTTGACCTCTCTTTCTGTGACGCATATATGAGCATTCATCCACCTCGGACATCGTAAACGGCGTAGCGGGCTCAGGCGGGTCTCCTCCTTATCGCGAAACGACATTGAACGCACCTATTTCCATCTCTTGGTCTTTCTCTCCAGCAGCATCCTGCTCCAACTGCGAGATGCGTGCCTGGAGCAGGCGCGAAGCCTCGGTCGAATCCATCCCTCGCTTTCCCTTGGCTTTCTTCCCAGCGGGCGATGCGTGAACGTGCGAATCGTGGCCATTCGTCAAGGCCGCCTCCACGTGGGTAGCTGGCATGGCTCCAGAGGTGCGTCAAGGCGGAGGGTGTAGGCAGAGTACGAGTCGCATCAAGGGCCAAGTCACATCGATGGAGGAGTCACGGATACACGGTGGAGCGCTCGTCCGATAGTGAATTCGCCCGTACGTCCCTCGATATAGCTGCAATGAATTGATATGGGGGTGCCAAGCGGCGTCCGGCCTACAGACTCTGGCGGGCAGCGGACGGCTTCGGCGGGAAGCCAAGCGGGAATGGCCGTCAAAATCGTTTCGCCGTCCGTCTGGGCGGCTGGCCGGGATGCTGGACGATACAGTAGACGATGCTGGTGCTTACGAGGTGCCGCCGGGTCGCGAATTGAGGGCCGGGCCGGACGGAGTGAAGCGCCGTTGCGATCCTGACGTGTCTGGACTCGCCGCAGCCCGTTGATGAAAAGTATGCGTAGGTCTGGAGGCGTGACCAGGCGGGTGGTAATTCGTAGAATTCTAATAGTGCGATGATGCGGCGTGCAGGTTGCAATTTGTTAGTGCCTCAGGGATTAGGTCAGCAGCCAATATGGTGGGGTTGTTAGTGCACTAGCAGCCGAGTGGCCGGAAAGACCTTGGCGAAGACATCACTGGCCGCCTGACTAAGCATCGGCTGGTGGCGGGTTGCGACCCGTGAAATTTCTCGAGCAGCAGCCAGAGCAGAGCAGCCCGATCCTATGTATCACGATCCCTCGTCATCAGCATCATCTCGGGCCTGGTTCTGCTGCGGCTTCTGTCTCTCTCTCTCTCTTTTCCTTTTCCTCCTCTTCTTCTCTCCCTCTCTCCCTTTTCCGTGATTGCGTGAGTCAGCGTTAAATTCTGCGCAGCTTCAATGCATCACTAGAGTCTTTCTTTTCCCTCTCTTCCCTCTCTTATAGACCGATCGTGTTCCTCTCCATTCACCATGTTGCGCAACGCAGCCAACTCGGCTCGCAAGACCGTCACGGATCTCGCGCTGTATCCGAAGCCCGGGTCCAAGCTGCATGGATTCACCCTCGTCCGAGCGAAGCACGTCCCGGAGCTGGAGTTGACGGCACTGCAGCTGCAGCATGACAAGACCGGCGCCGACTATCTGCATATCGCGCGTGACGACACCAACAATGTCTTCTCCATCGGCTTCAAGACGAATCCTCCCGATGACACCGGCGTCCCCCACATCCTGGAGCACACCACTCTGTGCGGCAGCGAGAAGTACGGATGCGCTTTGGCAATCTGCGAGAAATAGACTACAACATAGCTAACATCATCTCAGGTATCCTATTCGCGACCCGTTCTTCAAGATGCTGCCTCGGACGCTGTCCAACTTTATGAATGCGATGACGGCTTCGGATCACACATTTTACCCCTTCGCAACCACGAACGAGCAGGACTTCAAGAACCTCATGTCCGTGTATCTCGACGCCACACTTCATCCCCTGTTGAAGCGGTCCGACTTTCTGCAGGAAGGCTGGCGAATAGGGCCCGAGAACCCATCGGCCGAAGACGCAGAGGGCAAAAAGCTCGTTTTCAAGGGAGTTGTGTACAACGAGATGAAGGGACAAATGTCGGATGCAGGATACCTCTACTACATTCGATTCCACGATCACATCTTCCCCGACATCAACAACTCTGGCGGCGACCCTCAGAAGATCACGGACCTTACCTATGAGCAACTCAAAAACTTCCATGCAGAGAATTACCATCCGAGCAACGCCAAGCTGTTTACCTACGGAGACATGCCTCTAGCCGACCACCTTCGAGAGGTTGATGCGAGACTTCAGGCATTTGAAAAGATTGCCAAGGACAAGATCATCCACTTGCCCATCGAGCTGAATGGCCCCCAAGAAGTCACCCTCTATGGGCCATTGGATCCATTGGTTGCTCCGGACCGACAGTACAAGACGTCAGTGTCTTGGATAACAGGTGACACTACGGATGTGGTGGAGTCGTTCTCCGTATCACTGCTCTCTACGTTGCTGATGGACGGCTACGGCTCACCATTGTACCGTGGCTTGATTGAGGCTGGTATGGGCGCCGATTGGAGCCCCAACGCAGGCTACGACAGCTATGCAAAACGCGGCATCTTTTCAATCGGCCTCACTGGCGTTCAAGAGTCCGATGTTCCCAAGGTCAAGGGCAAGATTCAAGAGATTCTGCGCGAAGTGAGGGACAAAGGTTTCGACCAGGGCAAGATCGACGGCACGCTGCACCAGCTCGAGCTTTCCCTCAAGCATAAGACGGCCAATTTTGGTTATTCAATGCTCAACAGACTCAAGCCGAAGTGGTTCAATGGTACCGATCCCTTCGACTCCTTGGCCTGGAATGATACCATTGCTGCTTTCCAGGCCAAGATGGCCGAGGGCGATTATCTGGAAGGGCTGATGGATAAATACCTGCTCAACGACAACACCCTGACTTTCACTATGGCCCCCTCAGCGACTTTCGGCGACGACTTGATTGCCGAGGAACAGGCGCGATTATCTTCCAAGATCCAGGACGCCGTGAAGCAGGCTGGAGACGAGGAGACTGCTCGCCTGCAGTTCGAGAAACAGGAGCAGGACCTGCTGGTGGAGCAAAACAAGACCAATACTGAAGACTTGAGTTGCCTGCCAACTGTCCACGTCAAGGATATTCCGAGATCAATAGAACCGACGGTGGTGCGAGATGAAGTTGCGGATGGTATTCCAATCCAATGGCGAGAGGCTCCGACCAATGGCCTCACCTACTTCCGCGCCATCAACACACTGGAAGGCTTGCCCGATGATCTCCGAGAGCTTATTCCTCTGTTTACGGACAGCATCATGCGTCTGGGCACAAGAGACATGACGATGGAGCAGCTCGAGGATCTCATCAAGCTCAAGACGGGCGGCGTTTCCGTCGGATACCATTCCACGGCTTCGCCAACAGACTTTACACAGTCAAGCGAAGGCATCATCTTTACTGGTATGGCACTTGATCGGAACGTACCCGTCATGTACGACATTCTGCGCAAGTTGGTGCAGGAGACCGACTTCGATAGCCCGGAGGCCTCGCTACGGATCCGACAGCTGCTGCAAGCTTCGGCTGACGGAGTTGTCAACGATATTGCCTCATCTGGACATCGATTCGCAATGGGCCACGCCGAGTCGAGCCTGACCCGCAGCGCTTGGCTACGGCAGCAGGTTGCTGGCTTATCACAGGTCAAACTGGTAACATCGTTGACGAGCAGGCCGGAAACCGATCAGCTAGAGGATGTCATTGGCAAGCTCAAGAAGATTCAAAAGTTTGCCTTGACTCGCGGCAAGATGCGCACTGCCCTTACGTGCGGCACCGAACACGTGGAAGAGAACTTGAACTCCTTGAAGAGCTTTACCGGGGTGCTACCTCGAGAAGCATCAGGGATGGTGACCAGCAGCCCATCACCCCTCCCCAAAGATAGCAAGGCCTTCTTCCCTCTGCCTTATCAAGTCTACTACGGAGGCCTCTCCGTCTCCACAACGTCCTACACGTCTCCCGAAGGTGCGCCGTTGCAGATTCTTGCACAGCTGTTGACGCATAAGCATCTGCACCACGAGATCCGAGAGAAGGGTGGTGCGTATGGTGGCGGAGCTTATTCAAAGGCTCTGGACGGCCTCTTTGGATTCTATTCTTATCGCGATCCTAACCCACAAAACACGCTGAGCATCATGCGCAATGCTGGTCGGTGGGCAGTGGAGAAGCAATGGAGCGATCGCGACCTGGAGGAAGCCAAGATATCTGTCTTCCAGGGAGTTGACGCTCCGAAGTCGGTTAACCAAGAAGGCATGGCCAGGTTCTTGTCCGGCATCACAGAGGAGATGAAGCAGAGGAAGAGAGAGCAGCTGTTGGACGTGACCAAGGACCAAGTCCGAGACGTGGCACAAAAGTACCTCGTTGACGCTATCGAGAGAGGAGAGGAACGCACAACCTTTTTGGGAGAAAAGCAGGGCTGGGTTGATGGAACCTGGACTGTCCACGAGATGAACGTCAACGGCTCTCAAGAGTAAGAGGGCAGACCCAGCACGCAAGAGTGTACGAGTACAATGTAAAAAATGGGCGTCAATGGCTGGGCTACGGTATAGGTTTGTTGTGATGATATAGATGTATTTACGATACAAGATGTACATTATATAGGAAGATATCTTCTCTCTCTTGAGGGTTCGTTGTTCGGGCCGGGGCTTTACTCTTCCGTTCTCTTCTTGTTTTCGCTGGCACAGACGCGTTCAGATACGATACATCTTCTTGCCGAGTCCGGTTCGACCGACTCATTTCTTCCATGGCATGGAGATCACAGAGCAACGCAAGAGCAAAATCACGCATGCCATCACTCACGTTCACTTGACGGCCTTGTGTCTCTGCGACTTGCTCTCCTTTTCGGGCCGGTGCTGCGGTGCGCAAGCAACAAGCACCGGATCTCTCGAGTCGAGCGAAAGCAGAGAAGGCGGACGGGGAGTGACGTGGTGTGATGGAGAGCGAGGTCGTTCTATCAGAGCCAGAGCCCCTGAGCTTTGGGTTCCTGGACTAAAGAGCTGAGCACATATTCATGATAATTTTGGCTAATTCACGGTCTTGAGGGAGCGAGGCTGTGTCGGATGCCTAGTGTATGCACATGAGCTATTATTCTGTCATATCGATGTAGGATTTGCTTTACTCTACCACACTCTACCATTTTCAGCTCCTTTATACTCGCTGTGTTTCGTCATGAAATTTTGAGTGCGAAATGCAATAGATTGGGTCTGGGGCTTGATAAACTGGAGCAAGAAGGAGGGAAAAGAGGACTTTAAGTGGAAAATGAGGGATTACCTAGAGATTTGCCATGCCCGATAATATGATCACATCAAGATACACTAAGAAGAAAGGCCTCTGAAAACAAATTGTTGTGTAGCCTGGAAAAGGGGGGGGATATCCAGACGTTGCTGGTGTGATACAGCATGCCTACCTTATATGACACGAGATACACCAGGTATTACGGACAACAGGAGCATTGCTTGTGCGACAAGAGCCTCATCTACAGCTGTGTTACGTGAGATGGATATTCTTGGCAGCTCAAGTTCCAGACACACTCGGGAGCACAAGGCAAGACGGATGAAACAGCGGTGACAAGTGATACTAGAAAGAAAGAAGCTGCAAGTTCCCTTGCATGCAATAATGCCATCAACCGCCCCGTCACCCTCTTCCGGGGAGAAGACATATTACCAATTTGAGCGAGGAAGAGCCAATCAAGTCCCATGGATCCTTTCAATTTACAATCTTACCATTCCCGTTGTTTCTCTTTTTTTTTTTTCTTTCTTCTTTTTTTTCTCTCTCTCTCTTCTTCTGTTCAGGGCTTTCTGTGGCGGCGGCATGGCAGAAGCGCTGTTCTGGGCTTCTTAGAAAGCTTTCTGTTATCGGAAGTCTGTTTTTATCTGCCCAAAGTTGGGAGGGCGGTTGCGTGAACGGCAGTTGTTGGGGGAAAGTGTAAATCTCGAAGAATTTTTTCTTGTTTGTTTATTCTGTTTAGGTTTTCATCTTGCTCACTTTGTCTACTTTGTTTGCTGCTTGTATTAAAGAATAAGGGGTCGAGGGAAAAGAAGGAAGAAATTGACGCAGTTGAGGGGTGGTGGAAGATACTTTTAGGTGCGGTATTGAGCCGCATACCTAGGTAGGTAGCAAAGAACTGGACCACTTCTGGAGGCAGCCCGCGGGATTACAAAGAAGAACAATGGGCAGAGCAGCTCTCTGACTGGATCTTCCACGGACTGAGCATTCTGCTTCGGTATGTACATAGGTAGGTAGAGCATCAATGCCAGGTGAGACGGCCGCAAGAAGCAGAGGCACCATGACGGAGAAAGCTGCCCGAATCTTTTGAGCAGATATTCATTACAGATGACGACTCGACTGTATGTAGTAGCTGGCACAGTATTTGGTACATATACGCGACTTAGCTTGGCTGTGCTGTTAGTGGTGGATATTGAGGTTGCATCACCGGTCCACGGTTGTCGTTTCAAGCGAGCTATTACTGTACAGGCAAGCAGGGAATGCGCTGTCAGTAATGGGAGTCTACCAACAAGCGGCACTGACCAGCACGAGGTATCGACAGGGGCAGCTCGGTGGCGATCGTCGATGTCTGCCAGCCCCGGTGCCTGTGCATCAACAGGCGCCTGATGGCTGTGCCTGATCATATGCGATGATACCAGAAGCTGTGCCACCCACCCACCCACCACTGCAGTTTTCCCGTCATTTGCTGCATACACACACACACACACACACATACACGACACACGACTCAACCCCTGGAAGCATCATCGAGTTACATAGCTGATGACATAGAAAACAGCTGCAGCTCTTGCGTCAAATACGTGTACATGGTCGTAATCAACGTCTCCCTGAGTCGCTGCTTGGCCGTCCACCAAGCCCTCTAGCTCTCTGCCCCAAGCTTCTCTCCCCCCGGGACCTCCAATTGGCCCTGGCCGCCCAGCAGCACCCGCTAAATCCCGCCCCCAGCTGCCACTAAACAACCTTGAAGCGCCCCAAAACGCAAAATTTCGCCCATTTTGTGGGCGGCACCAAGCCGTTCCCGGTTCCCGCACGCAGGTACGTACCTGCTTGTCTGAACTGTACTGTACTGTACCAGCAGGCTGCAGTAATATTCCTTGCGCTTCTTAATAATTTTTTTTTTTCTTTCTTTCCACTGACGCAGGTTAAAAAAACCGGGATAAAACCTAGCTCGACCCCTCGTCAACAACCACAACTTTTCGACCGCAATCCTCCTTTTTTTGCTGTCAATATTCTCCTTCTTCGCTTGCTGCGCCCTCGCATCGCTACAGACTCTCGTCTCGCTGCTTTCGCTACTGCAATCGCCGGTTCTAGAATCTCAATTTTCTAGGTAGGTGCTTGTTTTGCCTTTCCCATCCTCTTCTGCGCGGACTCCTTTCCCAGTTGCGTGGCCTCACGGGCGCATCTCCTTGCGCAGATTGTGCTGCTGCGGACGTCACCGCCACAGACACGCCGAATGACTCCCATCGCCTGTCCAGTCACGGCTCACCTGCTGTAACTTGCGACTGTCGTCGCTCAAGATTGGCTTCGGCAGGACGGAATGGTTGTGAAGCGACAGGCTCAACCACGCGCATCAATTGTCTGGCTACCTCAACGGTCCACCAAGCTAACATACTTCTCTCTGCTTCCATAGAACTCTCAATCTCCCCTTTCTTCAATACCGTCTTCGGTGCCTTTGGTCTTCACAAAGGCACTCACCCTCTCCCATCACGGCTCCCCAGGCCGTGACTGACAAAGATTTCTGCGCTCGAAAGATACCTCACATCATCAACACCATCCCTCCACCTGCCGCTTGGTCACTCTAAGCGCCTCGACGACTTCTTGCTCTTCGACGTGCCCCATCGTCACCAGACCCCGTCTCCGTCGTTGGACGACACCCGTCAGCTGCCGCATAGGAGGAGTTCTGCGGTTCTTCCTCTCGCCGAGGAAGAGTCGAGGAGGCCTCGCCAGATCACTGAGGGAACAGTCTGCTATCGCTTTCGACCACCCTAACAACCGCTCCGCTATCTAGCTGCACAGTTCCTCGTTTTTCTTCGGAAAACAGCTTCGGACTTGATCCTACGAACCAACACTTCTCTTTTCTTCACAGAATCAACGTCCACCCCCGGCAACCTCGTGGGATATGGTTATGGCAACAGCTGTCCTCGACAACTACGTCCCCAATGTCATCCATAATCATGTTGTGAAGAAGAAACCCCAGTATCTGGGTGCTCTTCAACACAATGTTGCTGTCGATCCGAAGCAATTGATCGGTGAGGCCTTCCACCAACGTGTGGGGGCCGTCAACCATGAGCTCTGCGATCCCGGTGAGGAAGACACCTTCTTCGTCGCAGACCTCGGTGAGGTTTACCGCCAGCACCTCCGCTGGAAGAAGAACCTCCCCCGCATCAAGCCCTTCTATGCCGTCAAGTGCAACCCGGACCCCAAGGTCCTCCAGCTCCTTGCTGCCCTCGGCACCGGCTTTGATTGCGCCTCCAAGGGAGAGATTGAACAGGTCCTGGGCCTCGGCGTCAGCCCCGACCACATCATCTACGCCCAACCCTGCAAGACCAACTCCTACGTCCGCTACGTCAAGTCGGTTGGTGTCAAGCAGATGACCTTTGACAATGCCGATGAGCTCCACAAGATCGCCAAGCTCTTCCCTGGCGCCGAGCTCTTCCTCCGCATCATGACCGACGACACCTCCAGCTTGTGCCGCCTCAGCATGAAGTTTGGCGCCCCCATGGACACCACCGAGAGCCTCCTTGCTCTTGCCAAGGAGCTGGGACTCAACATCGTCGGTGTGAGCTTCCACGTGGGATCTGGCGCCTCCGACCCCGCCGCCTTCCGCAAGGCCGTTGTTGACGCACACACCGTCTTCCAGCAGGCCCTCACCTATGGATACCATCTGCGCGTCCTCGATGTCGGCGGTGGCTTCTCCGGCGAGACCTTTGAGACCATGGCTGGCGTTCTCGACGATGCCCTGGCCGAGTATTTCCCCTCTGGCTGCGGTGTTGATATCATTGCCGAGCCTGGCCGCTTCTACGTGGCCACCGCCTTCACCATTGCCTGCAACATCATCGCTCGCCGCACCGTCGATGACCCCTCGGCCCAGACCACCAGCTACATGGCTTACATCAATGACGGCGTCTATGGCAACTTCTCGAGCATCATGTTCGATCACCAACACCCCGTGGCCAAGATCCTCCACGCCGGCGGCCAGACCCTCTACAACACCTACGCCGCTGAGCCGTGCCCCGGTGACGAGGGTGTCGAGTACTCCATCTGGGGTCCCACTTGCGATGGCATCGATCTCATCAGCCAGAGCACTCGCTTCAACCGCATCCTCGACGTTGGCGACTGGCTCTACTTTGAGAACATGGGAGCCTACACCAAGTGCTCCGCCACCCAGTTCAATGGCTTCCCCAACGCCCACGATACCATCTATGTCTACAGCGAGTCTGGCGCCAAGGCTCTCTTGGACCTCTAAATGATGGTACGATGTCATTAGGTCGACATGCCCTGTGTTTTTGTGGCATGCACTTGAACAACAAAAAGGAGAGATGGAATGGTGGGAGCGGATTACTTTCTTGGCATTAGTCTTTTTTTTGACTACACGCATTCTGGCCCCATGACTTGGCGGCCTCTTATATAAAGAGTTCTATAGCATACAAAGTGAGAGTCTTCTGAGATTCTCGAGTGTAGGTAGATTTGACAAGATTTGTTCACACAACATGCCGAGTTCATGTGAGGATATGCGAATCCCCTTCTTGTCTGCCCACTCCATTTGCGTCGTTCGTAGCGAGCCTCTGATTGTCAAATCGGCACATGGCGATACTTTCAACACATACAGCAAAGCAAGGTTTATTATGTATCGGCACTAGTGTATCGCGAGGATCTACAATAGTAACTCCCAAAATCTTCACATCGGACATTGTGAACAATCAAACCCCCAACGCCTGACCTTTAAGAATAATGACCGACATGATACTCATGATACTGCGTTCCATGCCCAATCGGCCATGTCGAGGCCGACAGACCATCTCAGTCCCGCCGAAGTCTAGCCGCGTCTAAGAACCGCGGAAAAGGAATTGCATGTCTTCGGGGCTCAAGGTATCCATCGCCTTGTCATCGGCATTGACGGTGGAATGGATCATGCTCGTCTTCTTTTCCTGAATCAGCACCATTCGGCTTTCGACAGAGTCTTCGATGCAAAGGCGCGTGATGATGCATGGTCGTGTTTGTCCAATGCGATGGCAGCGATCAGCAGACTGCCACTCAGCCGCCGGGTTCCACCAACTGGCAAGGCAATGTTAGCTAGGGATCTCAGTACAATGGCTACAAGAATTGTACTTACGGGTCTACAATGAATACTCGGGATGCCTCAGTGAGGTTGAGTGCAACACCGCCAGCCTTGAGCGATACCAGAAAGCATTCCACGTCAATGTTGTTCATGAAGTGCTCGATCGACGCCTGTCGCTGGGCCGGGGTCATGCTACCATCGAGCATGACAGTGGTGATTCCAGCTCTCCGAAGTCGCCACTCAATCAGCTGCAGCATCGTAGTAAACTGGGAGAAGATGATTGACTTGTGCGTTGCATTGTCGGAACGCAGCTTGTGAAGTTCGTGAACAAGGAGTTCGATTTTAGACGAGGATGTCCAGTTCTCCATCTTGATGCGATTGACGATAGAGGACTTCTTGACCAAGGCTTCATCTTGCTCGATTTCTGGCTGCTCAAGGTCAATGACCAGGCCAATGTGGCATCGTGGGCAGTCTGGCTCATCTGTCGACTTGATATAGCTGGAGACACACGCCCTGCAAAAGTCGTGCTTGCAACGGCTCTTGATGGTGTCCTCTGCTGGCTCATCGCAGATACAGCAAACCAGGATGTTTTGACCCCCTTCAGCATTCTTCTTCAGAATCAGGTCAGGATGGTCGGCGACCTGCCTCATTTGCATGATGAGACCAAAAATGTTGGCATAGTTGTTCAGGAGGACGCCCTGCGCGACATAGGTATCAAACTTGCGCTGTCCATTGGTCATGATGCTGTTGGCAAAGTCGTTCTCCTCTTCTCCAAAGAATTGACGGTCGACATGCACTTCCTTCACAGGAAGTTCCATGGAGTTGGTGTGGTCTTTTTTGAGTCGCCGTAGCATGATGCGGTCTGTCATCAATCGCAACTTCTTGAATGCTTCTCTGCCAGGTCCCAAATTACCGAACTTCTGAATAGGGTTGAGCAGCTCTTGGTTGAAGACGGATACATGTTGCATGCCCGCATGCCCACAGTCGGAGCAGCGACTGTTTTCGTCCATAGACCACTCGAGCGTCGAGCAAGTGCATTGCTTGCAAAGATAAGACGCAAAGGGCTTGATGTTGAGAAACCTCACCAGGGAGAAGAGCTCTCCGATTCGATTCTGTAGAGGTGTACCGCTCAAGCACCAACGATATTCTGTCTTCAGCGCGAAGCAGGCTTTGGCGGTCATTGTAGTTCTCGTTTTGATGCAGTGTGCTTCGTCGAGTATGGCGCGATGGAAAGTGATGGCATGGATGACACTCTTTTCCTTGTAGATGCCGTCTTTTCGCTTGAAGCCTTTTTCCTGCTTCCGATACATGGACTCGAGACTGTTGTAGGACATCATGATCACGTCGAATTTCTTGAGTTCCTTAACAGTGATGTTTTTCGCCTTTTGGTTGGTGCCGTGGAACACGAAGGTCTTGAGAGTGCCGTCTGTGTAGGATTTGATCTCCGATTGCCATTGCATGAGAGCAACAGGAGGGACGAGGACCAGAGTGGGCTGTTTGGCTGGGTAATCGGACATGATGAGAGACACTGCCTGGATAGTCTTGCCGAGTCCCATTTCATCACCCAAAAGACCTCCCTTCCACTCCAATTTCTCCATTGCCTTCATCCAAGCAACGCCCTCGAGCTGAAACGGCTTGAGCTGTCTGGAAATGCTCGCTGGCTGGTCTATCTTGCCAGCCTTCATCACGGGCATCTTCTCCAAATCTGTCCACATGGTTTTGAGTTCTGGGTGATGCTTCTCGAGACGATTCCGTTCCTTTGTAGTACGGCTCTCGCTCTTGTTCCTTCTATATGCACGGCGTCTGGCTGCAGCTTCCCGCAAATGATCGGGAAGTGGCAGGTATAGGCGAACAGCCTCGATTTCGTCGAGGTCACTAACCGATTCAGAGCTCGAGCTGTAATGATACATGGGACCTAAGAAGTCATCATCATCGTCGTCCCAAACAGGGAGTGAACGTCGTCCAGGTTCCAAAACGGGTGTGGCGGGTCTAGCAGCATCAGCAGGCGGCCGAGTAGCTGCAGCGCGCTTCTTGGCAGGCGACTTCTTCTGCTTCCGAGGCTTTGGAGCTTCGTCATCACTTGAAGCCGGGATTTCCTCTTCGTCATCAAGGTCTTCGTCCAAGAGAAATTCGTCGCCATCTGATTGATCATCGCTCAGTGCAAGGCCGGCAGCGATTTCGGCATCCATGTCCACATCGTCGTCAGAATCTGGAATGACTCTGCTCTTTTTCGCTGGCCGCTTGTGGGTTGTAGAGGGGCTAATGAGAGATCTGGATCGTTTCCCCAAAGCTTCGGTCGTGACAATTGATTGTGCATCAGTAGCCTTGAAGCGACGAGGTCTCATGCCGGCTCCACGGTATTCTTCATTTTGCAGCCGACGAGCGACCTTGACATCGCGACCATTTCCTGAAAGATCATCATCTTCTTCCTCAGAGTCTGCGATCTCTGTCACTCTCTTGCTCTTAACAGTCGAGTTCAGAGAGTAGATGCTGCGTCGCAATGCTCGCTCATCCCCATCTGGTCCTTGCAGTCTGCTCTTTGCAGGAATGCGTACTTCCAGGGCAGAACGGGTTGTTTTACCAGTCGCGGTAGATCCTTCAGCAGGGCTCGGGAGTTTACTAGTTCCAGGCGTGGAGTAACCGCTTTCCGAGGTCTGTCCAAATGGCGTGAGGGCCGAAGAGGTAGACTCAGTAGTCAGACTATCATCGCCTTGTGCAATGAATGCATTGGATGATCTACCCCGGAGAGACCTTGACAGTGACGCCTTGGTCTCTGGTGGCGGTAGGGACAGCTCATCTGCTGTAGAGAAAACTCCAGAGTTCCTCGCAGATCTCGCGCGGGTCAGGCGGCCAGTTGAAGTGCCAGAGCCAGAGCCGGTTTCAGGATCTATGATGTGTCAGGAATGAAATAGGCGGGTAGTCATGGTGACAAATTGAGATTTCATAGGTATCATACCAGAAGCCTTGGGCACAGGGGTGGCCGATGCCTTCAAAGAGGGGCGACGAGGCATTGCGACGCTTCACCTGCAACGATGCCGCTTAAATTATAGATCTTGAAGAGGTCGCAGATGGATTGAAAAGAAGAGGAGCAGACGTCGCCCGCAGTGAGCCCGCAAAGATGGAAAGATGGGTTTCGCTTCGACGGAAACGAGGGTCGTGAATTGGGCTGCAGCTAGGAAGGGGGTTCACCAGCCTGATAAGTAAGCCTTCGACTTGCTTAACAGATTCAGCGCTGGGAGAGGCTCCAAGTGACTGCCGGATGAATGGCCGCTGGTATCGCAGCCTTTTGCACCGAGCAGCAAGAGAACGAAGCCGGTCCCGGTCGCTTCAATCTGATGAAGAGGGAAGAAAAACAGAAGAGGCTAAGGAAAAGGTTGGGCTGAGGTGACTGGATGAAAAGTTGGCCGCAACTCGCCTCATCAGCCGTGACTACCTAAAGTGTAGCGGCCATGCCGATTCACAGTGTCTGCTGCGGCAGCGGGACGCGCTTGCCACTTTACGCGAAAGCACGTGCGACGATAAGCCGCGTTTAATTGAGCATCGAGCACTGTGAAGGCACTGTACTTCTCAGTTCATCCTCAGTCTGGGTACTGCGGCATGATGGTGAAGCCAGACAGTGTGAATTGAGAGATCAGCTCGAATCAAATTCACGTGACACCATGCTATCTCAGCGACAGTGGCAACACGCTTGAGTCATTTGGCACTGTGCTAACGAACGGCGGAAAGAACAACCTGCTGCACGCCTTCGTTCTCTCGTGCTGCTCTGCAAGATCAGAGAAAATTTTCCAGCGTCCAAAGCAGAGCGCAAGGATCTTTCGTCTGCTTCCATCACCAATCTTTACTGCCCGAAAACAGGATCATCGGGAGAATCCTCCGGGCGCAACGTCCTCACCATGTTTGTCTCCCAAGTCTTGCCCAACCCCTGCATCAGTACCTTGAAGCAATGGCTAACCAAGCTTTCGTTTCAGGACTCGTTCACGACGATATGATGAGAATCAGAATGGGCGGCCAAGTCGTAACATTACTGGGCCGTAAGTGCCTTTAGTCATATCCTGGATTTCCGAGCCGGTCCAAGCTGACCGTCACCTTGCAGCCAATCTGCGTTGACTGATTTCCTTGCGGTATGTCTGCACTGCACGTCAATGTCCTCGAACACTTTCGCTGATACAGTTGTTAGTCTCACAATATCTCTGCTGCTCAAATCAGAGTTGAGGCGGACCGGCGAAGACAACAAGCAGGCGAATCGACAGAGAACAATGCTTCGGAAGTTGTTGAAACCGTTGAGACCGTCTCAGTCGCGGTGGAGGCAACCTCATCGAGCCGGACAACAAGAGGTCGCAACACCGCAGCCTTGGACAAGATCAAAGCGAGCAAGGCTTTTAAGAAACGCAAGAAGATGGCCGACGATGATGACGACGATGACGACATAGCTCTCGCCATCTTCGAGGAGAGGCGAGCGCCGCTTCCCGGCCAAATGGAGAACTGCGAAATATGCGGAAAACGCTTTACCGTCACACCGTATTCCGTGGCTGGGCCAGATGGGGGCCTGCTGTGCGCTCCCTGTGGCCGTGAGATAGCCAAAGAGCGAGAGGGACAGCCAAAAAAGAAACCTCGGAAGCAGACGGGCGGCGTGGGCTCACGACGCACAATCCAGAGTCGCATGCTCGATGGAGACGTGGGCACGAAAAGCCTTGCTACACTTTGCGTGCAGACATTGGCGAAGAACGTGGATCTGGCAGAAAGCTTGGGCGACCTACCGGAACATCTCGTCGACAAGATTGCTCGAATCTTCTCCAAGAGGCGTCTATTGAAGCCAGATACCTTGCCCTTGTTCACGCAGCCTTCCACCGAAGTCCTGCACATCTACGACGGTGCCAAGCTCGGTCACCAAGAGTTCATCAGCATTTTTCAAGTGGCGTCAAATCTGAGAAAGTTCAAAGTTCGGTGTGCGGTCCAGTTCAAAGACGAGGTTATGGACTACTTACTCTCGAGAGATATCATGCTCGAGAGTTTCTACTTGCATGGTGCCAATCTCCTGAGCGAGGAAAAATGGCACGAGTTTCTGACCACCAAGGGGAAGTCTCTGAAGGAACTTCAGGTTTACTTCACGGATAGGCATTTCGGAGACGAAACTCTACAGCTTTTGAAGGGATGCTGCCCCCAGCTGACCCGCCTAAAAGTCTGCCACAATCAAAAGGTCACAGATGCAGGAGTAACTGCGATTGGGCAGCTTTCGAGCCTTCGACATCTCAGTCTGGAGCTCCTGCATGACCTTTCTCCAGAAGCTCTCAAATCCTGTATCACCCAGATTGGGAGCGATCTCAGGACGTTGTCGGTCAAGAGGGTACCAGATGCTGATGACAGCGTCCTGGATGCTATACACAATAATTGCCGTTCGCTAGCCAAGCTTCGCATCACTGAAAGCGAGGTGATGACAGACAACGGCTTCGCCCAGCTCTTCACCAACTGGGAAAACCTACCATTAGAGTTTGTGGACTTTCAGAAATGCCGGCAACTGGATGCCGCTCATCCGAGGGAGAACCCCAAGAATATCGGACTTTGCAGCGAGGGTTTCAAGGCGCTGATGAACCACTCTGGGCGTACATTACGACATGTCAATGTTCATGCTTGCCGGAACATTTCTCGCGAAGCCTTTGAAGAGGCCTTTAGCGAGACGAAGCAGTATCCCGAGCTGCGACATCTCGAGATTAGCTTCTGCGAAGAGGTCACGGACTTTATCCTCGGCTGCATATTCCGAGCCTGCCCGAACATCAAGGAGGTGAATGTCTTTGGCTGCATGAAGGTCAAGGAGGTCCGAGTGCCACGGGGTGTGATTTTGATTGGTGTACCAAACGCTCAGGGAATGATAACGGAGGGCACTGACTGAGTCTCATTACTCCTTGATTTTCTCTTTGTTTTCCTTTCACGATCCAGACGCGGCGCCCGACAAGCGGGCTATGGTTGATATGGTTCTAACATAGATGAACGACACGACTCTTCTGCAACCATACATCGCAGGTGATAACACGAATAATCCACTACCTTACGTATAGCAGAGTCATTCTCGAGGCATAAATGTGACATCCCCATCTTTCATTATGATTATATGTGTGCAGGATGCTTTGAGATCTTAAAGCTCATCATCTGTAAGGTACATATGTACACATATAGACGCAATGAAGCCCAGTAAGTCTTGAAACCCAGTCTTGACTTCAATGTCAATCATCCTGTCTGTCTTGTCCATTAAACCGAATGGTGTGCAGTACCACAGATATCGAAGCCGGTATCATAACGCCGTGCGAAACACAAAGCAAATGACAATTTATCCACCTATGCCTTGATGGAAGCAACAAACGCCTGATCCTCGAGGCTCCACTGAGCCATTCGATCCAGGGCAAACTGATCAATGCCTGAGGCGGTCGAATTGTCGTCACGCTTGAACTGCAAACCGGAGGGAGCGCAGCCCGAGACCTTCTCAAAGTAAAAGGAGTGTGCAGTGAGATCTATGCCAGAGGTACCGCCGTTGCAATCCACGTTGTCGATACCAGTGCAGACGGCAACATCAGCGACAGCATAAGATACAGTATCTCCGTCGCCAGTAGAGAGCCAGAACTCGGGCGAAACGTGGCGGTAGTCCAGGATGATGGGAGGCAGACGAGGCACGGGGTCATCAACATGCGTAACGCGGAACTCAGCACCAGGCTGGCTGGTGACAAAGTTGGCAAACACGTCGTTGCCGACGCGCGGCGATCCGTACGTGTAGATGTCAATGGGAAACCCCTGGCCGCGCAGGACCGTGGCCCCGAGCGTGGCGACGGCACCACCCAGGGAGTGACCCGTGGCGATGATGCCAAAGGACGGGTTGGCGGCGACAGCCTGGGTGACGGCGGCGGTGGCGGCGTCGGCGATTTCATCCCAAGCCTTGCTGAAGCCATCGTGAACCTGGCAGCCCGGGGCGAACGCGCAGTCCTCGAAGGCGAAGGCGATGTCGGTGACGAAGTTGCGGATGTTCTTGGTGCCGCGGATGGCGAGGATGATTTGCTGGTGGGCGGCGTCGACGGCGACGAAGCCTCCGATGCCGGTCAAGGAGCCTCTATATTGGAAAAAACAAAGACTATGGTTAGATTCTTGATTGGTGGACAAGTGTGAGATTGGCGGAACGTACTCGAAGGAATCGATGACGGTTGCTGCGACTCCGGGACAGGCATCGTTGGCGCAAACGATGGGCTGGCCGGCGGGTGTCTGGCTGTTGCAGTAGGCGGCTCCGGCGTATTGGACGAAGAATTGGAAGTCGGTGAGATCTGTTTGTGTAGCTGTGAAGCTTTTGCTATCGGCCTCTTCAAATATGTTAGCAGATGAGTTGTGGTGTAATAGGGGGGCTGAGGGGGAAGAGTTACGTCGAGCGCTGAGCATCTGGGTATTCTCCTGAATAGGCGACACCGGGCTGCCAGCTACAACAGCAACAAGGGAGAGAAGTTGCCAGCACTTCATTTTGAAAATTAAATGATGTGGTATATGAACAGAAGGAGAAGAAGCAAAATAATCGAATCTCAAAGGAGTTTGACGTCAAGGTCGGCGATGAAGCCAAACTATACACAGACTCGCAATGGAAATGACACGAACGAGAAGTAACGCCACCAGGACCGTTTGCAATATCACCAATCACGAATTCAACCGACTCTTACATGTTGTTGTGCATTTGCATGGACTTATATATTTTCGCACGACGACTTTTCCGCATGGCAAATGTGAGACAGCACACAGACTCGGACAGTCCGTCCGCCCCTTGATGCAACATTGAACCGACCTATCTCTAGAGCTACCTTCCCATGCTTTACCACTAGGCAACAGGCAGCTTCGGGATGATATGGAGCAAGCATCTCACTTCTGTCTTGATACCACTGAAACGCGGCTGCTTCATGTGTGAGGGCTCCCATAGTCTTCTGTTCACTTCTTCTACGGATGGTGGCTTAGACGCCCAATTTTTTGCATGAATGCGACTCAGGAAGAAACGCGGGCAGCGGAGCCGAAGCCCGAAATAGAAACTGGATAGGCTTGGCTATGCGGAATGGGTGTTAGAAACTATCCGACTGATTGGACTCTGAAAAATATCGGGAGGACTGTGTAGATGAGAGAGAAGCAGAATGTTGCGGAATAGGAAACTCGGAAGGCGTTTGTAAAAGACGATTGGTGGCTTGTGGAATTACGGCTACTTTCTGCTGTTGATAAGGTGACCAAAGATCGGGAGACGGCGCTTTGGCGCCTACTTTACTACTACTACCTTGCGAATGGAAAAACGCAACGCAACTTACATAATAAAGGGTCGTGGGGGATGTGCTCAGGGATCCAGGGTTTGACAGGTTGAGGTCGACAGGGGGGGGACGGAGGAGATGGCGTTACTTTCGGTGGCCGATAGGGTTGACTTGCCAGACTCGGACCTTTGTGGATGGTTTCAGATTCAAAGCGATGGTACATACAGAGCGACGGAGGGCAAAGGGCCGTGCAAAGTCGTTTGACATCTGGAGCAACGTCCGGGGGCGAGAAATAGAGAGAGGTGTGAAGGCAGACCCATGGCGTATGTAGGATTTGAGGGGACTGTCCGTGTAAGTCAACTCTGCGCTTCGACGTCGTGCACATTGCTCACGATCATGTTCGTTCTCGCTGTTGCAACCCCAACTTCGTTTCTCGGCCGAATGCCCTCCGACATTGTTCGTCTTGAGGATCTTCGGCGGACATGCCAGTGCTAGCAGGTGGTATTGACGGCTCGATCGGCAGATGGAGAGGATTTCTGCTCAGGGTTGCGGGGGAGCGGCAATTACTAGGTATCGATCGACTTGCACATCTGAAGACAGAGAGTTGGGCAGAATGTTTCTTCTCTCATTTATCTTTGAATCCGTTTCATCAGACTCCCTCATCTACCCTAACTCAATAATATCCAAATCTGATTCAGAAGTATACCTAATCTTGACATTATCAACGTTTTCCGACGGTTACTCAGGGTACCTCTATGGCTACGAACAAGCTGGCGACAGGCTTGCTACAGGACTCCTTATGTCTCCCTCTCTACCCGATTTCCCCCCTCTTCTACTCGAATACGGCTTAAGCTAAGTAATTTGATAAAGCCTCTTTATACGTTTCCTGTATTGTGACACATTTAATCGCAAATTGCGGCCAGCTGATCTTGGGCAATGTCTCCCAAGTGACAGCTCGCAAAAAGTGTTCATGGTGTTGCAGTGACTCCTCTATCAACGCTTAAACAGGCAGCTTCACTGGAAAAGTCATGCCACATGCGCTACCTAGGTAAGATAGAATCTTCTGGTCAGTCACAGTCTTTGAAAGAGTATCATAAGTGGAAATATGCAGTTCGGCTGTGGCCATTTGAGATGAAATTGAGTGTATTTGCTGCCATCTTGCTGCAAAAGCAACAACCGGACTGCTTAGCATCGCTCTTTGAGGACGCACTCTGTATGCCACTATGAAACGAAAAGCCGACCCGCGGCCATACCAGGGCCAGTGAAGCACCAATCTCAAATTCAGGAGGCTTCCGCCCGTCAATGGCCAAAGTCTGCATCCATCCAAAGCTCAATTGTAGGCATTGACCTGGTCATTCTAGGGTAGGTATGGTTACCTAGGTAGCTGTACGACTCCAAGCTTTAGCAGTGCAATGATCAAGGCGAAGTAGGTACCTACGAAGTACAAGCACGTACTGCCGGATCATCCTTGTTACGTCTCCCATCTCCAGTGCATTGTGTCAGAAGCATCCAAATCCCTTCATCACACATCAATCCATGTTCCTCAGCCGTGAGACGCAATTGTCCCGATTGACACGAACTATCGAATCGCGATACCGCGGCTGCGAGATGCAGAATCAACAAATCAACAGCCAGCAGCCATCAAAGGAAAGGCATCACGAGGGGCCGTCCATTGTTACATTGGTGTCAAGGTCTCTATATCTCATGGCACCCACCACTTGCCACTACTCTGATGAAGCAAACTATTACGACTTGCACAACATTCCCATCGCCATGCAGGACGCTAAGGATAATACGTCGTCCTCGAGTTGACCAGAAGAGTTCTAGATCGATGGCCTCGAGCTGAGCGCCACCCGCCTCTTGTCTCATGGCGCTGTTGACTATCAATCCTCGTGATTCCTCCAGATCAAGTCAGTCTGCGAAAGTGCTCGATCAGCCTCGAACAGCAGTTGACCTTATCAGCACCGCATCATACCGCGGCTGCTGCTCCACGCGATGCCTGCGTTTCTCCGCCAAAGCCACGCCATCGATCTGCTTCTCCAGTCTAGACTATCTCGTTCTCGGACCCCCCCTGCAACCTGGTTCGTTCATACCACATGCATGCTCTCTGCTATTGTTGCCGCTCGCTGCCATTGTCGCAGCCATGCTGGATAACCCCGCCGCTACGCCGTACGGTCAATACGCTTGGACAACACGAGGAAACCAGGACCAGGCGCCGCTCCACCGCCAGTGGCCTTTTCGAGACATTGCACCGAGGCCGACGCTTGATGCCTGAATGCGCAAGCCTGACAAGCGCAATGGTGACGTTTCCCAGTTCAGGGCTGGCGGCCAGCTCGTGCATCTGCAAGCCGGAGGCGGTGACGTGGGATCGTCGTCTGACTTCATGGCCGCCTAGGTTCTTGGTGATGCTACGAGCACAGTAGCTTCTGCGGGCAGGTCATGATGCCAGTGCAACCACATGTCAAGCATTCAGCTCTTGGCTGGAGAAACGGAGAAGAAAAGCAGGCGAAGAATGGGACAGAAAAGAGAGGGGATGCTGGCGCCTGATTGGCCTCGTTGGCTCTGCACTTCTCCAACGGGGGCCTCTCTGCCGTCCGAGTGTCTACACCTCCTGCTAGTACAATGCCCGTCTTTGGGACGATACAATGCACAGTACGGATGGAGTGGTGATTGACTGCCGGCCAAGAGCCACTGTGGGCGTGAAGCACAGACAGAGGCAGTAGTATTGGTCTACCAGGAGAAAGCAAGAAAATCAACCGGGAAATGGGTCACTCTCATTGCCACGGCCCTCTCCCTTGGGTCTTGGCTGGCCAGCAGGAGGGGGTCACAGATGTCTCACCGCGAACACGAGGCTGGCGGGTGTGGTCCTCATGCATGATTTCCTCATCCCTCGGGCACCAGGCCTTAACAGGGTTCAACCAAGATGGGGAAGCGATTAGAGGTAAATATACGATGTTGTCTCCATTGTCCGTCCCCGGTCAACTGGAAACGCGCTGACCTTTGCCTGCAAAGCACGATCATGCTCGTCTTGAGCACGCGAGACTAGGGGTACGCGCTTCTAAACTATCTATATACGCATCAGCCGCGCTCTCTTGTCTGTTTATAATCTGGGCCATTGGCGTCATGACCTCGTTTCACGACGGCGTCAAGTTGTCCACTGTGACGTGTGTCCTGTCCGGCTTGGTGGCTCTAGGAAGTGCCGGACCTACTGCTGCGTCGGCAAATGCACAAGTAGCGGCGGCTGCGGCTGCCCAAGCCTGGGTTCCAGATGGCTACTATGTGCCGCCGTATTATCCTGCGCCGTACGGTGGATGGGTGGAGGATTGGCAAGAGAGTTATACCAAGGCCAAGGCTCTGGTCGATTCCATGACTCTGGCAGAAAAGACCAATATCACTGCAGGAACTGGCATCTATATGGGTGAGTGGTGGCTTCCTTGAGGATGAGAGGCAGTTTCAGACTGTGTGTGGATGAGCGAGTAATTGTATGCTAACCAGCGAGAACAGGGTGAGTTATTTGGAGCCTTGCCAACGTACAGACCGAAGCCTCTTCAAGGGATGAAAGGCTTTTGTCAGAACTTCAGCAAACGGGTCTTGTACACCATATGCTGGGATGATGATAACCCATTGAGAGATTATAAACTAACACTGATCAAGGCGATGTGCCGGAAACACAGGCTCTGCGTTTCGAGTTTCCTTTCCCCAGCTGTGTCTCAACGACAGCCCGGCGGGTGTCCGACATGCGGACAATGTAACAGCTTTTCCTGACGGAATCACCGTCGGCGCAACGTTCGACAAGGCCCTCATGTACAAGCGCGGCGTGGCCATTGGAAAGGAGAACCGCGGAAAGGGCGTCAATGTCTGGCTGGGACCAACTGTTGGGCCGATAGGCCGCAAGCCAAAGGGCGGCCGCAACTGGGAAGGCTTCGGTGCTGATCCTGTGCTCCAGGCCGTCGGTGCTCGAGAGACGATCAAGGGCGTTCAAGAGCAGGGGGTCATTGCGACTATCAAACACTTTATCGGCAACGAGCAGGAGATGTACCGCATGTACAATCCCTTTCAATACGCATACAGCTCAAATATTGGTACGTGTTTCCAGCGGAATGAAGAGTAAAAGTGAGATAAGATGCTGACAATGAGTTGACGGGTAAAAGACGATAGGACGCTGCATGAAGTATATGCCTGGCCATTCGCCGAGGGCATCCGAGCGGGTGTTGGCGCCGTCATGATGGCTTACAATGCTGTAAGTGATTCTGAGACGAGTGGCTTGATTGTCCAGCAGCTAATTGCTTTTCTCCCGCCAGGTGAACGGGACTGCGTGCTCTCAACACCCATATCTTATGAGTGCCCTTCTCAAGGATGAGATGGGCTTTCAAGGCTTCATCATGACCGACTGGCTCGCTCACATGTCTGGCGTCGCTTCTGCCATTGCCGGCCTGGATATGGACATGCCTGGCGACGTTCAGATTCCCTTCTTCGGCGGCTCATACTGGATGTATGAGCTCACTCGGTCTGCTCTTAATGGTTCGGTTCCCATGGATCGCATCAACGACGCGGCTACACGCATAGCCGCTGCGTGGTACAAGATGGGCCAGGACAAGGGATTCCCCGCGACGAATTTCGACACCAACTCTCGTGCTGCCTTCAACCCGCTGTATCCTGCCGCGCTGCCACTTTCGCCATTTGGCATCACAAACGAGTTTGTACCGGTCCAAGACGATCACGACGTAATTGCTCGCCAAATTTCTCAGGAAGCAATCACCCTGTTGAAGAACGACGGCGACATCCTCCCTCTATCGCCTTCGCAGCACCTCAAGGTTTTCGGCACCGATGCTCAGAAAAACCCAGACGGCATCAATTCATGCACAGATCGCAATTGCAACAAGGGAACTCTGGGCCAAGGATGGGGCTCGGGAACTGTCGATTACCCCTATTTGGACGATCCCATCTCAGCTATCACTGCAGAGGCCGACAATGTCACGTTTTACAACACGGACAAGTTCCCTTCTGTCGGCGAAGTATCAGATAGCGACGTCGCCATCGTCTTTGTCAACTCGGATGCTGGCGAAAACACCTACACCGTGGAAGGCAACCACGGCGACCGTGACAAATCCGGCTTGTACGCATGGCACGACGGCGATAAGCTTGTGCAGGACGCCGCGAGCAAGTTCAGCAACGTCATTGTCGTGATACACACTGTTGGCCCCCTGATCCTCGAGAAGTGGATCGATCTGCCATCCGTCAAGGCGGTGCTCGTCGCACATCTGCCCGGCCAGGAAGCCGGCAAGTCTCTTACAAACGTCCTCTTTGGACACGCCTCGCCGTGCGGACACTTGCCTTATTCCATCACGAAAGAGGAGGACGACCTTCCCAAAAGCGTCACTACGCTCATTGACTCGGAGTTCCTCAACCAGCCCCAAGACACATACACAGAGGGTCTGTACATTGACTACCGCTGGCTCAACAAGAACAAGACCAAGCCTCGCTACGCCTTTGGCCACGGTCTGAGCTACACAAACTTCACCTTCAAGGCAGCATCCATCAAACAGGTCGCCAGGCTGAGCGCATACCCGCCGGCTCGCCCAGCCAAGGGCAGCACCCCCGATTTTGCGCAATCCATTCCATCCGCAAGCGAAGCCGTTGCGCCGTCAGGCTTCGGCAAGATCCCCCGCTACATCTACTCTTGGCTGTCGCAGGGCGATGCCAACCGGGCCATTTCAGACGGCAAGACGGGCAAGTATCCGTATCCCGACGGCTACTCTACCACCCAGAAGCCCGGCGCTCGCGCTGGCGGCGGCGAGGGAGGCAACCCCGCGCTCTGGGACGTTGCGTACAGCCTCACGGTGACGGTGCAGAATACGGGCGATGAGTATGCTGGCAAGGCCTCCGTGCAGGCATATCTCCAATTCCCGGACGATATCGACTACGATACGCCAATCATTCAGCTCCGTGACTTTGAAAAGACAAAGGAGCTAAAGCCGGGGGAGACGACGACTGTGACGCTGACTCTTACACGCAAGGACGTCAGTGTGTGGGACGTGGTGGCGCAGGATTGGAAGGTTCCTGCGGTTGACGGAGGGTATAAGGTGTGGATTGGGGATGCCAGTGATTCGTTAAGTATTGTATGTCATACGGATACGTTGGAGTGTGAGACTGGTGTTGTTGGGCCTGTGTAGGTAGGTATATGTCTGATTAGCATGCTAGAGCCAGTCGTTTGTGGCATATGAACGACCTTTTTCTGAGTGTTTGACTTTTTTGCTTCCAATTTCTTCGCGACAAGTAATAGTACACTGCAACACACCTCTATACCTAGGTATCTAGTAGGTGCCCATTGCCTTTTGATACACGTCCCATCCCACCTCCAAAACGCACTCAAACCCATCCACAGGAATTCCCCTTTTCTTTCTTCCTGCCCGAAACCATCCTTTCTCCTCCCCTCAAATTCCCGCTCATCAATCAAGTTGAGCAAGCATACTCCTCCTTCCCCTCACCACGCAACATGCCTCCTCCCCTTGAGCTTCCTCCGCTGCAAGATGCGCCGCCCAGTCTTACTCCGCGTCCTCTTGAGCCAGCCGTGTCTCCGCTTCTGCACGAGCCTCGTGTGTCCGTTCATGGTGTTTCGCGGCCCAAAGCGCAGCTGCATGCCCTGCAGGGCGGGATGCGCGGAGACTGCCGTGGCGGGCACGACGTCTGCTGAGGCTTCTGATGATGATGTTGTTGTGGGAGAGGGTGTGAAGGAGGAGGAGGTTGCGGTGGTGGGACGAAAGGTTGATGACAGGGTTGGTCGGAGGGGGGAGAGGCATGTATATGTCCTAGGAACAAAGGATGAGACAAATTTGTTAGCTTTGCGATTTGGGGGTTGTGGGTGTAGTTTAAGAGAATGGGAGGATTGGATGGATTTACCGTTGGGACAGAGGGGCGATGCGCGGGGCGAGGAGAGGCCGCGCGAGGCGGATGATGGAGTTCATTGTTGGGCGGGAGAGAGAGAGAGAGCGAGAGCAGTATGGCGTTTTGTCGAGCGCTGCTTGGGAGGAGATTTGCCGGGGTCGCGGAGTGGTGAACCGATTGGGAGGGAGCTGCTGGTGATGATGGTTGAGAGAGTTGAGAGAGTGTTGGTTTGTTCTTGGTGTTGGAATTTTTGGGGGCTTCGGATTGGTTGGGCTGTGTGGTTGTTGTGGGTACGAGGGAACTGGTACTGTGTGAAGCTGGCGACGAGAGGCTTTCCGTCTATTGGTGAATCATACAAAATGGCTCGATTCAGCCTCGATATCGTGAACTAATCATGGCTCAAATGGAATATCTGGAAAGCTGTGATGAAGCAGTGATGTCTATAGAGAGAGAGAGAGGCCATAAGGAAAGAAGAATCTGCCAGACAGGGTAGAGAGAAAACAGCCTCTATAGATGCCTATCCCACCACGACAACCAAAAAGATAACATCATGAGATCTATATCAACAAGACTCAAATCACATACTCCAACTCCCGATACTCCAGCCCCTCCACCATCTCCGTCATCGTATCCTCCTCCCAATCCATCACCATCTTCACCTCGCCAAAGTAATTCGCCTCGCCCTCCTGCTTGAAGCCCAACTTCCCAAACAGCGCCCTACTCCCCTTGTTGTCCTCCTTGATCTTGGCCATCAACCCAACCAGCTGCACCTTTTGCTCATCCAAGCCCTCCCCCTTTGCGTATTCCCCCAGTATGTCTAACAGATGGCGCCGTATGTATCCCAATATCGATCGCACGGCGGCTTCGCCGAACCCTTTCCCGCGGTGCTGCGTTCGTGCTATCATGACGTCTACTTCGCCTCTCAAGCGTATCGCATTGCTCTCCTTCGATCCAAAAGCTTCCTCACCATCATCGTCGTCGTCATCATCTAGATATAAGAAGAAATTGATATCCCCTCTCATCTTATCAGGTGCATCGTCGCTTTGAGCCGTGACATTGTGATGATGCTCCCCGCTTAACGGCTCGCACACGATAAACGTCAATTTGTCATGCGACGTCCGCCACGACAGCTGGTTCTCGTATTCTTCTTCCAGCGTCATGGGCTCTGAAGCAGTTGCTTCCTGAATGGCCTGTTGATTTTCGACCTGTCAGCCATCCACCAGGAGAGACAAGGCGACGGAATTTCATATTAGGTACCGGGTCCTGCATCCAGTCGTGGTAGGTGAGCACATGGTGGGCTTCGTATGGCACCAGCAAAACTTTGCTCGTCGAGATGGCTGCCCATTGTGTTAGCAAAGTTAACATCTCAGAAGTTGGAAGAGTGCAAATATACATGTTTTCTCATTGACTTTCATTGTGAAGTATTCGCTCTTGGCAAAGGGCGACTCGTATGTTGAGGGCACTGGGTTGTAAGAGGGAAAATAGGCGTTTGGTGGGCTTGAGCGCATTTGCCAGACTAAAACTAAGAGCTCGACTTCCACGGTTTGCTGTCAACAGAACTTCCACAACGCAGTCTCTAGATATCCGATCATTCTTCACTTGCAAAGATTTAAAGCCTCATCTATAAACATGCTTTTCCAGAGGACATGCTACTTAGTGGCGACCTTGTTTGATCCGATCCCTTTATCCCGTCCATCCATATCGTACAGGTATCCTACAACGCCCATGCGCTCCTACTACTCCATGGCCCTTGATCTACGGAGTTGAGGTCTTGGCTGCATGAACGTCTGCCAGAAATTTGGCGACTGCTTCCTCGCCCATCCGCGCCTCCATAGCCAGCAGCTCGGCCATCTGGTTCATCTTGTTCCTTGTCTTGTCCAGCAGAGCCACCCTCAAGTGTTCCGTAAGCTCATCATCCGACAGCTCTGCACTCGGTGTCGGTGGGAACAAGGTGTCCCATTTGCTCATTCGGGGCGCTGGCTCGACTGGCTTGGACTCGGTACCGTAATCGGCATCCTTTCCCTTGGCTGCAAACTCAACGGTGCGTCTATCAGGGCGAACACCCAAGGCATCCAGCAATTCCGATGCCTTTGTTGGCATGATGGGCTGAAGTAAGATGCCGGCAATACGCAGGGCTTCTGCGCAGTTGAAGATGACCCAGTTCAGCAGGGTGCGGGACTCTGCACCCTGAAGCTTGACAATGTCCCATGGCTTGGCATCTGTAACGTAGCGGTTCGTCTAATGCACCGGCGAGTTAGTATCCGGCACTGATATTGAAAGTCCCAGGGGAAATCAAGAGTTCATACCTCTCTCAGCAGCTCGAAAATCTCCCGTATCGCGCCGCTCGTGTTGTAGTCGTCCATTTCTCTGCAGATGGCCGCAGGGCTCTCAGCCAAGTGACCTTCCAAGCTAAAGTAGGTCGCATCAACGTCACTTGTGGCATTGTTCTCGATCCAGGCATCGAATTCCCCATTGCGGTAGGCCGCCAGGGCTTCGAGAGTCGACCATCTGACGGACGCCTTCGGCTTTGCAATTCTGTAAAAGAGATTGCCAATGTTTGCCTGCAGCTCTTTCACGTAGACGGCACCAATCTGCTGGTTGGAGTAGCTCATATCCTTGTTCAGGCTGGCATTGCGCATGAGGAAGTATCGCAGGGGGTCGATGCCCCATCGCTGGACGGCGAAAAAGGGGTTGACGACGTTGCCTAGTGACTTGGACATTTTGCGGTTGGACATGGTCCAGTGGTTGTGACAGAGGAACCCCTTTGAAACAGGCAGGCCCAGTGCCATGAGCAGGGCCGGCCAGTAGATTGTATGAAAGCGCAGAATGTCTTTTCCAATGACCTGTAGATCGGCCGGCCAGATGCCCATGTCGTCCTTTGCCGAGTGCCACTTGCTGCCGTATCCCGCCTTTGTAATGTAGTTGATGAGAGCATCAACCCAGACATAGATGGTCTGACTGGGATCCTCGGGGTCTGGTATACCCCAGCTGAGCCTGGAGGCGGGCCTGGTGACAGACAAATCTTCAAGATGGTTCTCGATCCAGTCTCTCGCTTCCGCCATTCGATGAGCCGGCTTGATCCAGTCAGGATTCTCATCATAGAGCTTCAGCAAAGCATCCTTGTACTTCGTCAGAGGAAAGAACCAGGTCTCTTCCTTTACCCACTCCACTTCGTTATCCGTCTCGGTGCTGACCATAATCTTCCTCCCCGTCTGAGGCACGATACTGGGCTGCACTAGGTCTGCAGGATAGAAGCACTCATCGCTGACACAGTACCATCCTTCGTGAACGCCTTTATACAGCCCCAGGCTTTCGGGCGTCGCATGCTTGAGATGCAACCAGAACTGTGATACGGCGTCCTTGTGCTCCTGGTCGGTGGTCCGGATGAAAAAGTCATTGGAGATATTGGCCGCAGCCGCCAGTTCTCGAAACTTGATCGAGTTGCCGTCACAGAACTCCTTCGGCTCCATTCCATGTTTGCTGGCGGCTCTCTGGATCTTCATACCGTGCTCATCCGTGCCCGTACACAAGTAGGCTTCCTTGCCTTTGATCTGCTGCCATCGCTTGACCACGTCCGCGAGGACCATGGTATAGAGATGGCCAATGTGGGGAGCTTTTTTTGGGAAAATTAAGTATCAGCCACCCCGTCGAGAGAAACACTGCAGGAGATATTTACCAGCATTGACATAGAAGATGGGTGTCGTGATATAATACGGCTTCTCGCCAGACCCCGCAGGCTTCTGGGAGCTGTTCCAGCGTCGCACAGCAGCGAAGCCCGTTCTGCAGCCGGGGCAGATCCAGCCGGGCGGCGAGTCCAGCCGTGACTGAGCCCGCCGCAGCCCGGCAAGGGCCCGCGGTC
The DNA here is from genome assembly GCF_000167675.1 of Trichoderma reesei QM6a. Taxonomy (NCBI): domain Eukaryota; kingdom Fungi; phylum Ascomycota; class Sordariomycetes; order Hypocreales; family Hypocreaceae; genus Trichoderma; species Trichoderma reesei. Next base: position 544,482 of record NW_006711154.1, on the reverse strand, counting down.
TGAGGGAAAGCATTGTTTTGTGACGAGCTTTTGAGTCGGAGTGAGACGTCGAGATGGATCATGAAATTGCATGATACAGTGCTGATAGTACGAATTGGCCCCAGCGATAACTGTACGATATGCGGGGCATTCTTCTGCACGTCATGGGAGGAAAAGGGCGACTTTTCCTTTTTGCCTTTTGCGAGGACGAGGATAACTTGCTGCTCTCTGCCCTTTGCCAGCAGGAGTCGAAGAAGAGCATCAACTGTGTACTACTTAGAACCCGGCACCGATGCTGCCAGAGACAGAGGCATCATGACACTGCCAGATGCGGACACGGAAGTCAGAGCTTCCAGCGAAGGCGCGTCGTCTCCAGCAGATCTACCTACTGTACATACATGAACCCAGACAGGACTTCAGTCGCTAACTTGGGAACGTGTAAAACAGCTGCCGAGAACTTTGTGAGCAGCTACTACCAGGCCATCAACAGCCGCGCCAAGCTCGAGACCTTCTACATCAACTCGTCAACGCGCTACAACATCCCGGCCGACATCTCCATCAACGGCTCCGTCGTGCCCACGCCGGCCGAGTACTCCAAGCTCCTCGAGACGCAGGGCGAGAACGTGCTGTACGAGATCGAATCGCTCGACACCCACATCATCAACCCTTCGTTCCAGTACGGCGCCCCCGAGAATGTGTACGACAGCGAGAAGAACGAGAAGAGCGGGCGCAAGATGAGCATCGTCGTCACCACCATGGGCAAGGTCCGGTTCGGCAAGGGGCGGGAAGCGCCGCAGAAGATGTTCAACGAGACGTTTGTGCTGGTGCCCAACTGGGATGCCATGGCGAGGAATCCGGCGAGGGGGCTGAAGAGGTGGCTCATCATGTCGCAAAACTTTCGCGCCCTGTGACGACCTTTTTTTTTTTTTTTCCCAAATACTACAAGCTATATGATACCCTATACACCAATATATACGACAAGGCCGATTCAGGAAACAGTCAGATGAAGGTATCAGGCATTGTTTAGGTGATGCTTTGTTGTTGAGCGCAATATGTTGGGCCAATCTCGCATCAGGAAGTCAATCCAGGAGAACGAATCAGTCCCATGTAGGCGTCGGAGACCTGTATGCAGCCGTCGTGCTGAGGATTGGGGAACTAAGAGAATCTCACGATCGGTTGGATAAACACGCAAGCTCGTTGCATCCAGGTGATAATATGGAAGATTGAGCAAGCATCAGGACCAACTTGCGATATCCGGTTCTTAGACTGCTCTAAGCCGAAATGGCATGCAGCAATGGAAAGTCATAGCTCGGAGTGCGCAACTACATCAAGAAACAGTCAGAGTACAAAACTACTACTACATCGGCAAAGGCAAAGGCAGTCAATCGGGTTCACAATGTAAACAGCGTCAAAGAATCCAAAAGTCGAGCGCCTCGTGCATCTGATTGTTGTTCCCATTGTTCTCCAAGGCATCAGCCAGCCTCAGCCAATCGCGGGGAGGCTCCAGCCTGTTGGTGGCAGACGGAACCTCAGCTTCAAACATTTCACAAAGCTTCTCCAACAGTCCCCAAAAAAGCCCCGCCATTCACACCTCCCAGCATCCAACATGCCGCCAAAGGCCAAGGCCGCTGCAAAGGCTGCCACCCCGGATCCCAAAGGTATTGCAATATCAATCAGCTGCTGCTGAGGCCCAGATATAAACCCCCTGATTAGCAAAGGGAAAGGTCAAAACAACACCCCATCTGACTCCCCCGTTTTCTTCCGCAGCCACCCCCGAAGCGACCCCCGAGACCGTCGGCGAGCGCTCCCAGCAGCGCTTCTACCAGACGAACCCCGTCCAGAAGCGCTTCGAAGAGGTCGGTTTCCCAGGCCTGACGCCGGCCGAGAAGAAGACGTACGCGCACGCCAACCTGATCCTCCCCGTGGCCAACCGCATCGTGTCGCTCTCCAACAAGACCGACCGCGAGTACTGGAAGCACGTCGCCAAGGAAGGCCTGCCCTGCCGCCGGCTCAGCAAGCACGCCTACCGCTGGGGCGAGGACAAGCACGGCCGCGACATTGGCACGTACCGCCTCGACGAGCTCAAGAAGCGGACGCTGTCCCAGGCGAGGCTGACGGCGCTCGACGTGCTGCACCGCCAGTTCCTGACCAGGCGAGAGGCTGCGCGGAGCGAAGGCGGCGAGATATCGCCCGAGGAAGTCGACGAAGAAAAGAAGAGGCGAAAGGAAATGGCCGAGCTGAAAAGAGAGCTGTATGGGGAGATTCCGGGGCCGCTGGCGAGCGACCCCGAGTGGGATGATGTTGTTCCCATTCCGCAGACGGAGCCCGAGGATGCGCTGGCCAAGATTGCCTATCCAGATGAATACGCCGAGGGTATGGAAACCTTCTCCTGAGAATCTATATCAAACGACATTGGGGGGGGAGCTGTGTCCCTGACTGACTTACACTCCAACAGCCGTGTCGTACCTCCGCGCCGTCATGGCCGCAGAGGAATACTCCCCCCGCTGCCTCCGCCTCACCGAGCGCGTCATCGCCATGAACCCAGCCCACTACACCGTCTGGCTGTACCGCTTCAAGATCGTCTCCGCCCTGTCGCTCCCGGTCCTCGACGAGATCCAGTGGCTCAACGGCGTCGCCCTCGACAACCTCAAGAACTACCAGATCTGGCACCACCGCCAGCTCCTCCTGGACCACCACTTCGCCGCGACGCTGTCCGCCGACCCCGAGGCCGCCAAGCAGTTTGCAAAGTCCGAGACCGACTTCATCTCCAGGATCCTCGCCGAGGACACCAAGAACTACCACGTCTGGTCGTACAGGCAGTATCTCGTCACCAAGCTCAGCTACTGGAGCCCCTTTGAGCTCGCCACCACGCAGAGCATGATCGAAGACGACCTGCGCAACAACTCGGCCTGGTCGCACCGCTTCTTCATCGTCTTCTCGGACCCGTCCGTCTCGACCCCCGGCTCCGCGCCCACCGAGCACGACCCCAAGGTCCCCGACGCCATCATCGACAGGGAGGCCGAGTACGCAAAGGAAAAGATCCTGCTTGCGCCGCAGAATCAGTCTGCGTGGCATTACCTGCGCGGCGTGCTGGTCAAGGGCGGGCGCGGCCTCGAGACGGTGGGCGACTTTGCCGAGCAGTTCTTTTCGGACCTGGGAGGCCAAGGGGAGAGTGTCCGGAGCTCGCATGCGCTGGACCTTATGTCGGAAGTGTACCACAAGCAGGGAGACGTCGAAAAGGCCAGGCTGTGCCTGCAGCGGCTGTCGGACAAGTGGGATCCTGTGCGAGAGGGATACTGGAAGTACCGTTTGGCAGAGCTCAAGTAGAGTACCTAGTAGGTAGCATACCTAGGTAGCGTGGCATATCCGACCTTGCTAGAACTGTGTATATGGCAAATCTTGTTTAGACGTGGCCATGATTTACTCTCAAATCTAGCACAATCCCATCCAGGTGCTCATTAGCAATGTTTTCATTATTAGGCTAATCATGTCATAAAGCGTAAACGGTTCCCTTAAAACGCCCAACAAGCGACCAAGTGCTCAATGCGTAGAAAGTAGACGCCGATGCTGAGAGACCCTTTTTATCCCCCTTCCTTCCTTTCGCTCCGAATGCCCAAAACCGCATGCTATGTTGATTTGCCCCCATCGCCATTGATACCTAACGCCAGACTCGGTAACATTGTCTTCTTCCCTCGCATTATCTCTCTTTTGTAGAGGGCTCAAACAGGGGATCAGACGCTCACGTCCGTCTGCATCGCACAGCAGGTCATATCTGGTCCTAATGCTCGCTTTCCACTCGCCAAAACTTCCAGCCTTCTCTCTCGCCACCATCGCCGTGGACGCCGACGAGCCGTTCGACACCCTCGGTCCCCTGTGCGTTGAGAAACAGGTCCACGTCAATCTCCATGCCGTCCTCGTCCTCGTGGAGACCATTCTTCAGCACAGCCGGCCAAAGGACACCCACGCCGTCGCCGCCGAGAGTGGTGCTGAACTTTTGATAACCCTCCGCCTCGAACTGGCCATCCAGCTTGGTGAGCTTCTCCTTTGGCACGTTTGGCCTCAGCAGCGTGATGGAGCAGCCGCCGCCGCCAGCGCCCGTAAGCTTGGTCCATCCGATACCCTCGTGATCGACTAACTCGCGAACTCTTTCCAGTCTAGGGTGAGACACACCCAGCGAGTTTAGTAGGCCATGGTTGATCGTCATGAGTTCGCCGACCTTGCGAAGGCTCTCCTCCTCCTTGGGATCAAAGGATTTGTCTTCGATGAGCTCCGAGGCGGCATCGGTAACGTTGTGCATGGCGTCGAGAATCGTGCCGACGAGTTTGGGGTGCGTCTTGTTCAGCTTTCCAACCTTGGCCACCTCGTGTGCCGTCGACTTGGCCTGTTTTGTGTCCACGAGAAGCAGAGGCAGCTCAGGGAAGTCCCATAGCGGACGGACTGACGGTGGCTTGCTATAGTCTGTTCGCTGGAATACCACAGCCTTGCCCTGTGATGCGACCGTGTTGTCGACTCCCGAAGGATTTCCGTGAATGCACATCTCGGAGACAAAGGCCCAGCGGTTGATGCGCTCGACTTGGAGGCGGGCCTCTTCCGAAGGCTGGTCCGGATGAGGACCAGAGAGTGTCCGCAGCTGCAGAAGGAGGGAGGCGGCCAAGCAGACAGATATGGAAGCACTGCTGCCCAGGCCAGCGGAGATGGGAATTGTGGAGCGCAGGGTGTAGAGGGATCCTGGGAAGCGCGGCGATCCCAGGGAGAGGAAGAGGTAGAGGAAGGCGGTGGCGGAGCTGCGGTGGACTTTTCGAATGTCTTCAGGTCTGTCCGCAGAGACCTCGTCGATGTGTGGCTGCAGGGCGGCCAGCAGCTCCTCGTCGAGCGACGTGACCAAGGAATAGTACGACTTCTTCTTGTCTGGATGGTGGAACGCTGCCCATGGGAGACTGTCAATGTCCCAGGTATGTGTGAGGTCGATGTCGGGGAAACGGAGCGAGACGGTGTGTTTCGATTTCGACAGCGTTGTGACATGGAGGTATGATCGGAGGGAGATGGCAGCAGCAATGGCAGCCTGAACAAGGCAAAGAACGAGAGAGATCAGTCAGCCATTGAACAGCCGTATCGCAGCAATGAGCATTTCGCACCTTTCCATAGACAACCGAGTGCTCTCCAAAGACAATCACCTTGCCCGGCGCAGACACCATAAAGGCCGGCGCCATGGGAGCGGACGGACGACGCAGCGACATGTTGCGCTGGTGCCCAAGCAGCGACGCTCCACCGCCATTGACGGCCGGCTTGGCCTCCTCGAAGGAGACACTGGGGGCCTCTGTGCCGTCAGACATCTGAGCTTCTTCTGGCAGCCGTTTGACTTGGTGAATAGTCTGGATGTCGAGTGGGTGATCTGGCAATCTGCCCACGACGCGAGGGGCAGAGGGGTCGTTTTTGAGGTCAGGCCAGGATAGCAGCCAGGGGAGGCAGAATGCTGGGGCTGGAGCGTATCTGTCCTTCTGTCGCGCGGAGCAGTCGTCGTACGGATTGCGTGCAACAGTGGCGCGACAGGTGACCTGGACAGCTGCCAACGGCTCGATGTTTGCGGTTGGAGAAAGGAGGTGGGCGATGGAGAGAGGCTTTGTCCAACGTGGGAGCAATCGTGGGATGTAATGTAATGGACATGTACCGGATACAGTGCGGAAAGCGCCGGCGCTGCTCAGCAAGCGGGAGCTACTCGGTAGTAGCGCGACCCAGCCTTGCTAGATGAAGTGCAAGAAAAAGGACCCTGCGCACGTGGTACTTGTGAGTTGGGTGGTGGGTTCTTGAGGTCCGTCTCGCCCAAGTTCTCAGGCCTTTTCCACAATCTGTCCAGAACGGTACCAGTTGGTAAATATGCCCAACCAACGTCAAAGAGATCAATATACTGTTGTTTAGTATCAAGAAGGCTATGCTATTGCTTATGTGTGCAGCTGATGGCAATGGCCCAGCGTGAGGAGAAAACTGCCGAGTCGGTGGTTGCAGTACATGGGCATATCAACACGCATCTCGCAAACCTGGACTCTTACACGAATGCGCGTACGAGGTCCGTCCGTCTCGCTGCTGCCACGATGCCGCAAGCCGCGAGCCTGCATTAGCCGCCCACAAAGACAGAGACCTAGTAGACCCAGGAGTACCTCTCGGCCATATTTGTGCGTGCGGGTACAAGCAGCAAGCATGGAGGATGACTTGGTGGGCGCGCACAGCGCCAATTGGAAGAAATCCATTACCAGTTGGGTGGACGCCCATTTGCTGGAGCCAACAGCTAGAGCCCTTTTTGGGTGTGGGTTCGGGTTGCCAGCAGTCGAAGGTGGGATGTCGCTGCGTATTCGTATTGACCTGCTGTGGCCGCCTCTCAGCCGTGTTTCGGCTTTTTGTTTGTTTGCTGCTGGCCGAGTTTGGGGGTCATACATATCTACATACTACTAGTACAAGCAGCTCTTTGTCTTTGCTATCAGCTCCGCCAAATCTGAAGGAACAAGGGAAGGACGCTGATAAGGCGCTGATTGACGAATCGGGAGTTGCCTTTGATGTGTTCTTACAGGTACTCAGGCACTGTACAACGTATCTACGGTACATGTAGGTAGGTAGAACGTCTTGTTCGACGCTGGACGTCACCAGAACCTGATGACATCGAGGCCACGCCATTGCCCATCTCCGCGGCTGTGGCTGTCTGAACGACGATGGCCGACTCGAACAAGGCCAGAACTGTCGGCATGGCCGAATCAATTGCATCCATCTCCGAGCAGAGCTCCTTGGCGCATCCAACGGTTGTTGCGTCCATCAGCCTCACTCTCCTTGGTTGGACGAAACTATAAGAGAGCTCATCTTTACCGGCCACCCCCATTAGCCATCTCACTCAGTCACAACTGTAGGACATTTTGCGATATCTAATACCTGGTCACACCAAATAGAGCCCATCAAGACTCGCCAATACCCAGTGGCATGGCCTGGCCAAGTCCCTGCATATCATTTCAGAACCACGGGATTTCCACAAGATAGGGTGACGCTTATAAGCACTCTAATACGCCCATCCGATCCATCCTCCTTGCAAGCCGACCATGAAGTCGACTACCTTAGCTCCCAACTTTCTACCCAAAGCACTCACGGGCATCCATCAGGTAGCCATCATGCTGCAATTGTCCAATTGCAACCGAACCATGACAGATCCCCAACCTCATCAACCCAAGTCCCTGCCAAGCCTCCGTCTTCAGCTCCCCCCAGCTCCTCCATCCCAGCGCCACACCCCCGACCAAATCTCCAAAAAAGCCCAAAACCCTAACAAACCGCAGAGACCGAGTCCCCCAAGGCCTCCGATTCCCGCCAATGCCACCGCCATCCTGTCACTGCGCGGCTCTCCTTTGGCTGCTGTCGTCCGCAAGTGATGGCGCGGGGGCGATGACGACAACCCCCCCTCCACCAGCCTCACAAGATAGAAAACTACCTACTAGTATTCAGCAATCCCGAGCTGTTAGAGCGATTCCCCCGTGATTCTGTCGTTTCGGTGCGACGCGTACTCCGAACCGGTCACGTTGTTTGTTCGGTGGGCTGAGCCGATCTGTGGCTTGAACTTGTTTTGTTTCCTTCGGGCTGCTTGGTGATTTCTATAAGTAAAGTGTGAGGCGCCTGATGGTTTGGAAATTGGCTGGAAATGCTCCTACTAGGTGACCACCATCATACGCAAACCACACGATATCATATCCGCTGGAGAGTCATCGTCACCACAGGTCTGCCTAATTGAGATCCATCATCCAGCGTCATATAAACACACACAGTAAACGATTGCGTCGGTACCTAACCTCCAGATACTAGTCAACGAATCAGAGAAGAACCAGAACAAGCAATCATTCATCGACCTCTCAGCTCCCCCCCACCCCAAACATGCCCGTCACCGAATTCGCCATCATCAAGCTCCGGCCCAACTACGACGCCCTCGAGCTCCTCGAGACGCTCATGACGTGCCAGGAGATCCAGGACGACTGGGTCCGCCGCAACCAGCCGTGCAACCTGAGCCCCGGCGCCAACCTCAGCAGCATGTACACCGACGCCACGGACCAGTCGACGCTGCTCATCACCGCGCCCTGGGACTCGCCCGAGGCGCACCTCGAATGGATCCAGAGCCCCGAGAACCGGACGGCCAACGGCAGCCTGAGCGAGTTCGCGGCCCCCGGCTGCGACTCGGTGCTGCTGTTCCACATGGAGCCCGCGGGCGCGAGGCCGCAGATGCGGGAGGCGTTCCAGCACAAGGACAGCAGCGACGTCTTTGACGTGTGTCGCGTGACGGTGCATGCGCATCAGCGGGAGGAGATGCAGAAGCGGTACCGGACGCTCGAGGATGAGCTGCGCGCCGAGGGGCTGGAGAAGAGCATATGGGCGGGCTGGAGGATCGAAAAGGCCCCCGGCGAGGAGGACAAGGAGGATCTCGTTGTGTTCTGGGCGAGCGACGTTCCGAGGAAACGACTGGAAGGATTGGCGAGTCTGGCCGTCAAGAAGGACCATCGTCGCTTCAGACACGTCGTGTAACACGGCCCGCTTCTCGAGTACACGCAGCAGCAGCAGCAGCAGCAGCAGCAGCAACCCAGGACTGCAAGTTCAACCAGCGTGAGAAAATACCCTTTTTTTGGTATGTGTGTTTTGGGAGAGAAGGATTCACACAGAGTTGGGCAGAGAACGCCGCCTGCGATGCTAGGTATCTTGATTTTTGTTTGCTTTCCCACTATTTGTATCTCTCAGTCATGGCAATCAAACAAAGCTGGAAAAAGACAAACATGGAAAACTATATCTATAATTCGACCCTTTCCGGCATCGCCTCAATAGGACATGTCCCTTTGGCAGAGGGGAAAAAAAGATCTACCAGCACTAGGCAGTCTTTCTCCTGTCTTGCACCGAGACGACCTGCTCCCTATTTTCCGATTCCCTTTTTGTACCAATGCAATTCCCTTAGTTCTTTCGGGGGACCTCTGCGATCTGCAGGTCTGTAGTGGAAAAGGGTTCGTCAGCTTTTTTTCTGTCTTGTGGCTCTTTCGTCGTTGTCTTTTCTCGCCAGCCGCGGCTGGTGGACTGGGAAATCCGGGAGGGAGGTCAGAATGACATACTGGGAGGAAGGCTCTGCTTCAGCTTCTCGGCCTTGTCATTGTCCTTGAGCACCAGAGTGTAGAGGTTCTTCTGGCATCGGACCTTGAACTTGATGTTGTGGGCCTTCTTGTTCTTCTTGATCCGCGCGGCTGCAAAATTGTAACCGTTAGTTACGACCTCAATTCCTTCTTTGTTCGATCCCTCCATTCAATCCCTCATTCTTCCTCGCTTCTCCTTTTTGTTTTCGCAATTTCGTAAAGAGATAAGGGAAAGGAGGAGGGTGGCAGCCCTTCGGCTAGCTGCGTCGACTGTACATACAGGAAGCGTCCTTCCGACGGCAGATCTCGATGAACTGTCACAGAAGAAAACAAATGTTAGCAAAAGCCCAATACGCCAGAATTTCGATTGATTCTCTTCCATGTCGTTTCCTCACCTTCTTGATGTCAGCGACCTCCTTGGGCATTTTGGCGGTATTTGATCGGCTCGGTGAGACGAAGAGAGAATGAGTTGGGGGACAGACGACGGGAAAAGGTACGACGAGATTGACGATTCGAGAGATATGGTGGATTTTTTTCGGGACAAATTGTTTTTGTGCGCTCCAGCTTCGCGGGGCGGGGACGCACGGACCACCTCTCTTTGGGTACAGTATTAGAGTAGTAGCAGGGCCGCCACAGTTTTGGTCAGTGTGGCTGGTTGGTGTGGCGCTGTAGCTTGTGCGTGCGTGCGTGCGTGTTCGTCATACACTTGAGGCTTTGTAAGTGGCTTTGCCTGTGCTTGTACGAAGCAGGATCAAGAAGAAAACACATCTCATCAATGCAAAGCGGCTGCTTGACAATATCTCAGCATCAGATATCTTTTATATATCGAAGCCCCTCTGCCTAAGTCTCGATCATCTACCACATCCAAGGCGTGCCTTTCTTTCTTTCTCAAGATGGCCAACACCGGTCTGGACAGCGCGATGAAGTCCAAAGTAAGCCAGCCTCGGAGTCCACAAGGAGCATTCTTACAATCACCTTGGGTTAACCAAATACATGCCACAGAACTTACTGCTCGGTACATAACGTACCACCTCTCACATCAGAAAGTGACTGTACACTGACCACCGTTCGAAAAGCCTTTGGAGGCGTCGTAGTCGCAGCCGCAGCCTGGTCCATCTTCGGAGGCGACATGTTTCCCGCCCAGCCCGATCCCACAGGAGACCCCGAAACGTGGACGCGAGAAGAGTTGCGCAGATGGCTCGCCTCGGTAAGCTCCATCATACATCAGTCTTTTTTTTTTTTTCTTTAACCAGAGGCAGTCATGGTCAATGTCGGATGAAGTTTGCTGACTGCTCGAGGCTGTGTTGCTTTCTAGAGGAACCTCTTTCCGCATAAGCGTGATACCCGGGAGGAGTTGCTTGCGCGGGTGCTGGCGAATATGAGGACTCCGAGGACCTAAAGATCGTTGGCTTAATGGATGGACCTTTTTTTTTTCTTCTTTTCTTTTTTTTTTCTTTTGTCTCTTGGCTTGCTTATAATCTCTACTACTCACGACTGCGGTGCTTGGACGACTTGATAATGACAGTTTTGCTCAGCAACAGTTGGCTTCAATGAATTTCCGCTAGCAGTTTTCACCAACACACAACGCCTTCTAGGTATATCAAAGGAGCCCTGGAATGAAAATGCAAAGACCCGTCCTTGAACCATTCATCTGCTTTGATCACGACAAGAACAACTGAGATGTGAAATGCACATGGAGTTCCTCGTCTATTGCTGGCAACCAAACATGATCATGGTCCTCAACAATCCCCCCTCTAATCTTCCTCATAAGCATCCGTCAACTCCCAGTACGCCTTCCCAATGCACAAGCCATTATTCCCACTTAAACTCGCTCAACTTTGCAAACTTATTATCCATCTGCCTCCTCGCAGCCGCCGTAATGCCCCTCTCCGGATTCGCCAACTGCTCACTGTAGCAAAGCTCCACCAGAGCCCGGAGCTCATCGTACGAGAAGCTGTTCAGATCAATCGCCAGCGTGCCCATGCCATGCCTGTCCTTGTACTCTCGCGCCTTTTCAACAATCGCCTCAGGGCCCCTCTCAAAGAGCTGGAAGTAGCTCGTTGCCTTGGCCAGGTCGACTCCGTCCTCAATGTTCTTGAGGTTCTGCTGGAGAACGAGGATGTTGAGCTGCATGCGATGACACCCCTTGTCGTTCATCGGAGAGGCCAAGCGGGCATTTTGAACCAGGAAGTTGTTGATGAGAATGCCTAGCCCGGTTCTTATAAAGACGATTTCCTTTTCTCTCAAAAACTCCACAATGGTCTCGTCCAGGAGGACCAGCTCCTGGTTCAGGCTGATGATAAGCGGGTCGGGCTCTCTCACATCCTGCTCCAGAACGTACGGAGCCGAATCTGGTGACAAGGTGTTGCGCAACGAGTAGATGACTCGGCAGCGCACTTCCATGTGCAAGGTGAGCAGCGCCGTGGCAGCCAGCTCTTCAAAGGACGACACAATCGTGTCAAATGTTCTGTCAGGGGAAGGATCACGATTAGCTGGGGGGATGCGAAGCCTGCCAGATTCTCATAGGATAACTTACTGAGCCGTCTCTGCCGTAAGTGGAAGCTGTACTGAATTCTGTCCTGAAGTCTTACTCAAATCGTTCAACGTCCACCGTTGGCTTGACTGGCGTGGGAGGTGCTGCCGTGATGAATCCGTGTCATGCGCTGTTATGTACTTCAAGCTCTGGATCTTCGCAGCCAGCCACCTCATGCTGGTGTATAAGAGGCACAATGCGGAGATTGTGTCTCGGTCCTGGATCACGTCGTTTGCCTCGAGCCGCTGGCTGTTCGTCTTCTGGATTAGGAGCTGCACCTCTCTCCTCATCAATGCGCTGTCCAACTCCTCCGAAGCCCAAAGCTTCTGCGCTACCTCGTTTACCTCGCTAGATTGAACTGAAAAGCGCGCAGACGCCCGCAGATTGGTCGAGTCGGCTGGCTGGTCGTGCCTCTTAGTCACGAGTGATTGGAACCAGCTGAAGCAGCGATCGTAGTAGCGCATCATCTGCGTTACAATAAGAGAGCTCAGAGCCTGGTCCGGAGGAATGGTTCCCAGCATTCGGCAGAATGCCGTGACAACCTGGAAGAAGGCGGTAGCGCCCTTGAATATGGGCCGCTGAGAGCAGTGGTTCCAGTCAGGATCCTGTAAGAAGGAGTCGGCTTCGCCAAAGACGGCATCACACAGTTTACCCAGCGTTTCGTCCAGTTGCGGCTGGAAGACATTGACCAGGAAATTGTCGAGGAATGTGGTAAGGGTGCTCGTGGCGAGATCAGAACCAGGGGGAACAATGGTCTTTAGCCGCTGCAGGAAGATGAGTGTAGGTGGGAGGAGAAGACTCATGTTGAAAACGCTCGGCTCGACAAGTGACTTGTAAGAGCCCTGCGCCTGTCGATTCACACCGTAGCCGGCACTTCGGCGGGAGCCGAGTTCATCAGCCGTCGACCTGTTTCTCTTGTTCTCGGAGCCTTGCTTTCGGGAACCGCTCGTCAAGCCGGGAACCGTAGCTTGAATGATACTCTCCAGCGCATCAAACTCCGCAGTCACCTCCGTGGACTTGGTGTCGGTCTCCGAGAACTTGAACAGGTGCTCTCGCATGCCGTCTTTTCCACCAGCGCCTGCTCCTGGAGTAGGGGAATCGAACTGGTAAACGTCGGCATCCGTCGTTACGTAGTTGTGCAAAAGGGAGCGAATCTCGTTCTGGTAAAGGTGCCATAGCTCCTTGAAGCTGCCGAGCAGGGCAATGTTATTGCCAGAGCCCTCACGGCGTATCAGAGCCTTGATGGACTCGTGGAAGACACGCTGTCCTTCTCCAATAGCCTCAAATTTGCCGTAGAGCGTCCAGAGGAGATCGTAAATGACATCTGCTCGCATCTGAAGCTCTCTGGCACTGTATATCTGCACACCATCCAGTTTGCCCACGGCGGAGCGGAACGAGGTTGGGTGTCGCTGTTCAACCTCGTTAATGGTCTCATTGACGACACCAAACAGCTCCACCGGCAGCCTTTGCTTCAGAGTTTCTACAGCATTTTGCAACCTGCCGAGCTTGTTCAACGCCTCTACTAGCAGGGTCACGTAGTAGAACGTGTCTGCCTCTGGATTCTTCATAGGATCCTCCAGTACCGGCCTCTCAAAGTCCATCGAGTCTAATATCAAGTAGAATGGGGTGACGGGTGGATTTGCGCCGTTGTGGTTGCTCTCGTTGAGCCCGCCTCGGTTCTTGGCCAGACTTGACCACCTTTGCTGGCAGTACGGCGACTTGAGGTAGAGGTGTTCGTGCAGCTCTTCGACCAGGATATCCATCAGAACAGTCTCCTGGTTGGCAAGATAGCTTCGCAGATCGCTAAGGGCACCGATGTTATCTAGCTCAGGCTTCCTCAGTTTCCGCAAGGCCGTCTGCAGCACGTCGACGGCCGTGAGGAACCGCTTCTCGGATATCCGGGCCTCCAGTTGGTCAGGCACAGCCCGAAGGTCGTCCAGTTCGTTCAGCGTCTGCAAGAGCTCGTCGTACTCCTTGGATTCCTCGGAGAGGATCTTCAGCCCTGGATCCGTCGCGCACAGGCTCGTCTTGGCCTGCGCCAGAGACTCTTTGAGGGCGCGGACCCGCTTCTGCGAGACCTGGATGCTGCTCTGAATCTTGTGAAACGTGCCGATGGAGCTGTTGAAGCCCTGGTGGTGCTCATGCACAATGTTCTTCAGCGACTCCTGGAGGTACTTGTGCGTCGTCTGGAACTTGCGATAGTCGTGCGCGCGGCCGACGGAGCTGTTGTCCAGCAGCTGGAGCGCGAGCTGCACGGGCACGCAGTCCTCCCGGCACATGGACGGCCACTCGCTCTTGATGTGGTCCAGCACCTGGGCAATCTGCCGCTCGGCGCTCGTCTCCTGGACGCGTGGCCGCGAGGGCATGTTGCGGAGGCTCTGCGGCGCGGCGGCCTGGGCGTTGTAGCGCTCGCCGCGGTAGTTGCTGTCGCCATACGGATCGTAGTCGTCGGTCGACCTGCCGAAGTTGCCGTATCCGTCGCCGCCGCGCTTCGAGCTGCCGTAGCCGTTGGACATGGTGCCGTCGAGTCGAGTTGTCACCAGAGGGGGTCAGCAGCGAGCATCGTCGTCGGCCGTGGGGGACGGAGGAATTGGCGTGGCCACAGCCCAGAGCTTGGGTTCGTGTAGCTGCTCGGTGTCGAGAACTTGTGTGTCTTGTACTGGGAAGAATATGTACGGAGAAGAGCGGCGGATTGCAAGCTGGTGAGCTGGTGTTGATTCAAGAGTCTGGAAGCTGTTGGCGGGAGGTTGACCCTGAGGTTCGGCTCGGGGTCTGCAGTAGCACGCACAGACCAGCTCGCAGCTACAGGCCTGTCTCTACCTTAAAAGCCCAGGCCGTGAAACCCCGCCAAAGCTTCAAGCTGACTTATTATTTGGACCTCCAGAAAGAGCACGAATATGCGGCCTCGCAAGAGACATGCAGAGGCATTTGAAGTTTGATTATAATTACAATGCTTGCTAGATGGCTGCGTGCTCTTACATGCTCTCGCTGCCGTAACATATGCCGGGAAGAGGCCTGACGCCTCAGCAAAAATCAAACCATCTTCACATGCATCCGCCGAATGGGTGACATCCGGTGCAACAACGTTTTGAGATATGGTAGTATAAACTTCTCCAACGTACAGAAAAAAAGGAAAAAATAACAGAAAAAAAAAAAAAAAACATATCCTATTACTCAGAACAAATGATGACCAGATCAACTGGAGTATAATTACATAGAATTCATTAAAGAGGACAACCCCTTTTGCTTCACCAACCGTCCAGCTAAGCAGCTCCGTTCACAGGTGCCTGGAGCCTCTTGTCCACGGCCATCACGGCCTTGGCGAGGTTTCTCGCGCCATCTGCAATCACCTGTGGTCGCTCCCAGGCCAACAGTCCTTGCTTGCCACGTGCTCGGCCAGTCCAGACGACGTCGTAGTGCTGCTTGCCCCAGCTGGGGCACGCATACGGACTGGTCGACCTTGAGGAAGCGCTCTGCTGAGCCGAACCTGAGGCGTCCTGTCCCGCCCCTTCATCGGCCAAAAACACTGTAATGGATGCTTTGGGCTTTCGCGAGGCTCTAGGTATCACGTCCTCCCCTGAAAGGTAGCTGTCCGCCAGCAATCGGAGTGTGCCCTCCGGGCCCGGAAGCCAAGTTAGCTTGGTTGTCTGGACGAGCTCCAAGGAGGTGTACTCTTTTTCAGGATCCAACGCCCTGAAGACGGCGAGGAAAAACACCAGCAGTCCGGTTGGAGAGTCGCAGAGCGCGAAAGCTAGCGTATTGGGATCGTAGGCACCGGCACCGAACGGCCCTAGCGGGAGAAGATCTGTAGAAGACGTCTTGTTGTGTCTTTCTCGCTCGTTCTTCTGAAGAGCCACAATATCCTCCTTTGTATAGCCGCCAATGGGTGTTTGCAGCGTCTTTGCCAGCGTCAATTTCATCCATTCGACGGGCGACTTCAACGCCTTGGGTGCTTTCAACGGCGGCGAGATCAAATGGACGCCGAGGCAGGAATTCTGATAAGTGGCAGCCAAGTGGTTGATGACCTTCCAGTCGACGCCGCCGTCGGGCGTGATGGACGACCCGCAGTTGGTCGCGAGGTAATGCGCGTACCCAAGTCGCTTCATGAGAGTATCGAACATCTCGGATGTCTTGGGGATGACGGGCGTGCCGTCCGGCAGAGAATCGCTGAAGCCCACGCCGGGAAGCGACGGCATGACGAGGTGAAAGGGCTGGTCGGCGGTCGCATCGCTGGGATTCGTAAAGACATCGGTGATGTGGCGGAAGGATAGGTTGCTAAAGGGGAACGGCGGTATCAAGAGCAGAGGCACGGCGTGTGAATGCCGCGACCGGGCGTGGATGAAGTGTAACTTTGTAGGGCCTTCCGCGGTAGAGATCTGGAAGCTGATCTTGAACTGCGGCACGGACTGGTTGATCTCCCTCTCATGCTCTTTCCAGCGAAAGTGCTCAAGCCTGCGATTGCATTAGTCGATTTGTCATCGAGAACCTAGTAGTGCTAGGTAGTCAAGGTGAGAATAGACAATGAGTGCTCACTTACCAGTAGTCAATGAGCGGCTCGAGGGCTGGCTTGGGATTCCACCACGTCCTCGAGTTCGCGTCGGGAATCTCGCGAGGCAGCCGAGCCAGCTCCAGCTTCTGCCGCGTCAATTCCATGTACTTGGTCGACGCCTTTTCGCATACGACATCTTGATTAGCTGCGCCGCTTCATTATGCTTGCATGACTGTTAAAAACAAAAGAAGGAGGGAAACGAGAGACGAGGTTGCCGAGGACTTACGTGGATCTTGTACTCTCGAATCTCCCCGTCAGCCGCAGCATTTGCTGGCTCGCCGGCGGATTGAGCCATGGCGGGCGAACGGCGCTCGCTGTTTCTGTTGGGTGACGATGGGCCTCGGTGCACGTCGATGGCATCAGTGGAGGCCAGGATTCATCGCAGCGGCAACTCGCGCAGCGACGCAGGCTCTCGGAGGCGGGAAACGGCGCGTGTATGGCGTTTGTGAGAGGGAGAGAAGACGGGAGAATCACGACGGGACGCTCTCCGACTGCTTTATTAAGGGCAGCTTGGCTCAGCTTCGCTGCGTTCATCGTGGCAGTCCTGGCAGAAACGGCGGCTAGCGGCTAGCGTGCCTCTACGGGGCAAGTGTAGCGCTCCCATCCGTCATTTACGGGCACCTCAGCGCTGGATAGTGGATGGATCCCACTGAATCACATCCATCAGCCTCCACCACTGGCCTGGCCTGTGGCTTGTGCTGGGCCTTCGCTTCCACCCGCCGTGGAGAGTCGCGACTCAGCTGCCCGGGCCAAGTCCTCGGTGGCTGTGCGGGCAGAAACCAGCTGGCATGCATTGTGCCTCCGGTGCATTTGACACATGTACGCTGATATCATTTCATCTCGAATCGGTGCTCTCATTTGGTAGGTAGGTAGGGATGTACTCCCAGATGCATGTTACATCTGTACCAGATGCGGAATCAACCGCTTGCCCCGTTGGTAACGTAAGGTACTCGACGTGGACATGTATTAGGTTCCCGTCAACCGCAATAACATACCTACCTTACCTAGGTAGGTACTAATACAGTGAGTGCATCGCGATGGCGGACTCAGTCAGCGTCAGCCAAGACCGCCGTCAATTATTATACCTAGGTACCTACATAATGTTGGCGCCTTCAAACGTTAAAACACAATACATTAGATTGATGCATTGCAGAATCGCCGACGCTGCCTCGGCCTAAATAAAATGTATGTATGCGTGCTCGCGGTTCATCAACACAAGGCAAGGTACCTAAGGTAGGTAGGTATTCATAGCAATCGTTCTCTCCAGCCACGGCAGATACCTACCTGTACATGTATGCTGCCCAATCTCCAGTCCAGCCACACCTGATGCTTGGTGCCCATCCACCGTATACTGTACTACCTTACCTGCCTACCCAAGCAACCAAGGTATAGGTATCCACGGATGCCATTCCAGCTCTTCCCCCTGTCGCGGGCGTCACTGGGGATTTGCTGCCTCCTCTCGAGCCACGTCGGGTTTTCTGATTGGCTAACGAGGGCCGGGCTGAAGGAAGAATGGGTGTGACCAAGGTTGTCAACCCATGTGGTGTCTGTCCTGAGTTGTGCTGCGCTCTTCTTTGTGACTACGTAGTAGTAATTGTCTGTGTGAAGACACGCGCGCACACAGGGATGTGTACCTCCAAGCTGTCGGAGTTTCAGGGGGGTTTGAGACTTAGGCGGGTCGATTGGGCTTTTGCCGATAGCGGTGCGTACTCGTACGGGCAGGACGGGAATTGCCATGATATCCGCCTGCTGGGAAAGATCTCGTAATGCCATATCAGTCGTTTGATCCATATCCCAGCAGGCTATTAGTATTGCACATTGGTGCTTTCGATTGTTCTAGGCTCCATTTTGTCGCTCTTCCATGCGCCGGATCTCTGGAGCGTCATGGCAGTACATACGGATGAAACGATCATGAACCCCCCCTGCTCGGTGCAGAGTTCGATGGTGCCGACGCGCCGCGAAGATTCATCTGGCCGATTCGTGAAACAATATTGCTTCCGACGGCATCCACAGCCCCTCTGGGTGAGGTCAGGGTGGGGCCTGCCGGTGCCGTCTCCTGGACCCGAAAGAGCTTGATGGCTGTTCCGTTCCATATGCCCATGGTGCCTCTTGCAATCTGCATCTCGCTGGCGAAGATGACGCCCCAGAGCAGGGACTCGTACCATCCCAGTGCCAGCGACGACCATTCAAAGGAGTGAATCCGTATGGGAGACGGCTCGAGGCCGAGGAATTCAATCTTTTGAATCCGACGCAGCGTGTCGGGCGCGGCTTCTCGGGCTAATGCCTGTCGTGGGAGAATAGCTGTTGCTTGCTGGATGATGGTCAACATTGTGTGCAGAGGGAGCTCTGGCAACCAACTGTCGATCCAAGACCCTGTTGGTTCAAAACTGCCACCAAACGCCGAATTGCTGGTTGAGTATGCGCCAAGGCTTGTTGAGCTATTCTGTCGGGAAAAGGACTGGACATTGGCCGGCATCTTGCCGCGCGCCTTTTCTGACATCCCTCGCAGCTGCACAGGCACTGCGTCTTCGACGTTGGTTACCGATGACGCCTGCGACGGGTTTTCGCTAGCGGTCGACGCGGCCGGCGTTGCCTGAGGCTCTCCATCGCTGTCGTCATCTTCGTCGTCTCCCACAGCGAATGCGCTGTCCGCTGGGGCTTCGTCCAACGAATGGCTTCGGGACAGAGCACTCGTTGGACTCCGTACGCTATCGGCTGAGCTCCGTCGAGATCCGTCATCAAACAGCCCGGAGTGGTTTCCCGTCTCTTTTCTTCTCCTGTTGATCTTTTCAATCTCCTCTTGGCCGCTTTCCAGAGTAAACGATCGAAGTGCCTCGATCCGCTTCTTGTTTCTCAGAATGGCCAATATCAGCTCTGGATTCTGGCGGTATTTGTTTTCAAGAATTGCGTTGAGTGACTCCAACAGAGACTGTAGAAGGACGTGGTTCGTCTCATTGGCAAGTAGGAAGGACGGGGATGCCATTAATGAAAACAAATGCATGAGCTGAGAGCTGGTTGAGGCACTCAAGCCTTCCACATGCGGAGCTATGTTGTTGATGATTGCTAGAAGCGCGGGATAGACTGGCGCAAAATTTCCCTGGCTCGTAGTAATCAAGGTATAGATTGAGTGCAGAAGAAAGTCGGCATAGGTACCCCTGAATCCGTTGATCCTGATGCTCGGGGGAAGGCTTTCCTGGCCTTCAAAAGCCTTGTTCAGGTGAGAGCCAAAGCTCGCTTCGACACTCAGTGTTTGTAGGAGAAATGCGCACATGCGCACAACGCCCTGCTTCGACGCCTCGTTTCTGTATTCCAGAGCATAGAATAGAGAGAGCACAACAGAGTCATGCGCCCTGTCGGTGTCGATGATAAAGGATCGAAACCGTTTATTGCATTGAATCAGCTCCCAGAAAAGCATCAAGACCTCCGGCGCAAGATTCGAGGAGGATTGGGCGCCGGGAATGTATGAAGTCTTCTCTTGAAGCGGCTGGTTGAGAATGCGGGTCATCCCATCAACGATGAATTGGAAGTCTTGCGGGCGATGGATCCGACCAAGGAAATGACGAAAATAGTTCTTGTGCGAGGTTGAACTTGCATCTTCGGGTATGGGGTATATGAGCATCGCTAACAGAAAGTGTATAGAGTAAGTGACAAGGACCTGCTTGGTGTCTCTAAACACCAAAGTGTTGTATGGCACCCGCCAGCTGGCTGGATTGTATTTCAATGTCTGCGGGACAGCAGTTAGTTGGAAAAAGATCTTGATGGAGAGGAAGGGATCTCTCGAGGGTACTCACAGTGTTGAGAAGAGAGCATAATACCGAGAGCACGACCTGCTTGTCAGACGACGTGCACAGGTAAGTCAGAGTCCGCACCCCACGCTGCGGCAGCACTCCAGCAGTCATGTACATGCTTTGACCAGCAAGGGTCATGAGCAGCCGAAGGATTTCGCATCTGTTGCTTTCGAACTCCTTTGTCGTTGCCACGGCGGTATTGCATCCCACCCCGCTCTGCCATATGGCATACGTGACCTTGGAATGGCCATCCGGTTGCCGAGGGAGAGTGAAGCCAGAGAAGAATAGAAGATCAATCAAGATGTCAATCAGCTCTTCCGCCAGAGGCTTCAAGGTCTCTTGGATCTCCGCCGCGGGTTGTGACTGTTCCTTGCCCTCCTGTGCTTCATCGAACAACACTTCATCCTTAGTCGGGATTCGGCCCTTTCCCTCTCGTGGAGTCCATAAAAACCGTTCTTCCCAAGGCCCTAGGCTCTCTTTCTCGTAGAGATAGGGCAGTATACGGGTCAGGACTCTGATGCAGTTGAGGATATCGCGTTCTGGAGCTTGCTCGGGATCTGGAAAGGACGGATGATGACGTAAACTGAGGATTCGCGCTATCAAGGCTTGGATCAACGTCTCGATGTTCTCTAGGGCATTATCGCGAGTTCGGCGGATGTCGTTGGGCGAGAAGAGGCTGAACACGTCCTCGGACGACTCAGGGAGTTCCCAGAACTAAGCATCCATCAGCATCAGCATCGGTGCCAGCATCAAGCATCACCATCCGCAGCCTTGCAGCATATTGTGGGATTCGGGATCAAGAGCACCACGCACCGAGGTCCAGTAAGGATCGTGCGCCGCAATGTTGCGCTCCTCTGACAGCCTGAAAATGCCCTGCTTGAAGCCGATTTTGGAGTCGCTGGCACCCATTTCTGCAGCACAAGGCCTCGCGCCCTGCTGACTGTTTGAGATGACGTACCAAAGCCGACTGGAGCTTCTGGAGATCCACGATGAAGCTTCGCAGGGGAGTTCGTCATCAGCTGCCCATGAACTGCAGGGCGGATCACGTGTGGCGCAGGCGATCCCTGTCCCGCGGTATTGCCGGCTCTAATGCAGCCGTCCGTATCTAATCGATAAGAAAAGTTTCGATGATGAAAGTCGAGTTGCCCTTCATTGTGCTTCATTCGCGTAGCATGTGAGTTCATTCCATTGCAACTCCAGTGGTGCTCGATATACGCCCGAGTTACTGCAAGGATGCTCTTCACTTCGGAACCGAACAAATAGGCCGCGCTCCTGCTGCCTCTTGTAAGAGCACGCTGTCACAACATCTGAGATGCTTCAACCATTTCTCCTTGCCAGACCGCTGGCTCGTCCGGCTGCTCTGTGGACCATTCGCCGGCAGCCTCTCATCAGCATTGGCGCAAGAAACTTCGCAGCAACCCAGGGGCCCGATGAGAAATTATCGAAGAAGGAGCGCATAAAGCGTCGGCGTGAATTGAAAGCACAAGCAAAAGCGAAAGCAAAAGGATCGTACCTTCACAAGCCGAAGAGCGAAAAGAAGTCAAAGGATACGCCGCCCGGTCATGCGGAATCTGGAGAAACTGGAATAGCAGGGAAACTTGCCCCGGGTCACAGAAATGAAGAAGCGCAAAAGCTTGCCGGAGAATCTCATGCTGCCGGGGCGCCGCCATCTGGGGGAGTATGGACGTCACTGAAATCTCGCCTCCAATCGCCGGCTCTGAATAGGAGAACAAAGAATGCCGAGGAATTTGAAACTGAAGAGGAGGAGGTGGATGTAGTGAAGCGTGACGCTGAGAGGCCAACCGCACCAGCGCGCTCAACTGCTGAGAAGACATCTCCGGACGGACGACCCGAAAAGGGAAAACGATTCAAGGTCAAACGAGGGCTGAATGTTAAGACCATAAGACCTCAGCATCTCCAGCTATGTCCGGTTGAGGAAGACTCCCTAGTGCCGGTTCCGCAGCTCTGTCATAACCTGGATCGTGTGCTGTTCAACCCGGGCGTTTATCAGATGCAGGATGGCAGGTCCCACGTGTACAACTTCGACCCCTACCTTGCTTCCATCATGCCCGTCAAGGAATTTGACTTTGACGCTCTCAGGAGATATGTTACATCGTCCAAGGATGTCAAGCTGCGACAGCTCAGCGCCTCATATGGAATGAAGTACTGCGGCTCAACATCCAGCATGACTTCAATCCTTTCCCATTTCCATTACCTGCTCTCCGCTTGGAGAAGACCTAACTTTGCGTTCTTGTCGCGGTCAATAGAGCCCGAGTCATACAACTTCACAGCATTGAGTCGTGGCCCCGCTGCTGCTTTTGCACACTTCAAAGATGGCACCTACGCGTTTGATTCCGACAAAGAATACGATACGGAGAATATCCTGAGTTTATTGGGAAAATCGATGGAAAAGCTCTTGACCCTACCCAGAGACGACTTCGAAAAGTATCGGCGATCAAAATCCCACCAGTTGTCGGATGAAGAGAGGAATGCGCAGGACTCCTTTCACTACACGACTTTGGGAGACTTTATGATGCGGTCTCAGTTGGACGCGTACGATCCTCGCCTACCCGGCTCCGGCATGTTTGACCTGAAGACGAGAGCGGTAGTCGCCGTCAGGATGGACGTCAAGGGATATGAGAAGGGGGCTGGCTATGAGATCCGGAAGAGATTTGGCCAGTGGGAATCCTTCGAGCGAGAGTACTACGACATGATCCGAACCGTGTTTTTGAAATACTCTCTGCAGGTGCGGATGGGCCGCATGGATGGCATCTTCGTCGCATACCATAACACGCAGCGAATATTTGGCTTCCAGTACATCAGCTTGGATGAGATAGATGTCGCGCTTCACGGGACATCCGATCGACGTCTGGGTGATCAAGAGTTCAAGGCAAGCATCGCACTGTTGAATGACCTCATGGATAGGGCTACTAAAAGGTACCCGGGGCGGACACTGCGACTGCACGTCGAGACACGGCCCACCAAGGTGCCTCTGACCTACTTTTTCGTGGAGCCGGTGACGGAGGAAGAGATGACGAACACTCAGGAAGCTGGCAAATCCTCTGTGGAAGAACTGGAGCGTGAGCTTCTTAACCTCAGCGAGACTGAAAACGCAGAAGACGCCGAGGTCGCTGAGGACGCCGACCGGACTGCGCAGGTCGAACCGGAGCAGTTCGACGAGGAAGCAGAGCAGCTCCCTGACGAGTCATCCCTCAAGGACTCGCCCAACGAAGCCGCCTGGGATGCCATGATGTCGAAGGTTGAAGAGACAGTGGAAGACGAGTCCTTGGGTATTGGCTCTGTCCGAGAGGCTGTCCAGGAGGCTCTCGAGCAGAGCGGTCTTCTGAACAACAAAACGGAATTGGAAATTGAGCAGTCTCTGGATGCTATGGTGGCATCGCTCACAGCACACTCTTCAAAGATTAAGGAATTGAGAGACAGATCAGACGAGCCCGGCCAGATTACAGAGCGAGCTACGAAGCGTAACGCGGAGGATGACCTCAGTGAAGAGGAAGAGTCGACGGCAGATGATGTGCGAACCTCAGAGCATGGCGCTACCGGAGACGAGTCGGAGACGGAGAATACTTCTTTGGCAGACTTGATCATAAGGGCCACAGAGGGAATCGACAACAGGGCTCGCAACCTAAAGACGTTCCAACGCATGTTTGCTGATCTGGCTGTAGAGTCCAAGCAGCCCGACAACACCAGGTCCAGCGAAAGGAGAGGACAGACACCATCTGCAGACGAAGAGTCGAACGAAGATGAGCTAGCCGACGAGGAAGAAGACGACGGCGATGCCGATGAACCAGAGCAAAAGGATCGCGAGCTATTGGGCATGTACGTCACGATTCGCAACCAGGTGAATGGCGAGTACGTCGAGCGACCAACGGGCATCAACAAGGAGGACGACTTTGACTGGTCGGTCGAATACAGCATTACCGAGTTGCCCGATAAGAGGGCGCGGAAAATCTACTCCAAGATCAAGCAGCGGCGGAGAAAGGTCCTTACGCCGCAGTCTTCAGAAGGATGGGATTGGTACAAGATGTTCCAGGGGAAGCTGCCGGCGCTGGCGAAGAAGGGAGAGCGTTTCAGGGAACTTCGCACACAACAGGAAGCAGGCGGGCCGGTGCATGTTGCGTGGGAGCGATCGGCTCTTCCTCCGGATGCCTCTAAGCCTGCTAGCGGAGGTGGCGAGGAAGACAAATGATGATTGTACAATTACTGTTTCGGTGGCAGTGGGCAGGGAATTGCTCTTGTGTATGATAGGGATGTTCAGACTTTGCATTCGGAAAACAAGGAGATACATTGTTATATTACTCGGAGAAGCATGGTGGAATCAACGGGTTGAGAGGAGCTGGGCAATGTTTGTATGTACTTAGGTGGTAGTATTATACGAGAATGAGGCTTGAGGAGTTGTGTACGAGTTACCAAGACAGGCAAGTCATAATTACGAACAGAAATGCAAAGCCCATGCGCCAAGTTTTGACCATCTCCCTTGGGGGGAAAGTCGAGTGCTACAAACCGCAATCAAGCCCAGCCCTTTCACATGGCAGAGAACGAGTCAATCCATATGCTTGCTCGGCCGGTTCCCCTCACGCATTCCACTCGGGAGGTACTAATGTGCGGCTTGCTCAGTTGGGTGACCGAGGCTGTCAAGGAGGAGAGAAAGGTCCATGTTGGCAAATAACTCAATTCTGCAGGCAAGGGGGCTGGGCTTGGCTGGAGCATGAGCTGTCGGTGGTGGTATTCCTGCGTCCTTGGCTCGTGATGCGGCGTGTAACCGAGAGGTGAGCGTCAATTGACGGTGCATAGGGACTAGTGAAAGAGACTGGTTTTGTGTCTGTACAAATGAGTCCCTTTAAATTTGGACAAGACTATAACTCTCTTCGATTCGTTAGATCTGGATTTCACATGTATATACGATTTCCCTGTGTAGATGCCTTCTTCAGGCACTTCATGTTGGGTTAGTACGTGTAATCGACACAATCTCTCAATGTGAAGTCGGCATGCTCATGCATGCAATTATGCCCATTACATGACATGGATTGGGTCTGGTCATCAACTTGAGCAACCACTTACTCCTCTTCTTCCAAGCAAATCAGTCGCCAGCCAGCCTTCCCCGCCTCCTGATCTGCCGGACTGCATGATACCCATCTCCCTCTAATGAGCTGGTCCGTCCCGCAACATGTGTAAGGGAGATGTGTCTGATTGGATCTTTTCCTTCGGCCCTGCGTCCTTGGATGGCTCCGGAGGGGACACCTTTGCGAGGTTCTGACTGGCTGATGCCTCGGTCTTGGTATCTCTCAGCGTGGTATTGCAGATGGAGCAAGACGAGAGTCCGGCAGGTCATCCGCCCCGGGGAGCATTCTTGGCGACGTACAGGGCGTGTTCTGTGTGATCTGGAGGCTTGCGAAGAACTCCAAGAATCCGTACATGTATGGCCGAGCGGAGAAGCTCTGCTCCGGCTGTCTTGATGTTGCGATGCTACCCGTCGATGCAGACACCAACCATAAGGTACCTACATGTGCCTGGATTGGCAGTCCATTACCCTTGGACTGGCTGGGCATGGCCGTATTATATATAGAATGGAAGCCCTCCTCGGCTTAGCCCAAGGGGACTCTCCGGTTCTATGCTCTCTGAATTCCCGCCTACCATCAACTTAAGTCAGGCTAGGTTCGCATCTATTCTCAACAATGCGTGCCAGCTCGGCGCTTCGACTACTGGCCCTGGGCTTGGTCGCTCGGGCTGCGGGCTCTCCTGAGGATAGCAGTCTCTCTCCGCGAGACATCACACACTTCGAGAGAGCGCTTGAGGCTAGGGGATTGGCGGAGGATATCTGGAATCAGATCAAGAATGCAGCTACCTGCACCGCCTGCCAGGTTGGAATCACCGTCCAACTCTCCTTTACAGCAGGCTTGATACTGACATGGATGGCTTCAGGGCATTCTCGTTCTTCTCAAGGGGCTTGCCGTCTTCGGAGACGGAGCCTTCGTTGACGTGACCACTGCTGTCTGCAAGCTTGCAAATGTCAGTACAGAGGGACAAGCTCCTCTTGCATTCATACATACATGTATTGTCCTGGCTAATGCAAGTCCTCAGGTCGAAGATGACGATGTCTGTGAGGGCACCATTGCGCTCGAGGGTCCCATCATTGCCAAGTCCATTCGGAACATGGATCTCGGCTCCACGACATCGCAACTGTTTTGCGGCTCGTTCCTCGGACTCTGCCCTGAGCCAGCCGTTCCTCAGTGGAAGATACCATTTCCTTCGCCAAAGCCACAGACTGGTCGTCCTGCGCCGAGTGGGAAGAAGCCTCTCAAGGTTGTCCAATACTCAGACATCCACATTGATCCTCTATATGTGGCGGGTTCTACCACAAACTGCACCAAGCCCATCTGCTGCAGGTGAGTCGACGCTGAACAGCAAGACTTACGGCGAGAATTCGAAGAGATGGGACTGACGATGCATCATGAGAAGACCCTATACCGATGCTGACGAGCCTGGCACTTCGACCACGCCTGCTGGCCCCAATGGAGACCACAAGTGCGACACTCCCCTCAGCTTGGAATTGAGCATGTATCAGGCCATCAAAGAGACCGTGCCGGATGCAGCCCTCACCCTGTTCACGGGCGATATTGTCGACCATGCCATCTGGAACACTTCGCAGCCGTACAATGAGAAGCAGAGTTGGTCCCATTTCCTCCTGATACCTGTTGCATAACTGTGGCATGGCTGGCTAACATTGATGCCTCTCCTTTTCCTCCACAGTCTCTGACGCCTACGGGCACATGAGCCAGTACCTTGGTCTTGTCTACGGTACGGCCGGTAACCACGAGGCCAATCCCACCAATGCCTTTCCTCCCAAGTCCATCAGCAACTCCTCGCAATGGGTATACGATGCGCTGTCTGACGAGTGGACGCGCTGGGTGGGCGTTGCGGCTGAATCTCAGATACAAAGCATTGGTGCCTACTCGACCAGGTATCCCAGCGGCAACCTGAGGATCATTTCCCTCAACACCAACTTCTACTACCGCATGAACTTTTGGCTCTATCAGGAGGAGCTTGAGCGGGACCCCGATGGCCAGGTTCAGTGGCTCGTTAACGAGCTTGACGCCGCAGAGAAGGCGGGCGAGAGAGTCTACATCATCGGACACATGCCTCCTGGCGAAGGCGACGCCTTCCACGCAGGTTCCAACTACATCGACCAGGTCGTCAACCGCTACTCGACGACCATTGCCGCCATGTTCTTCGGCCACACGCACGTTGACCACTTCGAGATCAGCTACTCCGACTACAACAGCCGAGACGCGTCCCACGCCGTCATGACGTCGTATATTTGTCCCTCGCTGACGCCCACCTCGGGCATGCCCTCGTTCCGCGTCTACGACGTCGACCCGGAGACGTTTGCCGTGCTCGACACCACGACGTACATTGCCGACATGACCGACACCGCCTTCCAGACGACTGGCCCCGTGTGGAAGAAGTCCTACTCCGCCAAGGAGACGTATGGCTCCAGGCTGAGTCCCCCCGTGACCGACCCCGGCGCCGAACTGACGCCCGCGTTCTGGCATAATGTGACGGCCCTGTTCGAATCGAGCTCGGACTTGTTCGACAAGTACATCTCGCTCAAGAGCCGCGGATGGAGCGTCGAGCCGTGCACTGGCGAGTGCAAGACGCTGGAGCTCTGCAAGCTGAGGGCTGCGCGCAGCGAGAACAACTGCGTGGTTGTTTCGCCTGGTCTTCACCTCAGCAAGAGGTCGTCGGACGAGCTGCGAGGCCACGGTCACGACCACGGCCATGGCCACCAGGAGCACGACCACGAGTGCGGCATGTCGGCCGGTATGAAGGTGCTGAGCTCGTTGGCCGTGAGGAAGGATCTGCTGGATGAGTTGGAGACCAAGTATAACGAGTTCAAGGCCAAGGCTGCGACTTCGGCATGAAGGCCGCATCTGTTAATCAGATGACTGTGCTTGAGTGTACATAGACCACCTCGGATGCAACCATTGCGTTTTTGCCTTGGAGTTTGCCCTATGCCGCTCATTCCAAGTCGTTGAATCCCGGTCGTGCTGGAGTGTACAACGTTGGAGCGAAAACTGTCCAAGCTTCAGCGAATTCCAGATGAAAGAAGGTGAAGCCGGAGTCTAATAATGGAGGCCGCTGATGCGAACGAGCACGATGTCGCTGTACCGCCTGATTGCATGTTTTTGCCTGCATTCGAGCGATAGCCCAAAGTACAGTGCTCGCATTCGTTGACAGGCAATTGCGGCTCAATTGCTCAATTATCGTTCTGCAATGAAATCACAGGAGTTGCTCGCAGGAGTTCAGCAACGTCCGGTCTATTGCGATATGACATGGTCCGAGTCCTGTGAATGATGACGTACCACTACCCGGTAAACTCGTGGCTCCCTGTGAAACGCTCGGCTGTCTGGCAGCTGTGAATGTACCAGTACCGCACCTCCAGGTATTCACCGTGCCCAGGCAGTCTACCTAACCTGAAATTTGAGGTCATTCCCACCTATCCTTCTCCATCCCATTCCATTAATGCCCCAGTTCTCAGCAATCGTCACTCTTTCTTCCCTCATTGGAACCGCTTTCCCCAACACCAGCCGCGCGTCTGTCGTTGGCCCTTTCCTTTGATGTTTGCTTGCATCACGCCCGCATGCTGGGACTGCGGCCACGGCTCAAGGCGCGGCCTTCTCTGCTGGATCTGATTCGCGAGGGCAGCATCAAGGGCTCCAGCGACGGCGAGGCCAGCAGTGACAGCGAGAGCGAGGGAGAGGGCGACAGCGCCCGGTCCCCTGGCCTCCAGCAGCCTGCGGGTGCAGCCACAGGCCCTCCAGCTGCTAACGGCACCGCTGCGTCCGCTGGAGGCGCCGCCGCCTCGGGGGCCAGTTTTGGGGGCTCTGTCCATGTTAGCGGGCTCGCCCGGGCTGGTGGGACTGGCAGCGCTACATCATCGCCTCCACCCCCGAGCCCTGTGCTGTTGCCTCCAACTGCTGTCGAGCTTCCTCTGCCCGACTCTCCACCTGCATCTGCATCTGTCTCTCCTCCGCCCTCATCCCCCGACGCTTCTCCTGCCTCTGCCGACACAGAGCACGACGACGACGACGCCTCTCCTCCCCAATCTCGCACGATGCCTTCTGTATGTGCCCCTCCATCCCCCGTCGCCCGCCGGGTTCTCAGCGCCGTCACCAGCCTCGGGCTCTGGCACTTGGCGCAGACAGTCGAGCCGCAGCTGTTGGCCAGCTGGGGGCAGACGACGAGGCTGATGCCCCGCTACGTCAATCACTCACGAAGCTGACTTGATTGGCGTCACAGAAGACGACACAGCCAGATGGCGATGCCGTTCATTATGGTAAGGATGCGATGCTCGAGCGGTATATAGAGAGGCAGAGTTGCTGACAAGCTTGCGCAGGCAAGATCTACTCCATCTCAGGGTTGGCTACCTCGACAGACCTGGCATCACAATGAACCCCTTGGCTAATTAGACCGCAGTCCCGTCATTGTCGCCGAAGACATGATCGGTGTTGCCATGTACGAGCTGGTGAGGAAGCAACCTACTTCAGCCACGCTGTCCCGCCCCAGTGAGCTAACCGAGTCCAAAGGTTAAAGTTGGTCACGACAACCTCGTCGGTGAGGTCATTCGAATCAATGGCGACCAAGCCACCATTCAGGTCTACGAGGAAACCGGTATGGCGACGAGCTCTCTTTCCTTCATCCCTTACACGTAGCGAGGCCGATGCGAAGGATACAAGAATGCATACTAATCAAGCTCCCTTAGCCGGTGTCAAGGTTGGCGATCCTGTTGCGCGAACGGGCAAGCCCTTGTCCGTTGAACTGGGCCCCGGCCTGCTCAACAGCATCTACGACGGTATCCAGCGACCCCTCGAAAGCATCTCCAAGATGGCCAAGTCCATCTATATCCCTCGCGGTGTTGCCGTCCCGGCCCTCGATCGAGAAAAGAAGTGGGAGTTCACCCCTCAGCTCAAGGTTGGCGACCACATCTCTGGCGGCGATGTCTGGGGAACCGTGTTTGAAAACTCCTTCTTGGCTGTCCACAAGATCTTGTTCTCCCCGCGAGCGCGAGGTGTCATCACGAGAATTGCCCCCAAGGGCGAATATACTGTCGTCGAGAAGATTCTCGAGGTCGAGTTCGATGGCAAGAAGACGGAGTATCCCATGATGCAGAGCTGGCCCGTCCGAGTTCCCCGTCCCACCTCCGAGCGCTTGACCGCCGATCAGCCCTTCGTCGTCGGCCAGCGAGTTCTGGATGCCCTCTTCCCCAGTGTTCAGGGTGGTACCGTTGCCATCCCCGGTGCTTTCGGCTGCGGCAAGACTGTCATTAGTCAGTCCGTGTCCAAGTTCTCCAACAGCGACATCATCGTGTACGTTGGCTGCGGCGAACGTGGCAACGAAATGGCCGAAGTTCTGAAGGACTTCCCCGAGCTCACCATTGACGTCGACGGCCGCAAAGAACCCATCATGAAGCGAACCTGCCTCATCGCCAACACCTCCAACATGCCCGTCGCTGCTCGTGAGGCCTCCATCTACACCGGCATTACGGTGGCCGAATACTTCCGTGACCAGGGCCTCAACGTCGCCATGATGGCTGATTCGTCTTCTCGATGGGCCGAGGCGTTGCGTGAAATCTCTGGTCGTTTGGGAGAAATGCCTGCTGATCAGGGTTTCCCCGCCTACCTGGGTGCCAAGCTCGCTTCCTTCTACGAGCGAGCCGGCCGAGCCCAGACTCTGGGATCGCCCGAGCGGAGCGGCAGTGTCAGCATCGTCGGTGCCGTCAGCCCTCCCGGCGGTGACTTTTCCGACCCCGTCACCACCTCCACGCTCAACATTGTCCAGGTCTTCTGGGGTCTGGACAAGAAGCTCGCTCAGCGAAAGCACTTCCCTTCAATCAACACTAGCGTCTCCTACAGCAAGTATACCAATGCACTCGACAAGTGGTACGAGCAGAACAACCCCGATTTCCCCAGGCTGCGCGAGCGCGTCAAGCAGTTGATTTCCGATTCGGAAGAGCTGGATCAGGTCGTGCAGCTGGTCGGCAAGAGCGCGCTGTCCGACAACGACAAGATTACGCTTGATCTTGCCGTCCTCGTCAAGGAAGATTTCCTGCAGCAGAACGGTTACTCCGACTACGACCAGTTCTGCCCGCTCTGGAAGACGGAGTGGATGATGAAGCTCATGATTGGCTTTTACGATGAAGCGCAAAAGGCCATTGCTCAGGGCCAGAGCTGGGCAAAGGTCCGCGAGTCGACGAGCGACCTGCAGGCCAAGCTGCGTCAGCTCAAGTTTGAGGTGCCCACCGAGGGCGAGGACGTCATTGTCAAGAAGGTTCGTGCTAGGCTTGCTGCGATTCGCAAAGTCGTCCGTTGTTGAAACCGCTGCTAATGTCTGTGTCCTTTTAGTACGAGGCTATCCAACAAGAGATGCTGGACAAGTTTGCATCGGTTGCTGACGAGTAAGGGGATGCCTCGATGTATTTGTTTCTCTTCGGTTGTTTTGTAGATGTTGCGCGTATAAATGTTTGGTGCAGCTTGGGCCCTGGAGTACTGTTATACAAGTCGGAAATGCAGGAGGGTAGAAGACAGCCGGAAGACTGTGAGCCGCCGCCTAATCTTGTACTGGCTTAATGCCGATAAGCTTATGCTTCTTTATTGATCCTTTGACAATTTATCCCGGTTTCTTCTCGAACGTGTCAAGCAAGACATGGCTGTGACCACTGTAGTTCATTGAGAATACAGTGCGACTGGGGTATGATGACCTCGGACAGCACTGTGCGAAAATCATCAATTGAGCCACACACCTGTATCGGATGAATATCACCATCTCATAGGTTAATACTTGATGAGTGCGTCCGGCTTCCAGAACAATTAAGAAACAGTCGTTTCATATCCCGTTGACTTCAGTCTCAATTCCAACAATGTCCGAAGACCTCCGCGATGAGGTAGAAGCTCTCAACTCCATCTACGGCGAGGGCTGCCTCTCCCTGTCCGAGGACCAAGACGACAGCGCATCAACGACATACATCCTCCAGCTGCCCGGCGAAGAAGCCTCATCGCTAAGGCTCCAATTCCCGCATTCGTATCCCGCCGAGCCGCCGACGGTGGTGGGCACGCAGCACAGCTCGGGGGGCAAGAGGGGCGCTGGAGCGAGGGACCTGGGAGTCTTTAGGGAAGCTCTGGGGACGGTGTTCCAGCCGGGGAGCGTGTGCCTGTTTGATGCGGTGGAGGAGTTTTCGAGGAGGATTGAGGAGGAGCGGGAGCGGGAGGAATTACTTCGCCAAGAGCAGCAGCAGCATGATGATGATAACGAGGAGCCCGGTGGTGGTGGTGAAGAAGGTGTGAATGCGGCTCGAGGCGAGAGGGCGCTCAGCGGCGGCGGCGCAGAGCAGATTGATTTCGCCTCCATGGAACCTCCCCCCTGGACCGTCTCGGATGTTGTCGTGGAGAACAAGTCGACGTTTGTCGCGCACGTGGCGCGCGTTTCGTCGCCGGCGCAGGCGAAGCTCTTCCTGCAGCACCTCCTGTGGTCGGATCGACGGATCAGGGCGGCCACGCACAACATTAGCGCGTGGAGGATCCGCGGGCCGGGGGCGACGAGTTACTCGGATTGCGACGACGACGGGGAGGACGCGGCGGGGGGCAGGCTGTTGCATCTGCTGCAGCTGATGGAGGTGTGGGATGGCATGGTTGTGGTGAGTAGGTGGTATGGCGGGGTGAAGCTGGGGCCGAGGAGGTTTGCTTTGATTAATGGCGTTGCGAGGGATGGGCTTGTCAAGGCTGGGTTTGGGGATGGGAGGGATAAGGAGAAGGGGGGGAGGAAGGGGAAGTGAGGGGGTGTGGCGATGATGTTGGTGGTGAGGAAGAGAGGGGGGGGGGGGGGGGAGAGATGTTGGATGTTGGGATATGTTTGACTTGTAAATAGTGGTGGCGGCTTTAAGTTGTGACAATCTTTATATACTACTCTATAGCGGCATTGGATAGATGGATATATCGTCCTTTCTCTTGTTGACGGTGGGATCTGGAAGTGGCGTGATGGTGTTGAAAAGCATACCTCGATCCATGTCCTTTCAAGTAAGTAACCCATCTACAACTTGACTATGCTGACAATGGTTCACGATGAATACGAGCAATTTTGTATGTTGCCTTCTTTCATTTTTTGTAAATCTGCGAGAATTCTCTCACTCTCTGTCTCTCTCATCATGCGTCATGTTTCATTGCCATCGTTATCCCGACAATCCTCATCTGGAACAGTTGTGGGAAGAAGAAAAGTAAAAGCGAAAAGCAAGATAAAACCACCAAAGGACAAAACAGGCATGCTTTCCAGACAATCTCTATAACAACTTGCGGTACCATCTCTCTTCAAGGTCTTTTTTTTTTTTCCCCTCTCATCCAAATCGTCGAAGATTGTGGTTGTGAGATGTACCGACTTCTTGTGGCCGCTTGTCGCTGTGCCATTGCTATGAAGAAGCAAGCCTCTTCGTTGGTGTGAGTATCGTGTGTCCCTGCAGGGACGTGTGCACAGGCTGGGTGCAAAGAACTTATAGTATTTTGTGAAGCAAGGAGATGGAAGCCGCGTAATGAGCCTGCTCTAGGCGGTCGTCTCCTTGTTCCGGGCCTCGGGAGCCACCAGCGACTTTTCCCACTCGTCCATCAGGTTGGTGGCCGTCCTCTTGAGGTTGCGTGGGGATAGATGATGAACCACGCTAGGAAGTAGATCCTCAAGCGCCGGAGAAAGAATAGATGCATCGGCTTTCCTCGCCCTAGACGATAGCAAGTTAGCCGATCCATTTCTGCACAGAGTCCATGGAAGCACCGGCAATCCCTTACGGTTTGGCATCCTCCTCGTCCTCCTTCTCGGGAATGTCATCAATGCCACTGCTATTAACGGTAGAACCACTCCAGCGGGCAGACTTGGTGGAGACGGGCGAATCCCAGTTGAGCCAGTCAGAGTCGTCAACAGAGTCGAAACCAAGCGGTGTCCAGGAGTAATTTTTCCCTCTCCCAGTCCCAGTCTTTGGCTTCAGCTCGGGGGTTCTGTTAGCTTGGGATGTGGTCGGCGCGGCCGTACTGGAACCTTCATTACTGCTGGTCCTAGCGTGGGTGGTGGCATGGTTCGGCTTACTCGTATCTTGCTCACGAGCATTGGCGATGGCGGTCGACATGGTCCTCTGCGACTGGCCCGTCACCGGTTCGTCTCCCACGGTAATCTGGCGAATGTCCTCCACGAAGGCGCGGAATCCTAGCTTAAAGTCTTCGACGATGGAGGGGACGCCAACAACGGATGCGACGCTCTGCTGTGATCGCGGCTGCCAGGAGGATCGCTTCGCCAGGGTTGGGTCGGTGAGTTGGGCCACTCTTTGTTCCACGGACGGGAGCGTGATCGGATCTGCTTGTGTGGCTTCGTTAAGGGAGAAGACGCTCTCCGTCCGGACGGGAGAGAGCAGGGAGAGGGTGCGGGCGTGTCCGCCACGGATAACCTTGCGACGGGCCTGTGCCGGAGTGGTCTGGCCCTGGCCCTGGAGAATGTGCTTCCGACGATCCAATTCGACGCTGCGTCGTGATGCCACCAATGCATCGTCATCAATGCCGGCCTGTGAGTTGCCGAAGGGGTCGCTTCTGTAGCTGTCGCTCCGCTTGCGGTAGACCTCTTCGGATGCCCATTGCTTCTTCAGCCGTGCCAATTCCGTCTCGGCCTGTGCGAGCTCTTCCTTCAATTCCAAGACTCGCCGCTCCTGGGCCGCAATTGCTATGATGAATTCGTTTGTATTCGAAGGCGAGGCTGCGATGCTGGCAGGAGTCTCCAATGGCGTCTGCGGGACCGACGAGGCGGTAATGGCGGACGCCGTCATGATGGCCGGTGAATCGGCCAGCCTCGGGCCATCGCCCAGCGGCAGGGCGACCGGGAGCGTAAGCGAGAGGCGGTTCTTGTGGCGGGAGACGGAGGGGGAGGCGCGGGAGCGACCGCGCGTGAAGGAATCGCTCCGGGGAAGAGGTGGCGGAGGCATTGCGTGCGCCGAGTCGTCAAAGACGGACGAGGTACTGGACGCACTGTGCGATCGTGAGATGCCAGGGGAGGAGGAGGAGGAAGCGAAGGTGGCCGTCCTGGCGCGTGCGGCGGACCTGGACTCGGGCACAGGGCTGCCGGCCGCAGACGAGCGAAGGCGGATCTCGTGCTGCTGCTGCTGCGAGGCCATGACCAGATATGTCGGCAGGTTGATGCGGGCTCGTAAAGACAGGACGACTACTTGGAGCAGAGGAAGAGAACGGCTGCCATCAACGGGACGGCGGGTGTCGAAATGAGTGGCTGGAGCCCTGAGGCACCGATAGTGAACGAAGACGACGGCTACTCGGACAAGGAGCGCTCTGTGGTGGTCCTGGCTTAGCAGCTGGTATTCATCGAGGAGAGGGCGAGCGCTGCGGTCGACGATGCAGATTCCAAGGTGCAGGCCGCTCATGGGGCAGCCGATGCTGATAAGGAGAAGGAAAATCGGACGCTCCCGCTCTCATAATCGCACCGGCTGCGGAGCCCTGGCCAGGCCTTGTCCAGTCCTTGTCCAGTCCTTTGGGGGGCAGATGCGAGGACTGGGCGCTGTGGGTGCCGTTTCGTTTCAAGGGAGGCCCGTCGATTGGACGGCCAGCGAGCAGCCGGGGTCGCCTTACCCAGAAAGAAGCCCGGGGACGCGACAGGGGGTGCTTCGTCGACGTGGACCGGGAGCCTTTTTGTCAACAGACGGCGGTGCTGGTGCTGTCTGCAGCTAGGCTGGCGTGCTTGGTGGCTCTAGTCGTCGGGTCCCCCAGCAGATGTGGCGGTGGGCGATAGTAAGGTATATGTAGGTAGGTAGGTAGGTATGTGTGAGGTAAAGTAAACAGAGGCTGGGCCTGATCGTGTGTAAACACAGGGAAGTCGTATTATGTATGCGGGTCGACGAAAGGGCGAACAGGTGATGGATTTGCTGGCGGGCTGGCGGCGCTTTGGATGCCCAAGAAAGAGAGAGAGAGAGGTGAGGGGGTTTGTTGTTCCCTTGCTGATGACGCTGGCTCAAGAGATCCGCTTCTGCTGCCCTCGGCCAAGAGGGGGGAAACCCAAAGCTGTGTCTCAACAAAAGGCCAGGCGAGATTCGTTGGCGAGAAGCGGAACCGCAGAGTGTCGTGTCGCAGCCCTGGTGAGAGTTGAGCCCTGTCGGAGATGCGTCTGTGATACCAGACCGTGGCTGCACGATGAATCCAAGGGTACCGGTGTCACGGTGGCACAAGTCGTGGAATGTAAGTCACAGAAGAAGAGGCTGCAAATGATGTCCAGGTCGTCCTTCCTTTGTCACTACCTTACCTCAGACCTCTTCGTCCAGGTTCCATATAGCCGCTCGGATGCATACATAGTCGTACTTGTACTCGCCCAAGGTCAGACAATCGGGCTCCCTTGCGGAGGCGTCAACTGACTTGCACGCTGGAACCCGAAGCCGCCAAACCCGCCCAAAGTGGTGCATCTGCAGTGGATCGACTGAGGTGTGGTGGTTGCTCTCAGGGGCTGGCGGGGTGGGGGGCGCAGCCGTGAGGTGCCCAGGTGGTGCTTGAGGCGCTTGTGCCACTGGGCGTTAGCGGGTAAGCTCACCATCATGCCCGCTAAGCTCCCACGTTTAGTGGCTCGATTGGCCCTGTACATGAGCACCTCACTCTGCCCGCTTCGCCGGCTGTTCTGTCGACACCCTTGGAACAGCCGATGGGATGGCCCTGGATGTCGCCGGTAGCAATCTCGGAGTACACTGTACCGGCAATGACGTACCGCTCACTGCTCCATGATCGGTACTAGTACGAAGCATCTGCTCGCCGCTCGATGGCCGCATAACAACAGCCCGGCAGTTTTGTGCTTGTTCTCGCCATGGAACAACCTTGGAACAGGCCTCAAATCTCCGCGCAATAATATGATCCTCTCGCCAGCCTGGACGCGCGGCGCTGCCGTGTTTCGCATGCACTTCCCTGCATCTCCTGCAATAACCTTCGAGATTGTCACGATCATGCCCGCCTTTCTCTCGGCTTTGTGACTCGTTTCTTTTGCGCTGGTCCCGCGCCTCGAACAAGCTTTCTGCCTTCTCCACCAGCCTGCTCTCCCCAGAGCGTCGGAGGGCTGCAGCCCGTCTCACGTGCAGGCCGTTCATGTGACTTCCCGTGAGTCTCGCGTCGCGTGCCTCGAGATCCTTGTCACGCCTCTGGCCTGTCGCTTCCATGTGGGTGGAGATCGCGCACACCCTCTCGCTCGCTCGGCAGCTGATGTCCTATTGCGCTGCCCAAAGCGCTGATTTTCCCCAGATGCAGATCGTGATCACGGGCATCTTCTCTCTTTGCATGGGGCCATCTGCTAGATTTACGAGCCGATGAGCTTGTCTCACAGCCTTGCCGATCCAGCCTCGCCCGAAGGGGAGCTGAGGTAGCAGCTGGCTGTTCCTACCGTTTCGACTCGCCCGATCGTTCTACTCGTTGATTTATCATTTGCGCACAAGGTATCGAAGGATATATTGTGACATGTCACGCGTCGACATCACGACGATATGCCGCTGCCGTTCTCCCTGGTCTGCGACTTGTTAGATGCATCCTACGCACGAGCAATAGATCGCAAGCCAACTGCTAAAACTGTCGCTGTCTGGTGCTCTCGGCATTGCAGCCGTATAAATGCGTCGGACACCAACCTTGCGGCGTTGTTGTCCACCCTGCTGCCCGAAAAGAGGACGGACAGGGTGTACTGTATACGAGCAAACGGTCTTGAGAAGCTCATCGGACGCAGCTTGATGCTCGGCGCCTCTCGACTCAAGGAACTCGCACTTTATAAACAACCCGGCCTGGATTTGGATCTTGCCGATTGTGTAGAGCGTATCTTGACTGTCACTGTAAGCTACACTATGCTTCAACCGGCTCGACAATGAAGACGGGCATCTGATCCATTTCTAGCCGAACCCAACTCTTGCAGAAGGACTTCAAGTCACTGTCGAAGAGATTGACGAGACTCTGCATTCCGTTGCGGCCAAGGTCAAATGGAGCTCGCCATCGATACGATCTTCAGAGGCCAGTCTTGTTGAAACGCCAGGCCGTGAAGGCTTAGAGGCATTATATAGGCGACTCTCTGCGAAAGAAGCCAAGTGGCTCACGCGGCTGATTCTCAAGGACTTCCAGCCTCTCGTCTTCGATGAATATGCGCTCTACCGCTCTTTTGATCCCCTGTTACCGTTGATCCTGAAAGTTCGTGAAGACTTTACTACCGCTATCAATACTCTGCAGCGGCTCAAGGAAGAAATGCCCTCTCCGAGACCTGGCACGTCATATGCTGATCGAAAGTCTCTATCCTCTGTCAAGCCACAATTGTCGGTAAAGGTAGGGAGACAGCAATGGCACAAGGCCCGCAGCATGAAGCATTGCCTCCAGATGTGCAAGGGCTTGATGAGCGTGGAAGCAAAGGTGGATGGAGAATACTGCCAAATCCATGTCGACGTTAGTAAGGGCAGACGCGGTATTCAAATCTTCTCCAAGAGCGGCAAAGACAGCACCGAAGACAGAGCCGGGCTGATCGGGTAATTACATTTGAAGATGTATCATCAAGAGAGCGGAAGCTGATCAGTGATACAGGGCCATCATGAAGTCGTTGGCGATAGGCAACGCCAGATGTCATGTCAAGACAGAGTGCATACTGGAAGGTGAACTGGTAGTATATAGCGAATTGGTGAGCTGCCGGCATAGTCAAAAGAATGTGACAATTTTATGGCTAACATCGTGCTTGCAGGAGAAGAAAATTCTACCCTTTCATCATATTCGAAAACACGTCACCCGTCGCGGTTGGTTCATGAACACAGAGCAAGATTCGCCGTAAGTCCCTTCTGTAGTTGCGATGGCCGATGGGAAGATACCTGTATCCTAATAGCACCAGTCCGAGGTCCTATGAGCACCTGATGATTGTCTACTATGATGTCCTACTTCTCGACGGCCAATCACTACTAAACACTCGGCACTCTGAACGGTTCAGGTTATTGGAGAAGATCGTTCACTGCGACAGAGGACAAGCCGAACTCGTACAGCGGCAACTCATCAACACCAATCACCCCATGGCAGCTTCAGACTTGCGAAATGCATTTGCCAAAGTTATCAGAGAAAGGGGCGAAGGCTTAGTTCTCAAGGCAGACCAGCCCTATTTCAACTTTGAGAATGATGCGCAGCCATTCACAAACCGCTGCATCAAGCTCAAAAAGGACTACATCGGCCGCTTTGGTGAGGTTGGTGATTTCGCCGTAGTCGGGGCCGGATTCGATGCGGCCAAGGCGAGGTCATACAGTATCGACAATCTCAAGTGGACGCACTTCTATGTTGGCTGCCTTGACAACAGGGAGGAAGTCAAGCGATGGAATGCAATTCCGGAGTTTACTGCCGTCAATGTCGTTGAGCTCAACGAGACCATGCTCAAGTCATTCCTACTCTATGCGAACCCGAATTCAGTGCCTGTGGAGGAGAATGTCGACACCAAGGTGAAGCACGCCGCCGGAGCCCAGCCAGTAGCGATGGCCATGGCATTCACAAATCCGCCCGTGTTCGATATGCGATGCTTCAGCTTTGAAAGAGCATCTAGCACTAACTGGTGGAGCTTACGGTTTCCGTCTGTCGCCAAGATTCACTTCGACCGGGATTTCTCTGATGTGCTGTCCTTTGACGAGCTACAGAAGATTGCCGAGGGCGCCACATCTGCCCGCGACGTAGAAGACAGCCAGGAGAACCTTGCGTGGATCGCCAGGCTGGAGCAGGCTGATCCAAGGGGACTGGCCGTTGACGCTGCTACGCAGTTGACGGCAACGACCATGCCAACCCCGTCGCCGAGACGAGCCTCTCATAACTCTTCGGGTTCCCAGCCGCTGATCAGACATCTTACCGACGGCTTTCTGGAACGATCGGTAGGCTCGGTAGATGCGATGCCTCCGCCTCCCCATAAACTGGCTGCTTCACAGCCATCTCCCGTCACAGATCTGTCGAAAGCCGGCCTGTCTGATACTCACAAACCGAAGCGGCCTGCATTTTCGGCGGCTCTGTTCCCCCCAGCAAAGAAATCCCGCATGGATTATGGGCATAATGAGTCGAAGCCATTTTTACTGGGACCCGAGCTTGAGTCCGAGTCGCCAAAACGGCGTCCCTTGGGGGAAATTGATGGTAATTCTACATGTACGCAACAGCTGCGGACGTTAGCGCCAGCCCCTGCCGTTCGTCTGCCCGATGACGAGAATCCAACAGTCGATTCCGGGTCTGCGCAGTGTCAGAAGCAGAAGGGGGGCTCTACAAGTGTTGAGCTTGCTGTCGAGCAGCTGTTGGAGTCGTCATCTTCTCTTCCGCCATTACACGACAGTGCTATCATCATAGCAGATAGCGAGGGTGAAGACGAGGCTGACAGCGATAATGATACCCCGCCTTCACCCTGCACACATCGCGGGCAGCGCAAAAGCGATGCTGAAGACAAGCATCTAGATCAGACATCCCAGCAACCGAAGGACCAATGTAAGTATGCTGGCCTTGAATGCCAGCTGACCGATCGTCTCATCTTACTCCCCAACTACTTCTCGGATCTCAAGGATGTGGAGCCCCTATTCCGGGCACATGGACTTGCGAATATCATCAGAGACGCCGAAGCCTGGATCCAAAACGACGCAGTGGATACTTGCCCGCTGGCAAACAGTCAAACGGGTCGTAACAAGATTCTGTTTGTCGATACGGTTAACAAAGAGGCAGAAACGAAGGCTCTACTTTCGAAACTGGAAGATGTCCGCGAAAGCATCTCGGAAGAGAGACGGGAATGGATAAGCGTCTTTGACTGGCGAGTTCTGCATCACCTCGCCATATTTGAGGACGCAGAGACTACGAAGAAATATTACGATGGTTTTCATGATCCTTGGCGGCGTTGGTACTCTGGGTTGGTATGAGAACATATTTCGGTTACAACCATCAAACATTTGGCGTTTATGAGAGATATCCAACTTCTAGATTTTATCAATATATAACCCTTACGTATCCTTCTTCTCATCATACAACGTCCCATAGCTAGCCTTCAATCTCATAAACAGATGCTCACTCGCCGTCATAACCTTCCTCTCCGCATACGGATTCTCATTCGGTGCGCTCGCATCCGGAACATAATTCCTCACCCTATCGCTCGGCACCGGCTCCAGCGGCACCGCTCCCCGCGGATGGCAAAAGAAAGCAATAGAGTACCGCGGTCCCGCGCTCGTCTCGCCCTCAACCTTGCTTCCTCCATCCTCCGAAGGGAAGACTACCCTATGAACGGTGCTCCTGAAAAGCCCATTCGTCCAGTAAGACAGCAAGTCGCCGATGTTGATGAGAATAGGGGGGCTGGGATCGTTTTCTGAGCCCGGCGGGCAGACGGGGACTGGCGCCCATGAGCCGTCCTTCTTTTGCAGTTCCAGGCCAGCCTGGCCTTTGAGGCGGAAGAGCAGGGTGATGGAGCCGTAGTCGGAGTGGGCGCCGGCTCGGACGTCGTCGCTGGAGCGGGAAGTTTGCTCGGGGGGTGGGTAGCGGAGGAGGCGCAGGATGGAGCTGGATTCGCCGTTTGTGCTGTGTGCTGAGGAGAAGAAGTCACCGACCTGATGGGCATGAGTCAGTTTCAAGATGCGTCAAGAATATAATTAGTTATTGGCGCGAACTCACTCCGAGGCCAATTCCCAGGAGGTGTAGCAGCTTCCGACAGAGCTTGTGACAAGAGTCTGCAAAGGCGCTGATTTGGGGCTCGTCGCCGGCGATGGTGGGTGGGAGAGGCTGTTGGGCCTTGCCATTGACGAATTCGCCAAAGTTGAAAGCTCTGTATCATTGTCAGTAGAACATTATGGGATATATGTCCGCGCAGTGGCAGGAATAAGGTTGAGCTCACTCTTTGAAGTCTCCGACCTGGTGGGATGAGGGCACGATACCGTCAGTCAACTCTCTCCATGATTGTTACCAAGATTTGGTTAAGTGTACCTTTTGATGTTTGGGATCTAGAGTCTCCGAGTGCATGCCAGACCAGCCGCGATTGTTGGTCTGGATGGTGCACGCCTGTTTTTCAGCGAGGGGAGCATCAAACAGCTTCTTGGACTACTTGTGAAGGAATATAGGACAACGGTCAGTAAAAGTTTCTTCATGTTTTCGTCCAAAAGCTTTCAGGAAGCCGTACCAATGCAAAAGCTCCATCGATGCTGTCGGGGGAAATGTCAGCCCCGAGGTTTCTGATGTAGATGAAGCCGTGCTCGTGAGCGGCGTCGACGAGCTGCTGGGCCACGGCGGCTTGGTCTCCTGATATGTCGATGATGGGGATGTCTGCCGTGACGGCCATGATGTGTTGTTGAACGTCCTAATGGGGGAGAGTTTTACTAGAGTGAGATTGCAATAGCAAAGAGCATGAAGAAAGCGAGTCGTAGTTGGGGGTATATTACCTATGACAAGCCCAGGTTGAAGTATAATCTCACTGGACAATTCCAAGCATGGTCGGGTGCTGTTCCGAGGCTGCTCTACTGTGATAAGGTCAGACCCCGCCATCAGCCTGGAATGGCTGCCCTGTGCTGTAGGAACATGTAGCGGGGTCGACACAGCTCGGGGCTTCCCGCTAGTAACTGGAGAGCTCCCCT
This sequence comes from Trichoderma reesei QM6a, assembly GCF_000167675.1. Classification (NCBI taxonomy): domain Eukaryota; kingdom Fungi; phylum Ascomycota; class Sordariomycetes; order Hypocreales; family Hypocreaceae; genus Trichoderma; species Trichoderma reesei. Next base: position 501,851 of record NW_006711154.1, on the reverse strand, counting down.
GTAGGGTCAAAGGTCCAGGCTGGACGGACTTCAAAAGACGAGGAGCATCTGGGCAACCAAAGGGGGCATTGAGAAACACAAGGTAGACGCTCAAGTCCTCCAGAAGGTACAACTTCATTGTGCCATTGGTTTTTCAAACAAGAAGCCAAGTCGAAGGCGTACATCAAGCTGCTTTACCAAGCCACAACCCAGCTTCTGTCTCTCTATGTTTCGCACATGTTCTTTGGTTGTTTGGGCAAGGTAGTGCCTACTGGACCCCATATGAAGCGCCACAAACACTGTGGATCAGGGGGGAAAGCGCCCCCCAAATGGCCCCCAGTAGACACAAACACTGGGCGCTTACCTCTGCAATGCTACCGTGCAGAACCCAACTCAACACTGTACCCATTGCCGCACCTTGCCTGATTGACTCGCTTCCGATTCCTCCTTGAACCAGCTCTGCTTTCCCTCACGCAGGGCTGAATACCGAACTCATCCATCGATTCCTTCTCGGGCGCGGCTGCTGGGGACGTCATCGTCTGTCCGTCTCGCTGCCTCTCTAACCGCCTGTCTCTCTGTTTGTCTCTCTCACGGGAAGGGGGGAAAAGGCCTGCTGTGGCTAAGCGTTACCGCAGCCTCTCGTCGCCAGCGTCCTGCTTGCTTTTTCTCCAACGATCCTTGTTTGGGTTTCCTCGTTTCTTCGCCACCAACCTCCGGTTGCGCGCTGGTAGACGACAAATCGCTTCGATCTCGATTTTTGCCCTCTGTCCAACACTCTCAAGAGCCTGTCGACGACGCCCGATTGTTCCTCGCAACTCAGCCGCACGTTTCCAGAGCTCGCTCTGGTTCCCACGTTTCTGTCCGTTTGACAACCGCGGGTGTTCAGCCTCGTTTCAGAACAGCTCATCTACCCCCGCCATTCCGAGTCGCATACCGAAACCGACAGCCATACGCCCGTTCTTTGCGAGAAGACTTGTCCAAGATGCCTTGTAAGTTCTTCTTAGCCTTCACAGAGCCACTCTCAAGCCCAGCGAAACACTCCCGTCGCCTGCGCGTGACTGCTGTTGCGCCACATGTCATTCTCGAACTGGCCTGCCACTCTCTTTGGAGCCATCATGGTTCTCGCCAAGGGAGTACGGTCGAGACTCCATGACAGTTCGCTGTTTGAAGCTTCTTGCCAGCCCAATTGGCAACTTGAACTCCTGCTCAGTGGCATTCGATGCTTCTCTCGAGACGCTGCGGCGGCGGGAGTCACATGCCCATACTCGTGCCATTCTGGCTGTTGATAGACATTTTCCGGAGCACTCCAAACTAACTTACTTTTGTCACAGTCCTTGTGGAGGATTCCTGGATCAATAGCCAGGCAAAGTACGTGATCTTTCTCCCACCAAGTACCGAACGACGGATACTGATTGCCTGTCAATTAGCACACATGAGATTGCCGAGCTCGAAGATTGCTCCATCGCCGTCGATGCCTCGTACTACTTGAGCCTCCTTCTAGACACCGAGCCTGCTCACGAGCCCCTGCTTTCCGCACTCGGCGGCTTGACGGGTATTCAAGTCCATATTCGCCAGAACCTTGACTTGTGGGACAAGTTCAGAATCACCCCCTTTTTCATCTTCAACGGCCAGTCCATTGTTGGACAAGACGAGGTCACTCTCAGACGCGGTAGAGCTGCGAACCAGAAGACAGATGAGGCATGGGGGCTTTATTCGCAGACGGAGGCTGAACAGGCCGTCGCTGCCTTTGGAGCCAACCCTGGTATGTCCTCCCCTCTCGGGTCTTCGCCTTGCCTTTGACTGTAGCTGGGACAGGCTCACTAACTTGGCTATGAAAAAGGTGCTTTTCTGATCCAGAATCTGTATCCGCTACTTCAGAGTATCCTGAAGGAGAGGGGGTTGCACTTTTTGGTGCCTCCCTATAACGCTTGCGCTCAGGTTCGCCTTGCATCCAAGACCCAGTGCGGTGTGCGATAATGTCTAACACTTGGAAAGCTTGCCTACTTCGAGATGATCAACTCGGACCAGTGCGCTGGTGTCATGGGCCCCCAGGAGCTGCTTCTGTACCCCATCCAGGATTCCGTCATTCGAAACATTGACTTCATGGCCGGAACAGTGACAGCCATATCCAAGAAGAAAGTCATGCGCGTGCTGGGGGTTAGTGAGCCCATGTTCGTCGACGCCATGCTCATGACAGGCACCTCGTTTCTGGCTCCATTCCCGCCACTGCAGGACACAGCGATGTATCCGAATCCGTTTACCATTATGGATGCCGTAAACATTCTTCGGACGTCGGAGAAGGCCGTGGTTAACGCCTGCGCATCTTTCAACGACATCTTGCAGGCGCAGGACCCCAACTGGCTGGACAAGTATCGCAAGGCTAGGATGGCTGTCCATCATTTCATCTACATCAGCGAAAGCGGCGAAGTCAAGGTTAACGACTTTGACCGTCTCACAAAGGACAACCACGAGTATCTCGGCCTCCAGATGCCGGCAGAACTGTTTCACTACCTCAACACGGGGCTTATTGGGGCTCGTATTCTGAACAGTATAACGCACGGTCAGATTATTGTGTTCCCGACTCTGGATGGCAACGCTTCGGATGAATACAAGAAGCTGGTGACGAGTCAAATTCTTCCCATCAAGGAGCAGACGTTCGGCCTTGTCATACCCCGGGTCCACCGAGGAATTGGCCACAAGGACATCACCATGAAGGTTTGGTTCGATCCCAAATACTCGTACACCTTGAACCACCGCTCTGCTCAACCGCCTCCCTCGCAAATAGTGGGAACCTGGGACGTCAAAGAGCAGGATTTGCGCCGATTCTTCCCTGCGGACTTCGCCGGTCCCATATACCTAGAGGTGCTTGCGCTGGCGAAACAGGACTTTGTGGAGAAGACTATTTGCAGAGGAAAGCCCATCCGCGGTATCGACAGCACCGATATGGTGGTATCAGTCGCCATCTGGCGATTCCTCCACCTCAGGGGCTATGTTGACGATTCCCACAAACTGACCAACTGGGGTAATGCCTTGGCAACCACTCTTCTTGCCATAAGGGATGCCATGGAGGAAACAGTACCGGGCATCGATGAGGCTGCTCTGTTGGCGTTTGAGCTGCTTCGATTTGGGCTTCTGAGCGGCAAGTACCGTGAGGGTGCCCCTGGTATGCCCCGCAAGGGAACCGACGAGGACAAGGCAAGCGTCATCCTTATCAGCCAATGTGCCTCACTGCTGAGGCTGAGGCACCAGGTGTTCGGATACACCGGTCCTCTGAACAAGAGTCTGCTGGGCTTCCGCGCTCTGTCTACCACGGTGCGCGAGGCTGATCGAGACTTGATCGAGGCCATTGTCGCATCCATGTTCATGTACGGCCAGTGCCAGCGCGAAAGGAACGACCAGCTGGAAATCAGCCAAAGGTATGAGACCCAACCCTCTTGTCGAATCTGAATGGTATGTGATGGCTAACCGCGTCCAGGCTACCTTTCTCGCAAGAGCCGCACATTGGACTGGGCATTGCGGCCCTGACCTTTTTCGATGAAGACGACGCCGAAGATAGCAAGGAAGCGCGAGCTGCTCGGCTGCAAACGTTCCCAAGCACCTTTGTTCCCCTGTCCGAGGCACTCCCAGAAGACTTGCGTATCGCCGTCGACTTCGTCAGCGCCCTCAACCAGGGCGTGCAGACGCTTGATGTGAACTCACTCCCGGCAAAGGAGAAGGCTGCCTGGACAAAAGCCCAAGACTACATCAACGCCCGACCATTTTAAGGACGCAACGTTGAGCGCTTCGCAGACCGCTGGAAGCAATCAAATAATTTATCAACCACAAAAACTTGAAGCAGTTTGCAATGTGATGGATAGCTTCTTTAGATACCACCCTACACCGCGTTACATATCCACGATCATCCACAAACAGTTACACCATAGAGTTGAAGGTATTCTTGGGGGATTCGATGGGACAAGAGACTTACTAATACTTCTGGACGGTGCTCCCAGTTCGTTCATGTCTCGATTTCAGGGCGGTTTGTGCAACGAAAAGATTCTGCGAGGGAAGGGGAGGGCGGGCATTAAAAAGTTTTTATACTCATAGCCGATGGCATGTTCTTTGTGAGCTTGGAGCCAGAAGGGGAGAGACGCAGCTGTTGGGGATGGGGGGCTGGGGTTGGGGTAGGAAGTTTCCGAAGGGCGAAAGTTTAGGGGTTGAGGGAGAGTATGTGCAAACCAAGAAGCTTAGATGGCAAGCCATCAGCGTGTTTACTCGCAGGTAGCACTTCGTGGTATCTGATGTCACCTTGGGAATGGTCATGAGGATGTTTGTAGGGGTGGGGAGGCATCGAGGCTTGTTCAGGGGCTTTCCTGAGGTCCGGAGGGTTTCTAGAACCTCAGCCTATCCCCCCACCTCGGCACTCCGTACATAACCATATATAACAAAAGAAACTTAGAAAATAGCAAGAAGACGAAAAGTTCAATATGTGGAACAATGACACAATTCCTGCAGTTTCTCTGATTCAAGCAGCACAAGGCATTTGAACGGGGTAGAAACAAGTCAGTGCCACCACGGATGTTTCACATGCAGGCTTCCGGAGAGATTTTGAATCAGAATAAGCTCTGAGTGTCTGTCTCAGGTACTAGGCTAAGAAAGAAGGTTGGAGATGGAGAGCCAGGTTTATGTCGCATTGTATCCTATGTGAGCAAGACGCTACACTAGATTATATCCGTCAATTCGCTGAAGACATCATCTATTGTAACAGAATTCCCCAAGAGGAGAATTACCTCATGATGTTGCTGTATGAAGATTCACTTTTGACTTGAAGCAAACGTATTCATGAGAAAAATAAAGTATTGTTGAAGAAGAAGAAGAAGATAGAAGTTGTATGTATTAAATAAATCGTTGACTCGAAGTTTTCCTCCTCTTTTCGTTTCCTTGTTACAAACCCCCGATAACCTCCCCCGTCCCGGAAATCACCGATCCATTTCCTCCTCTATGAAACAGTAATGGCAATGGGGCCGGCGAGGGTAATGTCATCGGTGAGAGCACCCGTCAGGGGCCCGGCGCTGGAGAGAGACAGATACGTAATGCCGGCAACACCCTCGGGAATCGTGCAGCCGTCGGTGGCGGAGAAGGGGGTGAACTTGGTGCCGCCAGGGACGACGCCGCCAGAGGTAAAGGCGCAGAACTTGGCGCCGGCGGCAGCGTCAGACTGCAGCTTCACGACGGAGTTGACGGTGGTGGGATCGCTGGGGTTGGCCAGCTTGAGGGTGGGGAAAGCGGTGAGCTTGATGTTGGAGTCGCTGGGGCAGGACTTGATGAAGGGCGCAGCGAGGGAGAAGACGGCCTTGGGGCCGAGGGGGGCGTCAAAGGCCTGGGGCACGGCCTTCTCGCCGCTGAAGACACGGATGGAGCTCTGGTGGCGAGCCTCGATGGTGAGGATCGAGCCGGCAACGCCGAGGATGGCGGGAGAGGCCAGCAGGGGAGCGGCGCCGAGGTAGGCTGAGATGCCAACGTTCTCGAGAATGGCGGCAGTTTGGACCATGGCCGCAGCAGTCGTGAAGCCAAAGTCGTAAGTGCAACGCTGGACGGGCTTGACGCCGTTCTGTGCCAGCGAGGACTGGAGAAGGATGACGTGCTCGCCTTCTGTGAAGCCAATGTTCTGGAGATCCGTGATCTGGTCATCGCTCAGACCCAGAGCCTTGAAGTCGGAGGCGGGAAACTTGGCGAAGCCCTCACGGTAGAAGGACTCTTCGAGATTCTCCAGAGTCAGGGCACTGCGAGAGCTTGTTAGTCTACTTGTTGACTTATAAAGAGATTTGGAACTGTAGTGGAACGCTTACAATTGGAGAATATCAAAGTCTCCGAGGCCCAGAGCCTGGGCAGCAGCATTCTGCCTCTTGGCAACAGCATGGTACTCCAGTTGTCGTTCAGAGAACTTGGGCACTGAGGGAAGAGCGGCAGCAGTAGCAGCCAGCAGGGAAACAACAGCAGCTTTGAAGGAAGGCATCTTGGATATTGTTTCTTCGTCTCTTTCGTTGATTTCTTTTGATGTCGGTCTCGTCAGGTGTTAAACCAAGTGGTCCAGCCGTGCGGAAGAATTACACAAAAAAAGGATCGAAAAGAGTGGAAAGTGGTGTAGTCAAAATCGAGTCAAGCGAAGAGAATGGAATAAACGAAGGGTATACCAGCAAAAGCAGGCCAGCGGCTTTTTGACAACCCACGAGATGAAAGAAAGTGAATGAGAGACGGATCGGAGCGGAACGATGGAGATCAAGAAGGGAAAGGGAAACAAATCTCCAAGCAGCGCGTTTCGACAGTCTTATATCCCAGAGCCAGCTGGGTGGGAGTGAGGTTGCCTGTATGGTCCGGCCAGTGGAGGGTTGCCCAAGTCGGTATAAGTGAAGAGACAATAAGCCCCCCAGGGGCCACCGCAACGTGGGACAAACAGCCATTGGCGGCTCCATGAGGATCCGTTTCTTCGCTTCACCACGTCCAGCAAACCCCCCCAAATGGACGGACCCGGGCCTCAAGCGCCGTACACTTTCCCCCCTTGCTAGACAACAAGCGACAGGGCAAAGGTTAATAGACAAAACAAGGGCCCGGAAGCTGCCAGAAGCGAACCTTCATCCCAAGCTAACACCCCCAGCTTTTGCTCCCCCGACAGGGTCCAGTTGAACTAGCTCAACCCCCCGTCCATAGTCCGAAACGAATCTGACACAACGCGCAAAAGCAGCGCCCCCGGAGCCAATCTCTTCCGCCTCTGCAGAGGGGCGGCTGCAGCCAGGTCGTTTTAACTTTAATTATTATCTTCTTTCTCTGCTCTGCGAGCTCAAGGGGACGGATCACTTCTGGGCCTTCGTTAGCGCAATGCGTCATGACCGCGGGAGGGATGCTCATGTCGCACGATGGCAGCGGCCGGTTGCAGAGCGTCCCACGACTCAGGACGTGCGCGGGTTTCTACTTGCCATCGTGAGTGAAGCCGGTCGAGGAGGGAGGAGACGGCTTATCGTAGTGTTGAGGCGGGGCGTAGATGGCAATATTCAACTGCAGGTGAGCCGTTGTTACGAGGCTGTTTGGGTGAGAGTTGATCGGAAGAAGCTTGCTGCAGCTGTGATTCTTCGTGTAGAGGTAAGGAAGAGAAGTTGGCGCCTTACTAATCGGCACCTGCCTCTGTTGCAACAGCAATACGTTCGTTGGCATCATACCTCAGGTAGGAAGGCACGGAGAACGGAGAAATCTCAATTTCCTCCTCGTGCCTGAAATGGCTTTGGGTAAGTCACCTTTCGGTTAGATTCCATGAGCAAGACTCTGTGTAGGTACTAGGTAGGTATCTTAGGTAGGTAGTAGGTAGGTACCTACCTAGTCGGACATCCATATCAGCGAAGAGGCAAGACGAGGGACGATCTGGTATCAGATAGACGCCGCCCTGGACACCATCAGTGATGCCGCTCATCATCAAATTTGCTCATAATCTGCTCCGACTTCTTCACCAAACGACGCCAAAGCTCTACCTAAGCCTCGTGTGCCTTACATACATACCTACTCTATGGTACATGACAAGGCCACCCTGCTGCCCGGCCCCTGTTCCTGTTCCTGCTCCTGTCTCGCAGAGTGACAGAGCATCCTTCACCCGGCTGCCTCCATGCCTGCCTACCTACCTTAGTCACTTCCCTAGCACCCACCACCTTCAACTGTTTCCATCAAATGTTTCAACTGTCTCGGAACTGCCCCCAGCCGGACACTCACTCGGCATCAGATCGCAGTCAGCACGTGCATCCGTCACTCGCTCGGAAACCGCTCAGGTAATACGTGCAAGCATGTGGGCAGGGTATGTAAACGTAATGCTCATTGCTCCATCTCCCTCTGTCCACTAACAGCCTATATCAATCATATCTCATTCTGCTTCACCTCGTGCCCGATTCGCTCTCATGCCTCAATTACATCAGTGTGCTTTTCAGGTCTTCATCGCCTTCCGCAACATCAAAGGCATCGCCTTCGCAACCATTACACCGATGCTGCCATAAACCGTCCTCCCCGACCGTGCCCGATAATATATAGGTGAATATATATATACCTCGCGTCGCTACTATGGTAAGCAAACCCCATCGATAGCCTGAGCACGTCCATTGGCTATATCACTCTGCCATCTGCATCCTCACATGCACTTCCGTGGCTGGGACCGTCCAATCTACAACGCATAGGGGTTGAGAGACCGAATGGTAAGGCAACTATTTGATGTCTTCATGTTAGCAAAACCAATCATTCGAAAACAGCTTCAAATCACGGTATAACTTACGGTGGGCTCTTGGTAAGGTCCGTCTTGAGAATAATGGGAACCCGGGTCATCTCAGTCACGTCTTGGATGTAGTCCCCACCCTCCTCGCGTAGAGTGAACAGCTTGAGGTACTTCTCCTTGTTCGTCAATCGGGTCTCCACGGCCTCTGCGATGGGCACCTTGGAATCGGATCGAGTGCGGTGCAGAGTTCCAGCGTTGGAAGTTGAGCGTGCCGGGGATCCCGGAACACTCTGTGTAGGTCGCTCAGCCAGCGATGCTCCCGCCATGGCTTCAGTCACATCCGAAGTATCGTCCTCGTCGTCATCAAACAGGGCGTCGACATCGTCCGTGGAGATCGTGCCGGTAACGGTCTGCTTACGAGCAGCCTCCTCTCGCTCCTTCTTCACTCGCTCAGCCTCTTCCGCCTGTCGAGCAGCGGCGAGCGCGTTGGACATTCTCATGGAGGCCGCAGCCTTGGGTCTCTCATCTTCAGGCACATACGCGGAGCTGGGAACGCCCTTCTCCCAGTAGAGCTCCAGGACACGCTTCTCCTTTCGAAACTCAGCCTTCTTCAGCGGTAGCTGATCACAGTGGACCCTCTTCTCGAAGCCCCACTCGGGAATCAGCACGTCGAAAGCCGACTCATACACGCAGAGGACGATGCCCTCAGCGATGAGGTCGCCATTGACTTCCTGTCGCTTCTTGTCCATGGTGCGGCAGGATTCAATGTGGATGCTCTGCTCTTGCGCGTTCTGCGCCGAGTCCTTCTTGGTGTTGCAGAGCTCGACAGTCTTAACGAGGTTCTCCATGTCGTCTGAAAATTCAATCTTGCCCTCGGACAGGACAGCTTCCAGTTGTCGATGGACAATGATATCAGCGTATCGGCGAGTAGGGTTCGTAAAGTGTGTGTACAGTGGCAGGTTAAGCGTGTAGTGAGGCCAGACGACCTTGGGGGTCTTGCCAGCAATGAAATACTTGGCTCGCTGCATCGACTTGAGAAGAACAGTCTCCATGCCCTTGCGAAGATCTGCATCTTCGACCTTGAAAAGGCTGTTCTGGAGTGCCCCGCTTCCAGAGGCATCGATGTCGTATCCAAGAGCTGTCATGCGCTCGACAAACGTCTGCAGGCGTCGTGGGTTGGGAGCGGCCTGGCGGCGCAGCAGAGCCTTGTCGGGCAGGCCTTCTGCCAGACGTTGGGCCACATAGCTGTTTGCCTTGTGCATGAGCTCTTCGACAAGCTCCAGAGCTTCCGTAGAGTCAAAGATGTTGTGCTGCACCAGTTGATTCTCGTCATCCAGCTGCTGCAACAAGCGGAGGGGGGCAATGGGCTCGCTGCCGGCACCCAGGCGCGCTTCACGGAATTTCTGGGCCACAGCCTGCAGAATCTGAATGGTGTTGACCGGAACCGTCGTGTTGTCATAAGTGGAAGCGTCGGTCAGGGCCTTGTCAATATCGGCCAGCGACACTTTGCCGCCAGACTTGATGATGCTCTTGCCCACCCAGCTATCGCCTTCGGCAACGGCGCCGTTGACCGGGTTCACGGTGAAGACAACGCTGACGGTGAGACGTTCCTCGCCTGGCACGAGAGAGCAAACCTCTCCAGACAGCTTGGGAGGCAGCAAGGGGCAGAATCGGTTGATGAGATGGACGGCGGTACCGCGCTTCTTGGCCTCTCGGTCCACGAGAGAGTTGGGCTTGACAAAATGCGTGACATCAGGCACGTGGATACCGATATCAATCTTGCCATCGGGGCGGGACGTGACGTGCACCGCATTGCCGAGCTCGGCACTACCGTTGAAGTCAATGGTAAAGACCTTTTCATCGCGGTAATCGCGGCGCGAGGCAATGGCCGCCTCGTCCTCTTGAGCGAGCGACCAGTCCTGGAGGCCGACACTGCGCAACACCGCGTCGGAGAACTCATCGGAACCGAAGTTGTTGTCGCGAAGCAGCGCATCGGTCTCCACCTTAAGGTCACCCATACGACCCAACTGCTCGACAAGTGTACCAAAGGGGTGAAGGGACGTGATGGGCCACCTCTTGATGCACGCGACGAAGATGCGATCGGCGTAGTCCTGGTGCTTCTCAACAAAGTCTCGGGGCGCCTGCTCCGTGGGAATGGCAATCAGGGGAACGCGCTTGTCGGTCGGCTTGAACCAAACAATCTTGGGCTTGTCCTGCTGGCGACTGTCATTCGAGCGAGAGTTGCCCCCTTCTCGGGCCGCCCTCTCTGCTTCCTGCTTCTCCTTGGTAGCCTGGCTACTGGGTCGAAGCAGGCCCAGAGTACCTGAAAACATCTGGCCAGCCACACGCTCAATAACAGCAACGACGTGGCCGGCATACAGTGGCTTTTGCTCATCGTTGATCTCCTCTTCCTCAACAAGGAGGAGGCTCTGGCCCTCGACTTCGACGTCGTCATTCTTCTTCTGGGTGGGTCGCTGGCGGAGACTGCCACGGCGGCGAATGGCTCCCTCCGGAGGATTGTTCTCGTCGGCTTGTCCAGCGGCCTGGCTGCCCTGGTTGATGGAGCCTGAGCGAGTGTCGGTAATGTCCTTTCGCTTCTTCTTCTCTTCCTTCTCCCGCTTCTGACCCCAGACCTCATCGACATCCAGGAGCTCGACGGCGACCAGATCACCCTCGAGGGCGCGGTTGCGATCTTTGCTGCCGCAAATGAAGATGTCGGCATCTAAGAGACCATCGAGCGTCGTGACATAAGCATCACTGCGGTTCTTCTTGTTGACTCGGAGGATGCCCGACACAAGTTGGCCATCTCCGAGCAAGGCGGGAAGGGTAGCCTGCGGAAGATAGGGGGTGAAGAGCGTCTTTCGCTGCTGCTGCTGTTGCGGGCCGCCCAGCTGGCCAGCGTGTTGGGAGCCCTGGAGGCCCTGGAATTGTTGTGAGTTCATCTGGGCAGCTTGCAGTGCCTGAAGCTGGCTGATTTGCATGGGGTTAAGCTGCTGGTTGTACATCTGAGGCATCATCATCTGGCCAGCAAGGGGAAGGACGGGAGCCTGGCCGGGGTTGTACTGGAAGCCTCCAATGGCAGACATGGACTGGTTGACGGAGCCGCGGGAACGGTGGCCGGGCTGGAACCCCTGGGTCTGACCAACGTTGGTGGGCTGGTCCTGAGATTGACCTTGGGTGCGCCAGTTGCCCTCATAGTTCCTAGATCCAGTGCGAGCGTGGCCGGGACCGCGGCGCTGGAAATCATTGCCACCCTCAGGAGCAGTGTTGAAGGTGCTGCTGCGCAGGCCGCCGCGTCCCTGGGCAGCCATGCTCTGGCTGCGGCCATGTCCACCGCGGCCGCCACGACCAGATGCCTGAGATGCGGGAACTTCGAGGCTAGGCTGCGAGGCAGCCTGGTTCTCCTCCTCTGGCTTGTCAGAGGCCGGAGAGCCAGCAGCGGGGAATTGGAATCCGGAAGTCGTTCGCTTCTGCTGGGCGAGCTCAGCAGCCTTCTTGGCATCGGCCAGAGCCAAGGAGTGTCGTCGTTGATGGCCGCCACCGGCAGCACCTCCACGGCCACCTCGGGAGCCAGCGTTCTCACGCCCGTGGCTCGCCGGGGCCTCGAAGTTTCCAAAGGTAGATCCAGAAGCTCCTGCAGATGGCGCGGGTGGCGGGCCCATGCCCATGTTGGGCAGAGCCGACTGATTACGGCGATGTGAGAGTGGCTGAGTCGGGGGACCCAGCGAGATGTTTTGTTGTGGGATCTGGTTAGGGAACTGGAAAGCATTGCCCATGGGCTGCAAAGGATTGAATGGGCCGCCGGGTCCGATGGCTTGGCCCGGGGGCAACATGCCCATGTTGACATATTGCTGCTGGGTGGCCTGGATCTGCTGCTGCTGCTGTTGCAGGAGCTCGATCTGCTGCTGGATGGCAAGTTGTTCCACTGCGGCACACAAAATCGATTAGTCTCCCGTTGTGCCAGACTCGGCTCTCTTGATTCTGAAGAGTTGCAGCTCGATGTTGTGGATGCAGGGGGGGAGAGGTGGTGGATTTGGCAACGCGGTTGCCCCGCGCCTAGAGCTTTGCGGCGACAAGGGCAGCCGCCACAAAGCATCAAGAAGCGAGGGGGGGGGAAAAAGCTGCTCGCAAGGGCCAAACAGAATAGATGAAGATGACAAGGAGAAAGATGACTTACTTCCTGGATTGGCAAACATGCTCATGAGCGGCGTGAGTTCAGACGGGCTCCTGCGGTGCGCAATGTGCAGCCTGCGTCCAGCCGGCCCATGAACGCTGCCAGCGGGATGCTGGCCAGCTTGCGGCGGCTGCTGTTGCTGGTCCATGGCGGAAGCAAAGGGCAGCGGAAACGTGCACGTCGGGTGCGGGCTGGTTGTGAGCGATGCTGGAGGAGGTGTTTGGCGATGGAATGGCCGTGGGAGAGGGCTGTTGGGCGTTGGGATGTTGTTGTGGTCGTGGTTCTGGGTGGTGGTCAAGATTCGGCTCTAAGAGACAGGCAGGCCCCCGTGGACAGGACAGATTTTGCCAAAGGAGGGTCGATGCAGTGGGTTCAAGCGAGCTCGACAGAGCCAAGGAGCGTTGGAAAGGAAGGAGGCGGGCTGGCGGTGCAATGCAGAGCAGAAGCGGAGGGGAAACAATCAGAGGAGAAGAGAAGGTGAGGATGGATGCGGATGGGAAGTCCAGCTCCTGGCAGAGGCGCTGTGTGGGAGTGAAGATGGAGGGAGGATAGAGACCGGCCGCGCTGTGAGCTGGGGAGATACAGGTAGAGCTACCGCCCGGGGGCGAAAATATGGGGGGGTGTGCAGTGACGCTCTCCATCCTCCACTCGCTAGCAGCTCGCTGGCGCACGCCACCTCGGCGCGGCTGCGACCGCTGCGGCGAACCAGCTTCAACCCAGCCCGGGCCCCCCCTTGAGCCTTGAGGGCAGCAAGGCCGTCGAGGCTGTTGATGCTTCAGTTGCCGCACGTGTGCGCGGGCATTCGTCCAGTCATCCACGGCATCCGCTGCAGCCTAGCTCGAGGCATTGAGCGAGTGCCATCGCCAATCCAGGGCGCCGGCTGGATTGGACGCCGGGCTGCACCGGACCCGACATGTCACCTCAGGCACGAAAGGCTTCTTGGACGCTGATTGTATTGCGAAAGCAGCAGCACAGATCTAGGAAGGGGACATCTGTATTCGACGAAGCGTGATTCACATTGCCAATTGGTCAGTCGCTCTCGTCGAGATTCTTTCTATTACTATCAGCACGCAGGGGTTCGGCAGCTCTGCGGATGGCATCATTGGACGGTAATCCCAGACATGTTCGGATTTTTGCCCATGGCTTCATCGCTCCTCCAGCAAGCTGTGGTTGACGACCTCCACGAGATTCGCAGGAAAAGGATAGCACAGGGCACGACAGGCATAGCATCCAGGGTCGGAGTCAGTCCCTCGCACGGATACGAGACCGCCACTGCCGTCGCGTCAACGAGCCCTCTCCAGGCTGCCTGGCGGACATTGGCGAGGACAAGCGCAGACAGGCACACAGAATGCTCGGCTGGCCGATATCAAACCCGCGCTCATCACAACTCAACATTCGAGCCTTGGCCCCCCCCTGCTTGGGGCTGTTGGCGCCGCAGCCGTAGCGCTCCTGTCCCGCTCTTCTAACCCATCACGTCGTCACACGACACCGCGGAAACCTGCGATATCATTGATCCACGGTAGTGTCGGATTCTTTGCAGGGCCAGACAGCTCGGCTGCACATGTATCGCATGCTCTAGGCTGGACCACTCGGTATTAGCAGTCGCCTTTTGCGCTTCTTTGCAGCTGAGGAAGCTTGCTTGTCCGGCTCTGCACAAGTGCCAGCAGCCGTCCCCAGCATTGGAGCGAGCAACGAGCTCTGCTCCTGCTACAGAGTTGCTCGCCCCTGACGCTCCCACTAAACCGCTATCGCCCAACCCTCATCAATACGAGCCCCAGATGCTAATGATATCGTGTCCACCAGTCAGGTCCGTTTGGTCGCGGTGGTCTGTCTGTGCCTGATTGTACCGACCATTGACTCGAGCCCTTTCTCAGCGTCGTGAGCCATGTATAAATACAACGGGCCCGGGTGTTCCCGCAGCGGTTGATTCGCCCTTCACTCGTGCTCACATCCAAACCGTTTGCTATGCCGCAGTATTACTATCTTCAAGAGTATCGACAGTGTCATCCTGGCAAAGACAAGAGTATGGGGTAGCATGGATCAAGAGCTCGGGTCCCCTGGCCTCGCCAATGCCGGGTCTCAATTGCATAACCGAATCGAGTGGCATATGTACCTTTGTAACATGCAACAGGCTGTGACTTGGCCCTCTTGCCGTGTACCTGCGCTGCAACAGAGACGCTCACTGCATGTACCTAGCACGAATGAGGCGGTACGACCTTACAAGCATGTATAGAACTGTCGGGCTTCATTCACAGAAGCAACGTGTTGGAGGCCAGACTCCTTTATTTGCCCTCTGACCAAGTACGACGTACGGAGACGTCAAGACTACGAGTAACAACTAAAGCGTCTAGTGCGCCCTGGTTCTTGTTGCTGGGGGCAGAATGAAGCCCTGATGCCCACCGGAAACTAAGACAAGCTCCTCCCCCCGCCATAATAACAGCTGTAACCAAGCTACCAATCTACGTGCCGTTGACGCTTTGTCATCTCGTTCTTCAAGGAAACATACATCGCCGAGGAGGGAGTCGAATAGGACAGGGCCACGTCACCTGTGACTGATTGTGAGTGACAGTTTCTGTGTCTTGGGATCGAGAAAAAGAGGTATCTAAGTTGCTGCAAGTCATGGCATTTTCTCCTCAGTACCGATTCTGTATGATCTCACATTATCTCAACCTTGGACGTCTGGAGCAACAGCCAACCGAAGCATCCAGGCCTCGCGAAAGCATCCCAGTAGCAATAGACGAAATGAGAACGAAGCGTCCGTCAATCGTAGATCCCAGCCCTTATTAATAAGGTAAGGTACCACCCTGGCCTAAAGACAGGTTCTTTAGCTCGCGACTCGCCAAGCTCGAAAGACCTTAAGGCACAGGTACCGGTACTTGTGGTCTGCCGATGCGGAATCCATCGGGATTACATTTCACCGGGACCGGCGCGTCATCAATCGATTGTCTGACCAACCACGACCGGTACGTACCCTGGCATTTCTTTCACGGGCAGACCAAAGATACAGGGTTCAAATCTTGGAGATATCAAAACAGCGATTTGGCAAACATTCATCGACCGACTGGCATTGGCCAGGCTTCATCCTCTTTCTTTCGTCAAGTGTTTCGCGCAACAAGCGATTGAAACCTTTGGATTTTCGATTGTCACGCTCCTTCCTCGTTATCTTTCCTTCAGCAAAGGCGACATCTCACACGAGTCAACAGTCGCAGATGCCATCGCCATAGCGACTACGTATTGTCAATCCTCTCCTCGAGAACATGACCAATTCCTCCTCTCCAACGAGGAACCAACTGCTGCCGAGCACCGATAGCGGCCTCCTTTCTCGATTCCTTGTCGAGGGTCGGAATAATGAGTTGAACCACCAGAGCGCTCTCGCCGCCGCTCAGGAAGAGCACAAGCGCGTACGAGAAGCGGCCATCCGGGTATACGAACTTCATGAGCTCCGTGAAGAGCACCAGCGAATTCTAGAGTTGGAACGCAAGGAGCAAGAAAGGTTGAGGGCAGAGGCTGCGATAGTTGAGGAAGAGAGAAGGCTCCGAGAGCTCAAAGCCAAGACGGTGCCAAAGCTTCCTCCCGAACCAGTTCCAGAACCACCCAAGAAGATCGAGCCGACGCCAGTTCAGCAGCCAGAGCCTACAAAGGCTCCAGAGCCCAAGAAGCAGAACCCTTTCGAGACAAAACAACAGCCGGTGACGAGTACTGCTGTCCCTCAGACGAATGGCTTCCTAGGAGGGCAGACGAAACCAGCCGCGGGCGGTCTCTTTGCATCTACAGCTCAGGCAGACAGCGCGTCAAAGCTCGAGAATCGCGCGGCGCCAACAGCACAGGCTGCTCCCGCCGTCCAGCCGCCCGCCACTCGAAGCCCAGCACCTCCTACTGCATCAGCCCAGAAGAACGCCCTCGCGGATCGATATCTGCAGATTCACAAGGAGTTGAAGAAGTTGCGACAGGTGCTGCAGGCCGAAGCTAAAGTACCCGGGTCACCCTTGAAGGGCAAGATGGGAACCTATCGAAGAGAAATCAGGGTATCCATCGGACAGCTTACAGGTGGGAAAGGCGCCAACGCACAGCCCGTAAGGACATCACAGAGACGTTGACGTAAATGACTATCAGACTAACATGTATTGCAGATTGCCAAAATCACAATGGCGTTGAAAGAGGCGCTCGACGGCAAAGTGCCTAGTGCTCCCATCGAAGTCAGCCGGTTCGTCGTGGGGCAAAGACAGCCGGCTGAAGGCGCTGCGCATAACGAGGACACGCTGCCTTCTCTCTTCATCTACCTCTTGAACATTTGTGCCAAGGGCATCATCAACCAGTTCATCAACGAGTGCAGCGCGAATCCCAAAGCTGCGGATCCAATCGGCGTCTTCACCGCTCACATATTTTCCCAGAAGGATTTCCAGTGGCGCGGTGAATCACTGATTGATATCCTCATGGCCAAGTTTCGAGTCGTCTGCCCGGTCTTGTTTGGGCTGAGAGGAAGTGATAGGACGGAAAGGGGCAGACTGGCCATAGGATGGAAAAAGGATGGCCCCGGGTACGTCACTGAGCAGACTCACAACGACCGGATGACCGGTCTCGGCGCCGGTTTCGCGTCAATCTCCCTTCGCGACTTCAGCAAGACGTCCAAGGCGAATCCGTACCCGCCTGTCAACTACTGGAAGGCGTTGGCCGGCATCGTCAACTCCTCGCCCAATGAGACTTCGAACACGCAGTATGTCGTCCTGAGAGCCATGATCGAGGGCCATGAACAGCGCTTCCTGAACTTTTATGGGAACGCAGCGATTGCCGCGCTGCGCCTCGCCCTGATCGAATTTCCCAAGAAAGCACCGGCCAATGCAGCCGCGGCACATTCGTTGCTGGCGATGGTAGAGCTACTTCGCAACGAAGGACTTGTCCTTACCTGAAGGACTTGTCTTCTTTTCCTTTTTGTTTCATTTCTTTTTCTGGTTGCTCCGTTTGCAGCTTCCATCTAGCTTATCGATCGGTTGAGGAATCAAGACGTGAAGGATACAATGTATTCGTCTCATACATTGAAGCAATGGCGTTAAGGGGGGATTCTGGCAATCTCGGTTACTCTTATATATACAGAGATATATGATAGACCCTTGGGGTCCCTTGGTTATGAAGCATTCAAGGCGCAATAGGACGATGGAATCATGTTTCTCTAAGATGTGGGCGTCATAGATGGAAAAAAAAAAAAACAAGCCCCCTTATTCTCGTTCTATCTCGCATGTTTCTGCGCCGTAAATATCTGAAACATGCTGTAAAGGCATGCAGTGACTGCATCGACTGATATATCAGCACAGCCCATCCCGCCAAAAACTCCTGATCCCAGTGTTTGTTCGCCCATTAGACCTCTTCCTTTTTCGACTCGACGTAAAGGCGTTTTCCCAAGGCATCAAACATTATATAACAAGCAAAATCAAGCGCCCCCCCCCCTCTCTATTACAAGATCAACAAAAGGACCAGCAACAGAATCAGAACAAAGATCAGAACCGCAATACAGCAGCTGCTTAAGCGGTCCTCATTCTTGCGCATCACATACTGCAGCTTGGCCATGCCAGTCTGCAAGCGATTCCCCACCTGGTCCGCCAAATCGTCCACCACCTCCAGCATCTCATTCTGTTCTTCCAGCTCTCTGCCCATGTCATCCGCCTGACGGCGCAAGTTGCCCACCGTGTGAAACACCCCGTCGAGGTGTCTATCCTGCTCCTGCATCATCTCCATCTGCTGCTGCTGCTCAAACTCATTGTACGCATCGCCCGCGCCATCGCCGTCGCCAATCGCAAACGAGCTCGGATCCGGCAGCTCGGCGCCGTTTCCGGCCTTTCTGGAGGAGGAGGCGGCGGCGGTGATGTTCTTGTTGAGCTCCTCGCGCATGTCCTGGATCTCGGCGCCGACTTCCTGGACGAGGCGCTTCCGGCGGGAGGCCTCGTGGTCGGAGATGCCGAACTGGGACGGGTTGGACTCGATGGCCTGGACAGAGGCGACGAGGTCGGCCAGGTCCTCGGCGAGGGAGGAGAGCGCGCTCTCGAGCTCGGCGCGGGCGGATGTGAGTTCGGGAGAGGTTGAGGAGGAGGCGAGGGAGCGGATGCGGAGGTAGGACGCGAAGAGGGGTCGTATGGAGGAGATTTGGCTGAGGACATCTCTATAGGAGAAAGTTAAGTTTTTAGTAAGGGTATCGCCGGTGAAGATTTGGGGGAGACGGCGTACTGTTGGACCTGGAGGAAGGGGTCCTCCTCGTTGGTTGAGGACATCATCCTGAAGGCGGCTCAAGACGCATGAGCTCGGGGTTTAGTGAGCCGGACGGGAGACGGAATCAAGCAAGAAAGTGTAGAACGGTCTAAGGCTGAGAAAGGACGAATACTTGGAAAGAGAGATTCGCAAGCCAGGTTCGCTATTACCAAATCCGCCCGATTGCTTGAAGTCGCGGAATTGAAGGATGACGTTGCATTGCCAATGTTGCGACAGCCAAGCAAGGTGTGGCCAAGGTGAGCCGAGCTAGTGGTGGTACGTATCTTCGGTGAGCCACCGAGAGGTGTCACTCACCAATTGCATGAATCCGTCCAGATCTGAAATCAACATCTTCAGTTCTCAGCGGTCCATTACAAACGGATGTCGAAGAAGCATATAATTGCTGATACGGTCGATTTTGAGGTACTCTGAGGGAGCCGGTGTTTTTTTTTTTGCGCTTTTAAGTATTGCAGCGTAGACCAGCTGTGCTTCTAGATTTCCCGTTTTGGAGTCAAAATTTTCCCTCTTTCAAGCGCCTCAACTTTCTTCAAAAGCCCATATCGTCTAGTATCCAACACACCACAGCCCCTGTTCGTATCAAACACAAGAAACACGATTCACAAGAGGATAACAAGACATTTGAGATTGCGTCACAATACTTCTATCATCCAGCTCAGCCCCATCTATCATTTACAGGGTAAACCGAGCACCGACCCAAGAGACCAGCCATGATACCCTCTCGCCCGCTGCCATGCAGCGAAGAGTTTTCCACGCCGGAGGAGTACATAGAGGCTCTCCTCGACTTCGCCTGGAACACAGACATATTCCAAATCCTCTGCGGAGGCGTCCACATCCTCGACTTCTTCACTTCGGATCCGGGCATTTTTCACTCAGCACTGCCCGACGAATGGAAAGACTTCTTGTTGTCGTACGACATCATGAAGACTCTAGACCTCTTCCTACGAGATGACCTGGATGCGCTGAGCTTTGAAAAGGGCCAAGAGCCGCCAGAGAGCCTGATTGAATACGCCAAAGCGCTGAGGAGGTTCTCTCTGAGGAGAGATTTTACACCACGAGTGCAGAAATTGCCAGTTCTACCGAGGACCGTCTCCGTAGGAATGAAGCCCAAGAAGATCCACGAGGTCGTCAACTTTGCAGACTATGTTGACTCTCTTTCTGAGGACATTCGTCAGCAAACTGGAAACGAGATATCCCACTTTGTGGACTTTGGCAGCGGTCAGAACTATCTCGGCAGGGCCCTCGCCAGCGAGCCTTATAACCGGCATGTCGTGGCTGTGGAGGGCAGAGACCATAATGTCACGGCTGCCAAGGTGTACGATCTGACGTCCAAACTGGCGATCCGGCCCAAAATGAAGAGGAACAAAAAGATGTGGAACAAGGCTTTAGAAACGCTCACACCCGAGTTGCAAAAGGACAAAGACGCCATACAGGAAGCTATTAAGCAGGTCGAGGGGACTGAGGAATTTGAGTTCCAACCAATGAACATCCAGGACGCCGAATATGTCGTGGAAGAAGGGAAAGGGGGTGTTCAATACATCTCGGGAAGACTGGACAGCGGTGATCTTTCAGAAGTCATTGAGAACATTGAGCGCGAGAAGCTCGAGGATGGATCTGAGAAGGACCTCAACCTCATGGCCGTGTCCATCCATTCCTGCGGCAACCTATCACACTACGGCATTCGGTCTCTCATTATGAATCCCGACATACGGGCTGTTGCCATTGTCGGCTGCTGCTACAACCTCCTGACGGAGAAACTGGGGCCTCCGACTTACAAGCAAGCCTACCTGCGGCCCAGCTTGCAGGCGCTCAACGGCCGGATTGTGCGCGAATCCGAGAGGCGAGATCCACAGGGCTTCCCCATGAGCCAGAGGTTCTCGACTTACCAAGGAGACGGCATCCGCCTCAACATCACGGCCCGCATGATGGCCTGCCAAGCAACCCAAAACTGGACCCGGGCCGAGAGCGAGGGCTTCTTCACAAGACACTTCTTCCGCGCCGTTCTGCAGCGGATCTTCCTCGACCGCGGCGTGGTAAGCCGCGTGTGGCACGACGATGCCGTCAAGGAGGCCGGCCAAAACGCGGAGCAGGCGAGCCCGTTCAACATGAGCACAAACCCGGTGGTCATTGGGTCGCTCCGCAAAGGCTGCTACGCATCGTTCAAGGCGTACGTGCGCGGGGCCGTGGAGAAGCTGACGACGAGCACCGAGTACAAGCAGTACGCGGACGTGATGAGGGACAAGATGGCGGGCATCACGGATGCGGAGATTGAGGCGTACGAGGCCATGTACCAGCCGCGCAAGAAGGAGCTGTGCGTGATCTGGTCGCTGATGGCGCTGAGCGCGGCGGTGGTGGAGTCGCTCATTGTGGCGGACCGGTGGACGTTTTTAAAGGAGCATCATGATGTTGTCAAGGATGCGTGGGTTGAGACGGTGTTTGACTATGGGGAGAGTCCGCGGAATCTGGTGGTGGTTGGAGTCAAGAAGGAAGATGCTTGATGGAAGTGGTCAGGGTGAGAATGACCGGCGGTGATTACAACATTCACAGATGGAATATATCGAGGCTCTTTACTTTGGCGTCGACCGATTCATAGAGCCCTTCCAAGCTGTCTTGTTCTATCCACTTACTCAACGACTGGTATCTTGATCAAGGCAGGTGATGGTGCTCCGTGATTTGTTCTCACATTCGCACGATGCCCTATGTTTGACCAATTCTGCCCTAGGTGAACAGGTGTATTCCTGAATACATCCATAATGCGGCTCTCACAATCGGACTCCGCGGAGGCAGCGCATGGTTTCCGAGGCTCTGTTACCTCTTTCAACTCGTTGGAGACAAATCCCCGAATAGGATGCCTCAACCAATGAAGTGGTCCAACACATACATACGACAAAAGTGGCAGAATCACCTCATCTGGCTCGCAGTCATAGCGGTTATTGATTACTAATTAATTCACTGAATACCGAGGTTCACAAATGGACGTAGTAGGATTAAACTTCATGCAGCACCTCAAGCGTCGGCAATTTGACATTGAAAGACCCTGAAGGGGGATTGGACAGATCCAGAATAGCCGTGGCGCACCGCCCATTCACCATAGCCATGAATACGACAGAAAGAAGAGAAAAGTCTATTAGCAGAAGCAAAAGAACATCGGAGAGTAAGGAGGAAAAATTCTGTCAGTCAGCCTACCACGCACGCAAGGCTGACATCAGCCCTCTTCCAGCGCAGTTTCTGGGGAATGAATGATCAAAAGGGAAGACAGAATGAATGGGGGAAAGGGAAGAAATAAAAAAGCCTGCTTGGGCTTCAGCCCCCTAGGGTGACGCTGGTGGCGCATCTCGTGGACCGCCTGAAAACAGGCCATGTCGAGTGAAGAGGCGCAATGTCCATGAGCCAGGCTAACGGCGCTGGAATGGCAGCAAAAAGAGAGAAGAATGGATGGATGGATGGCTGACAAGAACGAGGAGCGTCTTAGATCGGGATCACCACACCACCTCGTCAGCCTTAACGCGGAAGCGTAGGATCAAGAGACAGCAGCAGCAGCAGCAACAGCAGCAGCAGCAGCAGGCGGGTTAAGCAGCACACGCCGTTGGAAGACCGTTTTGTTTTGTGTCTGGTCATGGACGCGCGGGCTGGGGCGCCGAGCCGAGGTCACGATGCCTCGCTGCTTTGATGCTTTGAGCCTAGAGCCGGCGTCGTGGTCCTTTTTTCTCGTGCCGCCTCGTCCTGCATCGTTGACGTGGAGGAAGCTGCTAAGACCTGAACCGTGCCACCCATCACCTGCATTGACATCACATCACCACATCTTGTGTTGCAGTCAGTTGTCGTCCAAGCCCCTTGGAAGACTGCTCTGCGCCGGCCGGTTTCTGCTCTTGTCTTGATGTCATCCATGGAGCGAGTCCAACTGTTTCTCTCACATCTCACAATACATGTATATGACTATGACTAGGTATATCCCGGGCAGCGCCATGCACCTTGGTAGGCGCCTTTGGTGTCGGGTGTTTTCAGCCATTAGGAACTGCAGGGTTTGTCTTTCTTCTCCCTTGCTTGCAAAGCGCCATTTACTACCACGTATTTGAAGTGTTGCTGCTGCTGGTTGATTCGGTGGAGGGAAGATGGGGTAATAGGACGTGTTCCCTATCAGAGGAGGAAGAGTCAAAGCTGCGATAGCGCAATTCGTACCTACCTCATATTCCCGTAAGGTACATGTAAATGCTAGCACCGGAACAGAATGCAGTGCTTCAGTAGCATCACGACGAGTCCCATCATGGATGCTAATGTAGCACCGGGCAGAGCTAATGTGCACCTATATCGTGTCATGCACCTTTTCCATCTACTATTACTACAAATCGTCGTTCTGTCGAGAACTGCCAAAGTACTGGTCAACGGCAATTCTGCGTCCAGATACCTGCATACCGCACTTCTTACATACAGTACAAGCAACAGAACCCTTGCGCCCTCCCCCTGCGCCCCAGGTTTTTCCCAGCATCGCGGCCGGGCTTCAACGGCTCCCCGCTTCCGCCTCCCTGCAAACGAATGCTCGAATGATTTCTGGGAGGCGTTCCCAGGGTCCTCCCTATTCTGGGTGGGGGTTCATGGCCTGTTCCCTGCTCGCTGTGGCGTTTAAGCCTCCCCGCGGGTTGGATGTATGATGTCTTTCTTGTTCTTGTTCTTGTTCTCCTTAGCACTACTCTTGGGAGATCCATGTCCTTTTTGCCGTAGCGAGACTCTTCTAGGTAGAGCATTATTAGTACAGTAGCCGACATCAGTGTCAAGTCGTGTGCCCTTGGCGAGAGTATAAGTGGCAGCCGGACACCTGGTCCATCACGGTCGAGAACTGGACATGCAGTTGTTCGTATGTCATACCAGACGTACATACGTCCAGTCCAGCACAGCTCATCCATGGCCTGGCCCTCTACCTATCATGCCGTCCGTCCGTCCGTCCGTCTATCCATCATCCGCCTTGCAGCCTCATATAGACGCAGCAGCTCCCCCTCGGCTTCCAGCTTCAACCTGGCCGGCATTTTCGTCCACCCCACTGTGAGAGCGCCAAAATTCCAGCGGCCGTTATCAGCTGGAGCGGTTGATCTCCATACCTACAGGCACTAACTGATGGGGGGACCTGCGCCAGCCGTGAGCCGCCTTATCACTTATCAGCGCCCGTCTCCCCCGATTTACGGCGCTCCAACTGACTGACTGACTCCCGTCCGCCTCGATCTCACTTCCCTCTATCGCGAGACACCAAAACTTTTCCCCATCTTCTTCATCTTCTGTTCTCTTTATTTCTTGACCAACTTCTTTCATACCTATTTTACTTCTTCTTGTTTCTTCCCA
This sequence comes from Trichoderma reesei QM6a, assembly GCF_000167675.1. Classification (NCBI taxonomy): domain Eukaryota; kingdom Fungi; phylum Ascomycota; class Sordariomycetes; order Hypocreales; family Hypocreaceae; genus Trichoderma; species Trichoderma reesei. The sequence continues at coordinate 477,888 of NW_006711154.1, read as the reverse complement.
CCTTGACCTTATATTCTTTCTCATCACTACCCCAGCATCTCTCTCCCTCTTCGTCCTCTTGTGCAACACCACGCCTTGGGCACTTGCACGAGCAGGGAAACACTCAACCCCCCCCTGCTGTTCGCTCGTCGTCCCAGGATTACGTTCGATTTGGCGCGCCGCCATATCGGAACCGCAGAGCCGACGTCGATAACGGCAGTTATTGCGCCATCTCGACAATTGCTGCGTCCACGACAAGTCCCGACGGTCTTCTTCCTCTCATATAGCCTCCCGTGCCGTCCCAGTTCATACTTATACATCAATTGTCTATTTAATACCTACTCTTTCTCCTTCGCCGGCGGAAAGGCGCAGCTTCGCCATGAATACCCAGGTCTCGTTCCTTGTAAGTGGGCGCCAGTCCCAGTCACTCACCCAGCTTCTTCTTCTTCTTCTTCTTCCACAGCTCTCTTCCTAGCAACTCCTGCCCTTCCTCCTAAATTAACAGATCGACCTCATGTATTTCAAGTTCCTATGATGCAATTGACAACGTCCTCAATCAGTGCTGACGAAATCTCCCTACCCAGGAAGGCACTTACACCCTCATCCACATCCCCCTCGACCTCTACCCGACCCTCCTCCAGCCCATCCTCCGCATCCTCCTCCCCCAGACCCAGAGCCTCAACTTCTCCCGCGACTCGACAGAGTACGAGCTCGAGGGCCTCACGACAGACTACCAGCATGGCTTCCTCAACATCAGCATCACCCCCATCGACTGCTCCGTCGTCTGCCACAGCTCCTGGGCAAAAAACGTCTTCGAGCCCGCCCTCAACGCGCTGCCAAAGAACATTTCCAAAAGCGTCTCCGTCTTCAAGGACACCTATATGATCCTCTCCGTGACAAGCGCCGGGCTGGACCCCGGCGGCCGTGTCATGGAGCTCAGCTCGCCGCTCGCCTTTGCGGGGATCCCCATCTTCTTCATCACCACCTACTACTCCGACTTCATCCTCGTGCCCACCAAGGAGAAGCAGAAAGTCGTCCAGGCCCTGCTCGCAAAGGGCTTCGAGCTCTCGGAGAACCAGTCCAACTTTGTCAACCCGTCCATGTACGCCCCCAACAACAACAGCAGCAGTAACAACAACAGCAATTCAGACGCCGACGCGGCGGCAGCACAACAGAAACCGCCCGGCACCCCACCCCCTTCCAACGACGACGAGCTCCAGTCGAGGACCTTCGAGCTCCTCCTCAAGCGCAACGTAAAGGCCCGCATCGAGCCGGACCTCGAACTCGTCCAGTGCTCCGGCCGCGAAACCTCCCCCCTCGCTCACCCCTACGGCCACCGGCCCTCCATCAGCCGCAAGAGCTCGGTCGACCACCGCCGCTCCTGGATCACCCACGTCGACACAAAGCTCTACACGTGCCTCGTGTCGGCGCTCGTCTCGCAGCCCAGGTTCCTCTCCCTCACCCTCGCCCAAGATGACCCCCCGTCGCTCCTCCTTGACAAGACCCTGCTGCCCATCTTTGATGATTCCCTCGTGGGCGACACCGAGGGCGTCCTGATCCCCATCTTCCTCGACCTGATCAACCTGCCCTTCGAGTCCACTGGTATCGTCTGCGGCGTTGCAGGCCGCCTCGTCAAGGGCACGGACACGACCGAGAGTTCAGAGCTCTCCTATCTCTCCACTGCTCGCGCCGGCACCGTCATCTTATCTAGGGTCCAGTCGATCCGAGCAATGGAGATTTTGACTCCGTTGCTCAATAAGACACCTTGAGACGATGACACCAACATCACAAGCACACGCATGCATTTACACGTATATAGGTGTTTGTTTCTTGATGTTTGTTCGCACCTTTGAAAGGAGGCTTGTCTTGTCGCTTCTCCATCTGTACGAAGCAACGTTAAAAGTCTGCTTGGTTGGTCCCATTAGTATCGTTGACATCATTAGACGTGTATGGTATACTGATACAAGCGAACGATGGGAAATGGCATGGAAAGGGGAAGGGTTTCCTCACCGAGTGTCAAACAGTGAGAACGGCTCAGAATGGACGTCAGGTCTGTCTGCTATCTCTGGGCGTAGAGTCTATACGGAGCTGCGCCTGTCGTTGTAAGATACCAACTTGATTTATGCTGTTTAGGTAATCATAATACGTGCTTTTAAGGCTTTGAACTGCAGGCGAGGGCATCTGCTTCCATTGGTGACGTGCTGAATAAACTCAATCTATCGTGAACATATAATTGGCTCTCCATGTAAGCCTTTCCATGTAAGCCTTCTTCATCTAGGTATTCTGTATCGAATCTCTTTTTCCAAAACCATGAAGCTTCTGTAACTCCTAATAACTCCATTGCCCATCCATGTCGTATTGCAAGCAAAAAAACAAACTCCGAGGCTCATTGCCGTCCCATCCGCGAAATATCTCCTCAAACGCCGTCTCAAACAGGAGGAGGAACCCACCGACCTGTCGTCTGCACAGGCTTGCGCTTCTTCCACGGCACAATGCAAACCCTGTAAATAACAAGATAAACAATTGAACAAAAGAAACTTGCTCCAACAGCAATCAGCGCAATCGCCCATCCGGGAAAGGGAGGCCTCTCCACTTCAACTTCGACATAGTTGCCCCTGTCCGGCGGCGGCGGCGTCGTCTCCTCGTCGTGCTCCTCATCCTCGGGGCCTAGGAACGGGCCGTACAACCTGTCGTAGGCAACGGGCCGCGTCTTGTTACGGCAGATGTCCCCGTTGTAACTGTCCGCCGTGTCCGAGAAGGTGACGTCCGCACAGGAGTACCTGTACCTGTACTCTTCCGGAGAGTCGTAGTTGGACAGGTACTTGAACTGCAGCGTGGCGTTGCGGCCATGGACGGCGCCGGAAATTGGAGAGCCGAGGATGACGCAGGTGATGCCGGAGACGAGGTTGATGTGGCCGGGAGGGAGGGCGTACTTCAGGGTCTCGAAGTCATCTTGAGACGTGGGATCTATGCCGTTGCATGTTAGCAGATGAGGACAAAGGGGGTATAGGAGGAGATTCAGGGAAGATGTGGGGGAGGAGCTTCAACAAGAGAGGCACGTACCCTGAGAGTATGAGATCGCCAGGTTGAGACCTACGTCTCGCTCGGCGAAGAAGGCGACATGAGCGTTCTCTGTCGTGTATCGGTCAGTATACAGCGGGATGAGTTCTTGGACAAGAGACCGGGAAACAACATACTTGTGGGGAGCTCGACTCTCTCCCCAGCCCCAAGAGGACTTCCGCAAGGCGCAAGTCTCTCGGTGTAATAGTTGAATGGCCTCGCGGGAGGCCATCCCAACAGTGCCGCGCCAACGGTTGGCTCGGCGAAGGCCATGCGGCCCAGCACAAGGAGGAGCACCAGGAAAAGTGGTGCGAACATGGTGAAGACGCGGCGGCTGAAAGAGGACGGTTGCCGCGCGTCTGGTGGTGGAGAGATGGTTGGTGTGTCGAGATGTAAAGAGCAGATTGTATTCAGATGGAAAGTGAGGAGAGGGAAGAAGGAGAGGGAAGAAGGAGAGAAGGGGGGGCATTATATACTTATTGCTTTCCCATAGTGAACGCAGAGACTGGCTGTGGAAAGGGGATTGGAGGGGGGCATCATGATTGTTGGGGAGCGGTTACATTCGTACGAGAGGGCTTTTGGAAAGAAGGTTGACTCAACTCAACAAGCCACAGCTCTCGCAGGCACCGTGCCTTTCCTCAAGAGACTGGCAAGGCTTGTTGAGAGCACATGCTTTTAGATGAAGAGGGTATAGACGGCTCGTTAAGCCTTGAATTCAAACGGTAATGCCCCTATTTTTAGCCAAGTAATGCCGACTCTCGAACCGAGGGCGTTCGTCTCCTTGCCATGATGCCCCTTTACGATGGAGGTAGCCTCGCTAAGCACAATCTGCGATTAGGTAGGTGATTCTGCTCAGAGTTTGGTAGTAGATATCGGTTGATTCGTCGTGCTTGCCAACAGAGATGGGGAGTTTGCTAGTAGAGGCACCGCAAAGTTCGTTGGGAGGTGGCTTATGATCCGATATCAATGTTCAAAAGGAGACCATTCCTGCCTGGGGCAAACCTCGCCCTTCTTCTTCTTCTTCTTCTTCCTCTTCTCCTTCTTCCAGACTGATGACAGGATCCCAGATGGCATACCAGACTCAAATTCAAGGACGCCGCCAAAGTTGTGAGCTAGGTGCTGTGAGGCGTACACATTTCCCCGACAACCAGACAGTGACCGAGAAGAATTTGCTGCCGAAGGGGCTTAACTCTAATACGGCCTTGCTCCAGTGTGGAATGGCAAGCAGTATGATCTACAGGGTGGATTCGTACAAGCAAGCCTGGGGGAGTCCATTCCCCGAGATGAAGCCGTGAAGTTGGACCTTCGCATACTTCTTGAATGTTGCGCCGAAGGCAAGGCAACATCACTCCCGAGAGTTTAGCCCGTCGATGACAGGTAGTTGTCATTCAAGTTGCAAGAGACGATCAGATGCCAGGCCGTCAAGATATCGGGTTGCGATGTATCATGCTATGGTTGACCAATTGTATCTCATCAAGCCACATCTCATCAATCATCAGTTCCTCAGATACGTCAGGGCTTCACCCGGTTTTGTGCTGTAAACGAGCGCTTTGTGAGAAATTCCAAAAGACTGCAATCGCCCTTTTGTACGAAAGACCTATAGAATTTCCCATTGTGAGCTCAATTTGCGTCGCCTATTGAACGCGTAGCTAATCGTTATTTGCCAGTAGAGAGGCAGCAAGAAAGTACAAGTGATATATCGAGATATTGAACGCCCGTCATCCATAACAAAAGATCAGTCTGCTAATCCCGTTTTAGCGAATATGTAAAGTTGTTGATGTTCTTGAACCGTGAAACCATCGCAAGCAACCAGTAATTGAAAGAGAAGAGAGAGAGAGAGAGAGAGAGAGAGAGAGAGAGAGAGAGAGAGAGAGAGAGAGAGAGAGAGAGAGAGAGAGAGAGAGAGAGAGAGAGAGAGAGAGATTGCGCCAACACCGCCCCCACGTTCATCTCAGCGCCATATCACCAAAAGCCCGATCCAGCTGGGCGCCCTCATCGCTCGAAACATCACCACTACCACCCCGATCGCTCTGCCCGTTCGAAGTCGGCGGACTCGGCTCCGTCTGTTGCGCAGGCCCAGCTCTCTCAGGCTCCAACAGTCGCGCATCGCTATCAAGCCACCCAGGCGCCAGCCGTCTCTTCTCAGCCAGTTCCCTCTCTCTTATGCGCTCCTCCAGCTCTCTGAGGTCTCGTTCCGCATCTTCTTGCATCTTGGCAATGTGCGCCTGCAGAGCCTGACAGGAAGCGATGATGTCGTCTGGATGGGCGGCATGGCCCGAGTTTGAGACGACATACTTCGGCTTGGGCTGTGATGAAGGATCGTCGGAAGCGTTGGGGATGCCCAGTTGTGAGGGGGGGATGTTGGAAGGCAGCGTCTTGTAGTTGTACGAGAGAGTGGTGGCTGTCGGCAGAGAGACGAAGGGTGATACCGTTAGAGGGACCTGCTCAAGCAGATGGTGTGCTCCTGTTTTGTCATGTCATGTCAGCATCTTTGATTGCGGAGTGCGGATTGCGGCCCTCGAGGCAAGCAATGACAATTGACTCACGGTTGCTATGCATCTTCTCCCACTAGCAGACAGGCTGCGAAGTCCTACCCAGCCCACTGCTGTCGTTGATGAGAGAGAGTGTGTGTAAGGATGGTCGGAGACAGTCCGTAGTGTTTAGCAAAGTATGCGGGGAGTTTGTAGTAAAGTTCCCGCGAGTAGCAAGGCTGATGATTGCGATGAATCGAGGTGATGACATGTACAAGTTCAGGTTCGGGGAGTTGGAAGCATCGGAGCCCTTGTTCGCCAGATGCAGTCTTAGCCTGGGTGGTTACTGGTAGCATCACCAGCCCCACGGCCGCTATAAACTGCCTGGAAGTGGTGCTGGAATGCTAACCGGCAGCTCGAGGCGGTATCGATAAGGCAGAACCGCCGCATCAAGCTCATGCAGCTACCCCACGATCGTCGTCTCAGCTTCAATGTTCTTCTTCTCCCATAACCAACAACATCAGCCCAGCTCTACTCCAAGAGACCAGACAGAGACGATGCTTCCAACGACAATTCGATCACCGCCCGCAGAGGCTGACTTCACGCCTCTGGCCGAATACCAGTCGCAGACCCCCGAGTCCTTCGCAGACGGAAAGCCGATTCTGCATTACCATCTGTCCGGCGCAAAGGCAACGATCCCTCGGTCGCAGTGCGGCAGCCTGGCGATTTTCCCCCAAGACACTCCTGCGGCGCCCAATGCCTCAAATGGAGGCGACGCGGACGAGGACGGGACCGCGGAGGAGCTGGTAGAGCAGACTGTCGATGTGTTTGCGACCTCAGAGTGCGCGCTTCGTCCCTCGACTAATGCAGCTTTTGTGCGATTGCTAACTTGCACCCAGAAACTTCATCGTCTTCAGCAGCCAGGCCGAGGCTGGTGTCTCGATCCCCTACCCGACCATATCCATCCACGCCCTCAAAACGGTCGACAACCAGCAGGCTGTCTGGATGCAGCTCGATCTCGCCGACGGCGGCAGCGACGACTCCGACTTCCAAACCGTCGAGCTTACCATCATCCCGCCGCAGAACCCATCCTCTTCTGAGGCAAGCTCGGCGAAGCAGCTCTACGAGGCCATGGCCAACTGCTCCGATTTACATCCCGATCCCGAAGTCGAGGATGACGACGAGAACGAGTACGACCGCATCGTCTTTGAGGGCAACGTGGGCCACGAGGCCGTTGAGGGATTCACGGGTGTGTTGCGCGGTGTTACAGATGGCGGGCTGCCGCCTCCTATGCCCGGTAGTGGCGGCTGGATCACGGCGGATAATGTGCACGAGTACTTTGACGCCGACGGCAATTGGATAGGTGGTGAGCAGGAGGGAGAGGGAGAAGAGCCCGAGGAGCTTGGTGCGGGAGCTGGTAGGACACGCCCAAGGGACGAGCTTGAGAAGGGAGAGGGTGTCAATGGGCATGATTCAGCAGAGGACCCGGAGAGCAAGCGGGCCAGAGTCGAGAGCGCTGGGGACGACGCGTAAGTTGGGCGCGAGGGAGGTACGGCGTTTACGGTCGGACAGCCAGGGAGTGATTTCATCTCCACTGAGTGAAGATTTCTTCCTCATCTATCGTTTTGAGATGCTTGAAAGTTGAAGAATAATACTAAGGTGAGTACCATTCACCAAGTTTGGGTTGTTTATGATGAACAAGGAAACTGAAATTAGATTTAAAAGTGCCTTAGGCTACCAGCTAATATACATTACCATATCTATCGATGAACTCCTTTGTTTGCTCGTCTCCGATCGTGCAACAAGACAAGAAGAAAAAGGGAGACGCGTGCTACCAACCAAAAATTACATTATCAGTCGCCAACAAGTCTTCCAACAAAACAAACAGGCCCAATAAGAAGTAACAACAAGGTAAGAAAGAAAAAAAAAGGGGTCAATGAATGAATGAACGAAGGTGATGAAGAAAAAGTAAGTAGAGCATCATATGCTCTCATATTCGCAACCCTCTCCTCTTCGCATCTCTTTCAGGCGAACTCATCAGGAACCCATCCTTATCATACAGCCCCAAACTCTCGACACTCGCCCGGTGCGTGTCCAACCTACGCTCAGCAGCAATGAGCTCCTCCACGGGACCAAGCTTCTGATTTATCAGTGTCCGTAAAGGCGCAACCCCCTCGAGGACTTCCATGCCAGGATCGCAGACGAGGCTCTGCGTGCGCCGCTGCGGTTCAGCGTCGACCGTCTCGTCCACGATGCACGCCAGGCGGAGGCCCAGTCCCAGCCCCTGGCTACTGTCCTTGCCGTAGTAGCAAGTCTCCGCGCGGCGGTGCCGTGACCCTCGCGGGCCGAAGCGGCGGCTGCCGCTACTGGCCAGGGACCGCGTGTTCCCGACGTTGAGGTAGTGTCTGCTGCCGATGCTGGCGGGGCCGAAGAGGACGGAGCGAGACTTTGCGAGGCCGCTGCCGCTGCCGCTCAATGAGGCGGGGAGAGTGGGTGAGTCGCCTTCTGCGACTGTCGAAGCTATTGAGGCGACGCTGTATGTGCTCAGGACGCTGTTCATGCGGCGCAGCTCGGCAATGGTGCTGCTCAGTCGAGGGCCATCAATGATGGGATGGATGATGGACCGGCGAGATGGTGAGGGCGCCAAGGCGGTGCTCTGCTCAGCAAGAAAAGTATCAAACGTATACACGGAGCTGGCGTTGGAGCCCCGGCGTGCCAGACGACTGCCCGGCGTTGGCGAAAGGACAGCGACGAGGGCGCCGTCTGTGCCCGTGATGCTAGGCGGAGGCAACGGCAGAGCTCGCTGAGGGGGCGCCGTGGCCATCAGCAGGGACATGATCTCCCGCTCGTCATACGGCGAGGAGGAGGATGACATGTCTGGGAATCGCGACTGTCCCGTTGGAGTCGTGGGGCTGGACGACGCCGAGTCGCTGCTGTCATGCCAATCCGCTTTGGGCACCTCACTTGCCGGCACCTCTGTCGCGTCGGAATCCACGGACATGGAGACGAAGCTGACTTCTGAGGGCACCTGGTTCAAGTATGGCGTCTGTGGGGGAGCGAGTCCGTCTGTGACGGCGTCCCTAGCGAACGACACGGCTTGCGAGTCGAGCATCAGGGGGGACATCAACCCGCCGTAGGCCATGTCTGGCTGTGAGATCGCCGAGAGGGGCCTCAACGGCGGAGGGCCAGCGGGCTCTCCCATGATGATTCTCGTCAGTGACGCCGAGCTCAGCGTCTTTGCCCGCCTCTGCGAGTCGCTTTGTGCGAGGCGCTGCCGCGACTGCCAGTTTGGCCACCTGCCCTGAGCCCCCTTTTCCACAAAGGGATCGTAATCAAGCCTTGGACCGGGCCTGTCTTCTTCAGGCTCGTTGGTGCTGTAGAGGGTCGATAAGGAGCTCGATTTGTCGCTGTCAAACGACATACGATGGTCAGGACTTCTCTGGGGCGGTGGGTGTTGCTGAACAGACTGCGTCGACGGGTGGTGTATCAACGCCATCTGCGAGAATTGTCTTTGAGGGCTGTGTGTTTGCGGACTCTGAGACAGGACAGTCTTGTATTGAGGCTTCTCAAGGTCTCCGATTGCCGATAGCTGCTCCTCGAATCGAACGCCCTTGGCCTTGCTTGGACTTGACGAGCGCCCCGGAAGCTCGAGCTCCTGGGTCGCCGCCGCAATGAGGCTATTGGCTGCACTGCCAATCGAGCTCATGCTTGTTGTGTTTGGAAGGCCATTCTTGGGTGGGCTGCCTGACAAGGGAAAGCCGTTGCTCGATCTGGCTGACAAGCTGTTGCGGTGACCCTTTGTGGGCGAACCCCTGGTGGCAGACGATCTGGACACCTTGGTCGGAGGCCGCGAGTTCCTGTCCGAGAGCCTCATCTCCGTCGAACGCAAGATGCCCTTCAGGTTTGAATCTGTCGCCGAAGGTCGCATGTGCGCCACCTGAGGAGCCTGCATCCTCACCGGCCCAGCAGCAGCAGCAGCAGCAGCCGGCACATTCCCCGTCGGCAGCTCAACAGGATACGCCGCCACCGACGAGGCCGCCGCCATCGGCATGAGCCCCGGCTCCGTCTGGCTGCGCGGGATCCAGCGCGGCTGCGGATGCTGCAGAGGCACTCCGGCTCCCACGACGTGCACGCGGCGGCTGCTGCTGCTGCTCTCCTCCTCCATCATCTCCGCCACCTCGGGCAGCAGCACGCCCTCCACGCTGGGCAGCGTCGGCACGACGCCGAACCAAGAGTCCCGCGCGCTGCGCTTGCTCCGCGAGATTCTCGGCCCGTGCAGGTCATCCTCGTCCACCCAGCTACGCGACCGCTTCCTCCCGCGCGAGACCGTCCGCCTCCTCTCCGGCAGCGCGAAGCCCTCGTTGTTGTGCGTCGGCAGCGACGGAGCAGCAGCAGCAGCCGGTGGCCCCAGCGAGAACCGGCTCGATAGGCGGCTCGACAGCTTGCTGAGCGACCCTGAGCCTCCTCCTCCTCCCAGCAGCCGCCGCTTGATCAGGCGCGACGTCGACGTCGGCGGCATAAAGGAGGTCTCCGTCGTCGTCGCCGCCGCGTATCCGTAGACCATCCGCGGCCCTGGCGAGCGCGTCTTCTTCACCCACCACACCAGCAGCAGGCCGATGGTCGTGAAGAGCAGGATGCCGCCGCAGAGCGCAATGGCAAGCAGCCATCCCAGTCCAATGGGGTGATCAGCACGCTCGGGCTCTCGCCCAAACACGCGCGTCGCGCCACCCATGGTTTGTGTTCTCTGCTATGATTCTTCTTTCTCTTTGCTTCGATTTGCTTTTTGCTCTCTTGTTATCAGTTATAATTAGTATGGTTGTAATGAGTGTCGTTGTCGTCTGTCCAATATCCTTCTCTCTCTCTTCTTCATCTCACAGCATCTCCTCGGAACAAATGAATGGAAAGGTCAATATCATCAACCAAAAGAATCAAGCAAAAAAGAGGGAGGGGGGGAACAAAACACGCGTACGAATCAAAACGAATGAAGGCGGGAAAAGGAAGGATCCCAGAAGGAGAAAAGGAATAACAGAAGCAAGAGAACAGCATTCTTTCTCGGGCCGTCCGCCTTTTGTCCGTCTTGGTTTTCTGGAAGCACAGCCATTGCAATGAGGGGGGAGAGGCTCACCCGCAATCCAGACGGGGTCATTGCTTGCATGCAACTCAGATTGTTGCTGCATCTCAGGAATGCGTTGCCTGGCGTGGTCCATTCCATCCACGCATCATCCGCCACCTAACCGTCCCCGAATGGAGGCGAATTTGAGACCTGTCAACAGGTCAAGCATGCGGCAGACGCACAGTTCCTGACGTTGCAGACATTCGATGAAGAAACGGCGCTGCCTCCTATCCATTCTTGGGCCGATGAGATCTGATGTCGTGTTCCATCACGTTGGTCGGGACCCCAAGGGAGGCTTCAAGCCTCTGCATGGACCCCTCAACAGTCACTCATGCACAGACAGGTAGTTTGTAATTGCCAACCTGGGACCATCAGTTTGTTTGCTTCATCTTTAAAAATAGAAGGATTGCGACACGAAAAGACCCGTCACCGCGCATAGATTGTTTAAAAGAGAAAAAAGACTAAGGTAAATCTCACTTAATTGATTGTCACGTAATACATCTGCCTGCGCAGCTCTCTCGTTAAAGTCTTTTGATGCCAAAGTCCGGATAAACATCTTTTTTACCCTATGAACAAAGCCAGCAGCCAAATGTTGATTCAATCATGCCACACGAATGCCCCGAACTATCTGGATCCTGTCCAGATTCACAAGAAAAAATTTTCAAACATGACAAAAAAAGGGGGGGATATCAGTCGATCCTATCTTAACACAACATCTTACAGCTGGCCCTGTCCATGGACGTGAGCGTGGCCGTGGCTGTGGCCGTGGCCGCTGCGTCGGTGCTTGACAGGGCGCGGGCCAGTTGCGGTGACAGTCACAGTCGTCGACGGCTCAGGCTCCGCGGTAACGGTAACAACAGCCTGCTTCCAGAGGATCTCGCTAACAACGTTGCCAACGGTGATGTACTGAGTGCTGACGAACTCGGCACCGACATCAGCAGCCTTCACACCAGGGGCAGGCGTAACGGCAGGCTCAATGGCGTCAGCGTTGTAGCCAGATGAGCCATTGGCACCGTCCTCCTTGAAGACCTGTCCGGGGAGAGGAGATGCCTTGGAAGGCGCGGTCACACCAGGCTGGTAGGGCAAGGTAGGGGCTGCGGCACCCTGGGTGGCCGTGTTGCTGGGCTTGCCGTGGCCGTGGCCGCCAGAGCTAGGGCTGGAGCCGGCTGAGCCGCCTCCGGGAAGCTTGGCAAAGGGACCATTGCCGTCTTCCTTCCGCAGATGGGCGGGCATATCCTCGAGGTGGCACTGGGTGGCCACGCTCTCGTCGACAACGTTAAAGAGAGGGCAGTCCTGGATGAGACCAGAGGGGTTCGTGCATGTGTTGACGGCCTGCTGCAGGAAGTCCTGTTCCCAGCCCATGATGAAGTCACCGTGGAGTCCATAGCCTGTTCAACACGTCAGATAAGTCCATAGCCGTCAAAGCAATTGCAATACTATCTTACCAGTTGTGTCCTGGTTAGACAGAACAAATTGGCCAGCACGGCCAGCATAAGCATTGGTGTTCCAGATGATCTCAAACAGCATGCTGGGAAGACGCTCGGGGTAGCCGTCAGGGCATGTGCCGGTCATGACAAGGTCGGGGTAAGCAACGTGGTCCTGGTGGTTGGGGCTGTCAAGAGCATCGCCGCCCTTCCAGCACGAAGGGAACATGATCTCGAAACGGATGCCATCCTTGCAGTTGGCATCAAGGAATCCCTTGTCGGGCAAGAAGTGACGGTACAGTGTGCCTTCAGGGGCCTTGTCGTAGTTCAGGCAGTTGAAGCCGATGGCACGCTGAGCCAAGATTTCCTGGGTGGTTTGGCCCAACGAAGCCCAGAGGGACTTGGCCGGGTCAGGCTGGGTGGGATCACCAGCGGTGTAGGTTCGGCGATTGGTGTCGCCCGCTACCATACGGAAGTTCGTAGGGAAGGCCTTGATGTTGTCTCCATAGAGGAGATAGTAGCTAGTGCCTGTTAGCTGAGCGATTCACCACTCAGGCCGGCTGACCACAGGCAACTTACGCAAGCATACCGCCCACCTGAGGTACCAGCTCGTACTCCTTGGTGTTGGCATCTTGAAAGTACAAGGCAGGGTGCCAGTAGGCAGATTTGTCTTGTGTCACACGGCACGACGTGCAGTTGCCAGCAAGAAGCTCGGGAGTACCAGAGGTCTCGGAAAAGCCTGGCAGAACATGTCAGTCACAGGAACATGAGGAAGACCCAGAATCGTCGTCAGGGTGTTTGACAGCATGAGTCCATATCAGTCAAATAGAGTGACATTGATATACCGCACATGCAGTGGCCCCAAGCAGACGTAACCCGGCCCAGCATGTCAAGGAGAAGAAGAAGAAGAAGAAGAAGAAGAAGAAGCCGCACTCACCTGACGATCCGTGAATAGCGTGCATGTGAGGCGAATCCTCGCCTGGGTAAACGACGGGGTCCATTCGCGCAAGGCCAACACGCCCCTGACACTCCATGCGCCAGAAGGCGTCGGCCACGGCGGCCAGCCCCGCGGTAACGGCAATTACAGACTTGCGCATTGTGATGGCTGCGTATCCAAGCTCGAGGGGTTGCTCCAGGCAAGACGAAGGGCAAGACTAAGATCAACTAAGAGTTGGTAAGGAGTGGACGACGCAACGAGGCTGTCTGCACGAAAAGAGTCAGCGGATGTGCCAGCCGCAGGCCGAGGCGACAGACGAAACAAGAAGACGATGAAGAATTTGAAGAAGACGATCGAAGTGAAGGAGTGAAGCAGTGAAGCAGCGAGAGACGATGAACAAGAGGCAGAATCCAAGAGAGGGAAGAGGCACAGCAGAATGCGGTGAGAGGCTGCAGTGAGCAGAGGGAAGGCGGTGCCGTAAAAGGGCCGTTGCTGAGAGGGAAGGCGCGGCAGCATCATGATCCCGTGATCCAGGTTCAAGCTGGCAGGAGGCAGATGCTACCTAGTACGGCCTTCAACCTGCAGCTGTCACTGACGGAGATTTTGCTCGTCCCTGCGCGCAGTCGCATTCGCAGCCACGGCATGACGCAAAAAGGGTCCTCGGTGTAATCGGCCAGCTCTCCTCGTCAACCAACAGCCGCGTCGCCCAGCCAATCGCTTCCCTGTGGCCCGTTGCAGTTGCGGGCTTCCTGCAGGTCAAGCAAGGCACGCCGAATCTGCCTGGCTGCTGTGTATTTGCTGTCGGAAGGGGTTTGTGTCGTGTGAAGGAAGAGTGTTGTGTCAAACTGGAAACGGGCTTACCAAAGTATCGTCGTGGTCGTCAAACCCCACCAGAGAAGAGAACGAAGGGGGCGGATTCGGGCAGCTAAGATCAAGAACCAACTTCTTCCAAGGGAAGAGGTTCGCTCGCACAAGCTTCGGGGAGTCTTTATCTCTCTCGCAGTCTTTCCAACCTCACGAAACGGCGTCTAGACGGGATTCCAGAGCAGGGCGATTGTTAGCTCGGTGCACACGTGTCCAACCTCGAGAAAGAATTCCTCGCGGCAAGTCAGTTCAAGGAGCTCCGTACAAGTACCGAGTAATTCGCTCTGCAACACGGTCGAAACGGTCCGGGGGTTGTCGATACAGTCGGCAACTATTGAGTGTCTCTCCAAATTGACGTCAAAGCTTATCGGGGCGCAAGGGTGGTCGCCTCTGTCAATACGAACTGCGAAGAGGAAGGCTGAATAGCATGCGATAGTCGAAGAAGGAAGTTTTGAGAATGCTGAATCCTCCAAAGTATTTGAGGAATGCGTATGGACAATGGAACAGAAGGAATGAACGTTGGTCGGCAGAAAGGAATGGTAAAGAACGTGGGAATGTTGAGCAAAACACACGATGAAGCGGAGGAGAAAGGAGCAACGCGAAATGAGGGATGAGAATGGCAGCAGTATACGGGGGGGATAATAAGGGCGATTTGGCTATCGACAAGGGATGGGAATCCAGGTCCACGCGCCAATGCCGGCGTACAAGCAGGCCCCGGAATTCGATGAAGAGATTGAGTGGGAGACAGATGGTGGATGAGACCAACACCGAGCAGCACGGCGCACCACCTGCTACTGCCGCACTACCACTTCTACCATTGAGGCCAAGGTTTTGAGCAGCGCAATAGCCGGCAATCAGGCATCTCTCGTTGGCCCTCCGTCGGGGGGAACACCAAAAGCAGATTACGAAGGATCAAGGGTCGACAGAGTATCCCAACAATGGACCAGTCAGGCCTCGTCCTGGATAGCCCGACTTTCCAAACGCGGCAAATTCGAATGCCCATGGTCACTAGCAGGGGTCACGATGAGCATCTTCAAGAGGAGAGTTGAAACTTCGCTTGCCGTAAGGTATGCATTTGCCTGGGCTTTTGCTTTGGGGGACGAGATGATGTAATGATTCTTTCTGATCTTGATTGGCCAGATAGTCCACGAAATTGAGAGACATGGAGTTGAGCAGGGGTTACCTATTCATGACGCCCTGGGGGAGTCTTTTTTCTTTGGTTCCGACCGCCGGGACAATACCACTTCAGGGGACCTTGCGCTTAATACTGGGACTTCTGGAATAAAGCTTCTCTATCGGCAGCATTTCAATGCAGAACCCCCTTACAGCTCGCTAGGGCGGGTTTACGCTGGCCTCGGATTCTGCCTCCTGAATCCGACCATGGGGGCGGCGCCGTTGATGTGAGCTGAAGACTTTCGACTCCGTACGATGCCTTCGCATCGAGAACCAAGGCTTGCGGCTGAACCACAAATAACGCTATATTCCAACGGAAGGACGCCGACTGTTGCTCAACGTCTATAGCGCCCTGGAGCTGCGGCCGTCTGCTCCTGATGTTGATTGCGAGATTGATTCCTACCACAAACGGGCTTGGGATTTGGGACGTTCGGTGTGTATGACGATGCTTGTGGAGCCTCAGCCGTGATGAGTATATGAATGGCGGGGGCCGCGCATGTCGCTTCCCGTTCATCTCGAAATTTGGAGCGCAGAGACCAGGAGAGCACAGCAGTCGGTCAAGCCGTAGAGCGTGGGACCGCAGAGTGCCAGCCATGCCATTAGTCGATAACAGACGAGATGCTGTGCTTCACGAGCTGCCCTCCCGAACCATATCAAGGCCCATCGGGACAAAAATGCGAGGATGACTGCGTCGAGGTATTCACCAGCCGCTGATACTCAGCGTCCCCCAGGACGGACCAAAAGACGTGTTTGCCTTTATGTCTTGCAACGGCGTCGCGGCACACTTGCGTTAGGCCACGGGATTTTCAGGGGCGCCAAGATGGAATTGCTGCTATGCATTGCATTAGGGAGACCCTGCGGTCATTTGAAACGGTTTCATCGGCATGGCTGGCCAATCAGCATTCATATTACGCCCCAAAGCAGCAGCCCCTGGTTCTTGTGCCTGGCGGCTAGGCGACACCAGAGCAGAAATGAGCAGAGAGGCGGCGATGGCCTTCACTCCATCCGTGCAAGCTTCACTTGTTTGCTGCTCCATTGTCGCAAATAAGCTGCAAGGTCGGCTGCGATGTGCAATCGTCCGTGTTCGCTTCTGGGAATGAAGCCAGGCTGGGCAGAGTCAACTCCTGGCTTGCCAGGTTCAGCCTCCCTTCTTTGCCCACCTCGGAATGAGGGGTTTGGCCAGCTGATGCTTGTTCTAGAAAGCCTGTCTTCGTGAGGTCCCTGCGAGGCACGGAGCATTACATCCATGACATCGCTGGCTAAATCGGCACTGCTAGCTAGACGTACAGAAAAGCGAAGCAATCCCGAATGCGCCTTTGATCGGTTCTACCCGTTTTGTTAGATTTATCCAATCTCGCTGACTTCCGGGCGAACCTTCACATGTGCTGTCTGGCTCTTTAACGCGGAAAATCGGCAGCATCTCCCACGGGCTGCAGATGGACTCCATCCGCCAGCTGATGTGTCGGACTCTGCAGGAAGCTCTGCAGGCGAGGCGTGCCTTATACAGCCTCACCCGCGGAAAGGCCGAAAGGCGTATGAACTTAATCGTATTGTGTTTTTCGTATCGGTGATCTGGAAATACTGGCTCGCGAGGATGATCAGTATCTGGTCGGCTTCTTTGTTTTTACAAGCTCTGTTCCGTGACGAAATCGGGCAGAACGCCCACATTATGATACTATGGATGCCAGAAAATGCATACCAGCAGCATCACAACGTGTGATTCACTCCTAGCCTGCACCACCCGATCGGCAAGCGACTTTCACGATCCCAGATGCGATATAACCTCCGGGACTACAAGCAGACTGGTTCGAAATGCTACACCGATTGAGAGGCTCGATATGATGATCTAGGCAGGATGACCATTGTTGGGTGAATCTTGAGCGCGGTAGAGATCTTGATTGGAGGATCCGAGACGGACATTTTGGCTCGAGGCTGTTGTTTGCTTTATAGGACAAGTTAAGACATCAAGGTAGCATCGAAACATATCCGACGTGGTGTAGTGGCTAGCATACTGCGCTTTCATTTGAAAGTCCCGCAGCGATCCGGGTTCGACTCCCGGCGCCGGAATATCATATCATTTCTTTTTTTGGCCTCTTTTCTCTGGCATCCTATTCTATCGATGCGTAAAACAATTGAATTCCCCTTTGACGTATTTTCACACTCTCTGAATGCGCAAAAATTCGCACAGATGAGATATGCGTGCAGCTGAGGGGACCCCAAATTGGCAAACGGCAGCGGTTACTGAGGAATTACACAGTAGCGTACTGTGTGCTTGGCCTACCCTATCAACATGAAGTTTTGGCAGGTTTTGAGATCATGCGCAAATCAAGAGTGTGAGGCTGTTTGAATCGCTGGCTGTACGCATCGGCAATATGCCTTGCTTTTGATTTTTCTCGTCTCTGTTGGCTCCTCATTTTATCCGGCTTCTCTCTTGTTTATAGGTAGATGCATAGCAGTAGTTGTGAGCATGAGAGTATATTCCATAGTCTGTAGGAGTATAGGAATTTCCAATTCCATTCTCGGCTAGCAGATGAAAAGGATACTTATATACCACGTGTTGACTGAAAGAATAAATCATCGATTCAAACAAGTCACCCGCACTTGAAGGCATCTATTCGATAGATACGTACCAAGAGAGCTGAAGTCGTGAACATGGGGTCATGTGACCTGCATCTGCTCTATGCAGCAATTTGCGTGACCTGGCATGACACCAACCAGAGCCCCTGTCACTGCCCAGCGTTGGATCCCCTCCATTCGAACTATGGGGCTTAGCGACAGCCTCACCAACGACTCACGACTATGAAGCATCATCCATTGCCTGGCTATGAGTGACATCTGCCGATAGCGATAGCAGCCAGCAAACCAAGACCCTCGCCATGGACGACCTCTCGGGGCTCGACTGGTCCTCGGACGCATCGGCCAACAAGCCGAAGCCGAAGCCGATGGTCGTCAACCCTGCGTATCCTCCCTTCCGACCGTCGCCGTCGCAGTCGCCCTTTGGCGCCGCCCAGATCGCGTCTCTGTCGGCGCAGAAGCCAAACGGGTCGACGCCCAAGCCGGCTCCTGCAAAGGCTGCGCAAGACAGCTTCAGCAATCTGAGCTTTGGCCTGCCAAAGGCCACGCAGAACCTGTCGCTCGCCGAGAGACAGGCGCAGCTCGAGCTCGAGAAGCGGAAGAAGGAGGAGGAGAGGCGGAAGCTCGCAGAGGCGCAGTTTGGAAACGGCCAGCATTGGGACTCTCTAGGGTCTCGAGGCTTCACGCCCAGCCCGGCGCCTCAACAGCAGCATGTCGCGCCCACGAGCGCAGCGAACGATGACGACGACCTATTCGCTGCCTTCAACAGAGACACCAAGGTCGACAATGCCAGCCACTACCCCCCGCCCCCGCCAGTCAAGAAGGGGCTCGACTTGGCCGACCCCTCAGCATGGGGCTCAGCAACGACATCGAACGGTGACGGCGCTTTCGACGTAGATGACGATCCCTTTGGACTGCACGAGGTGAAGCCCAGTGCCTCATCGACAGCTGGCCAGGGCGCCGCAACCAGTGCAGACGATTTCGACTTTTTGGGGGATCTGGCACGGCCCGTGGATGAAGTTAGAAGGGAGCAACAAGCGAAGCAAGAATCATTCCGAAGCGAGCCAGGCAAGCCCATCGAAGACGACTCAAGCTCTTCTTCTTCCGACGATGACGAGCCCGTGCAGCGAACTGTCGAGCGAAACGTTGAGCGAGTGCCCAGAGTGAACAAGGACCCCTTCGACAAGGCTGTTGCGCAACTCGTCGACTATGGATTCACACCAGAACAGGCTAGACGAGGGCTTGTCGAGAGCGGTACTGGCTTCAATGCTCAGGCAGCGGCCAACTGGCTGCTAGACGAGGCTCACAGGAAGTCCAAGGAGGCCTCGCAGTCTCGCGGTTCGCAAGGTAGAAGCCCTGCTCCAGCAGGTGGCCATACCCAGCGAAGCGACAGCCGGTCCCCCGCCAGGGGCGAGACTGACTTTGCGAAAACGGCGGCTGCCATGGGAAACACTCTGTTCAAATCTGCAAACACACTCTGGAAGACTGGACAAAAGAAGATGCAGCAAGCGGTCGCCGAGTTTCAGCAGGAAGCGGACCCCAGCCAGCCGAAATGGATGCGAGATGCTCAACTGGCGCGGGCGCAGCCAACGCCCCCAAGACCTGACGCCAATGTCACCGACGAGGCGCTCATGCTCGAAGCCGGCAATAGGCCTCAACCAGCTCGGAGCAGCAGCAGCAGCAGCAGTCGTCATCCCGTAGACCCGAGAGTTGGACCTCAGATATCGCGGACATCATCTCCTGCCCATTCTTCAGGACCGCCAAGTCGAAACAGCCCTGTTCCGCGGTGGCAGCAGCAAACAGCGCCGCCGCCCATGATCCCAGATGCGAGAGCAAGGCTTAGCCGGCTAACGGCGGATGATGATGACAGCTTCTCTAGCTACGTGAGTGCCAGCAGGAGAAAGAAGGCGAGCCCAGCGCCGGAACCACCAAAGAGGACCGAGCCTGAACCGGATCTGCTCTTTGGCTCACAGGCACCGGCGGCATCACAACGGACCCCATCGGCAACTCAGAGACCAACACCGGCTGCTCCAAGTCGGCCTCAGCAAAAACCAGCGCCTGCTCCTCCGCGCAAGGTTACGCCTAGACCTACCAGGCAGATACCCCCCATCAGCCCCGAAGCATTGCAGGCATCCACAAGGCATAGACTTCAAGGAACCGCGCATTTCAAGCGAGGCGACTACGCGGCAGCCCATTCGTCCTACTCGTCGTCTCTGGCTTCTGTTCCTTCTACGCATCCCCTGATGATTGTTCTGCTCACGAACCGCGCTCTGACCGCCCTGAAGACCGGAGAGCCCAAGCAGGCTGTTGCTGATGCCGACGAGGCGCTCAAGATCATCGGGCCTGGGAACGGCCAGGGAGAGACTGTGGCTGTCAGAAACGAAGCCGGGCAGGACGAGAACCGCGACATGAAGGAGCTATACGGCAAGGCGCTGAGCCGGAAAGCAGAGGCCCTGGAGCAAATGGAGAAGTGGGCAGAGGCAGGCGCCGTGTGGAAGCTGTGCGTCGAGGGCGGCGTCGGCGGAGCCACCGCAGTCAAGGGTCGCCAGCGCTGCCAAGAGGCCCTCAACCCCAAGCCCAAGGCTGCGCCGAAACCTGCGGCGAAGCCTCGACCTCGGCCGTCGGCGTCCTCTAGCCTGGCGCCGCAGAAGGACTCTGAGGCGGTTGCCAGGCTGCGCGAGGCCAACCAAGCTGCTGCCAGAGAGGACGACGAGAAGTTTGCGCTGGCGGACAAAGTCGATGCCAGAGTGGCCGCGTGGAGGGACGGGAAGAGGGAGAACCTGCGGGCTCTGTTGGCCAGCATGGACCAGGTGCTGTGGGAGAACAGCGGGTGGAAGAAGGTTGGGCTGCACGAGCTGGTCATGGCGAACAAGGTCAAGATTTCGTATATGAAGGCCATTGCAAAGACGCATCCCGACAAGGTAAGGCTATATGCCATTGATGCAAAGTCCCTAGACTGTCAGCAAGAAAAGAAACATGCTTACATGATTGCTAGCTTCCACAAGACGCGAGTACCGAGGTGAGGCTCATTGCCGGATTGGTCTTTAGCACCCTCAACGAGAGCTGGGATAAGTTCAAGGCGGACAATGGCCTCTGAATTTTTTTTCCTTTTCTACCTTCTTCCTCCCTTGGCAGCATTCCTATGCATTACAAGAGCAACGGTATAGGTGGTCGATGCATTTCTTATCGACGATGATGACGACGATGGTTTGATGATGGATACACATTGATTTTGGTGGTTATCCAATTTTCCCCTCTGTTTCTCTTTGGACTACCTTACTTCGCCGTACGCCGTGCTAAAGCCCCAAATTAAACGTACATAACCGGTTTATCTTGTCACAAGCCTCCCCTGCCTGTAGATCTAGTCCAGACAAAGTCGCATTAAACATCCCATGTCTCTCTATCATGTGCCCTCGTGATTCCATATGCGCATCTTGAAGAAAAATTTCGGTGTATCAAACACAAGTTAAAAAAAAAAAGACCTCACAAGCCCAACATTCGGAGTACACCATCGCGAACCGTCTTCTCGTACTCGTCGCGGCGCTCGCGCCACATCTTGGCAGCCTCGACGTTGGCGGGGCTCTCGTCGTTGGGCTCGGCCAGCATGCTCATGACGGAGATGAGGATCTTTTCGACGGACTGGATGGGGGACCAGCGCTCGGAGGCGTGCTCGTAGTGGTTGGGGTCGTCGCCGGGGGGATGCAGGATGGAGATGCAGACGAGGCCGCTGGGGTAGACTGTCTTTTGCGTTAGCCTTTCTTCTCTCCAACATCTTATGACACTCGGCGACATTTCATGGGTAGCGGGGAACAGGAGTAACATTTACCGTTTGGGTGGAAGACGTCGGCGAGAAACTTCATCGTCGGGGGCGCCAGCGGATAGTCCTTGGGGAACTTGAGCTCAGCGGGGAAGACGCCGCCCTCGAAAGGCGTGCCCTCGGGGCCCTGGATGAGGCATTCCCAGTGCAGGAGGTCGTCTTCCGAGACGGGGCCGGCGGTGATGCCCTCGGGGGGATTGTTTGTGAGGGCACGGTATTCTTGGAGGAGGCGGCGGTGGGCGGTTGACTGGGCCATCTTTGTGTGAGGCTCGGAGGCGAGGGTGATGGAGAGGAGAGAGGAGAGGAGAGAGGAGAGGAGGAGGGGAGGTGGGGAGAGGAGAGGAGGAAAAGAGGATGTAGGATTGGTCGTTGCTGAGGAGCAAGAGAGGAGATTACGATGATTTCCTTGCTGTTCGGTTGCGTTCGACTGTATTGTGCGGAGATGTCTATAGGATGTTGACGAGGACGCTGATGGTGATGATGATGATGTTGTTGTTGAGAGAGTGGAGGTTGATGCTGGGGTTCGAAGCGGCGGCATTGAAAGCCGCGGGACAAGTGGAAAGCCTTACCTTACTGTATTATTAGAGACGATGTGGCTTAGCGTGGAAATATGTTGAGGTAATTGGTGGCGTCGATTTAACCTCTGCGCCACAGATATACTTTCGCCAGGAGAGAGAAGAGTTGGTACCTTATGGCGAGTGCAATTTGATGGCTAAATGCGAATGCCTTGAAGAGAACAAGGGATTGTGAAGGGGCTTTGCTGTGAACTGGCACTGCCTCAGGCTAAATGGAGGTTTTCATTGAGGCTAAGCATTGGATACACTTGACATTCCCGATGCCATCCCTACAGTTCACTTACACATACCAAGATCCAATGAAGGATGTGGAAATCTCTCCCAAACCTACAAATATATTACTTGATTACTATACAGCCATACAGAGAGAGAGAGAGAGAGAGAAAGTGATTCTCGTATCTGCAGCAGCAACTATTGAGAGAAATGCTACCACACAGCTGGAGGCCGCATGTCTCAGACGATGTAGATGGGGGAATACGAAGCGGCTGAGGTATAAGGTAGGGCATGTGCAACCATTTTGGCTGAAACTGCTGGGCACAGACAATACTCTGTGGCATGTCAGTCTTTGTCGTTCTCTGGGGTTGAGATATATATATTGCCAAGAATGCATCTACGATATTCAGTCGGTTGGCCTCGCAGTAAGTACTGTTCCTACCTTTAAGACCCATACCTTGAAAGTGGTCAGACATCGACGGAAAACAAAATGAAGTTCACTGCTTCCCTCATTGTGCTCCTCATTGGAGTCGTCGTTGCACATCCTATACAGCATCGCCAGGATAGCGAGTGTGCCGTATACGACGAGTGTTTCCAATACCCTCTGCCGTGCCCGTCGAATCACGTATGTATCTGTCACAACCTCCCCTCTCCTGCTCTGATGCTGATATAATGTTCTACAGATCTCGAAACAAGTTGTGAGTCTCTTGACATCGTCTATGCTTCTGGAGGTGATGATGCTGAGGTTGTACGGTAACAACAGAATGGATGTTTTACTTGCTGTCTGCTTTAAAGGCAAATGCTCTTTTCGAATGCAGTCTCTCAAAATAAACCCCAATAGTCTTGCTTCAAGCAACTTGTGCACTCCTCTACCAAATCATGCCATCATCTTGATAAAATACCTTCCAATTGTATCAGAGTCCATGAAGTCTTCACCTTTCCATTCCAACCCGACTTCCATCCCAAAGTAGGATCCGTTTCATCGTCGCTCCTTCAAAATCATCACCTCACATCACGCAACACGGGCTCGCTTCAAACCCCAGCGCCGGCCCACGCTCCGTTGCCTCTACGGTTTCCTCGTCAAAGTACCGCAAATGCTTCACGCCAGGATCATTCTTCTTGAACGTCCTTGCCACAATCTTAGTGAGCTCCTCATTCGTGCCGTGCATAGCAAACGTCGACACAAAGACCCTCCTGTCCCTTCCTGCAGAAAGGTCCTCCATGGTCTCTTCGAACATGGCCTTAATCTCCGCACTGCCGTTGGCTTTGGCCTCCTCCTCAAGGTTGTCGTAGAATTTCAGCACGTTTACCGTGATCCACAAGTAGTTGAGGCTCGAGTAAGGCTTCAGGTCGCAGCAAATGTCTGAATAGAGATCGTTCCAGACCACGTTCAGCATCATCTCCGGCGTCATCTTCGGATCCTTGTTCGCGATCTTGCTTGGATCGGTGATCCACGATAACGGCTCGCTGAGTGCATCTGGCACAAGGGTCATCTCCTCGATGTCTCCGTTCATAGTGTCCATCCGCTTCCTCAAGCTCTTCATGGTCGTGTCGTCAACTATATCGCCCACTTTTGTGCCGACCTTGGACCACTGAGTCCTGAGCCGGTCGGCGCCCGCATTCATCCAACCAGATGTTGCCGGGTTGTAAAGCCGCGACATCTGGCTGAGTCGAGTCAAGCCCAGAGCCGACGTGTAATGGACGTCGCTGTCGGGGATTCGGTCAGGATCCCATCCCGCCTTCTTGTAGGCAACAAGCTCCGACTTGTGCGTGTAGTTCCGCAATGGGAACGCATCGAGCTGATCCTCGATTGTAGAGACTGACGTGTTCGCGCGACGGCTTGGTCGTTCCTGGAAGCGATACTTGTGCGTCTTTCGCTCGGAGCCGTGCAAGGGAAAACCATTTGAAAGATCGTAGATTGGCCCTCCATCTGCTGAGAAGTAGCTCTTGTGAAACATGGTATTCAGCTGGCCAAATAGGGGCAGGGGAGACTCAAGGTGTTTGTACGCTACCATGCAGCCATGCAAATAGACAACCGGCAGTAGCTCTCGCAACTCATCCCATAGCCTCATGGCACACCGATAGGAAAGCTCAAGCGCCTCTGCCAGCCCGGCGCCGCAGAGGAACGGAGAGTAGTCCCAGAGGCCGTTGTAGTTTGTGGCTGAGAATCGAGAGGGGGTCACTTCAGGCATTCGGGCAACCTGGGAGACTCCTAGGGCCTCGTCAAACTGCCTGCTGAGCTCTTCGTACAACTCAATGCACGTCGTGACGTCCTCGTATGCCTCACCAGTGTGTCTAAAGGATGCCCAGAGCGACTTGAGGGCGGCAACGCCCCTGGAGAATCCAAAGCCTTTCGTTGACCAGCGCCCCTGGCCAAGGAACATGTCCAAATGATGTCGTAGCACGCCGTAAGGGGCTGGATTTCCCAGGACATGGCCCCTGAGGCCGCTGAAGGCCCACCCGCGAGACACCGTCCAGGCATCAACA
Source organism: Trichoderma reesei QM6a (assembly GCF_000167675.1). Classification (NCBI taxonomy): domain Eukaryota; kingdom Fungi; phylum Ascomycota; class Sordariomycetes; order Hypocreales; family Hypocreaceae; genus Trichoderma; species Trichoderma reesei. The sequence continues at coordinate 453,201 of NW_006711154.1, read as the reverse complement.
ATGCACTGAAGGTGAAATACGAGATGGGGTGAAATCTTGTGGCTGAAGGTAGTGCCGGGCTTCTGCATGGCGAGCGTCGTCACCTCCACCGCGAAATCAAAGAGCCCAAACAGTCTTCTGTCGAGGCGGAACGGACCATTGGTTCCCCAGTCCACATCCTCCAACACAAGGCCCTTTTCGTCTTCAGCCAGCCCATAGAGCGCTCCGGCCGCAACCACGTTGACAAGATCGTAGAGCCAGTTGATGGTATAACTGCGTCTCCATTTCAGTCTCTCCTCTGTGGTGGCCTTTTGGAGATCAAAGCAAGGATCCCAACCTTTGAGCTGGGCGAGCATCCGTTTAGTCGGCTTGCCGCTTCTGGTCTTCTGGAAGTCGGTGATGAAGTCAACAAGATCGTCGTATGCATTGATGAGGAAGGCTTCCCGAATGTCCACCGGCAACCCCCCCCTTTCAAAGAAGCCTGGCACATTATTCAAGTTGTTGGTAACCCGACATTCCTTTGCTGCTTTCTCGGGGCCAACGCCAGTGAGAGTCAGTATCATCATATCAAGCGATTCATAGCCAGGGAAGTCGCCAAAAATCACGGCCTCGGATTGCTTGACCATTGCCACAGCGATGTTCCCGAGTGCGGCCACCATCGCGCTATTGAGGCCCTGGTAGGCCACCTTTCGCCAGAATTCCTGGAGCAGTGAGCGAAACTCCATCCAGTGCATGGCCAACGAAAACACAGCCATGTAGTAGTGCTGAACCTCATCGTCTTCGATGATGCGGTAACTCTCCAGCGGTACGTCGCCAAGATGCTGGTCATCTGCTCGACCAGACTTCCTGGCCTTGGCTTTCTTTCCCTTGCCTTTGCGTTTGCCGTGCTGCCTCTTTCGCTGCTGTCGAGGAGTTGCGAAACTGCTGGCATCATCGTCAGCCTCGCCGTTGTTCTCGCCTTGGTGGGAAGTGTCACTCTCAGAGTTATCAGCGTCGATATTCAGGACCGAGAATCTGTTGGCGGTGGCAGAGCTTTCCGCGTCGGCTTTCGTTTCGCCAGCCTCTGCTGCTTTCTCGTCTCGTTCAGCTAGCCACGCTTCGCCGCCCAAGATTTGAAAGGCTTGGGTGAGGATGTCGATGAAGTGCTTGTGCTTGGAGTTGTTTTCCTCGAGCTCCTTGCTCGGGCTGATGGAGGCAAGTTCCTGAAACTGGGAGTAGTAGATGGTCCGTAGCTCAATGACAGAATGAAAGGAGGCGAGCATCTCGGACGGAACATTGACGCGGTGTGTGGCGATGAGTTTCGCCATGAGGACAAGGTCGGCGACGGGGGCCTGGCCAGTGAGGTTGACTTCTAATGAACAGCCGTCCTTGGAAGGACCCAGTGCCTGGATGATACCGTTCGAGGTCTGTATCATCCAGTACAACAGCCGTCCGGTCTCCTTCTTGTAGGAGACGTAGATGTTGTCAAACTTCATCATAGGAGGATTTGTTGAAGCCGGCTTCTGCAGCCGACAGACGTCCAGAAACTCGTGTGTATGAAGAGTTGACGGAGAGGATGACTGATGCTGAAGCCAGATTCCCATTGTTTGTTTTTTTATGCGGCCGGCTGGCAGTCGACAACAGCTGAGAATCAACGCCCAATTCACTTCGACCTCAGGCCGGCCACCACGTGCAGCCAATGCTATGGCAGCTATCGGCTGGCACGGCTGTAGAGGTTCGGTTGTTTGGCTGGCATGTTAGCAGGCTGGGAACAATAGACTCACTTTTTCTTTTGCACAATAACCGAGTCATGGGAGACCATCTGGGGGGCCACCTCTGCCACGCCACTCTCGAGCCAGCTCAGATGCAATCATAACAAACGTCATCCATGTCTGCTAATCTTGTCTATCTGCTATCTACCATGCCATATCAGAGACCGCCCTTGGCTTTCAAATCCTCATGAATCTTCTTCTGCTTCTCCCAAGCCTTCTTGAGCGTCTTGAGCTGACTCTTGGGCACATCGCTGCCATCCTTCAACTTGGTGGGAATGCCCTGTTCGTCCCAGGCGCTGTAGCGTTCATCCTTCTTGAAAAGCTCCTCTGGGGGAACCTTTGCCTTTTCTCGAGCCTCTTGGTCTGCCTTCTCCTTGGCAAGTCTAGCCTCCTCCTTCTTCCTTGCCTTCTCGGCCTCTCGCGCAATCTTCTCCTCGCGAGCTGCGATGAGCTCCGCAGCCGGTACGAACTTGATGAGCGATGGTTGGTTGTCGGGCCGGTCGTCGAGGTAAACGCCGAGATTGGTAAGGTCTTGGTCACGGATTCGATCAGTGATTTGCAAAATAGCCTTCTTGGTCTGTTGATCGTATGACGAGACAGTGCGACGCAGTTCGTCACGGATCTGAGACACCACCCTCAAGTAAGGCAGCGACAGCTTCTCAATGTCACGAGAGCCTCCCTGAGCGATGGCCTGGAACTCTGGTGTGGGGTCTTTGGAAAGAAGCTCAGCGATGGCCTCGTTGGACAGCGAAAGGGCGGCAATGTCCGACTTGACCTTCTCGAGGACTGCAGCGTAGGGTTTGACGGCGGTCTCGGGGTCTGTGCTCTCGGAGATCACGGATGCCCATCCAAGGCCTTCGTAGGGAGGCTCGGCATTGGCGTCAAGGCCAAAGATGCCGACCAGTTTGGTGATCCAGCGAGCAATAGCCTCGACCTCAGCGAGATTTGTGTCCTTGTTGTCTTTGAGATAGCTGTTGGTGGTGTTGACCAGCTTCAGGATGACAAGCATTGCTCGCGGGGTATCAATCGAGTTTGTGAGCGCCGCCTCTACGTCTTTCTTGGCCTGTTCGAGCTCGGCCAGGAGGCCTGTGGCAGGCTTGTCCGAGCTGATGTCGAGTGACTTCAGGCCGCTTTCGATGCCTGCCTCAGCCAACCATGACTTGGTGTTGGTGAAAAAGTTCTGTACCCAGCCTCGTCAGTTTCATTGCACTTCCTGTTGCTGTCGTCTGTACTTACGCTAATCGTCGACTCCCAGTTGTCAGCCTGGGCCCTCATGTCTGGTGAGATCTCGACACCATCGTTCCATTTGCCCATCAAGAACACTATGCGCATGCTCCGCGGTGTATAGCTGGTTGCCAATGCGTCTTGGATAGTCTGGAAGTTCTTCAACGACTTGGACATCTTGGAGCCGGAAATAGAGAGATGGCCCATGTGAAGGAAGTAATTCACCCAAGTATGCTCGCCCTTGCCGTGTTCGCAGAAGTAAGCCTCGCTCTGGGCCAGCTCGTTGTCGTGGTGAGGGAAGGCGAGGTCAATGCCTCCGGAGTGAATATCCATCTGCGAGCCCAGGATATCGGACGCCATCACTGAGCACTCAATGTGCCAGCCCGGCCTTCCATCACCCCAGGGACTAGGCCAGAAAGGCTCTCCAGCCTTGGACTTCTTCCAGAGGGCGAAGTCACCAGCGCCTTTCTTGCCTCCCAGGTTCTTCGACAGGGAACCCTCGCCCTCCTCCTGGAGAGCCTTGTCGTTTTTGCTTTCGGGTCGCAGTCGCGCATAGGAGTTGCCAGCCTTTTCGAAAGCAGCAATGTCGAAATAGACAGATCCCTCAGACTCATAGGCAAAGCCCTTTTCCACAATTCTCTCCACAAACTTGGCGATCTGGGGAACGTACTCAGTCACCCTTGTGATGTGATCCGGCCTGAGGACGTTGAGCGCATCCATATCAGCCATGAACAGAGCCTCCATGCTCTTAGTCAGGTCCGTGAACATGGTCTGATCCCTGGTGTCGATAGTTTCCTTGTATAGCGAGTCGAGGTAAGGGAGGAATATCTCATCCGCGCCGGGGAAGATGGAGCCATCTTTGAGAGCCTCCGCTGCAGCATCCATGTTGCTGATGTGCATCTTGATCTTGGCCTCGGCATCGCCTGGCTTGCCCTCTCCCGTCAAAGTGCCCCCGGCGAGCACTTTGCCGTATGATGCGTCTCGTCGAGCAATGTACGTCGTCTCGTCCAAGTCGTTTCCGTCCTCGACGAGCAATGGCAAGCTGCTGGCCGCATAAGCTTGGAAGGCGGTGCGGGTGAGCTTAACGAGCTCTTCTTTGGTGTAGCTTTTGCTCTTCTCGATCTCGAGCAATCGTTGTCTTCGCGCCTTGATGATGATCTAGCGAGGTGTTAGTCCTCCAGACAGCCCGACACAGCTCGAACCCCGGCCGCGGGCGATTGGCCCTACCTTGTCGTCAATGTCCGTAATGTTCATGACAAAGTTGAGCTTGAAGCCAAAGTAGTCACGCAGAATGCGCCGGATGATGTCCGTCGAGACATAGTTGCGCGCATGTCCCAGATGGCTCTTGTCATAGACAGTCGGGCCGCAGGCGTACCACGACACCTCTCCGGGCCTGATTGGGACAAACGGCACCGGCGCGCCGGGCTTCAGCGAGTTATGGAGCTTCAAGTTCTCCATGGCCGAGAGCGAGTATCGTCGATAGAGGTGGCTTTTTGCTGCGGCGTCGCAGAATCGGAGTTGGGGTCGAGGTCGGGTTCGGGAGACGAGGCGCAGGAGATGCATTCAGAGCGCTCGCAGCGAGGGTTGGAGAGGACAGACTGTATCAAGGCGCATCACTGACGCGACAAGGTGAGTCAGAGCACGACTGAGACAACACACGCACACGCACACACGCACACAAAGCTTCCTTTGACGACGAGCAGCGGGTGACTCTTTCAGTCTCACCAGATCCTTGCAGATGTGCCCCTCCCTGGCCTCGAGGAATGGATGGAAGCAACTCAATGATCTGGGCTCCATGCCGCCAATTTTTGCCTTTAGCGTGCCTGATGCCCTGAAGCTGGCCTGCCCCTCCCTGTAATCGGCCGCTAATAAGGGACGGGAACGACAATACCCGACCACCAGTTGAGGCCAGATAGAGGCGGGGCACGGCGCCGTTCGCTGCGGAAATCACCGCCAGCCAATACCGTAGTCCGACTGGGGAAGCATTTTTTTTTCATGCTCTTCACTTTTCTCTTGGTGATAATACCGATAATAAGCAGGTCTCGTCGGCAGGCCGCGTTTGCTTTGCCGCATTTCCCCCATCTGCCTGGAGTTGCTTGATTGAGCTGGATTGGGATTCAAGAGAAACGATTGACCATGCCTCGGCCATCGCCATTCCTCGAGCCCGGCGACAAGACGTCTGCCGGGACGCTCGCCATTATCAGCTTATCGCGCGACAACTTCCTGCCGCTGACTCTGGAAAAATCAACTGGCGCAGTCGACGGCTACCTCGAGGGAGCGACATTAAACACGCGATTCGGATCCTATCCTCACTCAACACTACTCGATGTGCCATGGGGCTCCCAGGTGCGCGCGTCGAATGTCGACACAGGCTCAAGAGGCAAGAAACGGAGACGAGATGCCACCGACGAAGACACGCCGATACCCAGCCAAGACGACGACGAAGATTCAACGGCTGCCAATGCGCCTGTGAAGAAGGCTGTGACAGCACCGAGCGGCTTCATCTACGTCCTGCGCCCGACTCCGGAGCTGTGGACCACCAGTCTGCCTCACAGAACCCAAGTCGTGTACACGCCCGACTACAGCTACATCCTACACAGAATACGGGCTAGGCCTGGAACGAGAATCATTGAGGCTGGAGCTGGCAGTGGAAGCTTCACACACGCTTCCGTCAGAGCGGTCTACAACGGTTACCCACGGGACGCGGACGACACAAGAGGCAAGGTCTTCAGCTTCGAGTTCAACGAGTCGCGATACCAGAAAATGCAGGTGGAGATTGGACATCACGGCCTCGATGACCTCGTTACGCTGACGCATCGTAATGTGTACAATGACGGCTTCAACGTCAACGGCGAGACGCTAAACGCAACAGCCGTGTTTCTGGATCTGCCTGCTCCCTGGGAAGCTTTACATCATCTTTCAAGGCGGAAAATCCAAAAGGGAGGCAAAGCGTCCGATGACGATGATGGCAGCTGGGTGTCGCCCCTGGATCCCAAGCAGAGCGTGTACATCTGCACTTTTTCACCCTGCATAGAACAAGTCATGCGAACTGTCACGGAGCTGAGGACCCTAGGCTGGGTGGATGTGGACATGGTGGAGATTGCAAATCAGAAAATCAACATATCAAGAGAGCGCGTGGGAGTAAATTATCCGACTGAAAAGGGATACAACTCCTCCCCCGCCGACGTTGCGGAAGCTGTCACGAAGCTGCGAAGTCTTGCTGAAAGGAACAAGGAGACTCAGAGAGTGCAGGCGCTACAGGCCGGTGCGGATGGCGTTGACAGCGAGATGGATGTGGACTCGACTCCCAGCCGTGAGAACCCTGCGAAAGCCAATGGAGCCGCGGAAGATATGGAGAAGCCTTGGATGCAGGGCCGGCTCGTTCACAGACCGGAGAGCGAACTCAAAACGCACACTTCATATTTGGTCTTTGCCATCCTGCCGTGCGAGTGGGATGAGGAAGCCGAGGCTGCGGCCATGGCGAAATGGCCATGCGGGAACGAGAAGAAGACGATTGGAAACCTTGACAAGCAGGCCCGCAAGGAGGAGAAGAGGAAGATGCTGGAAGGAAAATCCAAGAAGCAGAAGAAGGGGGGTGATACCCAGGCAACAACAACATCAACATCAACAGTGGTGGTCTCAGCTACGGCGACACCAACTGACACGGCGTAATTTTTGTTTTTACATAGACTTGATAGGAAGTATTCCAGGATAAAGGAATACATCTGCCGCAATTTCGAAAAAAGGTGTCGTGCACGACTTGTACATGGGTAGCATCTGAATGATACGGAGTCTTATACGCGGAATTTCCTCGGTGAAGCACACCTCTTCGGTAATCACCTGGAGCGTACCTACTTTAGCACCTCCTCACCGAGAGCTCGCAGCGCCCGGAAAGCGGATAAACAATCCGCCACCGCAAGGCAAACCTCCAGCCGGACCTTCAACACCAACCAGCCCGCCATCATAAGCTTGAGGTTCCTGTAAGGGTCATTTTTCAAGCTATCCCATCCATAGCTCCAGAGTTGCGCCCCCCGTCACATTTCCCACAATGACTTCCACCATTGGCATCCCGATTAAGCTCCTCAATGAGGCACAGGTTCGTCAGATCCTTATTCTTGCACACTGTCTCGTTTCGTGAGATTGAATAGAAGAGCTCACGCTATATGCACAGGGTCACATCATCACCCTCGAAATCACGTCGGGCCAAACATACCGCGGCAAGCTCCTCGAAGGTACACCTCTCCCCTCGCCCTCTCCCCCTTCACTCCCGAGCTTCAATTCAGAATCTTCTTGCAACATTGAAATTCTGCGCGTTGAGAAACCTCAAACTGACTGATCCTCAACCTCGCAGCCGAGGACAACATGAACGTCCAGCTCAAGGACATCACCGTCACCGCCCGCGACGGCCGCGTCTCCCATCTCGACCAGGTCTACATCCGGGGCTCCCACGTGCGGTTCTTCATCGTTCCCGACATGCTGCGTAACGCGCCCATGTTCCGTAGCCGCAACGTGCGAGGCAGAGGCGTTGGTTTGGCTAGAGGTCGTGCGACGGTGAGCCGTGCCCGTGCGAGCGGTGGACGCGGCCGGTAAAGGACGGGGCGCGCGCGTCTTGGAGGTGGCTTTTTTTTCTCCAAAGAGGCGACGAGAAAGAGTGGCAGGGGCAATACTATGCGTTGTTCAGCTGAAGGGGGAACATTGGTTTGGCGTTCAGGATTTACAGGATTTACGTGCTTTTCGATACGTGAGAGGGGAAAGAAAAAGAAACAGGGCAATATCAGGCTGTGTGGACGGATGTTGAAAGCGACAAAGATACCATGGCAGACTGGCCGTCAGGAATAACAACCTGAAGCTACGTGGATGGGCGCGACTGACCCAGGCTCATGCTCCTGAGTTTTGTATCTAGCGCCAATCTTCTAGACATACATGTGGCATATGGCTCAGTTCGCCTTTTCCATACTCGTACAAGATCCGTTACCATCAGTATTCGTACAATTTTCCGCAGCGTTTTATTTCAGCCTAGCCAGCGCGTCTTCCGCCTTGGCCACCACTTCACTCGCATCTTCCAGCTCCTTGAGTCTCTGAGCCAACTTCTTGTCCTGCTGAGTTCCATCAAGGACCCCGGCGGCGCTCTCCTCCGCCGCTCTAATGGCCTTGCGGCCTTCCTCGCGAACCTCGCCTTCCCAGAAATCGCGAGCAGTCTCCCACTTCTTCTGCATTCGGCCGAGGCTGTACACGATGCCGAGGGCTGCCACAGCGCCGGCCTCGAATATCGTCGATGAGAACGAAGATACGTAGAGCAATGCTGCAAGACATGAGGTGACGGATGATGTGGCTAGAGACTGGACGACCAGTTGTTGAGCCAGTGACTGAAGAGCAGGAACAGTCTCATTCTGGATATACCGCCGCGTAAACGCAATGTGTCCTGGCCACTTGGGTAGACGTGAGCGAGGGGACGTCGGAATCACTGGTTCGTTCTCGGTAAACCCAGCCGAAGGGCGATCGGAGCCTGTCTCGCGAGAGGAAATGGGCTGAGAATAGTGCCCAGCTTGGCCCTGAAGTTGAGCAATACGTCCGGCAAGGTAGACGAGCTCTTGTTCCGAAGTGGGCAAGAAACGCTGGCTCAAGATCTCGTTTGTCAGCATGGCAACATCATCCACGCGCCAAAAGAGCTTCCACCAGCCCAACTTCTTCCAGCGACGGCCGGAGAAAGCCAAGTCCAGCTGCTCCTGCAGCTCTGCGTGCGCGCTCTGGGCCCATTCAGAGAGCATCTCGTTCATGGCACGCAGTTCAGGGCTGGACATGGTAGCCGACAACTCGCGCGCCAACTCATGGCTCGTAGACTCTGCCTCAATGGCGGAGTGGGCGCCTTGTAAGATGGAAGCAATGAGCTTTCGAACAGCTGGTTTAGTCGTTTCGTCGTCAGCGGCCTTTAGGCCGGCTTTGAGCCATGCAACCAGCATGCCCACGTTGCTCGTCGACCAGCGATGCTCGTACTCCATGGCGTTCTGGGGACCTTGGCGAAACAGTTTGACGGCCTCCTCCGCCAGCGAGGTGTCAATCAATGTGAAGTTGGTCCCGAGTTGCTCCCTTGAAAACCCCTTGAGGTCAACAGCGGCAGTGATGGCATCGCCGCTGTCGAGTATCGGCAACCCAGCAATTCTGACAGCTCCTGTCAGCCCATCGGCCACCAAGAGGGCTTGGTGAACAGGCGCTGGTACGGGGGCGCCATGCTCGTCTGCAGAGGCCACATCAATAGCCGGGGCCAGGACCGCATCCTCAAGCGCTTGAACAGTGGCCACGCCCGATCCATTGACAGGCACTTCCACCCCAGTCAGAAGAAGCTCCAGATTGAGCCCATTAAGTTCCGCAGAGGAGACTTCCAGCACATCTGGCAAGTTCTTGGATGTCACCAAGCGAGTGACTTTCCCTTGGCTGGATCCAACCAGAACAATCAACGGCTTGCTGGTGTCGTGCTCGTCCAACTTCTTCTCCCATTCCTGCTCGTCAACCAGTGGATCCACGATGAGCGCTTTGAGGACCTTTCTTGCGGCTTCTCTACCACTCGAGCCGTTGGAAACTCCTAGGACTGCGACTCTTATGGCTTCCTGGCCCGGCGGCTGGCGCAGGCCCTGAAGTGCCAATTGCAGCCTTGAGAGATTTATCAAGCCGGGGATTTTCTTCTCGAGCTCCAGAAGGGCTTGTTCGAGTTCATTTCGGGCGCTGGATGGGACGCGCACTGAAGTTGCCGAGGTCGACTGCCATCGTCGAGACTTGAGATTTGGCCGTGATCGGGTCCTGGCTTGCGATGCTGGTGAGAGGGAGCAGAAAGGGCATATTGATGCCAGAACGGGAGGCTGTGACCCCGTCAGAAGACGGAGGTGCCCGTTTCGGGACACTAGAGAACGCTTGGATGCCATCGCCGTAGCGATGTTCCAGGAGTTTTTTGGCGTTTGAAGCTCATGAGCTTTTAGTGAAGCATGCAGGTTGTTGTGAGCTTGAGTCGGCAAAGTCGCGGCAAAATTCGGAATGGAATCCTAAGGTACATATACTGTGGGGGCCAATCTTGGCTCTCGCAGCTCGCTCATTGCTCACTGACCCTTCTGCTAGGTACCTTACCTACAGTACTCCTCTGCTATTGAAGCTGCATACGCGTACTACTAGGTACGCACCTTACTCTCGAACTACTATCAACATCTGAACTCTTGCTATACGCTACAATCTTTCCATTGGGCACATGTGATTCCATAAAATCCAGCTCAGCTGATAGGGGTAATTGTATCATCAAAGTCAAAGTTTTCTTCTTACCTATCGGGCACTCTTTCTTTGCCAGGTACGAGTACAATCCAGCTGGCCTAGCGCTCGCCATATCTGTTGGAAGCCACCACGACGAACTGGAAGCTTCCCTGCCTATCGTAAAGCCTCGAACTGAGGCTTAGCCAGAATCTCGAGCTCTCAGCCATGCATTGCCCCAAGCGGAAATTGATTCTACGCCGCCGCCTTTTGAAGCATGTTCAGACCACCTGTCGGCGATGTGGAGCGCCGACTACCGACGGCGATGCTCCACTAGGTAGGAGCGGCATGCGGTCATAGACGCCGACCTGATGCTCGAGTGTTGGCATTATGTCCACTGATGCTCTGAGTATCACAGTTCAGTTCTCAATATTACTCATTCAGTATTGGCATTGCTCTTTCTCAGCGATTATAGCTTTGGCTATCAAGCCATCTGTCACTGCCAAGACTGGGTTGGGCGTAGAGGCGCCTTGAACGCGGATGATGGCCAAAATCCGCGATCCAGGCCATGCATACGCAGATGCTAGATCGCGGCACATGTTGGATCTGCCACCCCCGACTGTGGGTTCAGATAGCCCCCAGCTCATTACGTACGCTCGAGGCCAGGATGACACTCTGCGATGGCGCAGCTCAAACTATTCACCGTCATTGATGCATCTGCAGTCTCCTGCTTCTGGGACCTAGTAAGGTAGTTGTAGAAACGCACAACTACTAGGTATTACTGCAGGGATCTGAACTTGCGGCTACAGGAACAATGCCTGGTCGACGGCTGTTTGTCCAGCTTGCAAGCTAACCAAAGGTGGTTTGTGGCTGAAGCAGATATAAATGGCTCCGTCTCCTGAATCAATGACGCTTTGGGCTTGAACAGCATTGCCATTCTCTGTACTTGCAGTATGTCTAGCATGTGGTGCTGAGGAGAAAGAATATAGCATTTGTGTTGTCGAAGACAATTTCGTACCAGTTGCTACCATCACGCCTCCCCTGAGCTGTTGCAACACCAAACTCGTCCAGCTACATGATGAGTGACAATGAAAGACCTTGTAAGTCGCTTCCACTTTCTCAATCCCATTATTTGTCTCTATATGACAGGGAGCTGATACCACAATCTCAGCTGGCGGCTACATCGACCCAAACTTCCCAAACCCCAACGGCAAAGATGATGTCCCCATCATCATCTACGGCTACACGCCGTCTTTTGCCCTCGCCGTATTTGCAGCCGCCTGGTTCTTTCTTATGCTAGCGATCCATCTCGGTCAGACCATCCGCTACAGAAGCTGGTGGTTTATCCCCTTTTCCGTCGGCCTCGCCTTTGAAATCGTCGGGTACATTGCGCGCTCGCTCTCGGCGAAGAAGGATCCCTACAACTTGAACTACTTCATCATCAATTACTTCTTCATCGTCACCGCGCCCGTCTTCCTCGCTGCTGGAATCTACACCATCTTATCGGCCCTCATCTCTTGGCTGGGATCCAAGTATTCTCTTCTCTCGCCCAAATTCATTCTATGGTTCTTTATTCTGTCAGACGTTATATCCACAATCACCCAGGTCGCCGGCGCAGCCCTCATCGGCGTCCAAGAATCCAACCGCAAGGACCCAACGTTTGCCAACGACATTCTCCTGGGCGGTCTATCCTACCAAGTCTTCTCCATCGGCGTCTTCATTGCCGTCGCGGGAAGTTTCTTGGTGCGTGCCAGACGGGCTGTTCAAGAGCGTCGCCTCACTGCTTTTGCGCTTGTCTTCTCCGCCGCCACGATCTTGGTGTATCTGCGAACAGTCTTTCGGCTTGCGGAGACGGCTCAGGGTTTGAATGGTTCCATACAGACCAACGAGATTTACTTTGCTTGTTTGGAGTTTGCGCCTGTAGCGGCGGCGGTACTCCTTTTTGCTGGATGGCACCCTGGGAGATGCCTGGGCAGCACAGTCCGGGAGACTGAGGCGCTCAATGATGAAGCACACAATAATCGGAATAAGGCTTGAATTTGGGGGGGCAGGGCGACGACACAATAGACTCTCTCCCATTTCGCATGTCAGTCTTGCGGTTACCAGTATATAGGGAAGATCAGTCATATCGTGATGAGTCTGAGTAATAAGTAATACCATGGACGGGAAATCGAGTATGATGAACTTTCGAGGTCAAACTTGGTCGCGAAATAGATAGGCATAGAGACTTGGGATATCTTTATATAATGCATGACGATACATCATTTTCTAAGAACTTTCCTTTGAACGTCTAGGCGACCTTGTCAGCTACATGCATGTGATATGTACGGTCTCATGTACTTGAAGCATCCATTCATAGCGGGGTCCTGCCACCCCACCTGCAGCTCTCATAATCACCACCAACTTCATCTCCATCTCAGCTATACTCACTTCTCAACTCCATCTCGCAACCCCCTTCCATTCACCCATCGCTCCCTCAAAACCCAAGGCTCCCCCTCCTCAAATGCCTCCAATACCACCACAAGCAACAAACCCTCTCCCCCGAGTCATCACATACTACCAAACCCACCATGACCCCGCCGGCAAGCACATCTCCCTCCTCCCGCTCATCACCCAGCCCGGCATCTCCCTGACCCACGTCATCCTCGCCGCCATCCACCTCAACGACGACCCTCACCACATCACCCTCAACGACCACCCGCCTCACCACCCGCGCTTCGACCCTCTCTGGGCCGAGCTGCGCATCCTGCAGGCCTCGGGCGTCAAGGTCCTCGCCATGCTCGGCGGCGCCGCAAAGGGCTCCTACGCCCGCCTTGACGCCTCCGACGAGCAGTTCGAGCGCTACTATCGCCCTCTGCGCGACGTCATTCGCGCCCGCGGCCTCGACGGCCTCGACCTGGACGTCGAGGAGGAAATGTCCCTCGGCGGCGTCGTCAAGCTCATTGATCGCCTGAGGAGCGACTTCGGCAAGGGCTTCCTCATCACCCTCGCCCCCGTCGCCGCAGCCCTGCTCGACCACAGGAGCAACCTCAGCGGCTTCGACTACGAAGCCTTGGAAGTCATGCGCGGCCACGAAATTGCGTGGTACAACGCTCAGTTCTACTGTGGCTGGGGCGATATGAACAACCCCATCATGTACGAAATGATCATCCGCAAGGGCTGGCCCATCGAAAAGGTCGTCGTCGGGCTGGTGACGAATCCGGCCAATGGCAGTGGCTTTGTGATCTGGGAATTTCTCTCCGCCGTCCTGACTTTGCTCCGGGGCCGTCATGAGCGCTTCGGAGGGGTTATGGGGTGGGAGTACTTCAACAGTCTTCCAGGTGGGCACGAGAGGCCTTGGGAATGGGCGAGGCAGATGACGTCCGTCTTGAGGAACGATGTCTCTATAACAAGCAGCCGGCCTCCACCTATCAACGAGTCAACGAAACCTGAGCTAGATGTAGAGGCCGATCCTGATGCTCCCAGCGACAAGCCAGTTCAAGTCCCCAGCCAGTTCGACTACTATTCAGATGGTTCAGATGCATGAATCAGCGCCTAGAGCGACATAATTTCACATGGCTACTATTCACAGAGTACGACACATACAAACAGACAATCATGAGGGCGGTAAAGAGCACACATCTGTAATCGCGTTACATGTCGGTCAGTGCCCGCACAAACAGCAGAAATGAACAAAATGAGGTTGTATTTGAGCAGCATAAATACAGCTATAGCATGGAGCAAGTAGAGTAAAGATGAGCCTTTATCCTCCTCAACAACGGATAGATAATGACGGCAGGTGAGACCACATTAACTTGTCGATACATATAGATACCGAAAGCTACAAAAAGAAGATGAAGGCAAGCGGCGCATGCTTGTTAGTTGCAGGCCATCCAGGGGCTGCACTGGGCTTCGATGGTGAAGTTGTTGTACGCCGGGTAACTGCCCTGGACCGCGGCGATGATGGGGTCAAAAAAGTCCGAATTGAAGCGGGCGGTTTCGCAGGCCGAGCATGGGCCGCTGAGGAACCCGTCATACTTGGTGCTGTATGACAGATAGCCGACGACATTTCGAGTCGACGCATCTGTGGCTCTGACGGTGAAAGCCTCCGGCATGACCACCCAGCTGGGGGCAGTGACGTTGGTCCCGGTCCCGTTGATTCCAGGGATGACGGGGTTCTGGTTGAACCAGAGACTCTTGAGGCCGACGTCACGGAGGGCCTTGATGAGCAAAAGTGTCATGTGGGTGTCCTCGTCAACCTTGACACCCGCACATTCAACGTTGATGGTATAGCCCTGTCCCTTGATAGGACCGCCGACGCAGTTACCAGTAGTCTGATCCCAAACAAAGTTATTGATAAATGCTTCCCAGGTGCTTTGCCAATTGATGAAACGAGGGCTGACGGTGGCATATACAGCGAGCTGGCCAGTATGGGGTCGGGAGGTTGGCACAGGTTGGCCACCCTTGCTCGGGGTAGAAGTAACTGTGGTCGGGGGCTGAGAGAAGAAGGTAGTAGAAGGGGCTGCAGGGGATGTGCTGAGAGTTGAAGTCTGCGAGCCCATGTCCTCAGGGCGAGGGGGCGGGTAGTTGTCCCGGTTGCAAACAAAGGCACTCCAGCAGATGGCATCGTGATTGACGGTCTTGTTGATGGCAGCACTGACGGGTCGACCACGGTAGGCCCAGCAGTTGAGGATCTGACCGCTGTCTTTGGTAGTGACGGCACTTCCGGCCTTGAAGCCGTCGGGAGTACCATCCTCGATGTACGCAGTCCAGACGTCGCCGTTAGGCATAGTAGCAGTTGCACCAGAGGGAACCCAGGGGTACCAGCCTTCTTTGAAAGGGATCTCGACAGCCATATCGGGGGCGTCAGGGTACTTGTAGGCGGAACTGGGCCAAACGATGTCCTGGTACCAGTTCATCTGGCGAGAGGTGGACCAATCAGGCTGGTCAGGGTTGTCTCCGATTCCGCAATCGCAGAGGATGAGGTCCTCATTGCGAAACTGCTGGGCATTGGCGACTTTGAGAAGGCCAATGGCGCCGACAAGGCCGGCAGCGAACTTGAATATGGCCATTTTCGATAATCGCGTCAACAGGTGAAAGCGGGCAACGAACGAGGAGGTTCAATCTGAAGAGGCTGGATCGGCTGGAGATCTGCTGCGTATGGTTTCTAGAGAGCGAGTGGGAGGTTTGGGGAGAGAGAGAGAGAGAGAGAGAGAGAGAGAGAGAAAAGCCGAGGGTGAGAGATCAAGAGATGGAGGCTTCATGACCATCTACAGGCCGCAAGCGTAGAAACTCTGTTTGACCGCCATGATCGTCCTGTTGGGACGCTGTTGAGGAAGCATCGCCAGCCATTGGGGCAAGAGAGGCACTGGAGTGAGGAGAAGGAGTATCTTGAGGCGGTTAGGCGGTGCCGGTGACGTTGAAGTTGAGCTGGCAGGTGCTTGTCTGAGCCGGAGACAGCATCGTGACGCCTTCCCAGATTGCGTTTTTACATAATGAAGGCGGTCAAAGATGCTGCCAGACAAGGAAAGAGACACACCCTATCTACCTACCTATTACCTACCTCAGGTCTGGCAGCTGGAGCAGACTTCACCGCTCACGGTATGATGTTGATGTCACGAGAGGATGCTGGAAGATGTCTACCTAATTGAAAGGCCGACTAGATCGATCACAGACGTTACGGAGGTACCATCACACATGGGATGGCCAACGCTTCCTGGGGGGCAACACGGGATCGAACCGGTAGGCAATTCAAGGGCTGACTTTTGAGAACATACCGATAAGGGAGTTCCCCTTTCCAATTCTGAAAGGCGGACTGCCACTGCTATAGTAGTACGTAGAGATGCATCATGCCATTTGTCGAGCTTGCTTGAGAACAGTGGCCATGCGGTTGTGGCGAATATTGAAAGTCGGTCTGTGCTTTGCGTATCGACCTGGTCGACGAAGCAGATTGGCTTCAATATGTTTTACGATCTTACTACATAGGTATAACAACATTCACTCCGTTCCCGGGGGCCACAGAACGTCAGGCGAGAATGTTGCCTTCAACGCTTCGAAGAACAACAAGGTGGCACATGGCCTGGACATCGACAAGAGGCATCTACTAAAGCGGCCTCCGGGGCGGGTGGGTGCATGCTGGGAGATCCCGTCATTCGAGGCAACACAAGGCTGAGTATATTTTGGCTCCTGACATGAAGCGCGGACACTGCCTCCTCTTCCTCTGTCATGAGGTAGCCAGCTGTTCCGATGCCGCGCGCCTAGGTCACCGGCAGCGGTGGTCCTTTGCCGCCGTGGCATACCTTGAGTAACATCCCTGAGCTTACCGAGTCCTCACCGTACCTGCGAATACGATGCATAGGTAGCTTACGCCCTCGTATTTCTCCGACCTGCAGGAAGGCTCAGAGAGAGACATTGCGCGATTTGCGTTTCAACATCTCGAGGCGAGCTCATGATCATCGAACGGCATTTGTCGCGGTCTGCACCGTCAGCAGCATTGATTGGCCAGAAGCCTCCGCCAATGCGACCGGCACTTGCAGGGCGAATCAGTGTAGAAGCGCCTGGGAGCCCCGGCATGTTTCTCGTTTCAGATTCGGATGGCGAACCAAAACTGAAGCTCGACATGTATGACCGAGGTGGGCAAACATTGGGGCAAACTGCAGAGCCCGACCAGGCCTCTTCAGGGGCTGTGAAGAATGCGAGGGGTGTCTTTTGATGCACATTGACGCTGTTGTTGCGTTGTTTGTACCTGACAATTGATACTTACCTTATGACTCCCTCCTGCTGGTAGGGATCGTTGTATTTATATCCTAGTGTTCGTCAGTCAACCTACAACTTGGTAAACAAGCGACTGATATCACAATCACCCAATTGCTCAGATCATACACACGGAGATTCCAATCTTCGTCGAGTCTGAATTTTACACCACCATCACACGCAACGACATGGCGCAAAGGCTCAGTGCTTGCTTTCAATGGATCAAGACTGCCGGCGGGAAAAGCACGAGCTTATACACCAGAATCAGCAACAGAGGCGCACCATATAAGAAAATTGCTGGAGAGCCGAAGCTTGGTCAAAATCACGACTTGTACAACGACAATGTTCCGCTTCTCGAATGATGACTGCCTGAAGCATGTGTTGAGCGGTAAGTCAGGCGTGGCCTGCTAGGTTTGATGTCAAATGAGACTGACTGAGGTGGCAGAGACTTTGAACAGTCGACCTACCATTATGACGTTATGAGCACTATGAATATTACGGCTACAAATCATATTGGAGTTTGATGTCTTTTCGGGTTTGGATTTCGAAGGTTTGGTACAGGTTCAGGAGCATTCGGAATTGATGGGTTTGGTGTGCTTTGACATGGTGCTGATACCGCTGGACGGGACACTCAGTAACGAAACAAGGAGGCGTTCTCGGTTTTCTTGGGCCATCATAGCGAAAAGATTGAGTTAGAAGTATTTCATTATACTGAATTCAATATGGACGAGCGTCATTCATTCTGAAGAGAGCCCTGACCGAGACACCTGGAAGCGCTGTAGCACATCGACACAGATGGACGATGGACACCAGCTTACATGGTTTTTGTCCACCTCAAGCTTGGGTAGCGACGAGGTTAGTCAGCGCAGAAACCCACGTCGATAACGAGCTTCAGCACCCAAATAATTCTCCTCCACCACGCCTGCATCTGCCGTTCATACCCCAGGCCTCCTCCCCCTCAGACACCATGCCTCCCTCCCGCATCTTCTTCAATTGGCGCCCGACACTGCGATCACGCCCTCATGCGCTCCACATGCGACCGCCAGCCCGCCCCCAGTCCACAAAGGCCAGCAGCATCATCTCGCGTCTCGACCGCCTGCCGTATCTACGAAAGTACACAAGCGGCCTCCGCGACGCCCCTGTTTCGCATGTCGTTTCGTTCATGATTCTCCACGAGATCACGGCGATTGTGCCTCTGCTCGGGCTCTTTGCCCTGTTTCACTACACCACTTACTTGCCGATATCTTATGCGACGGAGCACTTTGGCGAATACGTCCAGGCGGGAGTCGAGAGGTTCGAGAGGTACTTCAAGCGCAAGGGCTGGTTTGGCTTTGGGCAGGAGGACAGCGGCACGTCTGCCCAGGACGCGCATGTGGAGGACGCTGTGCAGCGGTGGAAAAATGGAGAGCAAAAGTACGGGATCCTCGTCGAGGTCGCCTTGGCATATGCCATAACGAAAGCTCTCCTGCCTCTTCGGATTATCGGCAGTGTCTGGGCTACGCCGTGGTTCGCAAAGATACTCATTAGATTCAAGCCTTCACTGGCTCGGAAAACATAAGAAGCAAGCGAAGGGAATCGAGTTTAGCAAAGCTTGTTTTGGTCTTTTTGCCTTTTAAGATTTCATTTTGTCTAGCCTGACGCAAGTTATACAAAGGTACGAGTTGGTACAGCTTCATAGCTGCTTCAGAGCTTCGTCATAATGAAACGCTTAAGCCTTCTCGTAGACCCAGTCGAACTGAGCAGACTTCCAGTTGACAGCCTCGCCATCCTTGAACCAGAGGGCAATCTCCTTCTTGGCGTTCTCGACAGAGTCGGAGCCGTGGCAGACGTTGCGGCCGACGTCGATGGCGTAGTCACCACGGATGGTGCCAGGGGCGGAGGCAAGGGGGTTGGTGGCACCGAGGATGGCTGAATGAGAGGATTAGCTACAACGATCTGGAGGGTAATCTCGGCGGGGGAACATACTGCGGCCGGTCTTGACGGCATCACGGCCCTCCCAGATCATGGCGCAGATGGGGCCAGAGTTCATGTCTAAGGAGAAAAGTCAGCTTGGGGCCTGTGCTACTCGCGCATTGACCGAATCCTTACACTCAATGAGGCCGTTGAAGAAGGGCTTGCCCTTGAGGTCGGCGTCTAGAGAAGGGGTCAGCAAAAGAGTACAGCCATAGCTTGGATCCGGATTGAGTGACGAACAGTGAGCCTCGAGGTGGTCCTTGCCGGGGGTGGTGAGCTTGATGGCAACCAGCTTGAAGCTATCTCCTTGTCAATGTCTGGACATCGTATGGAGGGTTCGGTCGAAATCTCTTACCCTCGGCTCTCGAAGCGGGTGATGATGGGGCCGATCAGGCCACGCTGTAGGGAAAGTCAGAACTGGAGCTCTAGAAAAATGAAACAAGAAATATCATGTGAAGCTTACCTGGACACCATCGGGCTTGATGGCAATGAAGCTATCGAGCGAGTTAGACTACCGCGACGAAAAATTCCATCCCGGCGATGGAGGGGTAAGATGGCGGGGTGTATCTCACGTCTGCTCGGTGGAAGCCATGGCGACTGGTTCTGGAGGGGTTGGAGAAAGAGGGTTATGAGATGCTTGAACGGATGGAAGATGCTGAGGAGATTGACAACTTTGTTGGACCTGAGAAGGAGGAGAAGAAGGAAGAAGAAGGTAAAAGGCGGCGAGAAGTAGTAGTAGTAGCGGGACGAGGAAAACTGGTGGGGGGAGGGTTACCGGAGTCCACCTCAGCAGCGGGTTGCTCTGCTGGTGCCCGGGCTGCTTTTGCTTTCGCTGCGGCGTCTCCTGAGTGGACTTTGGGCTTGAAGCGGGGTCCTCGTGGCGGGGTTCAGGCATGATGATTTGCTGGCTCTGGCGCTGTGGACGGAGTCGATTCGGGTGCAAAGCGAGAGCCTTTTGGCTTGGCTTGGGAACCTTGAGAGTGACAGCTGGCTGGCTGTACAGTGCGGAGCGTGGCAGCTTTTGCGAGGAAGCGATGGGATCCGTGTGACTGCTGACTTGTCTCCCCGAGACCGCCATATCATAGGGGATTCATCAAGATAGTAAAGATGCACCTCTTTACTGCATCCAATGCATGAGCCAAGTTAAGCCTCAAGTCCAGGACAAGATACTATTGGGTTGTTGATGGCTGATAGAGACGTGATGGTACAGTGTCAAAAGCAATCTCGAACTCCTACCCGCTACCCAGATAAAATGCGCATAAAGCGATATTAAATCGCATTGTTGAATTAAATGCACCTAGAGGGACTGACCCCTCCAAGCTTGGCGGTCGGGTCTGGTGCGGGAACGTGTCTAGTAATTTGGGCGCCAAACCCGATCGGGAGCTGTCGAGGAGGTCGAAACGGACAGCTCACTTGCAACCGCACTCCACGATTCCCTTTCCAATCGGTGTCGGATACGCCTCTGGAAGGGATTCTATCACCAGCATTATCAAATAGCCTCAGCGGGCTGTCTGGGCGAGGCTGCGGACTACTGAATCTGTCCGAAACCCATGTGGCTTGCCATTGCCTGCAATCTAAACAGCGACTCCTACACCACGCTTGTTGATTCGTTTACCTACCCAACCTCGCCCTCGTCATGAGGTCGACGATGGGGCTGTCCTGGAAGTGGACGGCACTCTTCAGCCTTTTAGGTGCCATTCTGTGCCTGATCGGGCCTGCCTGTATGCATCATGAACACATCGCGGCTTTGGAAGCATCTTGCTGACATTGAAACCTTCTAGTGGCCGTCAAGGAACACGAGTTCAAAAAGTGCCACCAGGCCGGCTTCTGCAACCGAAACCGTGCATTGGCCGACCTTGCGGCTTCCCAGAGCTCGACCTGGGTGTCTCCCTACAAGGCTGTCTTCGAATCTCCCTCGTTGGAAGACGGAAAGATTCAGGGTGTTATCCTCAAAACGATCAATGCCGCCGGCGACACTGTCCGACTGCCAGTCACAATCTCATTCCTCGAATCGGGTGTTGCTCGCCTCACCATTGACGAAGAGAGGAGGCAAAACAAGGACATTGAGCTGAGGCACGGCAGCGCCGCAAGAAAGGAACGCTACAACGAGGCTGCGAACTGGTCCGTTGTTGGCGGCCTTGAGCCGGCTTTGAAAGCCGAGATTGTCCACCAGGACGACTCTCAAATCAATGTCAAATACGGTCCCGAAGGCAACTTTGAGGCCGTCATCAGACTCTCGCCCTTTAGGATTGATTTCCGGAGAGACGGTGTCTCGCACATCGAGCTCAACGAACGCGGCCTGCTCAATGTTGAGCATTGGAGACCAAAGGTCGAGAGACCAGAGGGAGAAGAAAACACCGAGGAGGACGAAAGCACTTGGTGGGACGAAACGTTTAACGGACATACCGATACCAAGCCACGTGGCCCCGAAAGTGTGGCCTTGGACATCTCGTTCCATGGATACGAGCACGTCTATGGTATTCCCGAGCATACGGGACCTCTTTCTCTCAAGGAGACTCGAGGCGGCGAAGGCAACTATGCAGAACCCTATCGCATGTACAACGCCGACGTCTTCGAGTATATCCTTGACAGCCCCATGACCCTCTACGGCTCCATCCCTTTCATGCAGGCTCACCGAAAGGATTCGTCCGTCGGTCTCTTGTGGCTCAATGCCGCCGATACGTGGGTTGATATCACCAAGGTCAAGGGCAGTACTAACCCTCTGAGCCTGACCTCCGGTGCCCCAAAGAACACCCAGACCCACTGGATCTCCGAGAGCGGTATCATCGATCTCTTTGTCTTCTTGGGCCCCACGCCCCAGGACATTACGAAGAAGTATGGCGAGCTGACGGGAACAACCGCTATGCCTCAAGAGTTTGCCCTCGGCTACCACCAGTGCCGATGGAATTACTTCTCCGAAGACGACGTCAAGGACGTTGATCGGAGGTTTGACAAGGCTCATATCCCGTACGACGTCATCTGGCTGGATATCGAATACACCGATGAGATCAAGTACTTCACCTGGGATCCTCACTCATTCACCGACCCCATCACCATGGGTAAACAGTTGGACAGCCACGGCAGAAAACTGGTGACAATCATTGATCCTCACATCAAGAGGGTTGATAACTATCCTATCAATGAGCAACTCCTGGCTCTTGACCTCGCCATTCATGACAAGGACGGCAAGGCATACGAAGGCTCGTGCTGGCCAGGCAATTCCAACTGGATCGACTGCTTCAACCCCAAGGCCCGTGAGTGGTGGAAGGGTCTGTACAAATACGATCAGTTCAAGGGAACAATGGAGAACACCTTTATCTGGAACGACATGAACGAACCTTCCGTCTTTGAAGGGCCAGAGACTACCATGCCCAAGGACAATCTCCACTGGGACAACTGGGAGCACCGAGATGTCCACAACCTGAACGGAATGACGTATCATCACTCTACCTTTGAAGCTCTGAAGAGCCGCAAGAAGGGCGAGTACCGACGTCCGTTTGTGCTGACCCGAGCGTTCTTCTCCGGATCCCAGCGCTTCGGTGCTATGTGGACCGGTGACAACCTGGCGGACTGGGGCCACCTGCAGACTTCCGTCACCATGCTCATCAACCAGGGTATCTCTGGTTTCCCGTTCTCGGGCGCTGACGTCGCAGGGTTCTTTGGAGACCCTGAGAAGGACCTGCTTGCCCGTTGGTACCAGACGGCTGCATTCTATCCATTCTTCCGCGCCCATGCTCACATTGACACCCGTCGCCGCGAACCATACCTGCTTGGCGAGCCTTACACTGCCATTGTTACTGCAGCGCTGCGGCTGCGATACTCTCTCTTGCCCGCTTGGTACACTGCCTTCTTCCACGCGAACCGAGATGGTAGCCCTATCCTCCGCCCCATGTTTTGGACGCATCCGTCTGCCGAGGGAGGCTTGGCGATTGATGACCAGTTCTTCCTGGCATCTACTGGCTTGCTCGTTAAGCCCGTTGCAGAGAAAGACAAGTACAGCGCTGACATCTGGATTCCGGATGACGAGGTCTACTACGAATACGACACGTACAACGTGGCGAAGACCGAGCAGGGCAAGCACGTCACATTTGACGCCCCCATTGACCGAATCCCTATCCTGATGCGAGGAGGCCACATCATTCCTCGCCGCGATATTCCCCGCCGCTCGAGCTCTCTCATGCGTTTCGACCCCTATACCCTTGTCGTCTCCGTCTCCAAGGATGGCCAGGCCGAAGGAGAGCTGTACGTGGACGATGGCGATAGCTACGAGTACCAGGATGGTCAATACATTCATCGCCAGTTCAGCCTAAAGGACGATGTCCTTTCTTCAGTCGATGCTGAAGGCCGAGACACTCGAAAGATCAAGCCCGGCAAGTGGCTCAAGGCTATGCAGAATGTCCACATCGACAAGATCATCATCGTTGGCGCTCCTGCTTCATGGGACCGAGAAGCGGTGCAGATCGAATCAGACGGACGCGCCTGGGCTGCCCAGGTGGTCTACCACGCCGCCGACAAGGACAGGGCTGCATTTGCAACTGTGACCCATGTGAAGGCCCGTGTTGGGGATGACTGGAGCATCAAGCTGGCTTAGATGTGCAAGTCACGGAGCTTTCTTTTTTACTATTGCCGTATAGACATGGATGGTTATTGGGGTGAAATGTGATGGTGTTCTGGTGGAGGTCAACTTGATGTCTGAGCCAGTTTTTGCATGCTGTACGTAGAATAGGAAGCAAGTCAATATAAACGCGTGCGTTGAGAGCGGTTTGTACGAATATAGTTCCTGGTGATGCAGAGCTCCATTGTGTAATATTGCCTCCGGTTGTCCATTCTTTGGATAATTTTTAACAGAGGGCATAGGAGATTCGGTGATATATTAAAGAAACCAACTTAAGTACATCACGGTAGCTACCGGGTGTTGATTGCCAGAGGCATCTCGACGTCATTCCATCCTGTTCTCTACCTTTATTCAGGCTTAAACTGTGACTCCAGTGACTGGATAAGCTTAAATATTGAACACACGGGACATTATTACACTATGATTCGCCGCCTCCAGCTGTAGTCTCATCGTCATAGACGCGATGCATGCATGAGGGCCAGCGATAGAGGCAAAAGAGGTAGGTACGAAGCACACGTACCGCCGACCTTCGGAACTTACGATAGTCCGCGAGCGCGACTTTCTGCCATGGCTCACCGGTGCACAGCAATCATCTCCAAACTACAACTGCGATTGAACATCTCTCAAACAGTATCAGTCAACTTCAGAGGCGTTCCTTGTCTTCTGATTATCGTGAACGACTCTCAAAACCAAATGGCAGTGACAACACAGAACAGCTGAGGCCTCTTTCGCCCAGTGCTATTCCCATTAGCGTCTCTCCAACAATGCCAGCCGGCCACCTTAGCTGCGGCGCCTGGCGCGACTATGGCCCAGAAAAGACCAGATTGTCGACCATCGCTGAGCTCTCGACAAGACGCGGTGTGCCTCGCCTGTGCCTCCGCAGCGCTCCTCCGGATACACGGCAAGCTCGCAGGCCTGGCTCGGCCCACCTGCTGTGGCTCAGGTCGACGCACCCCCGCTAAAGACTGCATGGAGAGACCCTTTTCCTGCTGCAAATGCTCGAGCGTTTCATCCACCAGCTGGTCCTGGCCCAGCTTTTCTTCAGCAAGCAAGCTTTCTCAGCCACTCTACATGCAGCGGCCGGCATGGTCTTGGAGCTAATCGGCAATCGTCTTCCGGCTGGCCAACCACCAGCGTCACCGGGACCCAGGGGCTGATGAGATTGGTTTACAACAGAACTTGAATCACAATTCACGCAACCGACCAGGCACACTCCATGGCCAGATACGTACCTCTCCGCTGCGACTGGAACTTGGCTGACGAGCCCCCCTAGCTGGCCAGTTGCGAGACAGGTGCAGCAGATAGCATCATCTTGCCGACTCACGGACACACCAATGCTTACGAGTACGAGCATTATGGGAGAGCTTCATGGAGGGGTTCTCACAACCCCGCAGCAAGACACGTGTCGATGAAAACGATTGGCTTCGAACAATACCGTCGATATTTTTGATTTTATTCTATCTGACTGTATTTACCATCGGTCTCCGTACTGGTTGCTGAGCTGTGCCTCGGCCTGCTCCTGTGCATGGCGCTTGGCCCTCTCACGATCGATGAAGTCAAGGCCCTTGGTCTCAACCTCGCGGTCGACGAAGGCACCAATGACACCGGCGAGGATCTCCTTGGCCTTGGCGTGGTCGTCGGGGTGGCCTAAGCAGTGGAGGTCAGATTCTGAATCGTTGAGGCAAAAGGTCAACGGAAGGCTTTTCTTACCGTTCTCGGCAACGTGGTCCTCGTAGGCCTTGGCAGCCTCATAAGCGGCAGCACCTCCGATGAGCTCGTGAGACCACTGGGCTTCGTGAGGTCGCTCGGTAACCTGCTGGTAGGCCTGAGCCTGCTCGGAGTCGTCTGGCATCACTGTTAGGACATGACATCATGGGCGTTCCCGGAGAGCTCAACGTACCGTCGAACCAACCCATTGTGAATATGAAGAGAAGTTGAGTGTTGTGTGTGGTTTGTGTGAGGAGTGTTTGCTTGAAGGGGAGAAGAAGAGGAAGGTTTCTGAGGGAGAACAAAGGGCTATTTATAAGCTTCAAGCTGCCACGCTCCTCAAGAGGGGTTAGAGGCCTCACCCTCTCAGGACACCCGGTGATCTACGAAACAGCCACCTGCCCCTTGGCCACGCATACATACATACAGCTACTCGTACGCCCCCGAAGCTACTGCGTTGCTATTCTGGCAAGTTTCGATGGCGTAGCAGCGTGGAGAAAGGGGCGTGGGCGAGCTTCATGCGTGGACACGCTGACGCCCTCCAGCCTGCGCACATCTTGATGATCCGGACTCGCAACAGCTCCAGAGCTACTATGATAACGCGATTGGTGGCTCTCAGCACATACGTAGTGTGGCAAACGGGGTCCAAGGGTCCCCACGCAAGAGAGCAGCTGGATGCTGGCAAGCAGGCCCGGCTGGACACAGTTGCATGGCAAGCACCCCCTAATCGTGGAGAAGCTCGGCACCTTTGTGGCCCAGGCCATGGCTCACAGGCCGTGAGGCCACCCGTCCTTGTTCCCCCTGATTTTGAGCATTGCGAACGTCATATCCTCTCAAAGTGGCGCATGGGAAGGACGGAGTTGGAGGGGGGGCCAGAGGCGCCATCATTTCTCACTCTACAGATTCTCCGACGAGGGCCATTGACACAAGGGGGGTGTCTGCCCTGGCTTGATTTATGCTGTAATCCCTGAGCAGCTGAATGTGGCATGACTTCAGGTGCATACATACGAGCAGAGGCGGGCACACATACGAATGGCTATCGATTCAATGATGCTAGACTGGCATCCTGGCTGGGTCGGAGCTATGGCTGGTCAAGCTTTTTGGAGGCTTTTCCCGAGCACCCCGCCATTGCGCCTCCCCCACCATCCTGTTCCGCGGGATCCTTGTCAATGAAGGGACCCCGAAGGACGAGGAACATGCACTGGGCAGGTTGAGTAGGTAACCGTCTACGAAAGCTTTCAGCCAGGTACGCGGACTTTTCCAATGCTGTTATCGGAAAGAGTCCTCTTCGTTAGAATTGCGGTATGTACCAACAACGGACCCAGGCCGTAATGACTTGAGAGTTCGTCCGAACCCCCAAGGAACCCTTTCTTGCTCGGCTTGATTGCACTTACAACTGAGCTCTCGTTCTACAACTCCGGCTCCAAAGGAGTACATAGCATGGTTCAGCAACGTGTGTCTTCTACTAGCTCCGCAAGACCCTGCATGGACACGCAGAATAAGACTCATGAGTCGCCATATCTACAGCAATTCGCTCACTCAAACCGTACACTCCGTACCTCGAACCGAGTTGGACATGAACGATGTATACTAGAGACACTCCGCGATAGGGGCATGAAACTGGATCGAGACAAAGCTCGCGCTAGACGAGGCGTCCCAACTTGTTGACACTGCTGAACGATCAGTTTCCAGAGCAATGAATGGACGTGAAGCGGTGAGGGGTCGTCTGCCCCTTCAGAGCAACAATGAGGTCCGAGGCTCTACTCTATACAGGTATAACATGATACGAGACACATGGCAAAATGGGTCGAGTTGCTCTACTGCAGACTCGTGATGCCGTACAAAGTATGAGCGATTCACGGCCATGAGACTTGCTTATCTCAGCAGCGGGATAGGTAGTCTGTAGGAAGCTTCCGCTGTTCTGACTTGTCTCAACAAACCCGGTGCTGCGGGAGGTTCTTTGAGTATTAGAATGACAGGTAAAAAGCAAGAAGAGGCAAGAGGAGATAGGAGAGAGGGGGCATAAACAATTCCTACAGACAAAGGAGAGTTTTGTTTAAAAAAAAAAAAAAAGGATAAGATAATCGAGAAAAAGTGCAAAAAGAAAAACAACTGGACGAACGGGGAATCGAACCCCGGACCTTTCCCAGGTTGCAAGATGCTAAGGGAAAATTATACCACTAAACCATCCGCCCATTTGTGTTGTTGACGATTTCTGCCCTAGAATGCTACATACGGTCTTTGCGGCCATCATGACAAGAGAAATCGAGAGGGATCTGGTTTAGCATCTTCGTCTATGGCTCGTTTTATGTATAGTAACTGATATACATCATAAGAGTTGAGAATTTTATTGATCGTGACAAAGTTATCTATGGGCTATATAGTGTCAGTCAATAGGCGTTTATCGGACGTTTTCGCTAAACATCCAGTTCATGGGCTCTACCATCCCAGCATTATAAGCAAATAAAGCATCCGAGACCTGTGAACCAATCGGCAAAAGACGAGGTTAGCAACGCTACATCACAATCATAACACCCACAAGATATAGACCATATTTAAAACTTACCAGGAAATCCCAATCGGGGCTCTGTGGCCGTATCCCCACCATATCCATCTCCTCCCTAGCATCCACCGCTCGACCCTGCCCATGACCCAGCCCGGCCTTCTCTTCCAATATCTCAAGGCTCTTCTCTACCGACTCCTCCGCAGCCTTGAGAAACAAAGGGGGTAGTTCGTGAGGATCGAGGCCGCGCATGAGGCCCTCTAGGTGAGCGAGTATGACAGAGCTGACGAGGTAGCCCTTGACGTTGGTCTCGCCCACCTCGATGGAGCGAAGGCACCACTCCTTGGCCTCGTGGATGACGGACATGAGATCTGCGCGAAAGGGCAAAGGCACCAGCCCTTGCTCTTCTCTGAGCTGGTTGTCCAGCTCAGCGGAGATGAGCAAGCTCGCCTGCAGCGAGGCGATTCTGAAGAAGCCCGGCCCGCAGCACGCAAGCCGCGAGAGGGCATCTCCGTTGAGGAACGCGGATGCGTCGTCTTCCCGGCGGTGATGCGGCGCCATGATGGCCGAGGAAGGGTAGACGGCGGACCAGGTCTTGAGGGCGGCTTCGATGGCGAGCTTGCGGGAGACGGCGTACTTGGTTTGGCGGAGGGCGGGGATGAGGTAGGGCGTGTGGAGGGCGGATATGTATCGCTGCATGACGAAGTCGACGATGCGTAGGGCGAGCGCGGAGGGGACGGATGCCTGGCCGGGAGGGGACTTGAATCTCGTGAGGGTCTGGCAGAGGGTTTTGTAGGCTGAGCGGAGTTCGGCGTCGAGTTCGAGGGTCCGCTCGTATGTCCCGCATGAGTTGAGGTCGTTGAGGAAGCGAAGGACGGTGAGTCGAGCGGAGATGGTGCGTCGTAGAGCGATTGCGATGGACATGCTGGTGTATTCGTTGTCGGGCTTCTGGACTGCGCCTTCAGTCATGAGCTGCTCGTCGTCGAAATTGCCCGGAGGCTCCGTGTCAAAGTCGTCGAGGGAAATGAGCGGAGGGCCGCCAGACGTCAGGCTCGATCTCAGGAGCATCTCGATGATCGTGTTCCATAGTCTCCGATGCATCTCGGTTGCAAAGAGGGACCGCTTGGGCAGGTGGTGCGGATCGCGATGCAGGCCCATGTGCATGGCCCTCCTGACCAGCTCGCCCGCAGTCACCCAGACGGAGTCGCCAGAGACGCCGACGTGCTCCCGCGCAAGCAGGAGGAGGATCTGCGTCTGAATGAATTGGATGCCCAGGCGAGCCTTGAACTCGGGTTCTGCTGCCCACGTCTGCGCTTCGTACACCCACCGGATCGCCAGGGGCCGCAAGGAGAATTCATCGTCGTACGACATTGCGCCCATGGCTAGTACTAGCTTGACCAGGACGATGAATGCCATGTCTGGATAGGCTCCGGGCTCCCATAGCTCTTCGTAGTCCCTCTTGAAGGTCGGGAGATGCAGGATTCTGTAGACACTCTCAGTTGTCTCGAGGTAGCAGTCAATGAGCTTGTCGCAAACCTCCTTTTCGGGGAGCTCTCTTGTTGGGATTGTCGGCCAGGCGGGAGTTCTATTGGCCTTGATGATCCTTCCGAGGGATTTGCATTTGAGGAGCAGCGGGTACACGTTGGATTTGGTCTCCAGATTGTGTATCTCATTCATCACAAACATGCCTTTGAACTGGAGGTTGATGTCAGCGGTGTTCTTAGCCTACACTCATCCAAGGCTCTGCAAGGGCAAAATGATGTGCGTACCATTTGAAAGACATTGATCCAATGAGTCTGTCCAAAGAAGCGCTTCTTGTGTGTGACACTCCGTATCAGGCTGGGACTCGCTGAGTCCACTGGGTTGTTCTCACGATGGAAATGAATGGCGCCTCCAGTGATGTGAGACGCCCTAGCAAGGAAATCCGAGTCGGGACTTGCGTCATTAGACCTCTGCAGAGGCTCAGTCACCACTTGGGATGGATTGCAATTCGAAGGGCCAGCATTGCTTGTCCCAGACAAGCTCACGTTGGCAATCGACTCATCCTGGCTTTTGGGCGTCAACGGGCTGATGGGGTTCCTAGATGACGGATTCAAGCTGGTGCTTGATGCTTTCAGCGCGTCGCTTGGACTAGAGCTCTGAGCCTGAGTCTGAGCCTGAGAGTCGAGGAAGAAGACGCCGACTTGGCTCTGCGCGGGCGATGGTCCGGGCTGGTCTCCCAACTGATGGGTCTCATAGACGCAGGTCTCGGTTTTGGAGCGGATGCAGTTGCTGCAGGGCCGTTCCCGGTTGCACCTCAGCTTGCGCTTCCTGCACAGGGCGCATGATCTTTGTTCATAAGTCGTTAGATGAGAGATGCTTCGAGTTGATGTTCTGGCTCACATTGCCGGTCTGCGTCGTCGCCGCTCTCCTCGGACGACCAGCGTCTTGGGTGCCTGATTCATTGTGACGATAACAGTGCCCTTTTTTTGAGAGTGACGGAAGAGTTGAGATGGCAATCTCCACATCAACTGCAAGTCAAGGCTCATGTAAGTTTCAAGGGTCGAGATGAAAAGGTCGAAGCCCGGAGTGACGCCTCGTCGTTCTCATGGTCGTTCGGGCATTTTCCCAAATGGGCCTTATATCCGACCCGGACCGGGCTTTTGATTGATAAACCCAGCGGCTTATCAATCGGTCGGACTCGGTGTTCGTCTTTTTCTCCATCTTTCCTGATTAGGCAAAAGCCCGACTTACACGAGATCTTGACTTGCAAATGCGAGGGCAAGGAGAATCCTTTTGCAGTGGAATCGTGAGATCCTTCTCCGAGATGTGGATTAGAATGAGATGGTTTTTATGCCACGAAGTCATGCCGAGTGGATTCTCTCGGGGCTTTAGAAAGTGGATTCTCCAAGAGCATTCTGTCTGTTATAAAGATGAGTGTTTCCGAGTGTATCGATCACACCTGAATTATCAATCGCATCTCTCTCAGGAACGATCAAGGCCTTGAGTCAACCAGCCGTCTACCATGTCATCCACTCCATCAGACGAAAAGAAATCTCTGTCCGCAGACGACGAGCCCAGCTCTGCACAAGGCCAGCCCCTGTCCGAGACGGAGCTGGAGCCGGCACCCGACGGTGGCCTCAGGGCATGGCTCGTCGCCTTCGGAGCCGCCTCCATCTTCTTCTGCTGCCTGGGCTTCTCCAACTCCTTTGGTACCTTTACCGAGTACTATCTGAGCCACCAGCTTCGAGACCACTCTCCGGACGATGTCGCCTGGATCGGCTCCCTGTCTGCGTTTCTGCAGTTCTTCATAGGCATGGTCGGAGGTCCTCTGTTTGATCGTTATGGCTCTCTTGTAAGTCTTCTTCTTCTTCTTTCCAACCACAAACGTACCTCTAGAACCCTTTTTCTTTTTTTCTTTGCCCATGGCTGATCCGGGAGCAGGTCATCTACCCATCCGCCATCCTCTACGTCGTCGCCGTCATGATCCTCAGCCTCTGCAAAACATACTGGCAAATCATGCTCGTCCAAGGCGTCCTCATGGGCTTCGCCATGGCCTTTCTCCAGTTCCCCGCCATGGCCAGCGTCTCCCAGTACTTTGACAAGAAGCGCGCCGCCGCCCTCGGGGTCGCCATCTCGGGCTCCTCCATCGGCGGCATCGTCATGCCCATTGCCGTGTCCAAGATGCTCAACAGCACGTCTCTCGGCTTCGGCTGGACGGTGCGCATCATTGGCTTCCTCATGCTGCCCTTTATGGCTTTCTCTCTCGTCGTCGTCCGGCCGCGTCTGCCGCCGAGGACGACAAACTTCTGGATCGCTTCGGCCTTTCGGGACGTGAGATATGACTTTCTCATTCTTTCGACCTTCTTCGTCTTCATCGGCATGTTCATGCCCGTCATCTTCCTCCCGACGTATGCCGTGGGGAGAGGCATGGACGCAACCCTTGCCGGATACTTGCCCGCCATTCTCAACGCCGCGTCGACATTTGGTCGCATCATCCCGGGCGTGCTGGCGGACAAATACGGCAGACTCAACATTTACGCCGCCGGATCCGTCGTCACCAGCGTCGTCATCTTCTGCATGGACTCGACCACGTCCAACGCGGCCATCATTGTCTATTCTGCCGTGTTTGGCTTCGCCTCTGGCACCATCGTGTCCGGGGCGGCGGTGTCCATTACGGGTTGTGCCCCTGACCCGCGCGATATCGGTACTTACACTGGCATGGGGTTGGGCTTTGGAGCTGTTGGAGCTCTGATCGGGCCTCCTATCGACGGTGCGTTTGTGGCCCATTATGCGGGATTCTTTGAGGCTACTGTGTTCAGCGGCGCCATGTGCCTGTTTGGTGGCTTCATCATTCTCGTGGCCAAGTTTGCAAGCCCTCAGGGTGTGTTTAGCAAATCGTGAAGCGGTTGGAATTAGTCTGGCCAACGTGTATAATAGTATAGAATGGTAATGGGTGCAGATAGAAATTGGATAGGTCTCAGCTCATCATATCGGACAAGAAATGCAGTACGGTTCCGTTTGCTTGCAACGGTTTCCTGGCAGTAATTGAAATTGTAATATTAAGAATAACAGTAACGCTAAAATTGAATGATTCTTGATACTAGGAAGACAGCATGGCTGCTTTCGCCTTCGAGGGCCCCAAGCCTCTATTGTCTCATCAATAGATGTACACGAACTCGTCGTTCTTGCGGTCCGTGAGATCCAAGAAAGCGTTTTGTCCAGTTTGGTCGTCTGCTGCGTCGCCGCTCTCAGCATCCTGAAGCACACCATCACTTCTGGCTGAGTGGTAGTGGTCCTGCATAGAGTGATCAATGACTTCCGCCTTCTTTCCATTGCGCACGCGCGTCTTGGCTTGCATCTTGTTCAGCACCACGAGATTGGCCCACTGAAGCAGAATGACACCAATCAAAGCTGCAAACACGGCCAGGCAGGAACGAAGGCCGGGCTTGTATTCGGGTGCGTCTCTGTCGTTGAACAAGAGGGGGCCGAGGATGTTGCCGACGGAGCTGGCGGCGTTGTAGATGCTCATGATGATGGACTTCTTCGTCGTGCCACCAGTGTTGCCGACAATCCAGGTGACGATGAGCGGGTTGCCCGCAAAGAGGAAGGCCAGGAGATAGTACCCAGCAAGCGATGTTCCCTGGCTTCCCGTGTCTCGTGGAACGCAATACAAGATGACCAGTCCGGCAAGCACCGGCAGCATGAACCCAGCCAAGATGGCCCCTTTGAGCTTTGCCTTTTGGGCCAAGTAGCTGGATACAAGAATGACGATTGTTTGAAGAGCACCGAACGGCATGTTTAGCAAGCTGGACTTGTACTTGTCAAAGCCGAGGCCGTTGATGATGAGAGGACCAAAGGAGTTGGTGACACTAGCGCCCACGTTGAGCAGCAGAGCCATGCCGAACCAGAGATAGGTTTTGGGCTCTATAGCAGCCTCCAGGACGTGGTCCCACTTGAACTCTCGGCTGCCGGTACCGGTTTGGTTGGCGCGAAGCCGCTCTATGGCCTTTGGCTTCTCCTCCTCAGTCAGGAACCTCGCCGAGGGGATATCGTTGTCCAGCTTCCAGTAGACAAACGGGACGGAGACGATGGTGAGGAGGCCGACGAAGAGGAAGATGCTGTACACATTGTTGTTGGTCAAAACTCGACTTTACTCGCCAGCAGAACTCTTGATCATATGCACTTACATTTGCCATTCCTTCAGGACGTCGGAGTTGATGCGGCCCAGGCCAAAGCTGACGGCGGCGGCAAAGATTGTAGCAAGTCCGTTGGTGCCGTACCACGCCGCAACACGCAGCGGCTGCTCGGCTCGCCGATACCACTGGCTGGTGATGACGCTGAACAGGGGCAAGCAGCCGGCCTCGAACAGGCCGAGGAAGAAGCGAGTGGCCATGAGCCCCGAGAAGCTGTTGCAGGTCGCCATCAAGGTCTGGGCGATGCCCCATCCCAGGCAGAGGACGGGCATGAGGATGCGGTGAGGCACCTTGACGATGAGGTAGGACGAAAAGGGCTGCCACACCAGCTGGGCGATGGGGGCGATGGACCCGATGATGGAGTACTGGCCGCCGCTGAGGTGCGTGTCGGTCTTGAGGCCGTACGTGGCGCCGTAGCCTAGGACGCTCTTGTCCAGTATCTGGAGGAAGTAAACCCAGACCAGGATTGCCAGGATGGTCCGATCCGTCTTGCGCACGATCCGACGGTTGTCTTCCTCGGAGACCTCGACCTTCTCATTGCCAATGAGGGCCAGCGCACGATCCGCGCCCTTGTGGACGGGCTTGTCGGCCTTGGGGTGTCGAGACGAGCCCGGCACTTGGCCGTGCTCCGAGTGCTGCACCTCGGCGGGCTGCTTGTCGTCGTCGGGGGCCTGCATGCTGGCTATTGTCGTTGATGGGGGATGCGGTAGAGGATGCTCATGGTCGATCCCGGAGGAGGCAGAGCCCGCGCCTTTATACGCAAGCTGGCATCGATGTAGTATGTGATGTGATACTTGCACGACGTAAGAGAGAAGAGGACCTAGAAGCGGGATCCAAGGCTCAGGTCCCGGCTGATGCACCGGCTTCCAGCTGCTCAGGCGTCGGCACTCACTGAAGCGTGGGGGTCTGGTGCCCCGGCGTCCGCTAACGGTTTCCCCGGCTTGGGGGATTGGGGGAGCTGCTTAGTGGCTCCGGATGCACCCCGCGTTCTAACGAGGACCGCTAGGCGAGAGTTAATCTCTGCCACGGAGGACTTAATCTGGACAACAGACAGCCCGGTCAGAATTGTACTTGGATCAGGTCTTGCAGTGAGAGTTCGCCAGATACATGCAGCAAATCATCCAAAAGCATCACGCTTTATCGCGAGAAGCCCGTGCAATCAATTGTCCAACAATCGATCGGTTGTCCGGCACTCAGCAATGCATGGAGAGTCTTCATGTTGTGGTGTTTGTGTTCCCAACCCCGGGTCTGCAACAGCATCATGGCATCATCGTCACCACCACCGAGAACGTCGTGCACCAATCAGTCTGCAGATGAGCCTTTTTCCACGAGCCCATCCGGAAGGGATGAACGAACCCAGACTCCAAATAGTTCACGCTGGCTGCATGGCTGGCTCGGAACGGATGCCGCATGTGGTGGAATTGGGGGAGCCAAGAGCGTCCATGTACAGCTTTGACAAGGGATATGACTCGCCTAGAATGCGGAGGTGTTCCGTCCAGAAGCCAGAATGAGGGGAATAGATGGGGTAGAAGAGGGGACATATTGGGTGCCACGATGGGACGCGCGGGGTTGGAGCTGAGAAAAAAATTTACTATACGGAGCAAAGTGGTCTTGGTCTTGGTTGGACCGTTGCTGTTGCAACTTCACCGACTTGTTATCCCTTTGCTATCCGGCTTGTTGTCGAAGGCGAAAACCATCCGGCCAGAGAATTGGTGTCGCTTGGCATCGGCATGAGCTTATCTAATTCGAAAGAACACTACTACTATATTATATCTTATATTGAGAATCAGCACTGAGCAAGTGACTTACACAGTCCGGCACTTCATGTCCCTCGCTCACATACCGTCACTCTCACGAGGAAAAAATACTTGACAGCCATCTCGAGAAACTCGGTAACTGAGTCAAGTCTGCCGTTGTCAACGAAAAGGAGCCTCAGTCGAAGCGTGGCGCCCTCTTGGCTTCTGGATATAGCACATGACTCAGGCACAGGTGCTGGCGTCGTACGTTTGCTAAGCTGGCCCTGCCAGCAAATAGTACTAAAAGAAGCCTTGTTGGGGGTCATAAGCTGATTTCCACCGAGTATCCTCCCAATTGACTTTACTGAGGCTACAGGTATGATGTGTTGACGGGTTGCTCATGGATCCTCATACCTGGAAATCATAGGTTGAATAGGTTCCAATGCGGTAGGGTGCGTCCCGTTACCGACAGAGTGGTGGTGTCTTAATTAGGCGCATTTAGACGCATATAGCACCGCCCTTTGGTAATGGTGTCATTGCATCAAGATGGGGGCTAGATCGGGGAAAGAGCAGCAAGGGAAGAGACGAGAACAGTGTGCTGGCAAGCATTGTCGTTCTGGCCTGAGAAATGACGCTGTGCATCGCGGACAAGGCCTTGCAAGGTGGCCGGAGCAGACACTTCCATCTGGAAGCCCACGAGAGGCGATGCAGTAGCGCAGAGTGGGGGGATGCGGACCGCTGAAGAGATTTCCGGCTTCAGCTCGAGGTGCTGTCGCTGTTGATTCTGCATGTATTACTTGTACGAGTATCCATCTCTCGCGTGTGACGATGCACCAAGAGGGGCTGGACCAACAGTTACTCAATGAAAAGAGATATATCAGCATGCCATGTGGCGACTGTTGACGTTCACATGGCAAGCATGGGTTCCAGCCTGAATGGACTCGGATGCTCACGTCCATAGCAGGGGGGACTCATACAAGAGAGCCAGGTTTCGGGACAGGCCGTGCATGGTCCGGTCTGTGACCTCGGCAACGTGTCTGTGGTGACTGGGTTGGAAGTGCCAAACATCGAGTATGCATCGAGCAAGAAGCTTCCACAGCGAATGACATGCGAGCCTAGGTCGAGGCGTGTTTTGGCGAGGAGCTGAAAACACCCTGTCGGAGGAGGTTCGTTTTGGCTTCTCCAGCAAAAGAGTCAATCGTCATCATCAACTTCTTGAGCCAGTGGAAACACCGTATCCGGTCTTATAGTCGTGATGATTGTAAATTGTAGTTGTACGACGCATTTGTTGAAAACTCGGCGTCTAAAGGGGAACCGTCAATATGGAAAGCAAACTGTCAAGTCATGTCATGCTCAGTCAACTGGTCGACAAACAGACGAGGATCGCATTGACAACCCGGTATGGTCCAAGAACTGCCGGACCATGAGGTATTACACGACCTGATAGGCCACTAAGATGACGGCTATAGGTAATTCCGAGACGAGCGGGTGTTATCCAGAGCATTTCGTGTGGATTCTAAAAAAAGCATCCTCTGATCGAAAAGATATGCAGGGTAGGTGGGGAGAAAGCAGGATGACAACACCAGGACACCTAAACAGCCCTCCAAACTTGGCGCATCAAGCAAGCATGTGAAGTCCATGCAAAGGCTCAAATTCATGGTCAAATAGAAAACGGCCATGTTTTGTTTGATCGTGCAAGCATGCGTGAATGTATGTCATGATGGGCAATCTCGATTCGTAGCGGGCCTGCAGGGCAAACCGAAAAGCTTGTCTTTGCCACTGGACCTCGTATTAACAGGGCCGTCTGCTGAGAGGCTTGCTTGGCTGCCGTAAGGATAGGCCCGAGTATGTCATCTGTCTGAGACGGAGAAGTTTGCTTGCGTGTCCAGGGGGAAGGAAAAAAGAACAGCTGG
Source organism: Trichoderma reesei QM6a (assembly GCF_000167675.1). NCBI lineage: Eukaryota > Fungi > Ascomycota > Sordariomycetes > Hypocreales > Hypocreaceae > Trichoderma > Trichoderma reesei. The sequence goes on along the minus strand of NW_006711154.1, from coordinate 416,183 downwards.
AAGGCAGAAAGCAGCGACAGAATGATCATCCGCAGCATCATCGTCTCATTCGCCGACGTGATAACGGTTTGTTGGCCAGATAGCGAATAACTCTGCGGAACGTCGTCATGGCTTCCGCGGACAATTTATTTGTGACTGGACGAACTGCCGATGAATCTTGGCACCGGGGTCCGGAGCCATAGCTGGGCCTGCGAACATGTCGGGCAGCCTCTATCCCACAGTCTAGGGATCCGGGCCCGGACTGGGCAGTGACGGGACAGGCGCGGCCGGCAGCACAGTGAGAGCTCGGCGGTGGTTCGGACGGTGGCCAAGCCGAGCTGAGACCCTGGGGCTGTACGTTGACGCAGCGTGTGCCAGGTGGTTCCGCGATGGAGCGTGCGACCCAGGCAGGGCGGAAGCGGCGGGTGATGTGAGCGGTTGCTGTCTCTCGCGGCATGGAGACATGGATGCTTTGATGATCTCTCGCGGGCCAAGCAGACGGAGTCCCGGAGACAAGTGTGCGCCCCTACATACGGTAGCTTGAGTAGCAAGTACTAGCCTGTATGCACGCAGCCGATCATCCGCAGACGCGGTCAAAGGTCCGTACGAGATGAGGGCATCGCGCATGTCGTTATCAGCCAACCAACTGTTTGTTGCACGGCGGCCACCTGCATGTCCTGGGACGGCGTTGTCCCCGCCGTGATACTACCACCTGCACCCGAAAGCAGGATCCTCGCACAAGCTGCTCAAACCCCGACAGATCGAGTCAGCCAAGAAAGCCAATCTCTGGGATATATCGGTGAATGCGAATCCCCGTGCTCCAGCGTGTCCCGCATCCTGAAGCTCCACCACGATCGTCAGAAACCCTGTCGAGCACCAGAGGTACGAGTAGGATCAAAAGCTGAAGGGGGTGGAAATCAAGGAAATCCTGCAGCAGGCGGTGGGCCACGGGCTCCACGTCGACCTCGGCGATTCTGGAGAATTCCACTAGGGCTTTGTCGACCCTGCTGATTTCTCGAGTCGAGGGCCGGGTAAGGTTGGGAAAAGGTCGAGGCGGTTTTGGGTGATGTGGGAGTAAAGAATTCCAGTGTCTTCTGTCATGCTGCAGAGAGACAACGGCGCTAGGCCGCAACAGGCACTCCGGAGCTGTTCTGTTCCGTGGCGCCTCGAATTGGGCGGCACTAGCAGACGAAGCGAACAATCGAAGTCGATACAGAGCCAATTGACGCTGCTGGGAGGGCACCAGATGGAGGGAATCGGTGGCTGCAGGACGGCCCTGAAGGCGCTGCAGAGGCACTAGACGCCACCAGGCGCCACAGGGGGGAACAAAACGGGCATGATAGCGACTCCAGAACGGGCGACATCGCGACGGGGGCCGATTTTTTTCCAAGTTGCATTAGTCGTGTCCGTAGTGCTGGCTAACAGGAGGGATAAGGGAAAAAAAAAACTTCAATCAGTTGATGCCTTCGATATGCACATACGATCCCTTTCCTGTCTCGGGATTTGCTGTTTAAAACAAGTGGATTCCCGCTCTGGCCCGTCTCGTTTCCTAATAACAAGCTTGTTCTTGACCTGCTGTCTCTCGATTTCCCAGCTGCTCATTCCTTTTTTCCCCTGCCTCTCCTCCAGGGCTCGAGGACCCAGCAAACGGCATCGTTTCGTCACTCGGCCCACAGCGCCGTCACTCGGGCCAACAAACACCACGCCGATCGTCTCGGCAGCCCGCTGAACCTGAACCCTGAGCCTGCGTCTGGTTTGGTCCACGTCCCTGGCATCTCCAGCATCGGCGGCTGCAGCTACTTTATCGCTCTAGAGCCAGCGCTGGCTTGCGGAGAGCCTCCCGCTGGATCCGATGTCAGGCAGCTATTATTATTCCAAGTATCGCGATTAGCACGCACATCAAGCCATATCCGATACCCATATACCCTTCTCGATACCCAGATAGATACCTACCCATCGTCTACAGTTTCTGTTGCTGGCGCCTGATCTGCTCGCTCATTCTATTATATACATCAACCGCCGTCGACGGCGTCCCCTTCTTCCCATATTTTACCCACCGCCCTTATTGTTCTAGCCCGAGCCCGAGCCAGCTGCCATTGACGCCTCCAACAACTGCGGGACAGTTCGTTCCATTCCGTCACCCACCCTTTCACCATGGCTGGAGAGCCGTTACCTGGAGCTTCTCCAGCTGCTCCTCCTCCAGCTTCTTCTCCCCCTCCAGCCTCTTCTCCTCCTCCGGCTTCTCATGCTCCTGCGGGCCCTCCCCCATCTTCTTACCCGCGCCGTGTATCGTCAGAGACAGACCGCAGTGACGAGCACCACATGGATCGGATGGAAGAGCACCACATGGCGCGGATCGAGGAGCAATATGGCGAGACGGATGACGCCGACGGGGTGGAGCGGTACGACGAAAAGTACGAGGCGCCGACGCTCGATACCTTCAACACCCTCAACACCCTGGCCCCTACTCACGACTCTAATGGCGGCGTGACCCCGACTAATCAGCGGGCGGAGGCTAACCGTCTCAACGACGACCTTGAGTTGCTTCGCGCTGAGCGTCTGGTCTCTAACCAAGAGCACGACCAAGCGTCCAGGGCCCGGACGAGGAATAGGCATCACAGTCCCGAGCCTGAGGATGCTTTCAACCAGCACAACGCGGAACCGGTGCCCATCCAGAGGAAGAACACGGATGCCGCTCTCTACAAGTTGTGGCTCTTCATCAGCAAGTTTCCGCGATTCTTTCGGTACATCATCTACCTCATCCCGGGCGCCGCCCTACTCCTCGCCCCTGTCTTGCTCGGCACGTATAGATTCAATGGCACCGAGCACGCCGTGGGTGGCACGGGCGGCGTCTACGTGATGTGGTTTGGCATCTGGCTGGAGATTGTGTGGTGTTCACTCTGGGTGACGCGCATGATTACGAATCTGATGCCGCCGATATTCCACGCTGTCGCTCGAATGGTCGGGTCGACCAATGCCCCCAAGTGGCGGGACATTGGACAGCGTCTCGAGCTTCACACGGCCATGTTCCTGTGGTTTCTGGCCATCCTCATCTCCTTCAAGCCGACCATGGACAGCCATCGCGCGCCCGTCCCGGACGGCGAGTCGGGAAAAGTCCACATACACTGGATCAGCGTCGTCAACAAAGTCATCATCTCGCTGTTCGTGCTGGCGACTCTCAACTTTGTGGAAAAGATTCTCATTCAGTGGATCGCCCAAAGCTTTCATCAGCGCACGTATGCCACCCGCATCGAAAACAACAAGGCAGACATTCGCCAGCTGGTGTGCCTCTTTGAGTATGCAAAGAAACGGCTTGAAAGCACCGACACCTTCTGGAAGGGCAGCGGTGGAAATGCCTCTGGCAGCGGCTTGCAGACGCCCATGAGGGCTTTGCACAACAACGCCCTGCATGTGCTGGGCAAGGTTGGCCATGTCGCGAACCGAGTTGGCAATGATATCCTGGGCCGGAAAGGGGCTGACAACAACCATCCTCGAAAGATCGTGGCCGAGCTGCTGCGGAACACTGCGTCGGCGCACACCCTTGCACGGCTCATCTACCGTAGCGTGGTGCGCGAGGGCCGCGAAACGGTGCATCTTGAGGACCTGCAGGTGGCCTTTGAGAGCATGGAGGAGGCTGAGGCGGCCTTCAGCATGTTCGACAAGGACCTCAACGGCGACATTTCCATGGACGAGTTCGAAGCTGTGTGCAACGAGATCCATCTGGAGAAGAAAGCTATCGCCGCATCTCTCAAGGACCTCGATTCCGTGATCAAGAAGCTCGACAAGGTATTCCTTTTCCTCATTGTTGCCATCGCCGTCATCGTCTTTGTCGCCATCTTCTCCGATTCGACAGCCGCCGGCCTTGCGTCCGCGGGCTCTTCAATCCTCGGCCTAGCATGGATGCTGCAGGCGACGGCCCAGGAGTTCCTGCAGTCCATCATCTTTGTGTTTATCAAGCATCCGTTCGATGTGGGCGACCGGGTCACCATTTACGGCAACACGGGAGCGACACTGACGGGCGACGACTATTATGTCACGGAGATTTCCCTGCTCTATACCGAATTCAAGAAGATGCAGGGCCACATAGTTCAGGCACCAAACTCCCTTCTCAACACCCTCTTCATCCTCAATCAGCGGCGTTCCAACGGTCTATCGGATGTCATCCCTCTCGAGATGCGATTCGGCACGCCGGCTCACATGATTGACGATCTCAAGGCCAGGATGCTGGAATTTGTCAAGAACAACAAGCGGGACTACCAGCCGAGCATCATCACCGAAATGACGGGCTTCAACCAAGTACGATCATGCACCATGAACATGGTCTTCTTCCACAAGAGCAGCTTCCAAAACGAGCTTCTTCGACTGAACCGGCACAACAAGTTTGTCACGGAACTCATGTATCAAATGGTTCAGGTGGGCATTGAGGCGCCGCTGCGGGTCGATCCTGGTGGCAGCCGCGAGCATCCTATGTACTGGGCAAATCTGCCCGCACCGGCCGCAAACAATGGCAACAACGATGCTACGCCTCAGGGCCGTCCTCGAGCCACCTCTAGCACGCGCAGTGTCCGCAGCGTGCCGAATCAGGAGCCTGTCACGGGTGGGTTCCAAGACGTGTTTGAGAAGCGACGGGAGCACGTCCTCATGCAGAGAATGGCCAGCATTCGAGAGAAGGAGAGGGGGCTCCAGGAGGAGGAAGAAGCTGCTGCTCGTGCGTCTAGCACAGGATTAGCCCCGGTCACGTCGGCCGACTCTCAGGCGCAGTCGCGATCTCGCATCTTTGGACGCGCACGAAGTGGAACGAGGAGCGCCCAGAGCAGGGACATGGTCTGATTCACATCCACGAAGCTGACGACAAGTCCTCGTTCCCCTCCACTTTCTCATGATATCCCCTTTCTCCATGGAGCAAGAGCATAGATTGAATGGTTTGCTGGAATCAAACCTGACGCATTTGGCATTGGATGATTCTTTCATAAGCGATTCGCTCTAATACCTTTCTTCGTCTTTTTCTTCTTCTTCTTTTTCTTCCTCTTTCTTTCATCTTCATTTAAGCAAGCTTAGCATTGCAGGATATCACAACTCCCATGGTCAGTTCGTGGGTTGGGATGCTGGTGGCGCAGGTATGATTTGGACTAGGCATATCGTGATGCTCGTTGGGTATGAGTGACGGATGAAGGCAGCGAAATATGCCGCAATCATATAATGATTAGGATGACATGCATACTAGAATAGACTGTATGAAATGCAATACCCACTTCTGCCGAAAGAAAGGAGATGTTACAACGTTACGTTGGGGGCATGATGATGGTGATGATGATGATGAAGATGATGATGAAGATGACAGTGGCTGGTGTGTCAATGCTGCTGACCCATGTAAGGTAGGTAGTCAGTTGAGTAGTTGGCTGGAGTGACGCCTTATACAACGATACTGTAGACCACGAAACATGCCAACAACATCGTACTAATTTGCGGACATGTGAACAAAGCAGAGCATCGTAATACTAGCGCAAGAATGACACGGACGACAGATCAAGAATGCACATTCCATACAGGCCGCCTCCTGCAGGAATAAACCTCCCTGGTTCAAGGAGCAGCTGACTGAAGGCCAGCTTGTCTCTCGCCCAAAGTGCGCCCAACGGCGTCCATTAGATCTGGAGTCTCCCCGCCCGGCAGCCAATAGCCCAGTATCAAGCCCCAGCCGCAGTGGCTTGGGTGTCAAGACTACTACATGTATACTAGGGAGGTACTGTAGTAGCAGCACTTCAAGCTCCTACCAAAGGGAGCGGGATCATCAGCTGTCTTGTCAGCTTTCCATGTTTATTTTTATCTCTTTTTCTTTTCCCCTTTGAACCCTTGACAGAGCGAGCTGTTGTCCTTTTTCTGTTCTTGTTGGATTGTCTTGTCTGATTGTTTTGTCTGAGTGTCTCGTCCTTCATGCTCCGATTTTTTATAAACAATCCCCTTCCTGCGAGAGATTTTGAATACTTGCTCTCTGGTCTGTTTCTCTGGCCTTCTCGAGCTAGGTATTTGGCGATCGAATCGTACAAGCGCTTCCCATGCATATTGTGGACGACACTCCTACGACGATGCGACAGCGGTGCGGCTGAGCGAAAATAACGACCCGCTTCCAAGCACGACGCTTTACCGAGACACTGATTCTCCTCCTCTTCTACGATTTCCACTTCATGATACGGGCTGGCAATAGAGGCGGCTTCTGCGTTTCGTCGCTCGCTGGATTGAAGAAGAAGCAGCAGCAGCAGCAGAGCAGCCCTGCCTGATCATGGCCACCCTCCCCGCCGGCTGGGAGTGGGACTACGACGGCAGCCGATGGCTCTACCGCTACAAGCCGACCGGCCACGTCCAGTATCACTTCCCCAAAGCGGGCGACGAGTTCCCCGACTACATTGACGCCTCGTCGCCGGCGCCGGATCTCGCGCCCGAGGAGCGCCTCGAGTCGCAGCAGCAGGTCAAGCGGCATGCCAGCGTCGGCGGCGGGATTACCGACGGCTGGAGGGCGCGCATGTCGGCGACGGCGCGGCCCGTGAGCGCGGTCTGGGACGATGATTTCGGGAGGGACGAGGACGTCCGGGCGCAGGAGCCGGAGCCGGAGGATGAGGAGGGCGTCTTTCAGCCGGAGAACTTTATGTTTCTGGGGCCGGGGACGTATACGGATGTCAGCCCGCTGGTGGAAGAGGAGGAGGAGGCGGCAAGGAGGACGGTGGTGGGAGGCGAGGGTAGGACGGCAGACCGGCAGACAGACAACAGAGGTGTGAGTCCCCTGGTGAGCCAGAACACGACGCCGATGGTCCAGACAAGCGAGGCGGTTGCTCGTGGTCCTACGACGGCCGTGGACGAACCAGCTGTTGAGCCGCCGCCGCCTACAATACAGCACCATGACCCGGCAGCGGTGGTGTTGCCGCAGGAATCTATCGTGGGAGATGACATTGTGGGAGAGGCGAGCGCGCCGATTGAGGGAGGCTACAGCTACGACATGTTCGAGCTGCCGGCTGAGACGGCCGTTCCCATGCACCTGCAGTTTGATCCCGTCGGGACGGTGCCCGAGATGCCGACGGAACACACAGCAGCCGCTCGTGCGGAGATACATCCGGACCCTATTGAGCTGGCGGGCACTTATGTGATGGCGCCGATTGAAATTGAGCCGCGACCTGGCTTTGTCGAGTTGCCAGCGGAGGAGACATCGCCGGAGGAGGGTGAGAGATTGACGGAGGAGCAGAAGCTGGAGCTGCGGAGACAAGAAGTCAGGCGGCAGCAGGAGGAGCGTCAGCGTGAGGTCAAGCAGAGGCAGGAGGAGCGCAAGAGGAGGGAAGAGGAGGAATTGCAGATGGAGCTGCGACGACGACAGCAACAACAGCAGAACGAGGCTTACAGCCCAACCCAGGAACAGAGCGGTGATGCCCCGACGCCGTTCAAGATTGCCAGGAAGCCGACTCTCCGAGAGTCCAGCGCGGGTCATGATGCGTATGCCGGCAGAGGCCAGACACAGGACGACTATCAACCTTATGCGCCGGGCCAAGCTCCTCAGCACTCTATACAGCCGACAAACTCGTTTCCGGCACGGATCGCGAGTCCCGCATTGCAGCGAGAGACGTCGCTCAACATGAGCATGAGGCCGAGCACTGCTTCTACGCCACCGGTGGACCAAAGGAGAGTTCCGTCTGTGCTGAAGCCGGCCAGGAATGGGTCGCCCCGAAATTCTGGCATACAGCAGCAACCACCGGCTATGACGCCGACTGCCTCTACGGCTCCTCAGGGGCAGGATGACGCAGTTCCTCAAGATGGTTTTGGGGTCGGTGTGGTCAAGTATCCATCTGTTCTTCGGCCTGCTCGAGGGAGGCCGGGACAGTCGCCCGATAGACAGGCTGCTGTCAAGGGATCGGAACAAGCTTCTAGTGCACAAACTCCATCGAAAGACGTCCGAACTTCGGGGTATCAGTTTGTTGCCCATGGGCAACATCCGCCGTCTATGACCCCGGCCCCCCGTCCAGTTCCAGCACCAGCCGCGGCTGCTCAACAATTACCAACGCAGGACTCTCCAATTCCAGCCAAGCAACCCTTTGGCATTGCCACAGCCCAACCTCCAGCTCCCATACAGCGACCGTATACGACGGCACCCGATCTTCCACAGTCCAATCTCCATATTTCGCAGCAATATGCTGCTCCTCCAGTCCCGCCCAAAGGGGCAGCTGAACCCCCTTATCCAACAGAGCCGCTTACAATGCCTCACGCACCAATTGCTCGAACTTCCACCGCTCCATATCCAATTGACGATGGACCGCCAATAATCCCCCCTTATGGACCACTCCAAAGCCAACAACCAGCACGGCCTGCAAGCGCGATGCCAGTCCTTCAGCATCAACGACGGGAACCAGCTCCAGGCCGGCAGCAACAGATACCCATCAGGACAGGCCCTCCGCCGCCTTCTGGGGCCGTAATAGTACCTGCTGGAATGGCACCCCGTTCAGCTACGACTGGGCCGGCGCAGCAGTTTCAGCAGCAACGTCGGGCATCTTACCAGCCAGGGGGCGATGCGCGCCAGAGCGTCCCTCTGCCACAAAGCTCCCAGCCGCCGAGACCACAGAGCGTCGCTTATCCGGGCGTCTATGCTAATTTTGCGAGCTATCAATCGCCTCCGCCACAGCCACGGCCCATTCAGCGTCGGGCAACCCAGGATGAGATCCTACCAGTGTCGCCTATACGATCTCGGTCAGAAAGCCTATCGTCCGGGGCACTTCCCCTGGAGACGCCTTCACCACTTGAGTCACGTAGAGGATCCGTCGGTTCCTTTTCGTCCCAGAATGCCCAAAAGTCCTATTTTGCTTCTACACCCAGTTCTCAGGGTTCGTCATCAATACCCCCCTCGAATGGTTCCATAGGACGACCTCCTCCTCAAGAGCACCCTCAATCTCCAGTCTCCGGCGGTGCTTCAGGTTCCAACGTGAAGCTCCCTTATATCCCACCTGCGGGTGGGACGCAAGATAGGTCGAAACGACACTCGATGCCGCAGCAACAACCGGCGAATGTCAGGCAAGAGAGTCCGCAGGGGATGGCGTCTCCACAGCCTTATGGTCAGATGCAACCAAGCCCAGATCAGAGACCTGGCGGAGTCCAAAGATCGCAATCTTCACGTCAAGTCAGACCCAGTGCTGGATCTTTCTCTGATGTGCCGACTCAGATGGGGCCGCAATCGCCTATGGGCGTCGGGCCATCGGCTTCTAGTCATCTCCTTACTAGTATTGAGGAGCATGACGAGACGCAGCATGGTGCAGCTGCGGTGTCGCCGCCGAAGTTGAAGCAGAGAAAGGTTCTGACCAAGCCACCGCCTCCTGACTCGCTGGCCACTCTGCCGAACAAAGGCGGGCTGCAACAGCAGGGGCAAACGGCGTTTCAAGGTCAAATGATGCCAGTACAGTACCCAATGGCCCCTTTAGGACAGCAGCCAGCATATGGTCAAGCTCCCTCCATGCACATTGCACCGTCACAAGCACCAGTCCTGGTTCAGGGTGGCCCGATCATTCAACCAGGCCAGTCTCAAACTCATGCGATGCCCATACAAGGAGTCCAGCCGCTTGGCCCAAAAGCACAACCTCAACCGCAACCATATCAACTCCAGCAGCAGTTCCAGCAGAGAATGCATTCGGTTCTCCCCACTTCTCCTACGGCAGCACAGCCCGCTCCCCTACCACCGCTGCAAACGTCTCAGCAAACGTCTCCCACGTCCAGTGGCAAGGAGAATAGGAAGTCGTGGGGAAAGTGGTTCAAGAGCAGCGGCTCCAAATCGGCGGCCCAGAGCCCTGTGACTCAACAGCCGCAGCAGACGTTCCCTCCCGTGCCTATTCCACAGCCACTTCCCAGTGCCAGTCAATTTGGGATGCAGTCTGGTGGCCAGCAATTTCATATGGGGTTTCAAGGCGGACAGCCAGTAACCCAGGGGGCTCCATTGGCTCAGCAGCAACTGCAGTATCAGCAAGTTGCACCTCATCCAGCACCGTTTGCCGGACAAGGTCCATCGGGAGGGTCTACACTTCATCGTCGCGATGTCTCAGACGCGGCATCTGTCTCTACAACATCATCCGATTGGAAGACCCTGCCGCCAAATAGCCAGACATCTACTCAAGGCAACGCTGTCAATGACCCCTCGCAGCAGCAGTACACGAGTGGCATGGCCCCTGCTCCGTTGTTCTCGGGAGGATCAGCGTCTGCGAGGCCAGTTGCAGCTTCGCAGAATAACAAGTGGGCGGGCAAGTCCCCTGTGGATTATTCTGGAGGAGACTGGGGGGATGATGACGATGAGTTTTCATGATGAGTTATGAAATCGATACTAGTAGATGTATACCCAATTTCTTCTGTACCTACTTGATTAATGGCATGCCCGATGGTGAATCTGATGATGGAGTTGCCCACATATAAGTGAAGAGATAGCTTGAGGTGTGGAGCAATGGATACCTATTAACAGCGAGCATAATACTCGTATGTACTGCTTTGAATACCGCCAAGTTGAAGCTATTCTCGCCTAAATAAAGCCACACCCGTTATAGTGAGGAGGACTCAATTAGGATCTATAAAGTCAGTGGCTGCCTGGAAGTACAGGTAAAGATTGCTCGCACGTGACAGCGCGTTACTGTGGCGTCGAGACTTTGTTCACTGTCACTCGGATTCACTTGGGAAGGGGCCCCGCCAGAGCCTCTGCGAAACGACTCTCGAACAAACCGCCAAATTTCCTCCCTCGTTCTAAACACCAAGGGGAAAATGCTCTCATAATGTCGCCATCACGGCCGCTGACGCGAGCCGATCAATTGCTGCTGCAAGAAGCCGTCGAATCGCAAGACAGCCAACTGATTCTCGAGGCCCTCAAGGCAGAGTTGCAGCCTGCAGCGGTACGTAGCGCGCAGCCACGGGCCAGACCAGGGTCATGACCTGCATCCCGCGTTTGCTTCTTTTCTTTTCTTGCGCGCGCTGACCAGCATTTCGACCAATGACAGCGGTTTGACGATACCCTTGCCTCGCAGCCACCAGCCGGGATCGGGAGCCCGAGCGAGAGCGTTGGGGGAGGCGCTGGAGATGCGCTGAGAGATTGGCACGCTGATGATGGCGATCCGAGGCCAAGAGGGCCGCGGCGAGATGGGCTCGAGGTTCGTGCAGGCCCCTGTAACGCGTATCTTCTGCTGTGTCTACAATGGAGAAGCCCGCTGCCCTTTGGTCTGCCGTTCTGATGGAGAGCCAAAGTCACAGCGAGAAACACGTGAAAGCTGACAAGACGATGTGAAAAATGACAGAACCAACGGCAGCTTGCGCCACAGGAAGCCGTTGCCACTGCCCATGGCGATGTGAATATTACAGGTAATTTCATAGGCAGCATTCACAGAGTGGGACGCGAAGCACCCCGGCCTCGCCCACCGCCAACCCGACCGGGGCTGCGCGGACGGGACCCGGAAGAAGCTGTCATAGCGGCCAGCAGCCCGTTCAATCGAAATGCACGCTCTTCCACCTCTCCACACGACGACGATACCCGCACCCCGAACGACAAGCCTCCAGCCTTGCCAATTGGCGCTGGGGAACCACAAGACAAGGCGATGGACACGTCGCAGTACACGCCCACGCAGGAAAACACAGAGCAGGACTATGGCCAATTCTACCGACCTCCTGTGTCGAGCCCCCCGCCCGATACGCTGCCGCTGCACGACGAGCCCGAGAAGACGCTGCAGGCTGACGATACCGGCGCCGTCAACTTTGGAAATCTGAGCCCTGGTGTGCGGCCGTCATCACAGGTCTCGGAAGATGCAGGCTTTGAGAATACTCGAGGCGGATGGAGGGCGCCCGACTTGACGTCGCAGCAGCGGTCGAGTCATGGCTTTACCCCGTTGAAACCCGGCGTTCCTTTGCCAGAGACACCGCTGCCGGCGAAGAATCCCTTTGCCGTGCAGAACAATGGAGGTGCCGCCGTTCCCTTTGCAGGTACACAGCTGTTTGAACAGACTCCTGCGGTAACCTCGGCTATGAAGCTTCACAGCCCTACGTCGTCGCGGCCGTCGCCGGCAATGCTGCCTGACACAATGTCCTTGAACTTGATGCCGACATCTCCTCTGAAGCGTCGCGACAATGTCTCTTCGCCTACCATTTTGCATACGTCAAGCCCCAGCCGATTGACTACCGTCGCCGCGACCACTAGAAAGCCTCGAGTGTCCCCGATTCGGGAAGAGGTGTTGAACGAAGACGAAGACGGTGATCCTCAAGATGACATGATTCCGGAATCACCAACGATCCAGCCGCTGAAGTCGTTTGGCAACCGGCAACCCCCTGCGCAAGTCCAGTCCTACTACGAGCCGATGAAGAAGTCTCAAGAGCGTAAAGCGATAACGAGAGCACCGCCTCGGGACCTGGGCATTGACAGCGACCCGGACGATGCCGTTATAAGGATGAGGCGTAAGAAGAGGATGGACAAGATACGACTTCAGGCTGCGGAAGAGATGGAGAAGGTGAGGGTGCCGATACCTTCGCGGCAGGATTCGGGCGAAGGCCGGAATCGTAAGAGAAGAAAGCTGTCGTCGGGCGGTGAGGATGAGGACCGTCCGCTCAAGTCATCAGCTTCAGATCTTCCACAGGATGCCAAGGCGCGTCCCGGCTCAAAGAGTCCTCAGAAAGGATCAAGCTTGCCCGAGCAGAGTCTATCAGCAGGGTCTACCAAAGCCACTCCGCGAGATGCGACATTAGGCGAAGGCGGCAAGAAGATGGGGCCTGTTCGACCAGGCAGAAGAAATAAGGAGTCTGCCTCTGAGGATATGATACCCGCTACTAGTCCTGTGAGATCTCTATCAACAGGGGCTCAGCGTGGTGCTCCACTGGCCTCCGAGCCTGAGCTGCCGACCCTCATTGAGAATGAGGTTGGAGATGAGGAGGCGGACAAAGATGGGGAACCCTCATCGTTGCCTCCGCCTCGTCGACATGCACAAAGAGTCTACGGTAGACACGCACAAAGCCGTCGTCGAAACAGGATCATCACATCTTCGGAGACTAATGAGAGATCGTCGGTCGAGCCGGAATCACGAGGACGAAGGGGTGCTCTTGCAAGCTCGAGCGATGCAGCCCCCATATCAACAAGTGAGCCTGTGTCTCGTGTATCAATCGAACATGGCGGGCAGATGGAGTTGGGCAACACAGAGCCAGAGCTCCCGAGACTGTCACCTACGAGGTCGCATTCTGCAGCGACTGTAGCAACATCCCTTGCGACGCAAAGGAGCGAGCGGACACCGCTTACGCCTATGCGTGCCCGTGCAACGGACCGGAGACATCATACGTCGTCCAGCTTAACGGCTAAATCAACGCCAGTCGTTTCAGACAAGGATACGCCAGATACACAGGCTTCTCCGGTTTCTGACCAACCCAAGTCCACCACCAATGTATCTTCTCCGGCTCAAAATCGTAAAATGCGGACTCGGCATCCAGAGCGGACATCGAGGGAGAAGACGCCACAGGGAGCAGCAAAGGGGCAAAAGACGAGTATGCCATCTGCAGGTATCAACCCGACTTCTACCGACGAGTTACAGCAATCACCGCCCAGCAGTGCCCTTGAGATGGGCATATCCTCTTTGAGGTCCAGCAGGATATTCAAGCAAAGTATTGGATCTACCTTTCGCGGGCGAAGACTGTTTGAGGGCATGGTATTTGCCATATCAATGTCAGCGGATAAGGAGAGCCAAAAGACGCGCGCAAATCTAGAAACCAAGATCAAGCAGGCTGGTGGCCTTATTCTAGAGTCTGGTTTCGAAGAGCTGTTTGAGCCTTCTTCCGTCATGAGCACCCACGACGTACCAGCCACTGCCAATGGAGCATCTCTGAGCTTATCAAAGGCCGGCTTGCACTATGGATTTACAGCGTTGATAGCAGACAAGCACTCGCGAAAAGTCAAGTACATGCAAGCACTGGCTCTGGGTCTGCCTTGTCTGGCGTTTCAGTGGGTCATAACGTGCCTCAACAAGGGGATACTGATCGACTGGGAGCCCTATCTCCTGGCGGCAGGATCGTCCGTTGTTCTAGGGAACGCCGTCAGGTCCAGATGCCTACGGCGCTACGACGCGGCAGAGGCTAGACTTATAGACATGGTCGACCACCGGCCAAAGTTGCTTGCGGGGGAGAAGCTCCTCGCGCTCGTGGACGATACGAGGACCCGAAGCGAGGGAAAGAAGAAGAAGACGGACCTGGAGAAGCGGCCGTACATGTTCCTTGCCCAGGCGCTGGGGCCGTCCATCTCCTGGGTGTCGACGATACAGCAGGCTCGCGAATTCTTGGACGCACAGGAGAAGGCGGGCGAGCCGTTTACCTGGCTGTACATGGACGAGTCGATTGGCACGGTGGAGTCTGTGCTCACGGTATCAGAGTCTACGGGGAAGAAGCGGCGGAGATCGCAGGCGCCGTCGGTGACGAGGAACATTCGTGTGTTGTGTGATGAGCTCATGATTCAAAGCCTCATTCTGGGACGGATGGCTGAGGAAGACGAAATGGCTTATGTTGGAGAGAAGCATTGATCGTCAACCATGGCTTGCACTTTCTGGAATGCAGAGCTACCCCCCTTTCGGAAAGGGGAACATTAGAAAAAAGGAACGGGAGTTGGTCACAGGGAACTTGTACGGGCTTGCATCATGTAGGGGATTGCTTCATTGTATATGGGTCTGGTAATAAATGCAACAACAACGCTGAATGTTATACTTCCTGACTAATGACTCTGAATAGAGGACTTGGGGTGAGGGTCTAGTTTATCCTCTTCGATAGACATCACATCGATTGATACATCAATAGGCCGTTCCTTATCAGCACAGGCATTTGCTACCTAGATATGTTTATCGCAGGCTGGACCGGTTCTGTCAATCGTATGATGCTGCATGTTGGAAATACTGTAGTTCGCATACGTCCAATAGGAAGAATGTGCACCCCAGGAACAATGCAGGCATGATGGCAGGGTTATAGGTAACGCACGATTCCCTCTTCGTATTGCCGGAATTAAAACTTGGTGGTGTTATTTGTCGTTCTCAACTCCAGTTGCCAATGACGTTGAGTAATCCACGAAACTGGACGAATAAGTAATCGAGACAGCATAACCTCCCTCGACCATCTCTCAGTACCAGAAAACTCATCCTCAAGACGTCATCGAATGAGAAACGCCTTGGATCATGCATGTCTCGGTGATACCTTTTCACTACTGCCGACCTCTGAACCAAGTACATACTACTACTATCCATTATTATCCAGCTTACCTACCTATTGTGGAAGTCATTAAGTCTTGCTTCAAAGTCGCGATTAGTATTACCTGTTAAAGTACATTCAAGCAACAGCAAAACGCCGTGGCAGAACGAGGCACGTGCTCACCCGAGCCGACGGGTTGGAAGACTCGTGTCGGGTGTGTGTGTGTGTGTGGCCAAAGTAACTTCGTACATACAGAGGTCGCATCTCAAGTGGAAAAGGTTTGTGTGGGATTATGACGGACTTCGGGCCTCAAAGGGAACCGACCGGTTTTGTCTTCTGCTGATGCGTCCCCCCTCCATCTCCATCAATTTCCGGACAATCCGGATCTGTCGAATCACTCGATTTGCGCAAAAGCTCGATAGTGAGACCCGTTGCTTTGCCCACATTATGGGGTCGTGAGGGCAAAAGGAGCTCTCTGTGCGAGCCGACTCTCTTCAGCAGAGCGAGAGAGCTGGCGACTCGGGTCAAAGACGTGAGAAAAACCATGGGGGTCCAGCGAAAAAGTTCATGCCTTCTAATACTGCCATCATCACCGCGCAGGGTATGCCAAAAGGCGGCCAAACGGCATATTATTCCAATGGCCCAGCCCTTGCTGTATCGCGGGCAAGAAAGGCAGCGGCTTAGCAGCGAGCAAATGTGGCGCCCAAGAAGCGGACGGACCGTGAGAAGCGTCTTTGAGCGCCGCAGAGCTCATATATGATAGCAAAAGAGGTTGGCAGTTATTAGAGTTTGCACAGTGCGGTCAGATACGACTCGAAGGCGAAACAACAGGCAAATGCCCCCCCTTTTGCCGTTTCCTCGTCGTCCTAGTGTAAAACGCTCTCAGCCACCTGCTAAACGCCGGTCAGAGGGGTGTCCTGGTCTTATCCCTCAATGGCCTCCGTCCTTGCTTCGAGCAAGATCCCGGCTAGGAAAGCCGATTGCGCACTAACCAGCATCGGCCAGTCGTGGAGTGAAGCTTTATGATGTGAGCAAACGCTCTCTCATCTCTTGTTGGACCAAGTCACGCGACACCAACTTGAACAACAAGCGCTACCCCTTCCAACAAACGATCCAGAGCCGGTTCCGATACTGTGTCGCCCCCCTCGACGTAAACAACGGCCTTGTTCAGACCGAGATGTGGAGTAGAAGCACGCGACCTGCAGCTCGAAGATGGAGCTCGGCCCTGAGCTGGAGGTTGCTGAACTCCGTGGAACGAGACAAGAGCCTTTTGTCCATTGCCGGCTATTGCCATGCCCATGAAAACCCCTGTCGCTGTTTGCCGCACTTCGATCCAGCCAGCAGTCCAGCCAGTGACAGCCCAAGAAGCAATCAGATCTCGGCCTGGCGAGTCTGATGAAAGCTGCCGCAGTGTTATCGTACATACCACCGCGAACTTCGTACCTCGTACGAGCACTTACGAATCCCCTCGTAAAACCTACCTGGTCCGTTGCTTTGAAAAATGCTGCCTGCCCCTTGCCATGCCATCACTCTATTCAATGGGCCCCAGATATCCGGGTTTCCAGGCATGGAGAAGGGGGTCCCGGTGGCATTCTGGTGGGCGGCTATCAGAATATGTGGACAAATCCAGAACTCTTATTTGTCTTTGCGGGCTTCGCTCAACGCTAAAGCTCCGAGCTCTGTGACCATTGAATAGTCATTCTCTTTGCCGCTGTATTCGTCCCAGGGCAGAGTCGGATACATCGGGACAAATCGTTATTGACCCTCTCATAGCATGAGATGCTGACAGAAGGCAGGTAAAGTATCGTCGAGAGCTGCCATGTAACTTCGTACCTCCGGAAAGTCAGTGCCGAACTGTCGGCCACAACGGGCCTCATACAAGACAGCCAGAGGGGTGGCCAAAGCTCTCACACCCAACGCTGCCATTAGCCCAACATCTCTGATATCCATGACGCTGCACCACCTCGGCGGCTTCACTGGTAGCCTTTTGTCTATGCGTGCCTTCTTCCGGACCCTCCCTCCCTGCTCGTCCTAGCGTGCCTTCGGGGCCGAAGGCAGGTAGAATTAGCTATTTGTCTTGTGGTGGTAACATCCAGGTACCTGCTTGCGAGGCTTGCGTCGTGATGGTGCGCCACGCTCTTCTCAGGATTACGAGATATTCAAAGCAAGTACTAGATAGTACGGAAGTGTTGCCGTGTCTGGTCCTCAAAAGCGTCCGCTCCCCGGAGCGTTGTCCGTGATGGCTCGACGTTTGTGTGCCTGTAAATACCTGCAAGGCCCCGTGTCCACCAGCACTCGCGTATCATCATAGCTCAAGTGCCCGGTTCTTCTTTATCAACCATCTGCCATCTGATTAGCACGTCTTTGTTCTCTTCTTTGTTTCTTTTCTCACCTACTGAGTGTGGAGTGGTGGAGGGAGAAGCTCGTTTCACCTCTTGCTCTTTGACTGATTGCGCTCGTCCTCATTTGGCGTTGGTTCTCGTCTCCCAAGGCACCCTCTTAGAACTGGCAACTCCTTCAATGACCTTTCTCCGTCCGATAGATGTATTCACCACAAGTCGACAATAACTTTAATATCTGTGCTCTTTTCACCATGGCCGTCGGCGCATTCTTGGAACCGTTTGTGGTCGTGACGCTCCTGTTCGGAGGAGCCTGGTTCAACAGAAACAAGGACTATGACTTTTGGAAGGGAACTCAAGGCTGGGCTGGTGGCAGCAAACGAAGTGATGACTTTGGAGGAAAGCGCATATCGACAGAGACCAGCTCCCCTCGAAGCCCTCCTTGGAGCTCCGGGTCGTCATCGCCGACACTGGGATCCGACGACGGATCGACCTGGTCTCTCACATCTCGACGACGAAACGTTCGGTTCCTCGGTTTCAAGAAGACAGTCACGACTCCGAATACTCTCGTCTTCAAGGATCGATTCCTGAGTCGAGTCCTCCAGAAGTTCCCCTTCCTGGTAGAAGCGTGGTATTGGGCACTCATCTATTGGGTAAGTCGAGACATTGGCTGTCATTGTCCTTCGAGACTTGTCGTTTAGAGTGACTAACCGCTCTTCGTCGTTCTGCTCCAGGTGTACCAATTAGGCAGAGCGTTCACCGCTGTCACCATTGTCCAAGGGACCGTCCATGTCGCCCGAAAGCACGCCCTCAAGGTGGTTCATCTGGAGCAACGCCTGGGTATCTTCTGGGAAGTAGCCGTCCAACAGTGGTTCTTGGAGCGTCCGATTCTGCTGCACTGGATCAATCGAGTGTATTCCTTCATCCACATTCCCGGGACAATCTTCTTCTTGGTGGCCCTGTTCTACCTGACGACCTCTCGAAAGCGTCGAGCCATGTCCGGCCGTGTCCGAAACGACCTCGTATCCGCCGGGCCTGCGTTATATGAAGCTAGGCGGCGGACTATGGCCATGTGCAATCTGATTGCCTTTGTCGTCTTTACGCTGTGGCCTTGCATGCCGCCTCGGCTGTTGAGCGATCCCAACTATAACGGACCGGACGCTCCGGAAGCGAAGAGCTTCGGATTTGTCGATAGTGTCCACAGCGCAACTGGTGAGAGCAGTGTTTGGACGACAAACAAGTTCTGCAATCAATACGGTGAGAAATCAGATGCTGCCTCCTTTGTTGCGTATCAGTGAGCTGACCTTGTTTGTTTCCCTATGACAGCTGCCATGCCTTCGTTGCACTTTGGCTATTCTCTCCTTATCGGTCTGACAATCGCGACTCTGCCCGTGAATGGAGTCCGGCCCAACTCCTGGAAGCGCCTGGCCATTGGTGTCGTGGGCCTGTCCTACCCAGCGCTGATCCTGACGGCCATTGTTGCTACCGCCAACCACTTCATCCTCGACGCTGTTGCTGGGGCCATGGTCTGCGGCATTGCGTGGCATGCAAACGGGCTGCTGCTGAACCTGTGCGTGCTCGAGGATTACTTGCTCTGGATTGTGCGGATCCACAAGCCCGTCAACTACACGGACCCCGAGACCGCGGTCGAGCCCGACTATCACCCGATTCTCCTGTCGGAGGAGGTTTGAGGTTTCGTGGTGGAGTGATGTTGACGATGTTGATGACGTGCAAGGGCCTTGGGCTAAAGCTGTGCCTGCGATCCTTTGACAATCAGGCACTACCCGGTTCTAGCACGTGGTTGCCGGGTTTGTCAGACGCCAAATGGACGCATCTCTGTTTTAGGGTACGAAGGAAAGACTCCTGTCGGCGGAATTTTGTTGAAGCGGGTAAACGAAGATTGGCGTTTGGTGTCACTTCACGGGCGATGTCTGCACTGGTAATTATATATGACATATGGGTGGTTATCCGTGCTTCTGTGTATGGTCTGGAGGTAATATTCTGAGATGTCAATCTGGAGACTTTTCATGCTGGTCTCATCTTGTTCAAGCTGAGTATAGAGTCAATGGGAACACGAGTATTGATGCTTGGTCTCGTAATTGCGATTAGGTAGATGGAGAAGATGGGTAGGTATTACCTTGATGGACGGATCCTCATGAACAGGCTCCTTTGCCTGTGATACTACGCCTCAACTTCTCATAGGCATCATCGCAGCAACGTCTGCCGTATTGTTGCCAAATCCTTTCTCGTATACAAAAGCAGAAGTTGGTGTTTGCATTGCGTATGGCAAGTACGTAAGGCGCTTCGACTCCTCCAGCTTTCGGCAGCATGATTCCGCCTCGCCGGAGCATCGCAGCCGCCACATGCCCGTACCGGTACCCGCACCTGCAGCCAGCCGTCGCGGCACCTCCCGGTAGCTGTACCCAGTACCCCAGCGCATGCGGGTGACCTCCCCAGGCGTCGGTGGCGGGGCACATGCACAAGCTGTCGCGTCTCTTTTGCCGTCTGGTCGTCATTCAGCGCCTAAGCAGCTCACATGCAACTCAATTCCGCAACCGTCTCTTTGCTTGTCGTTCCTACACAGTTGACACAGTCACAGCAAGTCCGTTTCTTAAGGCATCAGCATCATCGTCAACTTCTTCTGTGGCATCCCATCGCCATCGGCTATCCCCTTTGCTCTCCCCTTCTTATAGACGGCCAACGGGGGACCCTCGGCAGAGGCTCCAGTGCACTGACTGTGTCGCAAAGCCATCGTTAGCGGTTACGTCAAAGCGACGCTCACGATAGCACAAGCATCATGACCTCAGGCCAGGCCTCCCAGAGCGACTCGGCTCGTCCAGCGTCGCCGGCCGGCAGCTTCTACGCCATGAGCGACGATGAAGAGGGCGGCTACGAGACCATCACACACACGCAGTCCGGCAGAGGAGTCAAGCTGCTCTTCTCCAAGAGCAAGGTGCGCGATGCCCTCCCTCCCCCTCCTCTACGACCATTTCCACTACGACAAACAGGCTAACAGACTTGCTCAGGTCTACGTCCATCCGACGCCGTCTGCAAAGGACAACATACCCGGCTACATAGCCCTGCTGCAGCAAAGGAGCACAAGGCGGGATCGCCCACCCACGGCGTCTTCGACCAATAAATCCAATAGAATTGCGTCTTCAGACCTGCTTCTTGCTTGGGTTCCCGAAGCATCACTCGGCGACTCGGCTAGCATCTACGTCAGGGTCGACCTCTCCGATGCCGACTCCCCTCCCAAGCAGTCATATCTTGTCCCTCCGCCTCCTACAGTGACCAGCCACAGCAGCTCGGTTGGCGGCTACGCATTTGCCATTCCCGTTAGTGCCATCTACTCTCTGCTGGTCCGGCCGCCGAGTCTGGGCTGGTGGTATGGCTCCATCATCATCAACTCTCGAGGGGGGGACAGCTTCCCTGCGCTCTTCTTCCATGATGACGAGTGTCAAAGCACCATTCTTCAGAAAAAGAAGCTGGCTCGAGACAACTTTGACCCGTTTGGAGACAAGGGCCAGATGTTCTGGGGCGCAGATGAAGTCCTGCGATGGCTGAGGAGGTACGTCAAGATCGAGAGGTCGGGGGCAGAGCCCAACATCTATCTCATTGAGCCGAGCAAGGAGGACTTGGAAAGCTTTGGCGCTAGGACGTCGACAAACAAAGCGAAGGGGAAAGCCAAGGCGGGAGGCTCCAACGCCAAAGATGCCCAGATGGACCCCTTCATGAAGTTTGTCAAAGAGACTGGGTGGAATCTCATGGAAAAGTTTAGCAAAGTGACTACCTTGACTAGGAGGGCAGCGCACGACCTGTCAGAAAATCCCAGCCTGCCCCCTCAGGTACGCAGGTTGCTCAGGAACCCAGAGGTTCAGACGCTTCAAGATGAGTTTGACAGCGCCAGGATATACCTTGCCAGGTGGGCCATGGGCATGGCTGAGCAGAGTGAGCGGGACCACCGGCAAAGAATCTGGACCGTTCGAGATGTCATGGAGCTTGAAGATACTGGCGTCGGAGAATTCGAGCTTCTCGAGGGAACAAGCTCCCTTTTGGCAGAGGAGAGGAAGCAGCCAGTCACAATAGAGGAGTGGGATGCCTTCTTTGATCCCGAGACCGGGAGGTTGTCCATTGCGGTGGATGAAGTCAAAGAGCGCATCTTCCATGGCGGACTGGATCCCGATGACGGGGTTCGAAAGGAAGCCTGGCTGTTCTTGTTGGGCGTGTACGACTGGTACAGCACCATCGACGAGAGAAAGGCCACCATCGCCTCCTTGAGGGATCAGTATTACAAGCTCAAGCAGTCCTGGTGGAACCGACTGGAGGGAGACGGGGGAGAAGGTGAAGACGGCGAGTGGTGGCGCGAGCAGCGTGGGCGCATCGGTAAGCCCTGTCTTGAATATACGGACAGCCCTTTGTATAGCCATGCTGACAACATCTCTCTCTCTCTCTAGAGAAGGACGTTCACCGTACAGATCGAAATGTCCCCATCTTCCACGGCGAAGATACTCCTCATCCGGATCCCAACTCGCCCTTTGCCGAAGTGGGCACCAATGTCCATCTTGAGCAGATGAAGGAGATGCTGCTGACGTACAATGAATACAACAAGGATCTTGGCTACGTCCAAGGCATGTCGGACCTTTTGGCGCCCATCTACGCCGTGGTTCAGGACGACGCGGTGGCTTTCTGGGCGTTCCAGATGTTCATGGAGCGAATGGAGCGCAACTTTTTGCGCGACCAGTCCGGTATGAGAGGCCAGCTGTTGGCCCTGGACCAGCTCGTTCACTTCATGGATCCCAAGCTGTGGGATCATCTGCAGAGCACCGACAGCACCAACTTCTTCTTCTTCTTCCGCATGATCCTGGTCTGGTACAAGCGCGAGTTTGACTGGCCGGACGTGCTCAAGCTCTGGGAGTGCCTGTGGACGGACTACTGCAGCTCCAGCTTTCACCTCTTTATTGCCCTGGCCATTCTCGAGAAGCACAGAGACGTCATCATGACCCATCTCAAGGCGTTTGATGAAGTGCTGAAATATGGTAAGTCGTGCATTTCTCCTTAAACTACCACTTGATAAACACGTACTAACATGTCTGAAAGTGAATGAGCTTTCAGGTACCATTGACCTCGACTCAACCATCATTCGAGCCGAGGCCCTCTTCCGCCGTTTCCAGCGGCTCGTCGAAGCAGTCGACAAGAGGAACAACTTCCCGCCTCCCCGAACCGACAGCCCAGCCCAGCCCAACGCCAGCGACAAAGGCAAAGCGAGCACAGCAGCGTCGCCCAAGCACGAACGCGTGATTACCCCCGAGCTGCGAAAGCTACTTAGCCGCAAGGTAGAGACGCTGGATAGGAAGCCGCCAAAGGTAGCCCTGAAGGCCGATGGATCGACTGACTCAAAATGATTGAATGAAGGCGTTTCTTTACGAAAACGAGCCTTGTATTTCTACTTCATTTATGCGTCTTATTGGATAGTACCTCTTTTTGCTGATATTCGTTGTTACTTTTTCTCTTTGGGTGTCGGATATTGATGATCATGGGAAGCTTCATGGGAGCGGGGCGTTGTTTTCTATTGCTGGTACTCTGGCTTTTGATGGATTCCTTTCACCCAGCGATGAATTGATGCTGCTTGACACAAAACGATTGGCATTTTCAACTTTCTCGTACATTCATTTCATGTGTAAACCGTCCACAGGCCCTGGGTCGTGTGCACGTCATAGCTCTTGTCGTCATGAGCGGTACCCTTTGAAGTTGATACTTTCCTTGTGCAAGAAACTGCACTTGAAACGCCGGAGATGAGGCATTGAGTCAAAAGAACAAGAATAACATTAATAGGCATTATACATTGCTTGGCTAAAGACGACAATGACCATGCAACTCGTAAAATCAGCTACATGAAACAGAGAATATACACCACATACCCTAGACCTAGACATTATACATGATGCAAAAGAAAATAGAACGGAGATCAAAACACACATCTTTCGCTCCCCTTCACCTCATCTATACCCCCGTGGACCGCTGGGAAGGCCTTTTCTCTGTACTCCATTCGCAGCTCCTCCACCGTGAGGAGCTCCGCCATGACTTGACCAGGGAGCGTTTGCCCCGACAAACGGCTGACTGCCTCCGCCTCCAGCTCCGCCTCCCCTGGCGTTATCGTAGGAGCCCCCTGGGGCGAACCTGTCCTCGTAGCTGCCCTGAGAATGATGGCTGCCGCCTGCACCCGCCGAGCCCCCGCCGGGCGGTGGCTGGAATGGCCCGTTGCCGTTGGTAGAAGACGGGCTCGTGGTGCGGGTTCCCCAAAGCCGCTGCTTCAGGCGATCCTGAGCCGACCCAGCAGGCGCCGGCCCCGGCCCTGAATAGCTCCCCGCGCGAGGCGCCGGCCCCCTGCCGAGCAGCTCGTCCCTCGAGCTGGCGGTGCCCGGCTGCGTCGTCGCCGGCCGGCCCGCGCGCAGGCTCTGCGGCACCTGCGGCTGCGCGGGCTGCTGCGCGGGGCCGTTGTCCCAGAGGCTGCTGAGCCCTCCGCCGGGCTGCTGCGGGCCGCCGCCCAGGCCGCCGTACCGCGCGCCGACCTGCGACTGGGCGTAGACGGCCTGCGTCATCTGCGGCGGCGGCGCCTTGGGGTCTGGGGGCAGCCAGCCGGGGAAGGGGCGGCCCTTTTCGGTGTAGTAGTTGCGCAGGACGCGGCAGACGTGGGTGTCGTCTTCGGTGTCGCCGTCGGCCTCGCTCGAGAGGAGCGTCGAGCGGAGGTTGGAGATTTGCGACGACGTCTTTGTGACGAGGTTGGAGTACCAGGAGCTCATGGCGGCGGTTTCGAGGGCGGCGGCGGCGGCGTGGAAGCTCGCGTGGTGCTGGAGGAGAGAATGGCAGAGGAGGTCGTGTGCGAGCTCGGAATGCTGTGGTGGAAAAGCTGTGTGCGTCTAAGGGATTTGCTGGGAGGAAGACGACTGGACTGCGACGCCCCGATTGGGTTGATGTGATCGGGAGGTCGTGTGCTGGGCGGACGGGCGAGCTGGTAGCAGAGGCTCAAGCTGTGGCCATCTGGCGGTGATGGTTTCGGCTGCAGATCTCCTGGTCCGGGTCGTGTTCGGGGCTCTCTGTTTGCGGCGGTGAGAAGGCGAGATTGAGGGGACTTTGATTGCCACTGGCTCGTAGCTGGGGTATCTGTAAGAAAAGAAGCAGGAATGAAGAGGGCAGGCAAATAGCAGAAGCAACAACAACACGGGCAAAGCAGCGCCGTTCGCCTGGAGCAAGCTGGTGGGTTGACGGTGGTTGAGGGTGTGGTGTTGAAGGAGGGAAAGGAGGTTGGCGGCTGTGACCTGGTAGTGACGTGGGGTTGAAGACGGGACGGATTGGCGCTGGAAGATGGAAGCTCTGGTTCCAGTGCTTGATGAGCGCCGCAGGGCCTGTAACTCGATTCGTTTCCAGGCGGCTCAGGGCTTCAAGGTTCTGTTAGTGGGCGGCTTTAGTGCCTGTGGTAGCCCGCCGTTTGAGGTGGTGGTGGTGGGGGGGGGGGGGGGGTGCGTGAAGGGACGTCCAGCTGAGCGTTTGGCTCGGTTCAACCAGGTGAAACAATGCCGTGAAACGTGAAAAGCTCCGTCAAGGCGATAGTAGTATTGATATCTTAAAAGGATGGCTAGCTAGGGAGCTACCAACCTAGCTTGGCCTTTCAAAAGATAAGGCTGTGCATAGGTAGATGATGGTAGCATACATCTGCCTCTGGTCCTACACACATCTTCACATCCAAATCATATAAACTTGCATCAAGCAAGACCTCAATTCGACAGTAAGCCAAAGATCCCCGTTTTGTTTTTCTATATCCCGACGCCGTATGCCATGAAGCCCAATCCGAGCCTATGATAGATACACACACTCGAAATCCCACATATTAAGACAACCCGCACAATGCCGTGCCCTTGCTTGATCAGCACGAAGAACCACGTCCCATTCGCCACGACGCCGTATGACAGTATGAGCAACCGCTTCCATGTCGAAACCCCATTACCACGCCAGGTCGTTGGTCAATGTCAGCTTCTCCTTCTCCTGCTGCTTCGGCCGCTTGCTCTTCATCTTGGTGACCTTGCCGCGCTTGCGCTTGCTGCCGGCCTTTTCGGCCTCGGATTCGTCGCTGTCTTCCTCTTCCTCTTCCTCCTCCTCCTCCTCGCTCTCCAGCCAGTCTTCAAGGTCCTCGAGCTCGTCCTCGCTCTCGTCGAGATCGGACACGTATTCGATGGCAGCCTCGGCGTCGTCTTCCTCGCTTCCGGCCTCTCCCTCCCGCTCTTCCTCCTCCTCATCAGACTCGATGCCCTGGTCCATGTCCTTGTCGCGCTCGCCCTCGCCACCCTTCTCCATGGCGTTGAGCACCTTCTTCCAGATGTCCTCGCTGACGTTGAGGGGCTGGTCGCCGTAAGCGCCTTGTCTCAGACGCTCCAGCAGCTCTCTCTCAATGGTCCTCTCCAGCTTGGCGGCGGCCTCGGCCTTGCGCTCTCTTGTCGCTTCGCGGTGCCTGACCTTGGGAGCCAGCTTCGGCACCAGCTTCTCGCCCAGACGCTCGTCCTCGGCGGCGATCCTTCGCATGCGGATCTGCACCTGCGTCAGGCGGGTGAGTCGCTGCTTGCACTTGTGAATGAGGAACTTGGGCCAGTAGATGAGCCGCTCGTCAATCTGCTCCAGCGCCTTTGTGTAGTTGTTTGACAGCTTGATGCGCTCCCACATCTTGGAGGGCAGGTGCGCACGCTCGACCGTCTTCATGTAGAGGTACAGCGTGTCCTTGGTCGGGTGTTGCCGAATGGTGGCGTACCGCGAGTTGGCGAGAGGGCATGATTGCCGGTTGCACAGGCCGGTGACGTTGTATTCATTGCGGCAGAAGTTTTGCTGCTTCTCCGTTCTGCAGCATGGTTAGCACTCATATGCTTCCCGTTTGAGCAGCAGCCGCCAATTGCGTAGAGAGCGACGAGTATCTTCAATCGCGAGGTGTTGACGGTGTTTTCTTTGCCAGCCCAGACTCACTTTAACTTGAACGAGCAGAACTGCTGGTTGATGATTTGCCACACAATCTCGTCCGAAGCCATTTTGCCGAATCCTTTCCCCCCAAAGGATAAATAAGAGTCGAGAATAAGAAGACGTTAAAAAAAGAAACGGAGAGGAAGAGAAAAAGGAAAAAGGAAGAGGAATCCCAAGGCTTTGATATGGAAGAACTTCAATGCAAAGCAAAGGAAAAAAAAAAAAAAGTTCCTGGCGGGGCGGATCTTTTCTCCAGATTCCCATATTTTTTCTTCAAGCGTTCCCAGCAAAAGCTGCTGACCGCCTGCCTAGTCCATGCCCCTGCGCAACGGCCCCGGAAGAACACGCTTCCGCCCAGACTGTGGCTGGTGCTAGCCCAAGCGCCTGCGTCACTCGCTGCATCAGCCGCCTCTCTTCCATCATAATCGCCTCAACACCAAGCAACGACTCGGACCCTTTCGACGATACCTCGCGCATACCGTTTCCTTGACTTTCCTCCTCTGTCCGCTCCGCCGCCGCCTCTCCTGCATCCTAGATACCCTTCAGCGCTCATCTCCGCAGCTTCGCCAGCTTTTCAAATCCCCCTTCGCGGGGCTGTCATCCATCAACACCCCGACTCCAATCT
Source organism: Trichoderma reesei QM6a (assembly GCF_000167675.1). Taxonomy (NCBI): domain Eukaryota; kingdom Fungi; phylum Ascomycota; class Sordariomycetes; order Hypocreales; family Hypocreaceae; genus Trichoderma; species Trichoderma reesei. Next base: position 389,048 of record NW_006711154.1, on the reverse strand, counting down.
CACCTTTGTCCATCACGACGACAGACCTTTGACGCTCATCACACGACAACCCAACGATTGCCTGAAGTAGAAAAGAAACGATTCTCTACCCACCATGCCTACCGCCGGCCTCAAGACCATCATTGCCCTCTCCTTCGTCCTCGCCGTGGGCTTCCTCCTCGTCATCCTCTCCTGCGCCCTCTACAAGGTCTACTACCCGCTCCTCGTCGTCGCCACGTACGTCCTCGCGCCGCTGCCCAACTGGATCTGTGGCCGGTGCGCCAACCCGGACGACTTTGTCGAGACTGGCGGCGCGGCGGTGCTCGACTTGGGGAGGTTCTTCACCGGCTTCTTTGTTGTCATGGGAATTGGTACGTTTTGCCGTCATCCTCTTTTTTGGCTCATTCGCTCTTTTCGTCCACGGGCTCTCCTCTAAAAGGAAACTCTGGAAAACAATGTACTGTACATGGACTAACTCTCGCCCTGCGCAGCACTCCCCGTCGTCCTTGCGCATTCCGACCTCATCCGCGTCGAAGCCATGATCATGTCCATCACCGGCGGCTTGCTGATCTACGGGACCATCATCAGCTTCGGCATGTTCTTCCAGGAAGATCAGGAGTTTTGAAATAAAGCAGAAAGCGAAGTGTGCTTTAAACGACAGTCATTTATGAGGAAAAAAAACAAAAATGCCGATAGGGGGTTTTGCGAAGTGGGCGGAAAGGGGGACTCTGGGATGCTCCTTACGGTGTGTGCGAACATGAATGAGTGGTTCAGCCTACTACTCTTTTTGCTTGAGGAACGGAGTTTTTCTATTAACCTGTATCAGACTCGGTGATTCTTTGTAATGTTTTCATTGGTCCTTTGAGGCGGGATTTCATAGGGAGCATAAGCGGTTCTTAGGGGTTACTGTTGCAGGGCTCTTTTTCCACTACTATGCGTGTGTTGGATGTTTAGATGCGCGCTTGAAACATATCTTACTACGCAAAACGACAGGTGAACCATACATTTGTTTTTCTTTGAATGAGTTGTGTTATTCATTTATCTCGCAAAGAAAAAGCGTCGCTCGTGCGTCTGTCTGATCTACCGTATCTAATGTTGAACCATATCCGCTCATTCCCCCTTTGTTAAAACAAAAGCAAAGAGAAAAACACCTGCTATGCATATGTTGAAGTATCGACATCCTCCAAAGAATCCCTATACCACTTCCCTCCCCCCTTTCAATCGGTCTCTGCAACTTCCCCGCCCTGTAAAGCAGCAATTTTCCAGCTTCACGCGGCGTCTTTGAAAACGCCCAGAGGACCGCACAGCTTGATGAACATCTCCTCCGTCTCTCCCTCGGGCGTGCTCAAGATGGTCACCGCGCCGCCCGCCCCAATCCGCCAGACCTCTCTGGGCCGCGTCTCGCCTGGTCCTTCCGGCGGCGCCTCCTCGTCGTCCCAGCGGAACATGGTCCGGATGGTGACGCTCCAGCCGCCGTGGCCGCGCGCATCGAAGAAGCCGACGACGCCCGAGTAGATGCTTCGCTCTTCGGGCTCGAGGGCGCGCAGGATCTCGCAGCTGCGCTTCTTGGGCGCGCCCGTCATGCTGCCGGGCGGCAGGGCGGCGGCGAGCACGTCGAGCCCGTTGGGCGCGGCGCGCGACGACGAGGGCAGCTGGCCGTTGACGACGGTGATCATCTGGAAGACGCTCGAGTAGTCCTCCACCTTGAGGAGATCCGGCACGGTGACGTTGCGGGCGCCGCAGACGCCGTACAGGTCGTGCCGGACGAGGTCGACAATCATGAGGTTCTCGGCCTCCTCCTTGGGCACGTGGAGCAGCGCTTCGGCCTGCGCGAGCGTCGACACGGCCTCGGACTTGCGCACCGTGCCCTTCATGGGCCGCATGGAGCAGAGCCCCTTTGCGTCGTGGCCCAGGAACCGCTCCGGCGAGCTGCTCAGGATCGTGGCCCCGCCGAGGCGGATGAAGGAGCCGTAGGGGGCCGGCTGGCGGGCGCGGAGGGTGCGGTAGATTTGCCATGGGGTGCCGTGGCTGGACGCTTCTTCGCCGCTCGGCCATGCTGGAGAAGCTGCTTCGTTGTTGCTAGGACCGTCGGACGACGGCCGCAGGTGATGCGGTACATCGTCTCCGCGAGGTCGAATCATCTTCGTTTGAGCCGTAAGACACAGTTCGTATGACTGGCCCTCGGCAATGGCATCCTGACACTGGCGCACATCGTCCTCGTACTTGTTTGGCTGCGGTGTGTTGAAACGCAGCCTGCCGCTTGGCTCCTGGATGCTCTTCAGCAGCGCCTCGTTGGCCTGCTTCTTCGCGGCAATGGCCCTGTACTCGTCTGCTCCGTAGCCCGGCTGCTGCCATGCCCGCGAACTCTGCAGCTTTGCTACAATCTCATCGATCCACGACTGGGCATCTGAATCCGGGACCGTCAGAGCCTGCACATATGCCACGCCAGCCTGGTGATCAAGCACCAAACTCTTTGAGATCCAAGCAAAGCACAGATCCGGCCTGTGATGGCCCCTGCTATCAGAGACGGACTTTGGGGTCAAGGTACCAAGTCCCATCTCGTATGTGACAAAGCCCATGAACCCGCCCTTGAACGCCGGCTCCTGGCCGTCCTCCTCAGCTATCTTGCGCTGCTGCCAGTACTCGGAGATGACATTCCACACGTCGTAAGCGCCGTGCTCATCGCTGCGGTCGATTTCGATCCTCTGGCACGTCTCCTGCTGGCCTCCTGCCCCAGGCTGGCGCAGAGTCACCCAGTTGTCTCCGACGTGGTATTCAAAGCGCAGCGCCTGGTCAACCTCGAGCGCAATGACCGAGCTGCGTGCCAAGGGGTCGCCATTGACGGTGCTCGATGAGTCCAGCATGATGGAATCGACACCGCCGACACCCAGAAGCTCCGCAACGTCGGCTGCATCCACGCCATCGGGCAGCTTGATTCGACGACAAGTATAGACGGGTGCTGCCCTCGACGCAGCCAGGCCAGACTGCATATCCCGCCACCATTTCTGAGTTGCGATGTGGTTTTGGGCAGCGAGTCTCCGCTCGACAATCGTCGCTGGGGCCAGGCTGTCGAAAATGTGTTCAAAATCCACAGGCCGCACTCGTCTTCCGGTTACTTCGTTCCACTTGAGGGCCTGGCTGAACCAGTTCTTCAGCACGCCCTGCGCCGCAGCATCTGTGCATACAGACTCGGGATGGTACTGCACGCCCCAGAACGGCAGCCTCGCATGCCTCACGCCCATCAAGATCCTCTCGGGCTCGGCCTCCGCATCCTCGCTCTCCTCCATCGTCCACGCCAGCGGCACGAGATCCGGCGCTCCCTTGGGCGGCAGCCACATGTCCGTCTCCCACGCGTCCCGTGAGACGTCGTCCTGTCCCACGTCGGCGCACAGGCTGTGGTAGAGCGTCGCCCGGAACGGCGGCACGCCCGCAAAGATGTCGCCCGAGCGGTGCTCGATATCCCTCACCATGCCGTGCAGGCCCCTCCGCAGGCGCCGGATGCCGCCGCCAAAGTGCGCGACCAGGCTCTGGAAGCCCAGGCAGATGCCCAGCACGGGGACCGCAGCCTCGTCGCGCAGCCTCCACAGCAGGCGAAAGGCCCCGACGTCGGCCTCGCACAGCGGCGACCCGGGGCCGGGCCCGCAGACGACGGCGTCAAAGGCCGGCAGCCGGGCGAGGAACTGCTCGGGCGTCCAGTCGGGGCCCGGGTCCGCGTGCAGCGTCTTGAGGTCCATGTGCAGCACGTGCACCAGCACGTCGTCGCCCAGCGCCTCCTTGAGCAGCGACACGATGTTGTTGGTGAAGGAGTCGTAGGCGTCGAGGAAGAGGATCCGGCGAGCAGGACGGCGGCCGTCTTGCGCTGCTTCTGCCGGGGTCGAGGCCGAGAGGCCCGCAGCGGATTGCGACTCGAGGAGAGGCATGTCGTCGGCGGTTGGGAGGGAGATGGTCCAGTCCCCAGCTGTTGTCGCCTGTCAGCACGAATGCATGGAGAAGTGTTGGAGAAATCCGATTGACAGAAGAAAAGAAGAGGAAGATGAGAGGAAGCGGAAGGGAATCGAAGCAAGAGAAAAGAGGTCGAGGCGCAGAGGCTGAAAAGTCGAAAGAGGCGCTCCGAGATAGGAAACGGACAGGCCGCGTAGCGTCGGGTTTTTTTTATCTTGTTTTCTTGGCCAACCTTCTTATCTCTTTCGGATACAATCGACTCATAAGCGCTGCTGACGGCGCCGGACCACGAGGGAAGTCGTGCAGCTTGCAGCCAACAGCGTGCGTTGCTCTCATGTAATCAATTTCTCCAGGGCTGTCCAACTCCGATCCCTTCCAGGGCCAGAGCCGGAGTAGAGCAAGATGACGCCCATCACTGCAAGAATGCTGTATGCAAGTTGATGCTTTGCAGATAGACGCTGGCCACCCATACTATTACATCAAAGAAACTTGAAACGGTCATCTGATGATACACGTACACAAGACAAGTATGACTCCGCCTTCCTAGCATACAATACCAATAATCCTCAAGATAAAAAAAAACAAAAAAGGCCGTCTATTATCTGTAGAGATATATGCAGCAGAATGTCTTCATCGCAGTCGCAGTCGCTATTTGCCGCCGTGACCTCCGAGGCCGAAAAGCAACGTTCTCGTCATCAAAAAATAGGGGGGGCTCTAAGTTCATTCATCATCCTTCACCCTCAATATACATGGGCGTCGTGAATGCCACATCCTCCGCTCCTTTGCACCAATCGCCTTGTCCTCTCTCGTCTGGGTGTCTGACCGCGGGCGCCCCTGGAGCGGCTCGTCGCCGTCGCCCTTCTCGTTCTCCTCCAAGACCAGGACTTCCTCCACGGACGCCGTGAGCTCAAACTCTCCCCTGCAAAGCGCCGTTACGCCAATGACAAAGTCTGTGCTGCCGCCGCCCGGGAGCTCTGGCAGAAGCTGCTGTAGCGTACCGTTCCACACAAACTTGCGCGTATAGTCGAGCGCAATGTTGACGGAGCGATGACACAGCGCCGGCAGGAGCCTCACCAGGGGCTTGATTGGTTGGCTGGTTCTATTCGTGACTCGCGTCCGCACCTGTATAAACTCGTCGACAAACGCCGTGCTGATGCTGTTGCCCTCGGCCTCTCCCGGCCGCTCCACGGTGACATCGATACCAATCTCGCCAACCTTGACAATGTCGATGATGCGGGTAGTCAGGCGGATATTGCGGAGCTCGATAGTGCCACTTCGCTTCGGCACTGCCGTTGTTCTCCAGGTCGCCTTGAGAGAGTCGAGGAGCCTCTCTCTGTACCAAAACGCCTCTCTGTTGGCGCGCTCCATCTCGGGTGTGATTTTGCTGGTGCTCACCACAAACTGCCTGTTCTTTGTGGGGTTCAGGCTGGGGATAGGCGCGTACGGGTCTTCCAAGTACACTCGCTTCACGGGCATGATGATTCGGCTCGTTTTACCCGGCAGAATGCCTTCCTCAACAGCCATGCCATCATCGTTCTCAACATGGACTGCCATCTGCGTGGGCCACGCATTTCTCAGGTCCACAGAGAGTAAGCAGTATTCATCCGGCTTCGTTGGCTTCGTGCCCCCCAAGCGCTCCCACAGCGGCTGTGGGATCAAGCCGTGCATGGGTATCGCGTCCAGTCTTGCCAGCTCAACGCTTGCGTTAACCGTGACAGTCAGCGGCACAGAGACCTGTCGCGTATAAAACTGCTCTGTTACCTCGTCACGAGGAACGCCGAGGTATGTGTAATCGATCTGGATTGTCGCATGCGTCAGGCCAGGCTTGCCGAGGATCTCAAACTCGAATGTCGCCTCTCCTCCCGGGGCAATGTCACGACTCTGGGTGGCCCGCGGGAGTCGTAGCGCTTGTTTCTTCATGAGTATCAATTCGTATTCATACAGCTCCGCTGGCGTAGCATCTCGGTTCGCGAGAGCCGTCTGTAGAGGCTCCTGCGTCGAGTCCTTGAACGAGAATAGCATAAAGTCAACCGGCGTCGTGGACTGATTTTGTAACGTGATAGAGAAGATATGCCTCTCTCCCTCTAGGATCATGACTGAGGACTGAGGAAGCGTCGTCGACTTCACCGTCACCAAAGGCTGAGGCTGAGTGACGTTGAGGTCAAGGGTGAACGGCTCCAGGGGCATATCATGGAATTTGCCCGACATCATGGGGGCGGTCACTGATGCAATCCCCTTGACCTTGACCTTGTCTTCTGGGTAGGGCTTCCAGTGCTTGGGGAAGACGGCGAACCTTCTCTCCCTGCACCCCTTGACCTTGATGATGGCCCCCGTCACCTTGATGGAGCCTGCTTCTTTTGCCAAGCCTTGTAGCCGAACTGCTTGCGTTCGGTAGGGGCCGATGATGGTGCTTTCGCTCATGGCCTCGAAGTCGACACCGTCCGTTTCTAAACGTATACTTTCGATATCCAACTCAACGTCATAGGTGTTTTGAACCGTCACCTTGAATTTCGCCACCTCTCCAGCGACCAAGTTTGCGGCGGCCGTCTCGTCCGGCTCCTGCAGGAAGGGATTGTAGATGAAGGGGTTAACATCCTGCGACGCTCGCATCGTCGTCTCTCCTGGCAAAACGCTGCGGGCATGGGGGATAGGGATCCGGGTACTCGGCAGCGGCTCCAGTGCAATCTCCCGGACAAGAAACTCATCCCAAAACTCAGCAGTCAAGTGCGACATGCCCAGCTTCTTGACGAGATTGGAAGTTCGTGAGATGTTACTCACAAGACGAATCTGCTCGTCTCGATGAATCTTTGGCGATGCATCTTCGCGGCGGGGGCCAGGAGCGACGCCGGATCCAGCCGTCCGCATCAAGTCGCTGGAGAACTTGAGAACACCGTTAAAGTCCGGCAAGGCTTCCGAGAAGTTGATGCACGCTCGCAAGATGTTGAGCTTGATGTCGGGGAATCCGAAGAACCTCGTCTTCATCTGGCCACGGATTCGAGCAATCACAGCTTCGTCCGAGTCGTCGAACCCTTCTCGGAGGGACTGCCTCCGGGGCTTTGCCCTATCGAATCCGACAACGCCGTAAGACTTGCAAAGGAGCTCGAGAAAGGCCTCTATGCCCTGCTCAATGTCTCCCTCGGCCAGGTCCAGCGCCATCGCCCCAGTCGCACCCTGCCCGTTACTGCCCGGTGTCAGCGCCACCAGACCTGCAGCAGGATGGACCCCGGCATCCGCAGCTCCGCGTGTTCTCGCTTCGACGAGCCCTCCAATGAGAACCGAGACTAACTCGCGAGTCACCATGGCCTTCTTCCGATGATAGCCCAGGGGTCCCAGTACAGCCGCGATGCCGCTCAAGATCGATATCCGGTCAACGGTGGTGAGCAGCTCGGTGGCCGTGGAGGGGAATGCTTTGAACAGTAGGGTCAGGATTTGTTGCCTCGTGGGCGTTATCAGCAGCCGCGGCGAGGTTGTGAGATGCATGTTATCCAACCCTTTCCCTAATACCATCATATCAAACGCCTGCTGGTTTAACTTGCCATCGCAAAAGTGCATGGCCGACAATATCTTGCTGAATCTAATCACTGTCTCTGCTAATGGCAAAGGGGGGACGTTCTCGGCCGAGATTCTAGAATAGAGGCCTACTATTCGATCCAAGAGTTCGGGGAGGAGAGCTTGAAGATATCGAAGGTGCCTGGGTTGAGACTGGTCGGTATTTTCCGGCTCGGGCTTGAGCGACGAGTGCTTATCCTGTGCGGGAAGACACACAGTCGGTATCTGGAAGGTTAATCCCGACCAGCCGAGTAGCAGTAGGTTCATGAGGATCAGTTCGAGAGCTTTCCCGTGCCAGATGTGGTCGTTCAGGGACTTGGCGGCGGCGGCTCCTTCGCCCAGTTCCTTCAGGGAATCTCCCCAGCGACCAGCCTGCAGGTACATGGATCCTATCACAATGGATGACCTGCCTTTTCCTTTGAGGCGCCACCGGTCGTTTGCTCCCCCCGGCCCGAATCCTTGCACGGAGACGCGGTTCGAATCCTCGGCGAAATCGGACTTGCTGTGCGCTTCAGGCGACTCTGACCTCTGGCTCGAAGCGCTTGGGAAATCGTCCGCAGTCAGGGGAGGGCTGGAAAGGTTGCTCTTCAGTGGCGTGGACGGGCGGCCTGGCGTTGAAACGCTCGAACCGGGAATCCCTTGCGAGGAAGCTGGAGGCAGCGACAGGCGGCCCCCTGATCGATCAGGCAAGCCTGCAGAAGAGTTGGAGCGCTGAAGGTGTTGAGGAATGGCGAACTGAGAGTTGCGCCTGGTAAAACTGGTTGGCGAAGTGGCATCGGGGCCCCACGACGTGGTGCTGAGCTGTCTGGCCAGGGAGTAGCCGCCCGGCGACTCAATCGCCGTCATAGCCTCGTACGATTTGCCCAGAGTTGTCATTTCGGCCAGCAGCAGCGACGATATGTCGCACATGACCGTCTTCATCGTGGTTCGTTTCGACTCCTCGGGCGGGGGGATTGCCGCCATGCCCTCGGGAATGGGCACTTCCGTCGCCGGCGAGACATAATCGAAGATGAGGACCCGATGTATGAGAGCTTTGGGGTAGTTGTCGCGCAGGTCCTCGAGCTCCTGGTACAGCGCCCTGATATTCTTCTCTACCGGCGTGGGTCCCTTGCCATTCATGGAGCTCCGTTTGCTATAGGTCACGTCGCCCAACTCTGTACCGTCAGCGATGGCGAGGACGGCCATTGGCTCGCGGAAGAGGTCGAACGGCGAGAGGGCGAGGTGCGAAGGAGGGGGAACGTGGGTGATGAGGTCGTAGAGCATTGCGCCGTCGGGGTACGCCAATGGCGAGAACATGTCTGGAGAAGCTTCGCATCAGTTTGTCAAGTCCCGAGAAGCGGCGTGTCGATGCAGGGCGTATTATGGCGCAACCGGCCCCCGTCTGTCTCTCCGTCTTCCCTAACCTGCCTCTTGCGCCCCGTCCTTCTCTTGGGTATACGACTTATCGCGCTCTTAGCCCACAACCCTCCTCGATCTTCATTGTACTTACTTCTGTTGGGGCGCCCATCGGCGCTGATGTCCCTGAGCTGGACGACATGCTCGGCCTGCAGCCTCTCGGCAAACGACGCAAACCTGGCCGCCTTGATCCTTCCGAGGGGTAGCAGCAGCGCCTTCACCCTCGCGGGAGCAATGGGAAGCAAAGGGTCCAAGCTCATTCTAGCATCTAGAGTCGCTCAAGCATCGTCCGGCGGGGGGTCTCAGGGATGCCCATACAGGCAGGCTCGTCGCGACGGTGAGGGAGAGTCGATGCCGCCGTGGGAGCTGCTGCGCATGTTCCTTTGGGGGGGCGCTCCGGGTCGTTGGATCGCGGCTCAGGGCCTCGGGGCGCGCAAACGGGAGGCAGGCTGGGCTTGTCGGGTCGAGCAATCGGCGGGCCGTTGGCAAGCTGCTGTGCAATGAGGGACTGCAGCACCAGAAGCTGGCACGATGTTGGTCTCTGGACAGCTTGTCGCAACCTACCTAGTGTCCCACCCGTGACCTCCCCAAAACGAAGGTTCCCCTTCCCTCCCCCTCAGGCCTGACGCAGTGGAGCTCTAGGAGGGACCGACGGACTGATATTTTTACGTCCCGAGCAAATCACTGGGGCCAATTTCTGGGGATCTGCGCGCAGCTTTTGGCGGGGGGAGCTGGTGCTTACAGAGCCGAGCGGGGACCTGAGTTCGCTGAGTCGTAGGGCTGCTGGAGCTTGACTCTTCTGTAATAACAGCCCGTGGAGGGCTGGACCCGTGTAACGTTGGAACCTGGAACCTTGGAAGTGTCGGGTATTGTAACCAAGTGGCCAGGTCTCCCCCAGAGGTGAGGCCGAGGGATCAAAAGACAATGTGATAGTAGAGCGTATTAGAGGTAAGGTAGAATGAAGCTAGAGATGTCCATCTACTATGGGATATGATAATACTGACAGCAGCAGCTGCAAAGCCCAAAATCAAAATAGTCAAGAATAAGAATGGAGGGTCAACGAAAGCTACCTTACCTATATGTAGAGGTCAATCAATCCACAAGCACCACGACGGTTTGGCGGTGACTCAGCATGTGGTGCAACAACGAATGAAACTTGAACTTTCAAACACGTCTCACAGGCATACTTTGACTGCGAGGAAACTTGGTAGTTTGGATAAAATCAGCTATCAATCAATCAAATACAAAGAAACAAACGAAAATATGAATATCTGCTGTGCTACTGAAACCAATTCAGATCCCAAATTCAGAAATGATCTGTAATGGCCCCAAAACCACATGAGCCGGGGGAGAGCTTAATCAACAGCTGGAGATGGCAATCCGCGATATCGCCGAACGATGCCCGCCGTTTCCAGCAAAAGCATCCACTTTGCCGACAGGGAGGGTAGCTAATTTATGGCTTCCAAGCTGGAGTACAGTACACGTACAGACGACAGCCCGCTCCGATCTGGATCGGCAGTACGTGTATTTCGAGCAACCACCATGACGAATGACAGACGACAGCATGTCTGCATGGAAATGTATGGTAGACTTGAGTGAGTCGGGGAAACTCTGGGAAACACGTATTACTGATTCCAGAATCAATTGTCAATCAAGTCTATGTAAATGAATGCTAAAGAAGAAAAAACAACATGAAGAACTTTTCCAGCACCGCGTTATGAACAACAGTGAGTTAAAGAAGAATCAAGAATATAGCCAAGGTGAAGTATCTGTTCAAAGATGCGACGCCGAACTTTCAGTCATCGGTTTCCCTAGCCCTATACTTGATATTAAAGAAAGCAAGAAAGAAAGCAAGAAAGAAAGAAAGCAAGAAAGAAAGAAAGAAAGAAAGAAAGCAAGAAAGAAAGAAAGAAAGAAAGAAAGAAAGAAAGAAAGAAAGAAAGAAAGAAAGAAAGAAAGAAAGAAAGAAAGAAAGAAAGAAAGAAAGAAAGAAAGAAAGAAAGGTAGCAAAAGAGAAAAAAAAGTAAGCACCGTTGGCTCGGATAGATATTCTCGCTTTAGGCATTTGAAAACTTTTTTCGAGAAACTTGTTTCCTCAAGAAATTCCCCTCGTCATGTGGGACTACACGCCGTCGGTAGAAGGCCCAGTGGCCGGGGTCTGGCTGCTCGCGGCTGGTGTTTGGCTGGTACCGCGGTTCCTGTCGTCCCTGGCCTCCTCCGTCAACTCGCTCTCGAAGATGTCCACGGCAAGGCTCGCCTCAACGAAATCCTCCATCTCCTCCGTGACAGTCTTGAGCTTCTCCTTGACGGCAAGCGCACCTTCGGTCCCTACAATGTGCCGCGAAGGCGGGTTCTCGTGGCCCCCAATGGCCGTCAGCGCGTAAATCGTCTCGTTTACGAGCTTGTCGATGGACGAGGGCGGCAGCTTGGGGTAGCGGTAAAAGATTTCGCCCACAGCTTCGCCCGGCTCCAGTGACATGCTATCCGGTGACGTGGCGGCATTGTCGGACTCCGGGTTGGCCGGGACCGCCGTGTCGGGGTGGGAGTTGAGAACGGTCGTGAGCATCTCCCGGACGCTGGGGGCCTCGGCGAAGCTGCTGGCGTACGCGGGGATCTGCGGCGCAAAGGTGATGCGGTTGGTGAGCGACTGGATCTCCTTGTTGGGCTGCACGATGGTGACCTTGATGTTGAAGGGCGCCACCTCGTATGCCAGGGAGTCGCAGAAGCCCTCGAGGGCCCACGTCGCCGCCGTGTACATGGACATGTGCGGCGTGCCAATGTGGCCTCCGGTGCTCGTGAGGACCATGATGTGGCCGGTGTGCTGCGCCCGGAGCTGCGGCAGAGCGGCCTTGATGAAGTTGACCTGGGAGAAGAACAAGGTCTCGAACTGGTCCCTGGCCAGGCTCTGGGTGGCGAGGTTCGTGGACAGCTCCTCCACGGTCCCGACGACGGCTACGGCAGGTTAGCAAACATGGTCATGCCATCTGTGATCTGTAGGGTGCTTGATCATGTGTTTCGGCGGTACATACCTTCCGACCGACAGCACAAGAGAATATCAATCCTCCCAAAGACATCGACGGCCTCGGCAACGGCGGCGCCGCAGCCGCTCATGGTCCTCCCATCGCATCGTATGCCGCGGATCCTCTCCTTCCATCCCTCCCGGTCCTTCCGCCCACTAGTGCACTCATTGATGAGCTCGCGAAACTCGGCACTTCTCTCCTCGTGCTCAATCTCCAGGGGAGGGAAGCAGGCCGCGACGTTGTCGCCGTGCGACAGCAACTGCCGGATCAGACGCACGGCCAAGGGTGACAGCGATGCAGTCAGGAGCCACGTTCGAGGTGAATTATGGGTCGCTGTCGGGCTCTCTTGGTCAGCCATCGTGGGTGCTTATAGTTTGTCCTATCGAGAACATTGTACGAAAGGACGCGAGGGGGGGATGGAGGGTAATTGGGGCTGATCAGCTGGCAGGACTCGCAGGCATTGGCAGTGCGAGAAAATGGAGAGGAAGAAGAATAAGAAAAGGAAGAAGAAAAGGGTGGAGAGGAAAGAGAGGACGTGAGACAAGGAAAGGTGTTTATGAAATATGTGAATCAAGTCCGGCAGACTAAGGTGTTAGTGAAGATGCTGAATGAAACATATTGACATGGACACAACGAGGTCATAGAAAAATAAATGCCTAAGAAAATGTGTCAAACTTTCCTCGGCATTCTGGAATGCCAGACTGAAATGACATCAATTGCAAGTGCCGGGTGTCTTTGAAAGCAAATCCAAGCCATCATAAATCAGGGAAGAAATTGCCATCTCCGGCACTGGACGAGAGAAACAGCCAGTGACGGCATCGTCACGGAAAGAGGGCGTCGAGCTGCACACAGCCCGGGCGATTGCCGCATAGGACCAAAACATGGACCTTACCTAGACAGCTGTGTGTGATATGATGGGCAAGGAACAGGGCTAATACGTGTATAGCAAGCAGATGGAGGTGAGGGTGAGGTGATTTGATGCGATCAAGATCCAAAAGTTCACGGAGGCTGCACTTACGAAATACGGCCGGAGTCACGTCCAGCAGGCGGCTCTGGCTCAGCAGGCTATAGCGCTGGGGAGCAGCCTTTGGCGGTTGCGCAGGCCGGTTGTCGCTGGACATGGTGCCCGAGTTATAGGGCGTCGCTCGCTGTATTACTCGTCAAGGGTACCACCTGCAGCAGCGGACAGCAACACACGTGTAAGCCGAGCCACACAGATCGAGCAAAGCGAAGATGGCGAGAGGTGAAGACTTGAGGTGAACGACAACAGAGCAACGAATAGACTTGAGATGAAAAAGAGTGTATGAAGGAAACCAGAAGACACACAAGTACCAAAGAATGAGGGTGAGGCACTATGTAAGGAAAGACAGGTAGAATGGGAATGGAAGAGCGCAGAGCCATATGTACTCGATGCCATGTCGAGCAACACAGGTACCCAGCCGAGCGTAGCTCTTCCACATCGTCCCTCTTCTCTTGCGACTGAATCGTTTAACCAGGCTGCATCCAGCCTAACGGCATGTGCCGGACTTGAGAGCGGCGATATTCACGTTCAAGACCGGACGGATCAGCCAGTGACGGCCCCCAGTGCCTGCTTAGATCATGACATCCGGCCCCAGAGCAAACATGTAGCCTGAATCCATCGCCATAGATAGGTCCATAGCTTCTTGTCCTGGGCACATTGTCCCCATAGGTAGGTAGGTAGGTCGGTTACGCCCCCACCGGACCGGACGACCTCGGGCCTATCGATGGTGATACCAGACCCGTTGTCGGTTCACGCCTCTCGGCCGCCTTGTAGGGCTGGTCTAGTACATGTAAGCTTCCTCTCTATCTTGTCTTTGCCTTACAAAGCTCCATGTCATGGCATGCAAAATAGACCAACAGAGGCTTAGGCATGCGCCGGGGAGGCGACCCGCGAAGAGTCAAAGGGGGGTGGTTTGAGCGGGAAGTACATAGAGTTTGTTGTTCGAGGCAAGACCTGACTCGGAGATGTAGCCGGTGAACGATATTTGGCCGTCGACGGTTGGCGGAAAAAGTAGATGTCATCTCACAAGCCCTCAGGAGGGAGTACATGCCATGTATTCCGTCTAAGTTTTGTCTGCAACTGCCGAGAGCGGGGGCCGCGCGAGATACATGAGAGGGAGTCCGTTGGCCACGAACGAAACGTCTAAGCCACTGAGTAGTACATGTTCGCTCATTAGGCGATAGGCGTTCTCTTTCGTCTCGTCAGCCTTGTATCGACGACAGGTTCCGCTTTGGGCAACTCTGGCTGTGGAATCAGCGGCACCTCCCGCGTAGGCACGCTTTTGCCACCGGAGGCCCCATGGGCGGCCGACGCTGCCGAGCACTTCCGGCCCGGGCTCGGTGCCTGCGGCGGAACAGACAACGACTTACATCTAGGTACCTGAATCCCACAGACATTGACACGCCAACAGGCTCGCAAGCGCATGCTTGTACTATAGAGTGAGGTATAGATTTGAACAGATGAGCAAATTTGTGCACTTGCCGCAGATGCTATCGTGCCGCAACAAACACCCGAACGTTGTTGAATCACAGATCTTGATACCCAAGTTCAGGGCCATGCGGCTCACCATGTGCCGCAATTGCGGCTTCAGCGCCGCTAATAGAGTACATTGCATTGGATGGATGGATGGATGTGTCGCTCCGGACCTGGAGCCCTCCATACTACATGTAGACTACAAGGCGAACCCCCGAGCTTCCTCCCATGCCGCCCGATTGCCGCTAACACACGACATGGAAACAACGTCACTAAAAGCGTCCAGCTGACGGAATCGACCTCAACTTGGGGGCAACATGCGCTTCTGGTTGACATTGAATCCTGCTGCGCCGAACCATCCTCGAGTCAAGGAGCTGGGCGATGGATGATTCTGTATCATTCTGGCAGCTCACGGCAACGAGGGGAGCTAGCGAGGCTCCAAGTGTCACTCTAGCGGCATCGTGGCGACAGGACATCACCGTCGAACCCCTTAGGCGAGTCTTAGTTCATCATGACAGGTCCAGTGGTTCCCTAGATCCGAGGCTGGCTCAAATCGGCTCTCGCAAGTCGCACTCAACATGCACCCCTGATTGGCCCGCCCCCCCTGTGCCCTCATATAAGTGTGTATCTGTCAGCAGACACAATCAATATCAAATCAACACAACGGGACAAAGTACGACTTGAGAAGAAAATAAGCGTCTGATGGTAAAGGGACTAGAATTCAACAACAAGGCAAGCAAGAACCGCCTGAGCACGCTACGCAGATCCACCCGTCTTCCATGCGTCCGTCGAGCCGAGCATCAAGCGCCACAGAATGCAAGGAGAGGGACTTTTCAAGACTTGATGTCTGCCCGCTCCTCCCGAATGCTATCCGGGTGGCCAAGTTCAGGCTCAGCTTCCACCTTCTTGACGAGCTCCGTGACGCCAAACAGGTCGTCCATGTGCTCCAAGCTAAGACCCTTGGTCTCAGGCACGAAGAACCACACAAAGATGCCCATGATGAAGCAAAAGGTTCCGAACATGAAGAACATGCCCTGTTAGGGAGAAATCGAGTCAGCACACCCGTTCTGAGGTTTCAATATGAGATTATCAACTTACATAGCCCGCCTTGCCCATCGTTGTCTGCATGGTGAGAACAGCTGTGGATTAGTTAGCAAATGTTTCCAAAGGTACTGTGGAACATATGGCATGACAAAAAAGGGGGAGGCGGCTGGTGGCTTACATCGAGCACAAACAAAGTTGAAGAGCCATTGAGTGGCGGCGCCAATGGCCACGTTCATGGCACGCAGTCGGGCAGTGGGTATCTCGCTGACCAGAATCCAGCAGACGGGGCCCCAGCCGAATTGGAACGACGCAGCCCATAGATAAATGCAGGTGATGGCAACATATCCGAACGCCGTGACCTAGAAGAGGGTTTAGAGCACGCGAATTAGCCAACAAGTCCATCGAGGCGATATAGCTGCATTGGGGGCGGAAAACCCGATGCATCCGCGCACGCCATCGTTACTTACCGGTTGTCCAGCAATAGGGGGCTGAACTCGTCCGTAGATGCCCACAATGTACAGGAAGATGCCTTGGGCGGCGGCCGTCCACAGCAGACTCCAGCGTCGACCAAGCGAGTCGGCCACGAAGACGAGGAAGACAGCGCAAGCTGCCGTCTTGACCACGCCATAAACTCCAGTGGCGAACAGCGAAGAGTCATTGCCAGTCATTCCAAGGTTGGTGAAGATTTGGGGAGCATAGTAGTTCTACGTCGTCCACCGTTAGCATTTCCCCTCCAGGTCCGACAAGGTTGAGACAGCTTCAAGGTTCAGGGCCTTACAATGGCATTGACACCAGTCATTTGCTGGAAGATCATGAGGAGGATGGAGATGACGGCTCGGTTGCGGTTGCCAGGGATTGTCCACATTTCCCTGAGGAGCGTCTTGAAGGTGGCGTCTCCAGTCAGGCGTCTCTCATGCTCAAGCTGATCCGCCATTTCCTGGATCTCGTTCTGCACGTATTCCGAGTCGGCAGGCAGACTATACACCCCCTACTGTCAGACAATCGCATTGTAAACACGGCTAGTGGCTCTGATATGTCTTACCCTCGGAGCTTTACAAGGACTTTCGTGGCACGGTCCCAATCGTCTCGTCTGGCGCACCATCTCGGGCTGTATCAGGGGGGGTTAGTCTCACGATGCTTCTTATAGCTATTGAGGCCATCGCAAAAGGCCAGTAAGGAATCGTACCTTTCAGGAGAAATGAACATGCCAACCATCAAGAAGCTGCGTTGCTGTCAGCAAGCGGAACGGCTGCAATCCATGAGTTCTTAGAGCACTTACACGGCTGGAAGAGCCTGCAGGGTGAGAGGAATGATGTAGATGGCAGGGGCTGAGACGTGCAACAGGCATCCGTAGTTGACCCTAAGATGGCATCTTTGTAAGTTGATTGTTATCGAAAACATGTCGAGGAAGAGGATCGGGCGTTTCCATACCAGAAGGCGAGCATGATGCCGAAGACATTGAAGAGTTGGTAAAAGGCTGTTTTCCAACATTGTCAGCATGGCTTTTGGTATCCATTTTTACGTTGTTTGCGAATGATCATGTTAGGTACGGTAGAAGTCATCGAGGGCTGAAGTAGGTAGTAGGTAGGGCGGTGTCCCCGGGCAGATGAATTGATGCCTGAGGTTGGGGAGGGAGGTACAAGTCCAGAGTGTAGGTTGATTTCATGTCATCAAGCGCCCAAGCTCTCTGCTCTTACCTGTCAAGCCACCTCGAATGGCACGAGGAGCGCACTCGGACACATACAACGGAGTCAGTGCCGATGCAGCACCGATCCCCAGACCGGCAATGAATCGGCCGACATACATGACAGCCAGCGTGCCGTCGGCGGCAGACGCAGCCTGGAAGATGATGCCGACAATGGTCAGAAGTCCTGCGGCGATCAGGGCAAATCGGCGACCATATCGATCCGTGACCCAGCTGGTGAAGAAGCATGCGGCAAAGCACCCTGCCTGCAGCGTGGATACAATGTTCTGGTTCATGTTGGACTTGGCCTTGGGCGAGCTGTGCGCATAATGGAACTTCTCCTGGAAAGCAGGCATGGTCAGGATGCCGCCGATGGAACCCGTGTCCCAACCGAACAGCATGCCACCAAAGCATGCCGAGAAGACAAGGGTGAAGACACGCCATCCATAGATTTCGTCGGGATCGGTACGCATGGCCTCGTTGCGCACGATGGCGCGCAGGAACTTGGATGTTACGCCCATGGTGGCGGCGTGTTATAGTCGACTTGGCTTAATGCCTGGCTGATGGATCCGACCCGGCAGTTGTCGGTAGTGTTGAGCGTGGACTTGACAAAGGAGCACCACGATGTACCACAGAAGAGAAGAATTGTCTGTCCTTTGCAGGACTCGAGGCTCCGGTCGATAGCCTTGAGCAGCGAATTGAAATGGACGACTCCTGGACCAAGACAGAGCCGTGGAATTCACAAGGAGACGGACGAGAAGACAGGAGAGGAGAGACACGGGCGGACGAGGTCGTGCGACGCTGATATGTACTATTTGCTGATACAGCCGGGGACGGGCGACCCGCTTCTTGGGCTGGAGAGCAGACCCTGGTCCATCCCAGTCGAGGAACATGCCCAAAGGGCGAATGCAAGCGAAAGGAGCAGGCTAGGGCAACCCCCCCAAGATGCACGGAGCGATCAGACGAGTAAAACGGCCGGTCCCAAATTCCCCAGACTCTCGAGCCTACGGGCTGAGGGGGGGTGGGCACCCGGGAGCTCTTGGCCATCGACCACCGGGTGGAGAGAAGCGATGATCTGGTCGTTGGCTATACTACATCATACCTCAGACCTCAGGGCTCACGGCTGGCACTTGCGGGCAAGTGTGGGATGCAGAAGAGAATGCTGTGACGAGCGGTGCTGAGATGCATGATATTAGCCGTGGAGGGTGGCACCAACTGCAGACTGCGTACGCCTCAACGGAGCATTACAGAAAGGGCGAGACGACAGAGCTGGCTACACGGCATCGTTCTATCGCACATGGACGTTACACGCGTTCGCTCGCCAACAATGGCTTGTACGCTGTAGTGCTTCCACATTCTTGACGAACGAGGACGTTGTTGCAAAGTCCCTCGAGGGACACGAGAAAATGGGTTGTCGCCCCCATGGCCGGCGCCCTTCTTTGTCGGCCCTTTTACCTCCTCCCCATGTTCCTTGCTCGACTTTCTCTATTCTACGAATGGGCGATCAGTCGACTCCAGCAATCCGCTGGCAACGACTCTCCTCTTCGGTCTTCACCATGGACAACACGGAACGCAGCGTCAAGCTCACCAGGTGCTGGCTAGGGGGCGGGAAGCTGAGCGCCTCGAGGCAACCATTGCCGCAACAGAAGGAGCCCTGGATTTCTTGCATGGGCTAGCAGTCGCTAGCACACATCCAGAGCACAGCAGCCTGCTGCCAGGCTGTGTCTGGTCAGCCAAGGCGCTGCCTCACCCGTCGTGGAGCGCCATGACCTTAGTGCAAAGACACGGGCCGGGATCTATGGCTTCGGCTCTGCATTGAGGAGAAATCTCCCAGCGGAAGAACCACGTCCCACCAATGAACGGACGACTGACCGCCAAGCACGATGGCATCTCCATCTCGTGATGACGGACGAACAGACACGGATCCAACAGAGAGTACGAGTATGAGTATGAGTGCACTTTTGACTTTCTGGCCATTCGCGGTGCCTTGCTGGACTTACACAGGATGCCGAATGCGTGGAGAAGCCAGCTCCCCCTCCCCCGGATTTCCCTCAGCCCGCCAATACTTGTACATACTCCGTATGTTCATGAAGACGCATGATGTCGGTAGGCTCTGAGATAGTGCGACCACGAATACCACAAGTTCTCGGGCTTTTCGGTGTCCGTGCTACGACACGCCCTATGGCTGCCTCAGACGCGGATATCTGTATTGTACACGGCCAAGCCATGTGGCATTACCACGCTTCTCTGTTCGACTTCTTCAGAAACTTAAGCATCGAGCAGGGGACCTTTTCTCTTTAGCCGTCTGTGGGGCCGTGATGGTGGGGGGAATGGAGGCGGAAACGTTTAATCTTGTGCCCTTCTTTTTTCTTTTTACCCTTTTGTCGTTGCTCCGCGCTGGGTTGGGCCATGATTCGCCTTCTCCAGGTTTCTCCGCATTTTGTGTTGGACGGCGCCAAATCCATCGAGATGCGCTATTGCTAGCATCACCTGGACAGGGAGCCCTTTTGCATCAGAGGTCATAGCTGGAAAATCAGCCCCCCCCAGCAAGAGTTATTCTGGGCGCGAGACGGTGTTGCGGCGGATCCATCGAATCCCAGCTCCGGAAGCTCAAGAGGCTCGTGTGTGTATTTGTGTGTCAGACAGCCCAGAGAGAATCCAGCCGTTACAATGATGCAACCCTGTGCGCACCTGCCAGGCACCCTGGTAAGCTGGGCAAGGCCACCTGTACGGGAAATATCATCCACGAGGGGACTGGCGATGCTCAGACATGCCTAATACCTCTCGTGACGTGCGAGATGCTTCCGGGTGGAGTCAACGTGAGCTGCTGGGATTCATGGAATTTCACTCCTCAGCGTCTCCGCCATTGGCTGTCGACTTGCTCGCAGTTGACTCATTGAAGCAGTTTGGCAGGTTGCATGCAATCAACATGAACCTTCGTCGAATTTCGTGCGGAGACGAACTGGCATCTTGCCTCTTCTGGTGGCGTCTGACGCTGCACCTTACGGTTCAGCAGCATAAGGTTGTTGGTGTTGAAGCTCAAAGTAGCACCGGTGCAAGCAAGGTATGTAGATGCAAGTTTATTTCTACGACTCGTCCCTCAGTCTGCCGCGTTCCGGTTGATTTAGGCAGAACCAGCCAACTCCTGTTAAGACTAGTAGTTCATGCCCTTCCATCGCTTCTCGCCATATTACACAGCTCCCTTCACGTGGGGGAAATGCTATGTCGACAGAAGATCACAGCCAGATGCGGCCACGTTCGGCAGCGTTACATCCCGCCATCTGCTGCCATCTCCTGAAGCAGCCAGTTGGGGATCGCAGGAGGGCTCTTCCAGCCATCCAGATAGCTCTCTTTGGGCACGCCGGGTCCAGCTGGTTTGGCGTAAATGGCGGACACATACCACACCCCCTGACCCTGCGGGATCGTGTGCTGCAAGGTCGGTATCGTTGTCCGACTCTCCATGAGGTTTGTGTTGGGGTCGGCATTCACGAGCATGGCCTGTCGCTGTCCCTGAGGTTCTAGAGCCTTGATGCCCACCGCTCCGGTATTTGGCGCGACGACAAAGGCACCATTGAGTCCCGTGTCCCAGCCAGCTGGGGTGTTGGTGTCGTAGTTGCCAATGATCTTGGGGCTAGTGCCCTCGCACTTTGACTCGTCGTAAAGCTCCAGGTATCTCCCATTCTCGGAGTTGACGTTGCGAATGGCAAAGGAGCCGTCCGCGGTCATGACCTCGCGACCAGCATGGATATGATGCACCCGCAGATGCCAGTTTGGCGTGCTCTCAACGGGAGGGATCAACAGCGTCTTGATCTTGACATCAGCAAAGGGCTTCCAGATCGAAACCAGGATTGGCTGGCCATCTCGGTCCTCGACAGCGGCGTATTCAGACAGTCTCCTCGTCTTCCAATACTCGCCGCCGTCGTCCGAGAGTCCCAGCTGGGATGCCAAGGCATACTGCTCCAGGGAGAAGAGCCCGGATGGAACGGAGTAGCCAAAGGCGCTGCTGTAGGCAAAGCCTCCGTACTTGGCGTGTGTGGCCTTCATGGGGTAACCACACGCTTGACCCGAAGAAAGGAGCATGCAATGTCCACCGAGGTAACTGTGGACAGCAGCCGCGGAGAGCATCGAAGAGTTAGCAAGGCGCTTTCCAGTCACGTCATTGGTGGATAAATGAGGCTGCACTCACCTTGTAATGTGACCTGGCTGCCGTATGGCTTTGATCTTGGGGATCTGGGGGCTGATGGGCTCCTCCTTGGACGTCCAGAACGGGTGCTGCTCGGGAACCGCCAGACAGATGAAGGCTAAGCAAGCCCAATACTAAAAGTCGCCGTTCGGCAGCGGTTAGCATGAGGCTTGCTCAAGATGACGCCGAGATATTGGGTTGCATTGGTGCTACTCACAGGACTTCCGGGGCTGTTGTAATTCTCGGTAATCTATGTACCATGCGGTGCAAGCGAACAGAGGGTCAGCGATCCAAGCACTGGCAGCAACATGGGACCTGCATGAGAAGCCGTCCAAAGGGCGATGATGATACTACGTACATACATGGTCGGGTAGCAAAACCCGAGGGACAGCGTCCCGCTCGACGTCCAGATGTCATTCTGCGTCTGCCACCACCTAAAGTTGCGGAGAACGACTCCCTTGACCATTCCCCACGTCAGGGGAGCGGGCAGGTCCACGTCCGCGTAGGCCAGGGCGCCCCAGAAAGCCACCATGGCGAAGCGGTAAACTAGACTGCGGCCAAAGGGGATGGCTCGGCCAATCTCGTCGTGGTAGTGGATGAGGTCGAGGGCGGCGATCTGAGCACGCTGCTTGAACTCCTTTGCGCGGGCGGCATCTGCTTCGCCTGCGAGTTTGGCGTAGAGCAGCTGAAGGAAGTGGATGGCGAAGCTGGAGGAGTAGTAGTCCATTTCTGCGCAACAAGCAAGGGGCGTGAGTGGCTTAGAAAAGGGTTGAAAAGGGGGGGGGTTTCTGAGAGTGGAAGAGATAAGGGGCGGAGAACGGAACTCACGATGGATGCCCTCGGGGCCGTCGTTGGACCAGCCTTCTCCTCGATAAAAGGTGTTGAGGTGCTCAATGTCGCTGTCCAGCCGCTCCTGGGAGAACTTCGCCCCGTTTTGCTTGAGGCCGAGGTTGGCGAAGACGCGGAACCAGAGCCAGTTGGTGTTGGGCATGCTGCGTGATCCAGCCAGTCAGTAAGTGGTTTCGGGGGAACCATACACTTGCGTTATAACTCATCTCTTGGGAAGTGCTAACATACTTTTTCTCGTTGATGGAGTTTCCAAGCCAGTTCTCGACGTTGACGCGCTCCTTTTCCGAGAGACCCTTCCATATCTCTGGTGCTACTGCAAGTGCGTAGCCTATACAAGACGATCAATTGTCAGTCTCTCTCGGTCTACACCATCAATTGGCACAGTCGGTTGATTACCCAGGGGACACATTTCCACCATCCGCTGGTCATTGTCGCGAGGATACCCCCAATACTCGGGGCTCTCCGGATCCGTGCCGGCCCTGATGCCCTGAATCCACCACTCGGTGCCGCGATACTGGCCACCACCCGCCAGGAGACAAGCCAGCCCCCAGAGAGGACGGCAGAGGCCCTCGATCTCGGACGCGGTCTGGTCGAAGCGGACGGCCGTGGCGCCGGGGCACTTGACGCGGGCCTTTTGCGGGGAGAAGAAGGGCTCGAGGGGGTCGAGCAGCGTGCGGAGGAGGTCCTGGACAGAGGCGCGGTCCGTGAGGGGGACCTGGGTGAAGGGGTGCTTGTCGTTGTAGCCGAGGGAGAGGGGAGCCATTGTTTGGAGGCTTTTTTAAGGGTGAGCTGCTTGTTGTGAGATGTGAGCTGCTCTGGTGGTGTAATCGAGGGATTGGATAAGTCCTGGCGCTGTTCACATGGATGAGGTTTAGCAGAGCTTTTTATCTCATCTCATGTTCCAGAGTTTTGGGCATAGGTCAGACCATGAGTATAGCTTAGATGGGCGTGTGCAGAGATAGACGGGAGTTCATGCAAGCTCATTTTGGTTCGGAGGCGATTGAGCCGAAGTTGGGTGATATCAGACTGCGGCATCACGAATGAGGGGCAGGATGGGGTTGAGTGTGGAGAAGTGGACAAGAGGAAGAGGAGATGCCCAGCCACAGCTCTGGAGTATAGCATGGTTGCTTAGATAGACTCTCCATTTTGCTGATGATTTTTATCATCGTATGCATTCAAAGTGTAGTGAATGTGCGTCGAGGCAATCCGTCGTGTGGTTACCGTCTCTCTCCGCTCTTGTGAGCGCAGTTTAGAACATGTTGTCTGTAAGCTGAGGCGAATCGTCAATATCTGTCATTCCAAGCAATTCAATAGCGAAGAGCTGCACTACTCCAAGGAAACGACTCTGCCGGGTAGGTACCTGTAGCTATCAAATGAGAGTGCAAGCTGCTTGAACCCTGTGCGGTGGTGGTCGATCATCGTTGGGATGGGGCTTGTGGCTCATAATATACCGGCTAAATTGGAGGGATAATGTCAGTCTGCATGGGGTGTCCATGTATTACTATCTTGTAAAGTCACACCCGCTATTGTCGAGAATCCTATAGAGGGAACATGAATGATTCGTGGAACAAGCTGAATATTCAATGGGTCCAAGATGGATGTATTGATGCTGCTTGGAAGGACTCTAGTGTCTACAGCGTTAAGAATAGCAAGAGTTTGTAGATAATGCGTAGTACGTTGCGGAGTCAAGTTCCGTGATATCATCTTGTGTGATGTAAGGTTGCTATTTGGGGGACGCAGCCTGAGACGCAAGTACTGGTCGAGACAACTGTACGGTATTATCAATATGAGAGTAATGACTCGGTTTGTGGCAAGTAAACATAGACATATTGTTCTGTCCGTTACGCAGGATCACTTAAAGCCTTGGGAGTGTTTAGGACTTGTGAATGCAATGGAGTTGTCTGAAAGAAAGCCCCAAAGGATCGCCAACAGCATTGAATGGCTGTTCCATGGAAACCTGCCGAGGGTCTTGTAACATCCTTGACCTTTTTCCCACCATAAGACGCGCCTTAGATTTACTTGCATCGGCGTGTTTGCAGAGTTACAATCGTCTATTGAAAACACCCGAAATATATGCTACCCTAGAGCTCTATATTGAGATCATGGGCGAATCCGATGCTACATATCTTACTTTCATCTTAACAATTTCAACGTGATTTAAACTTGCTAGAATCATCCGGTATTTCTTTTTTTACATCATAAAGCAATCAATCGCCTTCTCTGTGCTCATATTCCATCAATTTGGCACCCTCAGCGCCATGGCAACTTCTCCAACCTTCACAACTCATCTCACCACGCCTTGAGCAAACGACACACGCACAACCGACATCATCAACAGCCTCATCCCAACACCTCAGCCCCCCCATCATCAAACCACCCAAAAATGTCGGCAACGGGCTCAGCGCCGGCCGACAAAGAGCCAACTCCACGACCAGAATCAAACGCAGAGCCAGAACCCAACGAGGCCGTGATACCGCCGTCTTCAACGCTCTCGTCGCTTTCCGAGCTCGAGTCGCCATTCACGCCTGCGCGACTGCGGCGCAGGGTGACTCCCACCCAGGTCGCTGAATCGCCAGCCAAGGACGAGTCCAAATTCATCCCTCGACGGCCAAAGAGGAGAACCCCTGCGAAGAAGAAGGCGCCCAGGAAGCCGAAATGGGACGCCGAGAGTATCATCAAGGATCCAAAGTCGCCTCTAGCCACGGCGAATCTGAGGGTTAGTCCACCCTTTTCAGTTATTTTCCCACTCACGTTATTCACCCTGGGTCGCCTGGTCAAGATATTTGTGGGTGGAAGCCATGACCAAGTCTAACGAGACGAGCAGAGCATCCTATGCAACCCCATGGCATGGTCATGCCTAGACCAAGCCGACAAGGCGGAGATTCTAGCCCTCTTCCCCGACAGAGATCACATTCTCGACGCCGGCACGGCAGACGCGCGCCCTGACCTCGCGTCGCTGATGAATGACGACAGCTTCCGCTACGACTGCGCCGCGTACACGGAGAACATTGCGCAGGGCCGACACGATCCCGAGTGGCTTGCGTCAGCATGGAGCGCGCACGAGAGGAGGAAGGCGGGCGACTTTGATGAGTTTCTGGTAGAGAGGCTGGAGGAGGACTGGGGAGTCGAGATCCCGGCGGGGATGAGGATCGTGAGGGGGGTGAATGGGGCTGAGAAGAAGGAGGGGAACGAGGATGGAGACGAAGAAGACGCGAGGGCATTTGGAGAAGCGAACGTTGATGCAGCTGGCGGTGCAAAGGCGGATGCGAGCGGTCCGGTGGTGAGGCAAAAAGTCATGCCTAGGAGGCTGGACGATCAGATGGAGATTGATGAGCTTGCGGCGTAGGTTTATGGAGGAACATTTTGATTTGGAACTGGTATGGGCGTTCACGGTACTGTTATAGAGACATACAGATTGCGCAATCCTACGGCATGTCGATTTACGAAGCCAGGAAACCAGGTACTCTTCGTGTCAAGGAATCGTATAGCTCGATAATGGCTATAGACACGTCTGTATTTGATGTAATGTTTTTGCCTCCTTGCCATATAACCGATGCCATGGTGTCGCACATGTTGAGATTGGACAACCCTTTTTCCCAGTTGATTCGTAGATATGCCTATACAGATACACGCCATGGTGCATGTACACATATAGACTCGCATCGTCCTATCGATGCATGCCTTGAAAACGCCCTCACTGACCCAAAACCGACACCTACTTAGTCCGTCACTTGACCGACGCACCCGTCTCAAGATTTAAACCTCTTACGGAGCCTTTGCAAAATCAGTGATGAACTGAGCCAGCTTCTGCGCTCCCTCCAGAGAAATGGAGTTGTAATTGGAGGCACGCGCGCCGCCAACTGAGCGGTGTCCCTTGAGCCCGGTGAGGCCCCGAGCAGCGGCCTGAGCGAAAAAGTCCTTCTCAGCAGTCTCGGAATCGCCGCCCTTGGTCACCCTGAAGCAGATGTTCATCCTGGAGCGCACCGACTTGTCCGGCACGACGCGGTACACGTCGGGATGGGCGTCCAGGGCGCCGTAAATGAGGTCGGCCTTTTGCTTGGCGACGGCCTCTTGGCCGCTGACCTTGTCGGGGTAAGTGTCCAGGAGCTTCTTGAGGACTTGGCCGGCGATGTAGACACTTTGACACGGGGGAGTTAGCACGTGCTTTCGTGGATGAATCGAGGAGCAGACAGAAGCGAACTTACTCAAAGATGCTGAGCGTATTGTAAAGGCTGTTGTTCTTGGCGATAGAGTCGTACTGCAGGATAATGGGCGGGATCGCGAGCCCGAGGTGCCTCATCATGGCGGCCGAGGGCTGTTCAGAGACGGGCGCGATGAGGTTCTTCTTGATGATGACGACGGTGATGCCGGCCGGCCCCAGGTTCTTCTGGGCGCCGAAGAAGATGACGGAGAAGTTCTTGACGGGGATCTTGCGCGACAGGATGTTGGAGCTCATGTCGGCCACGACAATGGGGCCCTGGCCGTTCGGCTTGGGCAGCAGCCGCTGGGGGAAGTCCTGGAACTCGACGCCGTCGACGGTCTCGTTGGCGCAATAGTACACGAGGGCCGCGTCCTCGGACAGCTTCCAGGTGCTCTCGTCGGGTATGATGCCGAACTTGCCGTTGTTGACGAGCCGGGCGTCGGCGGCGACGTTGACGTGGTCCTGGCCGTACAGCCTGGCCGCCTCGGCCGCGGCCTTGGCCGACCAGCTGCCGGTGATGATGTAGTCCATCTTGAGATCGTTCTCGACGGCGTCGTGCAGCTGCTGCATCTCGGCCGGCTTGCCGTCGCCCTCCTCCCGGGGCGTGCCGAAGATGCGGCGCCGCCGGTTGGCCACCCACGTGCCGACCAGGTTGTAGGCCGTGGAAGAAAACTGGCCGGTCCCGCCAGCAGACATGAAGAGGATGTCATAGTCGTCGGGGATGTCGAGGAAGGCGGCCAGGTCGGCCTTGGCCTCGTTGATGATGGTGTTTGCAATCTCGGAGCGGTGGGAGTGCTCTGCCCAGCTTCAATTTCAGCAGCTGGGGACTTTTGACTTGTTACAGAGTGACGCGGTTTGAGATGGGGATTGGAATACCTGCGAGGCCCAGGCCGGTGTTGTTGTAGTTGACGAGTGCCTGGGCGGCCTTTTCGAGGACGGAGGTGGGCAACAGGGCTGGCCCGGCCCCGAAGTAGGTGACTTCGTCTCTGGAGGGCATGTTTTATGCTTCTCTACCTTCTTCTCCTGATTGATTGGTGTTGTATGACCGGAGGGGACGGCCGTGGGATGAGTGAGAATGGCGGAGTGAGTGAGCGGCTTGCAAAAAAGGGTCTAAATTTGAAGCTCGATGAAATCGGCGACTATTTTACTAGTACTAACTTATAAGCCACTCAAAGCTGCAGCTCCGAGTGAGTCACGGAGATACTGGTCTCAAATGGGCACCGACGACGATGCAATTCTGGGAGCAGTTGAGGATATTGATTTCAAAGTGAGTCAAAATATGACAACTCGAGAGATTCTGCCGGAGTTCAGGCACGACATCGATCTTGCATTGACGCTGCCCGACTCCGCACCGGCCGCTCTCGGAGGCGATTGGATGGGCATGCTGTGAGCTTGAGCGATCAGACCCTGGCATTCATGGTAGTACTGGATTCATGTACATGTTATGAGATACTTTTCGATGATTTCCAAATTATTTTACTGCCATATGATGTATCAAGTCTGTTCAAAGGGCGATGACCTAACTGCGAGTAGGTAGTCATGATGAACCTGTTGTCGATATCTGTCGAGTTCCAGCTCGGTTTCTTCCGACCCGGTTCACCATGCTCCGTACAAGCTCAAACAGTGCTGGTGAATTCGTGCAGCTGCAACTGCTGACTAACGCAGCCGCGCCACTCACCAGCCACGACTGCGTCTCCAGCCACGGCAAGGCGACGAAGCTTAGGTTGCCTGGATCTTGGATCTTGGATGCGTCTCCCGCATCAAACCAAGCCTGCCAGCTCCAAACGGCCCTCTTCCCTTCTCGTCGCTGCGCCGTTGCAAACAATATCCTGTTCTCGTTTCCCTGTTTTCCAAAAGTCTCAGATCGCAGCGAGTCACCATGTTCAGAAACAACTACGACAACGATTCCGTCACCTTGTACGTGGAAGCCCCTCCAGCTTGCTCCAAGCTCGCCCAGTAGCTGACCTGACCTGCCCCTGCCCTCCAGCTCGCCGCAGGGCCGCATCTTCCAGATCGAATATGCCGGCGAGGCCGTCAAGCAAGGATCAGTCGTGGTCGGAATTGCCAGCAAAACACACGTCGGCCTGTTTGCCGTCAAGGCGAGTTTCCCACACACTACCCCTCAGCGTAACGGCACAAAGCAGCAGCAGAGCGTCCGGGAAGTCCAAGCAAGGCTGACCTGATGCCGCAACAGCGAAACGCAGAGGAACTGTCGTCGTACCAGAAGAAGCTTTTCGAGATTGACGAGCACACCGCCATTGCCATCGCCGGCCTCACGTCAGATGCCCGCGTCCTGTCCAACTTCATGAAGCAGCAGTGCCTGGGCCACCGGCTGACGTACGGCCGCCCGATACCCATACACACGCTGGTCGGCATGATTGGCGAAAAGGCACAGATCAACACCCAGGTCTACGGCAAGAGGCCGTACGGCATCGGGCTGCTGGTGGCCGGCGTCGACGAGAACGGCCCGCACCTGTTCGAGTTCCAGCCGTCGGGCATGACGGAGGAGATGGTGGCGTTTGCCATTGGCGCGCGGAGCCAGATGGCCAGGACATATCTCGAGCGCAACATTGACAAGTTTGCCGACTGCTCCAAGGAGGAGCTGGTCAAGCACGGACTCAGGGCGCTCAAGGAGAGCTTGGTACAGGACAAGGAGCTGACGGTCGAGAACACATCGGTGGGATTGGTGGGTCTGACAGAGGGTCCCAAGGGCCGGCCGAGCATCGAGCCCTTTAAGCTATACGACGGTTTCGAGGTCAAGACTTGGATCGAGAGCGTCAGCGAGAGCCAAGGAGGCGAGGGTGGTGAAGGTGGCGAGGCAGAGGGAGAGGGAGAGACTGCGGCCGAAGGCATGGATGTCGACAGCTAGACGACCGGTGCACTGATGAAGAGGATGGGAGATATTTGTGTAGATGAACGCATCACTAGAGGCTGCTCGGGACAGCACAGTCAGTGAGGTTTTGATACAAACGAAGCAATAATGCAAAACGTAAAAGAGAACAGATACCTAATCATGACATTTACAATGACGTATTGAAAGCTTGTCTATGGATATATATATCTTTCTTGGAAAACCGACCTTCTATACCGCAAATGAAGAGCCACGCAACAAGGCCATGGATATCCCTCAGAACCAAGCAAGGAACAACAGAGCCAAACAGAACGACCAAAAGACAGTAAAACATCATGAATCAATGAGTCCCAATCGACAGTGAAATCTGAGGCATCCAGCCATTCCTCTTGCCTTGCAGGCTCAACTTCTATATCCTATCCTACCCGAACCCCTAATACATCCCATTCATTGCGTGCCCCACTCCAGCTTGAATGTACCCTCGGAAACCTGGTAGTTCATCAGTCCCAGAATGGCATCCTCTGCACTGTTGGCGGTAACAAGAATATCCTTGTTAGGCAGCTTGACGAAGCCCTGCTCGACGGCCTTGTCCACCCACTGGATGATGCCGTCCCAGTATCCGTTGATGTTGAGCAGGCAGATGCCGCGCTTGTGGATGCCGAGCTGGTTCCAGGTGACGGTCTCGAAGAGCTCCTCGACGGTGCCGTAGCCGCCGCTGAGGGCGATGAAGCCGCTGCCGGGCCCGCCGGCGAAGACCTCCTCGGCCATGAGCTTCTTGCGGGTGTGCATGTCCTTGACGACGGTCGTCCGGCCGTACTCGGACTCGGTGGGCACGTACTGGTTCTCCGTGTTGATGGTCTGGTAGGTGCCGTCGCGCTCGTACTTGACGAGGGCCTCGGGGATGATGCCGTGGACGGCGTCGGGGCCCTTGAGCTTGCAGAGGGTCTTGGCTACTTCGCCCATGAGGCCGACGGTGCCGCCTCCGTAGACTGCAGTAAGGGAATTAGGAGGTTAGCTAGTGTTGGTGGTAGGAGAAGAGGAGGAGGGGAAACAGAGGGGAGGTTGTTTTCTTGTAGGGCTTACCGAGGTCGATGTCGTTTTCAGCCATGACGCGGGCGAGCTCGCGGGCGACTTCGACATGTTCCGGGTCATTTCCGGCCGCTGAGCCGCAGTATACGCAGATCTTGGTTCGGGGAGTGCCGTTTGTGGTGCCGTTTGTGGTGCCGTTGGAGGAGCCGTTTTGGCCGATGACGGAGCTATCAGCAGTCATGGTGGGGGATATTGATGTTGGAGTTGAGAAAGTTTGGCGGGGTCCAGGAAGAGAGGCGTAGGAAGGTGTCGAAATAAAGAAATGCGGTCGAGGTCGACTGAGGTCTTCGATTGAAGTAGGTAGGATCAAGGACGAGGATTGTGGTGACACAGGACAGAGTTGGGTGTAGACGCCTAAGGAGTGGTTGGGCGTTAAAAGGGCCAAGACGGCGTAAGGAGAGCGAGGCTACAGCAGCTCTTTGATTCGTGTGCGTGTCAGCAGTAATATATTTCGCTCTTTGTCAAATGAGAGACTAGAAGAGAGAAATCTAGGAACAAGAAGACTAGAAATGAAGATGGGAAAGATGCAAAATAGGTGGCGAAGTCGCGGCTAGATATAAAAGTAGGGACTGGGGCGCGATGACGCTGCAACGCTGCGGATGTGAATTTGCGGTCCAAAACTCCAGTCCGGGCGGCGCAAACGGGCTGCCGCTAGTCTGAGGGACCCCCCCGGCAGCCATCGGCCACCGCCGGTCCCCCATATCTTAGTAAGTAATTCACTGGATTGTGACTGAAGATTAGCCTGTCATTGGGTGAGCATTTGGCTCGGTCAGGACAAGGCGGGAGTCTGGGTGACAGATGCCGGGGCGCCAGTGCGAATGGGGGAATTTCCAGAATTGCCAAATCCGCTCGCCGGTGACCTCGGTGCGGCCTACTTGGGCACCTTTGTGGGTGCTTCTCTGTCACTGGGACACGGATCTCGGTTGTTCTCTTTATCTCGTAATATCAAGTTCTCATTGGCTGAAGATTTGCCGGTTTCACAGGGCGTAGGTGGTGGTTCAAGTTGGTGGTTTAGCACGACGAACCACCAAGGTCAGCAGGACACGCCCGGTGAAAGACATTAGCGATTCTAACCTCAGGATTCGCTGTTAACAAGGCAGTCGGCTTGCTGTTGTGCTTGATAGGATGCACACAAAAGTGACAGATGTGCTGTTCGCTGTCCTTCAAGTCGAGGCTCGATATCTGCATACCGCCATTACATGAGGCTGTGCCATTCATTGCGGTGGAGGGAGCGAGATCGGATTTGTACGTAGGTAGATGTTATTTTCGTTGTGTACATACCGACCTACCTTGGTAGACAAGCCAAGGTCGTACCGGACTGAGGCAAAGAGTTGCACTGATACCGTGATGAAAAACCATGCGCATCAAGTCTTGCCATTTTGTGGCCTATGTATACATGTCGACACAAAGAAGAGCCTCCAGATGCATCACCTGGGCGGTTTGCCTCGTTCGTTCTCTGGGAGCCGCATCAGGGACAATGTATCACAGAAGACGATTTGACAATCACCGAGGCCTCAAGGTTCGACCTATAGTCTGAGGTCAAAGAGGCCCCAGAGGCGAAGCGAAACTCACTAAGATGAATGATCTGCTTCCACTCACATTCAGCGTGAGGGAATGAGGTTCTTTTCCTCTTCTTTCTTTCCTTTCTTTCTTTCTCTCTTTCTTTCAACTCCCTCTCGTGCTACGGAGCCCGCCGCTGATTCGCCGACCCGGCCTGATGGGTCCAACGGCGCCGATTTCCTCCGGTTGCCGCCGCCTGCCGCCCCCTCAGGTACCATTCTGCGTCACACAGTATGACAACTGTACATGCACCAGTTTGCACTTTCTGCAATCAGCAGTCTAGTCCCATCATGGAAATGGAGTACGGACCTCAACAAAGCTGCTGGTGCTCTGCGAAAGGCCATCTTGCACAATTTGACGACGTCAACGCGCAACGGCCTCCTCGCCTCTTCTGCTTCCAGGGCGAACAGCTCCTCTCCGGACTACCACTGCAAGGCAACTAGGCGTCTGACTCTGCCTGCGTCTCCCGCGACACAGCTCGACAGTCTGCGCAATGCCCGACACAGCAGTGCAGCGGCCCGCGGGCCAGGCGGCACGGCGCCAGCAGGACCAGGGAAGTGTAAGTCGAGACGCCCTCATCCTCGGTGAATTGCGATGCCTGTCGCTGGTCAATTGTGTGCTGACTCGCTGTCGCGCGTCTTGTAGGGCATCAGCATGAACAAGGTCATCATGGGAATCGCCTTCTACTTCGGCCTCAACATCTTCCTCAGCTTCTACATGGCCAAGGATCAGACGGGCGTCACCACCACCCATCCCGAGACCGGCGAGACCATCACCGTGCCCGGCAATATGGGCAAGATCCCGCCCTACCAGCTGCGGCCCAAGCACCTCGACGAAGGCGCCACCTACAGACACATTCCCAAGACCATCGCCCCCATCTGGCCCCAGGACAGCTACGTCGACGTCGTCGTCACAATCTCGCCCTCGCCCAACCCCGTCCCGCTGGCCCAGGTCCCTGCCGAGTATGTCGTGCTCAACGAGTCACGGTTCCACATGAACAACAAGACGGACAAGCGGTCAGTCGACACCACCTTCACCGTGCCGGAACCCGTGCGCAACAATGGCACGCTCTGGGGTCACTTCTACATTGGACTTTCCGGAAGCGTTCTCGACCCTTATCTGCCCAACTTCGATCCCGGACGGGCGTACCACGTTGCGCACCCTCTTACCCAGTATCTGCCCAAGAAGAAGGTGGCCAAGACGAGGAATCTGCTGGAGGACCTCCCCGCTCCCGCAGAGGAACCGGAAGAAGACACGTCGGGCCCCGTCATTGCGAGCTACTACCATCAGAATGCCAGCTTTTCCCTTGTGCCCGGTCTTGGTGTAAAGGATCTGGATACTGTTCATCCAGCGCTCAAGAGGTTCCTTCGCCTCGAGGCAACTGGCGCGCGTGATGGCACGGGCCAGAATGGATGGTACTGTATGTTGCCACTATATCCCCTCCATAATCGGCAAGTGATGGAGCTAACTGAAGTCTTCACAGACCCGACTCTGTTTGTCAACACGTTCTGGCAGCTCAAGTCCCAGATGACGGTTCTGAACGAGACTGTCAAGGAGCTGCCGCTTCACATCGACCTCGACAACATGCCTGGCTGGAAGTTCTATGCAATGGCTGCCGTCGAGCAAAACTCAAAGGAGAACGCTCGCCAAGCTGCCCTGGGCAACCCGGTCCCCGGCGGCGGCGACGGATCCGAGATCGAAATGATCAAGGAAATCTTCATTGACACCAACCCCATCCTGCTCGGCATCACCGCCGTCGTGAGCGTTGCCCACATGATCCTGGAGACGCTTGCCTTTGGATCCGATATTGCTCACTACCGCAAGAAGAAGGACAATGTCGGCATTTCCGTTCGCTCCATCTTGGCCAACGTCTTCATGCAGACGGTCATCTTTTTGTATCTTCTCGACAACTCGCAGAACACGAGCTGGATGATTCTCGGCTCGCAGGTCGTCGGTATCGTTATCGAGTTTTGGAAAATCACCACCGTCGTCAACGTCCGCTTCCGAGAGACACCCCCGGGCTCGCTTCTTCCGTACTGGTTCGTGTTTGAAGACAAGCACAAGCTGACCGAGACGGAGGAGAAGACCAAGGAGTACGACGAGATTGCCTTCAAGTACATGTACATCCTGGCAGTGCCCCTGCTGATTGCCTACGGCATCTACTCGCTGGTTTACGAGTCTCACAAGTCGTGGTACTCGTTTGTCATCACCACGCTTGTCGGCTCTGTCTACACCTATGGCTTCCTGATGATGGTGCCCTCTCTGTACATCAACTACCGACTCAAGAGCGTGGCGCACATGCCCGCCAAGGCCATGATGTACAAGTTCCTCAACACCTTCATCGACGACCTGTTTGCCTTTACCATCAAGATGCCTTTTCTGCATCGCCTGGCGACGTTCCGAGACGACATCATCTTCTTCATCTACCTCTACCAGCGCTGGGCCTACAGGGTCGACTACTCTCGCGTCAACGAGTTTGGCCAGGGCGGTGATGATGATGAACCAGTTGCCGAGAAGAAGAAGGATGAGGAGGGAAAGGACAAGGTTGTTGCTGCTATTCAAGATGCTGTCGGGGAGAAGGAGGGGGCCACGGCGACTGGAGCTGATGCCGGACAGGCGACGAAGAGAAAATAGGCGTGCATATGCATTTTCGAGTATTCATGTACGACCACCGCACCGAATTAGTACCTACCTAGGTAGGTAGGTAGCATAGTAGTAGATACTTGAATACTGGTCAGCTGCATTTTTCTTCTTGCTTTGGGGTTTCATGGCCAGCCGATTATAGACGATTAGCAAGTGAAATTGCGAGGGCCAACATGTCAGGTGCTATGGGATTCTTGTGCGATTTTAAGGTTAATACCGAGGAGATAAAAATAGCCGGATCGCCAGGCACATCTATGTGAGGTATGTGCAGTACCAGGGAGCAAGAACATCAGCCGAGCTGTCAAAGGAACATAACAAGCCAACTCCAGCCCCTCGATGAGGCCTCACGCCTGTATTAGTCCCGTAATAGCTCTTGTTTCAGGATGGACGATGCAGAAAAGGGTGGAGGAGGAGGAGGGGAGGGAAATGCTTCAGGTTGGCCAGCTGCCAGTCTTGTTCGCTCTCCCCCCCCAAACACGAGCTGACGGACGCACCAACGGATGAACTGCTGCTTCTGCTGCCCGGGATGATGGCTTCCATCAGCCCTATGTATGAGCAGTAGCTGGTCTTCCATCCACGTTACCTGCACGCTGAACTCCCTCTTGACGATCAAACCATCATTCCTCATACTGATCTGTTTCTTCAACGTTCTTATCCTCTATTACCCAAAAGGTGGCGTCATCAAACATGCATGAATAGTGCAACTTCGTCGAACGGGCTCAGCATGGGGAAGAAGCGTCACAGCGTCGCGAGACCCCTGCAGAACTCGAGGGATCCCTGCCCTGCATCTTCCCAGCAAGCCGGCGCCCCTTCCAGCGCCATTTCTCTTCCCCCACAGGACCACCGAAGGCCTCCAACCAGCGGCATCGAGCCCGTCTGATAGCGCTCGACCCCATCACTCTCACTCAGAGGGTTCCGGTCTGGTTCCTGTTGTTTTCGGCGCTGTGGCCTTTCCAGCTACAGTAGTAACCAATACTGACCTGACTGTAAAGCGCTCACCTGCAGTTTCTCCCGGCGACACCCAGATCCAGCCCACTCCTGCATCTCCATCCCTCTCCGAACTTGTCTCCAGTCTCTTTACTTCTCGACCCTCGTTGCTCGCCTGCTGCTCCCTTCTTTGTCCAGCTGCCTTCTTCTTCTTCTTCTTCTTCTTCTTCTTCTCCTCTTCTGCCGCATTGTCCATCTCTTCTGCTTGTTCCGTCCAGCAGCGTGCGTCATTGGTCCTGCGTCTTCGTATATCCCTTACCCCGACTTATCCCGCCCTGCCCTGCCTTGTCTTGCCTTGTCTTTGCCTTGTCCATTTCTATCCCTTTCCGCCATAGCCTCCGGCCCACCGTTTGCAGCGCAGCACAGCCTCGCCTCTCGTGCGTCTTTGCGACTCAGTCCACCCGTCTGGGGTTCGACGACCGAATGCTGGCCACAGCCACAGCTCTCCGTTGAAGATTGCACGGCCCGTCTATCCAGAACCCCTACGACGGTACCTTGATAGTAATAAACGGCCCTCGACCGGCGCTACGTCATCTCGTCCACGTCCACGTCCTGTCCTGTCGTGTCCTGCACAGAAGCTTCACCCAACCGTGGAGCATCTTCCCCCCCATGCGACGCGCCCGTCGACGGGTGCTCTTCGAGGCCCCTTGACGAGCGGTTGTCGGTTCTCGACTCTCGTTTCTCGATACATAAGTAAACCGGCCGCGCCTGGCTTGCCGTGTCACACGCTGTGCGTTCCCTCGTCCCATCAGATTCCGGCCTAGCCAACCTGCCTCGCTCAGTCAGCTGCAAGGCGGGGTTCGCATGCCAACGACAACCACCAGACATCCTCTCGCTTCCTCCTCACCAGAGCAATGGGCGTCTTCGACTCGGTCGGGACACTGCTGGCAGACATTGCGAATCTCATCACCGACGGCCAGCGAATCCTCAGCTTTTCCGACAAGCGCCATTGGGGGCAGGACGAGCGCGAGCAGGAGCGTGCGCTGGACGCTGTGCTGGACGAGGCCCGGAAGGACTTTCAAGAGCTCGGGCCGCTGGTCAACGGGCGCTCGCAATACGAGCACGACCGCAGACGTGAGAACTTTCCTGATGCCGGGATGCCTATCATCAGCCGGGCTGCTTGGGTTGACTAACATGTTTATGCTGCTGCTAGATGATTCAATAGAGGAGTTGCGCGCGATTCGGGCCAAGTTCCAGGCATTGACGGAGAAGCTGAAAGACTGGAGCCGATCCGGCGGTCCCATCGATCCCACCTGGGTGCGCGAGACACAGTCGCTCAAGCGGGAGCTGCATCGGGCTCAGTGCCGAGCGGCAATGCGAGTGTTCACATCAGCGCGGGAGGCATCGCAGCTGTGTTTGGGGGCGTATATCGTGCAACGGCAGCAACGCGCCCCTCTCCGCAACTCGAGGACCGGAGACAAGCCCGACGAAGGCTCCTACCAGCGATATTATGCGGAGGAGCTTCTGGCATGCAAGAGCGTGGGGACCTTTCAGCGATTTGGGGAACAAGACATTGCCTTCGTCTGCGACTTTTGCGACGGGCATCTGGTCTGGGAGGATCTGGAGCGCATGCCGACGGTGCGAACCTCTACCCAGGCATCGCCGCCCGGCTCGTCAAACGCGCCGGTATCGTTGCTGCCAAACGCCTCGAACTGGCAAGCAACGGGCGTGACTCACTGTGGCCAGCATCAGAAACAAGTCATCTTCGCTCCCGTGGCGATTGCGAACCATATTGTACCAAGACATGGAGATTGGGAGGCTAGGCTGCGATGTCCACTCTGCGAGGCGATTGGGGAACAGCCGCAGGACGAAGACGACGACGAGGAAGCATATCGCCCGGACGAGGAGTTTGACGACGTCAAATCGTTGCAAGAGCATCTCGAGTGGCAGCATGGACCATCCAAGTTGCCGATTCCATTACCGACTTCAGCGGCGACAGAGAGTAATTGCCGAATCATGTGATGACGTGTGTTGCAAACGAACAACAAAATGTCATAGGAGCTGAGAAAGAAGAGGTCGAGGAGACATGAAGAGTCTCCTGGTTCGCCTACTTTTCCTAAGACGACGAAAAGGACAAGGGCAGACACTTTTTGGGGCTCCGAGTTATTCTTCCCTGAGGCAGAAGACGATGCATAGAGGTATAGAGACGATACAAACGTCTATGATGGGAGCTCTAGCGAAGCATCTGAATACGGAGTTTGCGGCGAATAAGGTTACGGTGGCATTATTATTCCCCCTTTATTGAACAATGGATCAAGATTAGTACAGTATGAAGAGAAGCGCTGCGATAGAGGCAGGAAGCAAATGCCGGGAGAAGACGAGAAGCAGGATCAAGACACTGATAGTGTATAAAAGCATGACTGCATAATTGTACATAGATTATAATGGATATCCATCAACGCCACGCTCCCGCTGTCTTTTGCGCATTGATAACTCGATATTGCCCTCCCATCCCCGTGTCGCCTCTGTTTGCCTGTCCTATCCCCAACCCTCCCCCCTCCTCTCGCGTTTTGCTGTGCTTTCTTGTTCTCCGTGGCCAAAGACAAGCCCATCTAGAAGAAGCGCCAGTAGATGAAGAGCAAGATGAAGAAGCCCAATCCAGCAAAGGGGCCGTACTGCTTCAGCATGAGCTCCCAATTGATGCGCACGGCCGCCCTCCGGTACTTTTTGCTATCGTCCCTCAAGCGACTGCTAATCTCGCCCATGCGCTCCAGGTTATCCCCGCGATAGAGCAGATCCTCGATGTTCTTGGTCATGATCTTGGTGACGTCCCTCAGCTCATCGTTGAGCTTGTCGAGGTTCTGCGCGGCCCTGGCGTCGGCGTAGGTGGTCCTCGTCTTTGCGATGAAGTTGTCAAACTCCATAAAAGCATAGGGCCGGAGGGCCGGGTTGTGGATGGCCTGCTGGGTGTAGGTGGTGGTGAACTCGCGGGCGAGGTCGGCGAGGTAGGTGAATGCGAGCTTGCGCGGGTAGGAGCGCTCGCAGATTGCGGTGAAGACGACGGCGGAGTCGATGAGGTAGTGGATCGTGAAGAGGGACGAGGTCGATTCGATGGAGGCTTGGGGCTCCGATGTGGGCGTGAGCTTGCGGAGGATTTGGCGGAGCTGCTGCTTTACTTCGTTGAGGGCGGCGGCGTCGGACTGGCGGTTTTGGGGAAGAAGTTTTGCGTTAGATTGATGGGGGGGGGGGGGGGGGGGGGGAGAGAAAGGGGAAAGGGTCATGGACGGACTTGGGCTTCGTCGTCGACGGAGGCGCAGAGCATGAGGCCTGTGAGCGTGGGGTGTTTAGTATTGCTTCTGCAGGATGATGCTCTTTTGGCTGGTTCGTTGGGGGAGGTTTGTTGCGCATACCATCTAGCCTCGAGATTTGTGTTGAGCGAATCATGGCGAGAGGCGATTGGGTTGGAAGATGTGGTAAAGAGGAGGAGGAGGAGGAGAAGAAGAAGAAGAAGCAATGTGTCGTAGCTTGGACTCGTTGGCTCTGCGAAGAAACGTGTCAAGAAGACGCTCGACCCTCAGAGGAGATTGCTTGTCGAGATGGTGACTGGGGACGACGGGACTCTTTGTCAGTATCGAGGCGCACGCAGCAGAAACGGACAGATTGCTAGGAGAAGCGCCGATCGAGGCAGAGGCTGTATGTATATCGTCTCGAGATGTTCTGTTGTGCTGGAAGTTGGTTCCTGGGGTTGCAGGTGCTGAGTGTGGCTGAGGTGGGATTTTGGTGGCGCGACCTTTCATGTTCATGTGCTATGCGCCTTAGTTGCGCGCTATGAAAGTGTTGAGAGCGATTCAGCGTGGCCGTGCGTCTTCAGATGGACGACCATTGAGCACTCGGATTTCACCACGAGGAAGCAAATGGAGACCTGCCTGATTTTGTAATCTGCCGGTGAAT
Organism: Trichoderma reesei QM6a; assembly: GCF_000167675.1. Lineage (NCBI taxonomy): Eukaryota > Fungi > Ascomycota > Sordariomycetes > Hypocreales > Hypocreaceae > Trichoderma > Trichoderma reesei. Next base: position 349,687 of record NW_006711154.1, on the reverse strand, counting down.
CACTTTGACGTTTTGGATTACAAAGCTTGTCTGCCTCATATCTCGTCTTCTTCATCATCGAAATCATCCTCCCTGCCCATCTCGTACAAGATTCTTCCTCCCTCGCCGGCGCCAATATCCGTCTGCGCATCAAAGTACGGCAGCACAATGCCCTCTCTATCCTTGCGCTGCTTCTCCGTAAGTCCCAGATTAAACGTGCTCTCTGGCTGTTCCTCTCCTTCGTCTCCCCGCTCGGCATCCGGCTTCCTGAACATGGTATGGTCCGTGAGAAGACAAAGCTTGCCCAGCCGGGACTTTGCTGCTGCTGCCGGCATGAGAATGAACTTTTCGTCGACAGCGCGTCCGCTCCTCCTGCGTAGCTCCATGCTGATGACGACGCCCGCATCGTCCTCGGACTTGCTCTTCTCTGCGAGGCCGATGAGGATGCCTTCGCGGTGTTCCTTGAGGCCCCATTCGGGCTCTACGACGCTTCTGTTGCGCGCCTTTTGCCGCTCAATCTCTTGACGCAGGTTTGACAGCGTGAGGATGGCTGTGGCTAGGTGGCATAGCAGCCTAAATGGGTGAGGCTCATATTCGTTGGACGACTTTGGTAGGATGACGGGCACATCGGTGTGATATACGCCCACGATGGAAACAACGGGGGTGATGATGCTTGAGAGGAAGATGGCGAGAGACTGGGTGGCCGTCGATGAGAGAGAATTCAATGAGTCGATGAAGACGACGGCTCCTATATGGGTTTCGCTCAGTCATGTGTCCTACGTAGAGAGAGCACTGGGCTTCACACTTACTCTGCGCAGTCTTATCCTTGATATTGGCTGGCTGAAATGAGGGATACTGTGCCAGGAGCTCCCGGCTCACTGCGTTGAGATCTTTCCCAGCGGCTTTGATGAAGACGTCTGCATCCCGCGGCTTGCGGACCGTGCAGAAGGACAGGAAGATGATTTTCGTCTTTGCCAGCTACCGCAGTGTCAGTCCGCCTGTTTCATGCCGTGGCGATGAGTCCGTATGGGTAGAAAAGTACCTTTGCCCTTGTCATGAGCTCTGAAATGACTGGCCGGGCGGGCTGTTCGAGATTGTCGAGGAGGAGAGTCAGAGGGCTGGCGGCATCACGAAAATTCAGAAGCCGCTGAAGCAGCAGCAGGCTGTGAGAGCGGCCGTGGGAGTTTGCAGTGGGGGCCATGGCTCTGTGTGGCTAATGTCTGTTTTGAGTGAGAGAGTGTCCTTTGGAAGACTTTGGTTTAATATGTGAGCTGCTTCGGTTGTCGTGTCCAGGTTGCGTCTAACCGTTTGACAGCCATCAGCATGACATTGAGTATTGGAATGTCGAGATTCAATCAATCGCGGCATGTCGAACAACGCTCCCGCAATGGATCCGATCCGCTTGGCTGGCTTTAGTGCACATTTCAGGCTTCGAGACCGCTAAAGGCGCTGTAAATGGGTCTCGAGGTCGTGTCTCTCCGCTAACTCCTCGCCGCTCATGCTTGGTTGATGCTGCCAGGCGTCATGTACACGCATGGACGCATCTCTCACTTCAGCATTGCTGAAATTTTCCACTCGCGCCCATCACCACCAGCCTCATCTCGACAGATTACTGCAATGAGCACTCGCCACCATTCAGTTTCATAGCCACAGCCTTGCTCCATCTCAAGTCTTACACGCCCATGCGCCGCCACAGCCTGCTGCTACAGCACTTGACTCACACCTGCAGACGAGTTTCAGGTGTTGCCTCATTGATCAGGATATGCGAGCTCTCGCCCTCAAGCTCATGCCCACGAGCTGCATATAGCCGCAGCCTGAGGCCGTTCTCAGCCAACGCTGCTCAATCCATCGTGTCTCAGCAGCCCAACAGTGGTAGTGGGTTCGGGGCTGGTACCAATGACACCATCTATGCGCTCTCAACAGCACAGGGCAAGGCTGGAATCGCCGTGATTCGCATCTCTGGCCCGTCATGTCTTGATGTAAGTTGGCGGATCAGATGTTCCCATCCGAGCACCACAACGTACATGTACTAACCAGGCATGCTGTTTCTGCTGCTATTCTCAGATATACAGAGCCCTCTGTCCGTCAAAGACCCTGCCAAAGCCTAGATATGCGACTGTGCGATCGCTTCTCGGTCCCAAAGCTGTGGGAGGCGGTGGAGGCGTGTTAGATTCAGAAGCAGTCGTTCTCTTCTTTCCCTCACCCAAGACTGTAACAGGGGAAGATGTCCTGGAGCTGCACATCCACGGCGGCACAGCCACCATTAAAGCCGTCTTGGCAGCTATCCCTCAGTGTCCCTCGAAGCATCGGATTCGATACGCTGAGCCTGGGGAGTTTACCAAGAGGGCGTTCCTGAATGATCGACTGGATCTCGCACGAGTTGAGTCTCTGGGAGACATTCTCTCTGCAGAGACGGAGCAGCAGCGGCGGGCGGCAGTCAGGGGTACCTCAGGAAAACTGGCTCGCACCTACGAAGGTTGGAGGGAAGAGCTTCTCCTGGCCCGAGGCGAGATTGAGGCTCTCATTGACTTTTCAGAGGACCAGCATTTCGATGAGTCTCCTGCTGACCTGCTTCACAACGTGGCAGAGATTGTAGACAACATCCTCCGGGGCATACGCTTGCACGAACGGGGCGGCCAGAGGAGCGAGCTGCTGAGGAGCGGCATCCGGATAGCACTGCTGGGGCCGCCCAACGTGGGCAAAAGTTCGCTGATGAACTTGATCGTTGGCCGTGAGGCTTCGATTGTGTCAGGCGAGGCCGGCACCACACGAGACATTGTGGAGGCCAGCCTCGATATTGGAGGATACCTGTGCTCGTTTGCGGACACGGCCGGCTTCAGGTCGAGCCATGATCTGGGTCCATCGAGCCCGGTCGGGGCCGTGGAGCGAGAAGGAATCCGGCGGGCAAGGCAGAAAGCACAGGAATCAGACATTGTCGTCGTCCTGGCCTCGCTCGAGAGCGGCCCGTCTGGGCCGACCATTCTCTTCGACCAGGAGACGCTGGATATTGCGGCCGCTGCCCAGGCCCGCCTGATTGTGGTCAACAAGAGAGACACGGTCAGTCCAACGGAGCTGCAACGGCTGCTAGATGAATTTCGTCAAACATTAGGCGAAACGGTGCCAGAGCTGGCATCAACACATATAGCCGCCATCTCGTGCAAGGAGGCCAGCAGCATGAGCTCTGCCGAGCAGAGCCAGGATCCCGGGGGCATTCACGCCCTGACAGAGGCCATGGTAGGCACCTTTTCGCAAATGACAGAGATGCCCGTTGATTTACAGGATCTGCTGGGTGTGACGGCGCGCCAGGCACAGCTCCTGGCCAGGTGCAGGGGCCACCTGGAGGAGTTCCTGGCGGAAGCGAGGCCGGAGGATGAGGGAGTCGAGGCGGATACGGTGCTGGCGGCGGAGTATCTGCGTTATGCGGCGGACTGCCTGGCGCGCATCACGGGCAAGGGCGAGGCTGGGGATGTGGAAGACGTGCTGGGTGTGGTGTTTGAAAAGTGAGTGACGCAGTCTGTGCTGTTTATCTGGCAGACGATGGTTCGAGTGATGCTAACGTGTGCGTTCAGATTCTGCGTGGGCAAGTAGTGAATATGGAAATGAATCAAGGATCAAGAGGAAAACAACTTGTGTTATGAGACTATTCTACACTCTAGATAACAGAAGAAAAGAAAGAAGACTAGACACAGCTGCGTCCAATGCCGTAAAGCTTCCATGGTCTACCCAGTAAGCAAAGAAAAGAAGAACAGTTGACCGAACCCAAATCCGCATCTCTATACTGGCTGCCGTTTGCAGCATGTTTGTTTGTTTCTCGTACAATGTGTCCAACGCCGCGTAAAGATCGTAAAGTAGAAAGCAAAAAGGGCGAGGGAAAAGAGGGAGAAAAAAGCAAGGTCCTGCTGATGAAGAGATATCCATCCTGATGCCGATACAAATACAGAGGGGAGGCAAAGTTGAATGCTCCGACGCCGATGAAAGATTGGACATGTTGCCGCCGCGTCGTTTCAGTTGATGTTGAGCTATTCCGGGGGGGTTGGTGGTAGTCTGTTGTTGTGGGTTTTCTGTGGTTTTGTCTATCCGATGTTCTCCATGCGCCAGCAAAGAAATGCCCGCGAAGGCTGCTTTGATGCTTCTTTCAAAAGGGGGAAAACACAATATAATGTAACAATATTGTAACAATGGTATGAGGAATGAGGAAGAAGCCAGACTAGTAGTCTTGAGGCTGGCGGCCGTTTGAAGACGAGCCGGAGCCGGAGCTGGAGCCAGAGCCAGAGCCGGTCTTGGGGCCGGAGACGATGTTGTAGCCGCTTCGGGCAGAGTCGACGAGGGCCATGGAGGCGTCGAAGGAGGTAGCAAAGGCAGCCATTGTGAGTTTTGGTTGTGTAGATGGAAGATGTTGTGAAGCCGTTGGTAGTATGAAGGTTGTGGGTGATAGAGTTGCTGTTGTATGTGATAGAAGTTGTGTTTGTGGGTGGGTTGATGAGCTGAAGAGTAGAGGATGTGTTGAGGATATATATAAGATATATAGGTGTATTGGAAGAGTAGAAGAGCTGTTCTTGTCTTGTTGATGTGTGAAGTTGTTCTGTCCGAGCAATGGGTAGATCCGATGCCCTGGGTCGAAGCAAAGCGGCCTTATATATCCGGAACCCCAAAAGTCGAGACACACACACACACACATAGTCCCAAAACGACGTTCTTTCTCAGTCTCGCCAACATCGAGACCAGACTTCCCAGGATTCCATGGAACCGGGATCCCTCCCAGGCACTCACACGGCATATACACCCCCCTTGGTTCCGGCGTGAGATGACGAGCCGCCTACCCTTCTTTGTCCTTCCTCTGGTGCTTGGTTCTCTTTAGCAGATGGATACGGCTAACTAACAGGTACAGCCCAGTCTAGCCCGGCCGCGTGCCCTACGAGACGCACACATACACCCCCCCCCCCCCCCCCTGCCTTGACCAAGAAAGGAAAAAAAGAGAGGCCAAGCAGAAATCGTTTCTCCTGTCATCCCATGGCCCCTTGTACTTGTCATTACTACTGGGCCAACTGCGTGGGTGTAAGTTATTACTAGGTAGGGGGGGCAGGATGTGAGATGGAGATGGAGGGGTGTGTGTGTGTGTGTGTGTGTGTCTTGAATCCATGTGCTGGGGATGTATGTATTTTGGGTGGTGGCTGACGGAGCCCCCCCTGTCTTTTTGGGGGCGTGGCCTTTGCCCGCTTTTGATCAAGAAGCGGTTCCCCGTAGGGCTGAGGCTTGGTCTTTTTGCATCCTCATATTCTTCCTTATTCTCTTTGGGAGTCAGCCCAATCGAAGAGGCTACCGGCAATGGAAGCGTGTGCCACCATGGCGATGCTTGGTAACTCAGTGGGTTGAGTGGCAGCCGCTGCTGCATCCTTAATGGCAGCCACTGCATGGTGATTAATCTGTATGTATGTATGTTGGTATGTATAGGATGATACAATACGACTCAAGCGAGTCACTCGGTGCTCTATCTGAGTAATTGCTCAGAATTGTCATCATTATCAATGCCTCGTTCGCGAGGTCCTCTTCTGTTCCACTTTTGCCGTGCGGGATGATGCAGAGCCTCGTGGCAATTCCTCTTCCTCCTCGGCGTCTCCATCCAATCTCATCGACGCACCGGCAGCCGGCTCTGCACAGAACTGAGCAAGAAAGGTAAAAAAGATTGGGTCCTGAGCCTGAAGAGGATTCATGGTGAATCATTCCCCGAGTTTTGTGTGATAAGGCGTACTGCCACATTCACGAATCTCAAACCCAGCATTTTGTTGGCTTTCTGGTTGTGCTTCGGATGGGCGAGGCAACAAACCGGGGCAGCCTGTAAGTGGTGGCCGAGAGCAGGGCGACTGACTCCAAGCCGGGCTTTGCTGTGGCCGTCATGTTCTGAGGAATGCATGATCAAATGTGTGAAGCTGTCATCACCATCCCAGTTGCCGAATTGTTGGCTGTTTCGATCTGCCTTGTCGTGTCGGCGAAACATGTACACCAGCGGAGATCAGAAGGAACATGAAGAGTGCAAGACATCAGACGAAGAAAGCAGTGGCCGGGGAAACTCCCCATCCCCAGCCAGAACTCCTACAAGGTGTGCACAGATGATGCTGGTAGACGTGCCGTCGGTAAAGGGAATCCATCATCTCATCTCCAATGCTCCGTACCCGTACCATGGGCCCATGGTGGTATTAGAGGGCACATAGTACGGCTTGTAGATTGCACGTCGTACATACAAGCATGTTCCCTGACCTGACGAATGACCCGGGGTCTGGGTTCCGACCAAAAGGTCATGCCTCACTTTCATCCTGCTTCAACCCCCCCATGTCGAAAATGCACAGATTGGGGAGCTGCTTCTATTGCCGCCCCCACGTGGTGCGTACCTTTATTCTGCTTCCGCTTCGCCTTGAAAGGATGCCGTATTCGTCTAACCGGGCAGTGAGCGTCCAGGGGTGATCCCTGGCGTTTGGCGTCCTTTTGGTGGTGGTTGCAGCCACTACCAGCACGCGGAAGCCCTGGGGACTTTCATATGCCTGTATGTATTAGGTGGTGGTGATAGTACCTGTAGTGACGCTTTGGTTGAACAAGGGGAAGAGGCAGAGGAAGAGGGGTCAGGAAAGGTCCCTGTCAATGATTGATCCGCCTCATCGTGGCCGTGACATTTCCATTAGAGTTACAAGATGCGCGCCCTACGAGAGTACTGTATCCGTGTCCTTCTTTGAATACCCCTGCCTTGCCTTGTTTCAATGCCATACGATTGATGTGGGTTGGTGTCACTTAACACACAGCTCCCAGCACCCAGGAATCGACGGAAATGCAAATTACGACGTGCCTAGGTGGCCTTGTATAATGAACACTTCCTGACTAGGCACTTGAATGTCCCTTGAAGAGCCAAATCGAGGGTGAAGGCACACATCTTCCAGGAAATATACGAATCTCCATATCTATACAAGCCGTAATCGGTCGAGGTACAAACAATAGCAGCGTCAACAATCCTAATCCCCAGGTATCTTCAACACGGCACGGCACGGCCTCATGCCTATCAACTTGCCCTTCATCTACCTCACACTATCGGGTCGACATGATGACATGGATCCCCCAGCAAACCAGGTAGACGACCTACTTCTGATACCAAGGACGCGATTCGGAAGCGAATCCTGTTCCTTGCTTGACTCGGATCCTCACATTCTCGTTTCCCGTCGCAATCGCTCGATGTAGATTTTGTCCATCTAGGTAGGCAGTACTGATGGGAGCGCGTTGATTTGCCAGACTATCGTTTTTCAGAATTCCCAAAATAACGACCTCGGTTGCCGGACGACGTTCTAAGCCCTGCTACACCGGCCTATGACAACTACATGTAAGTATGGGGACGGCTTGCTGATCTCTGGCTGGTTGACTGCCAGGGGTGGGAGGTGGACTACTTGATTTTACTGCTCGCTTGTAACAGCCCAGGAGCCAAAATGTGCCTGGCGATGAGTTACGAGCAGGGCCAAAGAAGACGGAAACTCGGGACATGTGGCCAGAGATTGTCAACGGCACATCATGAGAACACGATGCCGGCTCTCCTTACTGGCCCAAGAGCTGCCAGCAATACCGAAGAGACAAAGCCCCCGGGTTCAATTCCCCCCGTAAGCGCCGCGAAGCTCACCAACGAGCCCTCGGCCTCTCTCTGGCGAGATAAAAATAGCGACCCAATGGGCACCCCGGAGAGACCAGAATGCTGAAGCTATCAATTCTGTGCTAGGGGGCCGCGCAAAAACAGCATGTTAGTTTGTCAGTTCATCTGATTTGCTGGCCTCGCTTGCAGCCTTTTTTTCTTTACTCGGTGCTTACTGTACTGAGCCTGTTCCATGTCTCGTCTAATAACGATCATTGTGCTGTAAAGTGATTGAAAGCGATTAGTATCACTATGGGGGTAGTATTACATCGACTGGATCTTTCGCTTCACCAGCCTCACGGGGTGTCAGCGCTATGAGCAGCAAGCGAGAGAGGACTGGAGGGGGGCCGAAACGCGCACTGCCCATCTCACCCATCGGTTCGCTGTGGCTCGTGGACGATGGGCTTCCCTTTTCCTACAAACCAAGATGTCACGTACCAGAGGAGAGCAGAGCCTCGGCTGGATGCGCAACCGAGCAGAGATGAGAACATCATCGTCATGGGGCTGGTTCCAACGGCAACATACTGCCATGCATAGTAAGCACCAGGAGGAGATTGCGCGGCCATCTTGGAGCTCTGGGTGTTGAAGAATGACCTGCTTTTTGTGTGGTGATACATACGTGTCTTCTGTGCCGGGATAGCAATTCCCTTGACAGGCAAATGAATCCTCAACCCCCACGATGTTAATTCACGGGTTAGCCATTCTCCAGTTCACGATGCATGCAATTGCATGTACATTGCTCTACTGCATGAATTTACCTTAGTCTATGGAATTTGCAGCAGCACAGCGATGGAGCTTCCGACTTCATGAGTTCAATCACTGGATTCTGCCTTGAACTCCCGTGAGATGCCTTCAACGACAGAGCCTAAGGTCATTATACACTCCGACATGCGCTCTTGCGCATGCGTTTCCCTCCTGACAAAGTCGCAGTCTTGACTCTCATCAATACGAAACGCGCGGCAGCCTATCAGACATGACCCGACAGAGCTCGGCCTTGGCCGTTGTTCGGCGACCTCGCTTGACATTTTGTTGGTCAGAAAGATGCGCGGCGGATGGGCATGACTGCCGAGTGACATGATTCACGACTCTTGATTTGTGTTCATCTTGACGAATCACGTCCAGCTTCTCAGGCCAAGTCATAGAGGAGGATATCCCGGTGCCTGGAGGGACTCAGGCGATGCAACCTTACACCAAAGACTCACCAATCCTGCCAGTGGCAATGACGTCTCTCTCTGGTCCCGGCGATATCGAAGCCTTTCATCTAACCTGCATGTACTCCGTCGCTTCGTGTTGCTCTCATACATGCACGCCTCTGTCCCGCAGACAGTATCAGATATCCCTTTTCCTTCTGGATCACTACCGTGACTTGCATATATCGCGAACACCGTCATCACCATCATTATTCCTCCGGATGTGCCACCGTAGAAACTAATCGTCAGGAACGGCGCCCTATGGGAATCGCATGCCGGAGCCCGCGATGAAGGATCGGGCGGACTTTTGCAGTATCGTGCGCCAGACAACTGCCTGCTTCCACGTATGCATCGTATTGCGCCTCTGCCATACGATAGGAGTCTCGGCTTTGGCAGACTCGGGTCAACTCCTGTCGTATTCACAGCTCGGTATGACAGTGATGATGCCCAAATATCTTATGAGCACCATGGCTACTAACCTCAACGCTGCCTCCGAGATGATATCGCAGATGCAACTGGTTGACATAGCTACATGTACATAGGTAGTGTAAGACCACAGACAGCCTTACCGTCACCGTATCACCCGTCTTCACCAGATCTGAGTTCACCAGAATGGCGGAAAAATCGTCGTGACACACATACAACCACATACACACACACACATCCAATACGTGCATGGGCGTGTCTGAAGTCATCCTCGTGGCCGGTGTCGTCAGCTTCTAGAAGATCAGATGGAAACCTTCTCTCCTGCAGCCTTATTGACACAGCCCTATGGGATTTGGGGGGGATGCGGCAGCACGAACGAACGGGCCTCGCTCGCACGTTCGGCTGCTCAGCCCGCAGAGGATGGGCCGCACAGGCAGGCGTCAAGATGCGTGTAAGCGGAACTGGAGGAGGGGGGGCCGCTTGACTAGAATTTGTAATGTTTGCCGCTTGCCTTGATGTGTCTTTATGCGGCGCGAAGGATCATGACAACTGTGTACAGAAGGCCGGCAGTGGTTGTCTTATTACTACATATCCAACGACGACCAGCTACCCTGTAGAATTACATATGATGGGCACGATGCAAATGAAGTACTCGTCCACTCTATACGTCTGTATTACAAGCACCACAGCCCCTCGCAGCCGGGCCTGTGACCCCTGAACAGTGGTCGAGATTCATACAATGCTGCGCCTTGGAGCCTCTTCTTGGAGTGGTACGTGTGGATGACAGGTTGACGCCGTTTGACTCATTCTTCAGGCCATCATTTCGTTGAACCCCCACGAAGCGTCTTTCTTTCCCTTTTCTTTCTGCGACTCCCCGTCATGTGTCTCAGAATGCACTTCAGGGCTCCTGGCTCGGCTCACACCTCGTCCTTGCACAGCTCGCGGCACAGCTCCCGACCTGTATATGGTAAGGTAGAGTGTCATTGCACCTATACATTCTCAGCCTGAATATGATTACTTCGGGTACAATGATACCTACTTGTAAGCTGTAGTGTGCACTTTTGTACATGTACCTTACTCGCACGGGCGATCCCATTCTACTCCAAGACTGGGGCAGCAGAGCCGGGCTTCCGCGGTGTTGGACCGGGTTGAGGCCAATTGCACGGGCCGATCCGCGAGGATATCAACCATTCAGCCGGAATAGAGCAGAATGCCCTGATTGTACAGTTCTAACTGTCGCGGCAACAGAGTCACAGCAACTCGTGATAACCGCATGATTGATGGTACTTGCAGATACCTAATCGTAGGTAGCAGATTATTCATCCGCGAAGGCTTCTTGCGGCAAGTGCTGCTCTTCACCTCTCCTCCCTTTCTTCCCCTCACCATTTTCCGCCTCTACTTTCTCCTCCTCACCATCATCATTCCACAATTGCACGAGAAGGGGGCGAAAAGCAATTCGAACTTCCCCTTTTGAACGCCTTACGAGTCTTCGCCCTCATGGCTCGAGCGACTGAAATTGACACGTCTCGAATGCTACTCACACCAGCATCCCAACACTCATCCTTCTGCTGGCTCGTTGCTCCTTACAGCAGTCTACAGCATTTCTGCTAGATGGAGCGACTTTGCTTCCCCGGTATGATGATGAGCCTTGTTGGTGGGCTACGAATCAAGGGTCTCTTTATCCGAGCGGAAACGAGCACAGGCATCCAACTGGTCTGATCACACCTGGGGGCTGCACCTTGTCCGCCTGGGGCTCGGTCCATGGGCTGACATTGAGCTCAGAGTGTGCTGGATGCTTGTGCTGGCTCGGGGCGATGCCACAGTGCTGGGAGGCAGTAGGTTCAAGGATACAGGCAAACCCCAGCATGCCCACAGCTAACCCTGTCCATGACAGCCCCGGATCCAGGAAAGCGTCCTGGCCGATAGCCACGACAGCGTTGTAGCGCAGTTGATCTCCACGTGGAAGACAGAGGCTGCTTGTTGGACCTGCATCCGCTTTCAACGCCCGGCGTTGGGGTTCAACACATGGGAAATATCACGACAATCTGCAACAGTCCAAATACTAGGCATCTGGTCCCATTACTAGGACGGAGCCCATTCAACTCACCACAATCTGCGGAAAGCATGAACTACGAGCACGACTCTTACAGGTACCCGTATTACTCTTACAAGGACAGGGGCTGACAACAAGAGGACGCCAGGGAGCGGCACCCTACGGAACTTTCGGACTACTTCCAGGCCATTCTGCCCATGAAGTCTGCTGATGACCCTGTAATATTGGAGATTCAGTACATGGGTCAAGAAGGAGGGGCGTGAAGAGACAGAGTATGGTCTGGAACTCGCTCATCTTGAACTGTTCCGACTCGCTCGCGCAACTGTTGATCCCGCCGCCATGGAAGCACGAGATCACCCTCGCAGTACCGAGTCTAAGATGAGACCCGATTTCATGCCTTGTTGATGGCCTCTGCGCTGGAGGAGTGAGCCGGCAAGCGAGATGGGAACGGGGAACTTGATCCTGCTTTGGCAGGAACAGTTCTCGGCAGATGCAGCGGGAACGGGCAGCGTATGACCTCGAGCCGATGCAGGAGATGGTTCAATCGTGATGGCCACCGATCAATCGAGCGAGGTAAGACTCCTTCTACTTCGTATTTCGTTGAGCAGCTTATTGTCGCATCCTGCAGGTAGCATGCATACACCACCATGAAGCTGCATTCTGCTCCACAGCCACGCACCCATGCGGACCAAAGGTGTTATCTCTTCCCGTCCGCTGGAGGGGGGAATGGGTTGATCAGTTCGACGCCATTCTCAGAACTTCTTCCAGTCCCCATGGGACTGAGCTACCTACAGACCGCTACGCAAATAGCCGTACACGACAACAAAAAGAGGAAATGATTCATGATCCTGGATACCCGTCGCTTGACATGAGGAGATCATAACTCGTGCCTTGTCGTTCCGCTTCATTTTGGTTACCTTGAGATGAGACGACGAGAACACTTGGCTGGAATCTGACATGTTTTAACATCAGGCAAAGGAACGCTCTAGTCATGCTGCCCCATGATACTTGCCGTCGTCAAGATACCGTGGGCCTGCCATTTCGACTGAGATTGAGGAGAGGCTTTATCCATTGTGTGCACGGGTCACCAGTCTTCGGCGCCGTCTTCTCCCGAGGGCACGGAGTCGGCTCTCAGATCTTGTTGCATCCTGTCCATCTTTTCTTGCGTCTGTGCTTCCTCTAAAGTTACCGAATGCTAGGACCACGAGGTCCGTGTGTCTCCCTATCGATCCCTCCTCCATCTTTCCCCTGTCATGGGGTGTTAGCAATCACCCCATGAGGCCAGGGCCGAAGAGTCGGGGGTGGATGTAAGCCGTATCTATCTAGGTCGTGCCTCATCCCGTCCGGTTACTTCGTTCAATTGCGGATACACCAGAAAGGAAATCGGGACGAGCAAAAACGAAGAGTACAGGAAGTCACGCCAGATGCACCATGAGACGGTCCAGGGGTATACCGGGACCCGCGGTGCTGCTCGTTTCAAGCATCTTGGTAGGTAGACAACCTATCATCGACATACCCTCTCACACCAATACTGGGTCGCTTAGCGACATTACCTTGCTGGCATCCTGCATGTACATCTATGGCTTCCAATATAATTACAGCTAGGGTGGCTCACTGCCGGCAAGCGATTCCAGCGGTGGATGGCACTAGAATCTGACGTCGAGTTTATTTAGGCTGCTGCTCTGGGACAAGTGCTCTTGACAAGGGGGCTCTTCATCGCTTTCTCTTTCCTGCTCGAAGATTGGTATGGTATGACATGTTGTCTGCTTTAACTCCTTGCAGCAGGCCAGAAAACGGGCCCATATCTTGAATCCCGGAAGTTGATCATTACCGTGCATATCGAGACCTCACTCCTTCGAAGAGATCTCGAGCCTCGAAGTATTGGAAAAGCTATGCCGTCGCATATCTTGGAGCCAGGGAAGGGGTGATCATCGACGGGAAGGAAGAAGCATGACGTTGAAATTACATGTAACAACGGTGGGCGCTTTCATGAGCCGTGCCACACTTTCTCGAGAAGGCAGAAAGAGTGACCAGGAACGGAGTTGCTTGGCTTCTCCTGATATGTCACCGTAACTTAACCTGGATGCGGGATGATGAGGAGGAAGGATCTCTCGTATACGACATGATCAACGCACCACTTGCTTCTGTATCGCCGAACTCACTCACATCCTCACGTCAAATGCATTCCTTGCATGTATAGATGGCGATCTCCCATGAGGTAAGATGAAACTATCGTCGCGATGACATTCTTTTTGCTCTTCGTTTCAGGGATCTGGCTGACTCGATCTATGAGATAGACGGAAAGGATTCCGCGGCGAAAGACATCTAAAGGATCAGACGCGATACGGAAGAGGAAACATCGATGATCGAGTACACGTACTACGATGAAGTCGGTTAGAATATGGTTGCCAGTGTGATGGCATGAGGATCCCTAATGAGCCGTGCCTTGCGGAGCCATTCGTTGACTTCATCAGGCTACAGCAATATGGGTCACAGATACTCGAGCCGTCGGATAGCCGACAAGTGCCAAAGGCAGCAAGGCAAATGGCAATGAAAGGCTATGCCCGGAGGATGCGGTAGGATTAAATTGCACGGAATCCAGGCTGCTAATTCGTCGTCAATCCTTGCAGCTCGAATCAAGCAGCAAGCGACTCGGGCTATGTAGGGAGAGGGCGGGTTGCCGACATCCGCCGCCAGAAATGGGGGTCTTGTTTAGAGCGCGACTCTATGATGGTGTTGACGATGGAATGACTGCTTTCGGTGAGGAACATACCAATTGCAAAAGCCGAGTGAGAGCTTCCTTTGATGAGGGTCATCAGATGATTCCAATTGATTGACATTCTCGCGAGATCATTTGTTGGTCCGTCTGTCATGAGTTGAGTTGGGCAGCGATGCATTGGCCAGTGGCTGAGCGGGCATCCAATGGCCTCCTGTCCTACTGTCTCGCAAAGTTGGTTTGCGAAACATGGCATTTCGATTTTCCCATATTAAACCCTCCAACGCATTGCTAGCAGTGACGATGTTCTACCGCCTAGACTTCGAATTCGCCTCGGACACCGTCATGGAGTACCAGCGCATCGTGGCACCTGGAGAAGGGCACCGAAACCGCGCCCAGAATGTACAACCCGAGATCTCCAGTGTTCTCGACAGGTGCAACAGTCTGAAGAACACAATTGTCAGGCTCCAATTCATGTTTGGCGGTAAGGCTGTGCCGTGTCCCGTTCACACGCAGAAACACATTTCCTCCATGATGCCCTTTGACTGTGGCTAACTGGCGAATTGCAGGGACTACAAGACACGGCACCGGATTCTTTGTCAACCTCCCTTCTTCGACGCACGATGTCATACTGACGGCCGCGCACAACCTCATCGATGAGAAAAAGACTCGTGCTACCAATATGATGGTGATTTATGGAGATAATGACAGAGAGCCCGCGACCGAGTTCAGAATCTGTCCTACCTATGAAAAGTACCTTGAAACCGACCCAAAGTCTGACGAAAGAGGAATATATGACTACGGAGTCATCCTACTGGCCAAGAATCCCCTTCTGCAGTCCAAGAGGCAGGGCATGGGGCTGAGTCTTGGAATCTGTTATGATGATACTCTGCGAGTCTCTAAAGAGGTACGAGTAAGTGGGTATGATGGAAAAGACGGTGATAGCCCCATCCAAAGCTCCGGTCCGCTGGTCAGAGCCGGCAATCAGCTCGAATATTTGGCACCGACGGAACCTGGAATGAGCGGATCGGCCGTCTGGATTCCGTACGGTGGCCACCCGATGGTAGTAGGTATTCAGTAAGTGGCTTGATAGAATAATCCCGGTCCTCGGAACAGAGATGAGATGGTCTAACCAATCTCAACTCCAGCAACATGGCGCCAAAGCAGGAGCTGAAGCTGGGTCCCAAACCTACGCCGAAGCCCGGAAGCAGGGGCGCCAGGATCACGGATGAGGTCTTCAGGAATCTCTGCCTCTGGACAAGAGTAGGCTTCTTCAACAAGCGACTCTGCGTCATGGGGACCAAGAGCAGACCTCATAACACATACCTCTGTTTTTCTCGGCATTGTGAGTTTGCCAAGGTGTTTCTTGGTTCCTCGGACTCGGCAATGGCTCAGGATAACGTGGCCTTTGATATCCTGCCAGCCACCGTTCCACCCGTATGGGCTCAGAAGTCCTCTCCGCTGTGGGCGTTCAAGTTCTGCAAACCTCCTGGTTGGGGTGGCAAAGGCAAGTGCTGGGTCGAGTGGCGGCCCTCGCGGCAACAAGCCGTCTTGGTGGACACGTTCAAAGAGATGAACCTCGTCAGATTCCAAGAAGCGACTCTCAAAGGTGGCAAGAAGCGGCTCTGTATCGTTTTGCCGGATGGTATGGACGAGAGTCAGAATCAAGAGCTGAGATTGTACGATGACAATCGGGAAGAGGAAGATATTGAGGATGGAATGACCGAGTTTGCAGGAGTATTGTTTGCTGACCAAGGAGACAAGAATGCGCTGGGAGTAAGTTCCAGTCTCGACTGCTTTATACTAATTCTAGGCTAACTATGTCAACAGAGTCGGTTTTTCTTGATTGAATAGCAATGAGCATACGTTCGAACTTTCATTCTCGTCGGAATCTCATTCTCATCGTACTTTCATCCTCATCGGAAATTCACCTCATCTTGTCCCGGGAGCCATACTTTCTTTTATCATCTATCGGAGGCATCAAGACTACATGTACCTAGTTTGGTTCTACTAACATACTTGCTATCTTTCTCTATGCCTATCTTCACGACGGTCTTGTACCTTACTTGCAAGTGATGAATGTCATACTTCCATCGAGTCGAAGAGAAAACAAAACGATTATCATTTGATCATAACGACTATTGCATTTGCCCAGGAGATCGGCCTCGTCCATCCTGCATCCCAAAACCATCATGCCCAACGAACTTCAACCCAAGAGTGATTCCGAACAATAGGAATAAAGAAAAGCCAGGGTAGCAAGTAAAGCGGCAGACAAAAGAAAACCGGGCCTAAAAGATTGTTACACAAACAAGAAAGATAAGGGAAAGGGTACAAAGGAAAAAGATTCAAAGAATGTCGCAAGTGAAATCAGCATCCCCAGCGATCCGACTCCTAGCGCCTTGATATACCGTCAATAGATCCCTCCTTTTTGCCTGTTTTCCCAATATTCGCCTCTGGTTTCTGTAAAAACACAGAAAATTTCTCCCTTCGATTCTTTTCTTTCTTTTCTTCTTCTTCCTCGTGTGTAGCCTATTTACGGCCGAGGCTAAGAATTGGCCCCATGAGGGTTTGCAAGAGCTATACAGTTGTTAGCCACGTGTTTTTGCCAATCAAACAAGCTTTCGAATATCTGCGCCTGACGTACCCATCGCTCGAGATCCTCTTCGTTCTCATTGAGTTTCTTGTACTCCTCGTCGAGGCGTTCTGTTGGTTGAAAATCCTCCCGTTAGCGTTTCTCTCACTGTTGTCCATTGGCTTGTGCAACCTCAACACTACTTACGAGTGGTGCAGAAGAGCACATCCTTCAGAAGAGGATCATCCCGAAGCTGGTTAAGGAAGGATTCGGCACCACGGTCGTTACCGATCTGGCTAATCTGGAATCGCACAGCTATTGTGGCTGTCAGCATCGGAGGACGTGTCAATGATTGGTTGAATGCCAACCTACCTGTAGGCGGGTAGTCCTTTTCCTTGAGATAGCCAACGCATCTGACAATAGCATCTCTGAATTCAGTCGAAGGCTCGCCACTGGCGCAGCCATCAGTGATGCAAGAAATCAGGATGGGCCTTTCCAACTTCTTTCCGCTGTCAATGACGTCGTAAATCAGGGGATTGAGAATCTTTCGCTCGAGGTTGATGCCGATCTTGGTATTGCCACGAGGCTCAAACGATCTCATGATCTCTTCGACTTGCTCTGCCTTGAGATTATCGTCCAGCGTATGTCTCTTATTGATGAACTGCAGTCCCGTACCACAGCCATCAGGCACCAGTAGGGTAGAGATTCGGGCAACTCGTCGAACAAGTTCGACCTGGTCACGGGCACGAGTGCCTGATTTCATCGAAGTGCTGTCATCTGAGGGACCAATGATCGTCAGCAGGTGTACATGTGTCTGAGTAGGAAGTTTTCATCTTTGACAAGTCAAAAGATGCCTTCAGTCAGACTCACCGCAGTAGAAGACCGGCTGGTACAGTGCAAGCTTGGTGATGTCTTGGATGTCCTTCTTGCTGTTGAGCACCTCGTCTACGTTGTTTTCGAGCTCCACTGCTTTCATGGCGACGTCTTCCAAGAACTTGTCGTCTTCCGCGAAGAAGCAGCCCAGACCAGTGTCATCAATGAATTGGGTCATGCCTGCCTGGAATTGTTTGGCCGTGGTCTTCCCTGAGATCTCTGATACATGAGGAGTCTTATCCTCGTCGTCTTGTTGGCCCTTCTTGTCTTGTTGGTCCTCCTGGTCCCTATGGTCCCCCTGGACCGGGTCAAGTGCTGCTGTGTTGAAACCAACAGTGCTTGCGGTGATGCGAGAAGCGTCGCTGTCTGAGTAGTCATGGATTCTGCCTGAGAGAGCGGCGACCTTGTCTTCTTCGGGCTGGGAGATGTCTATGGCACTGTCTGAATCGCTGAATTGCCTCTCCCTTGGTGCGGCCTGGAAGATACTTTGAATTAGTACATCGATTGACTGTAGCTTTCTTTGGATCACGTAGTATACTGACCTGTAGGGGAGCACGTATATCGCCGCTGATACCGAAGAAACTCCTGACAACGCCACCAAAGGCAGTATTCATGTATCCAATAGACCTGAACAGGTAGTTGACAATCTCAGTCACGACCACGTCCCTGCTCGAAGCTTGCCCCGGCTTTAGCATCACTGCCTCGATCACATCCGGATCCTTTGTGGCCCTTGCGAGCTCCTCGATGCTCACGGTGGTTGAGCCTCTCTGGATCTTGTGGTCCGTAGAGGCGCCATAGTGTCGTAGAAGCTTGATGACGGTCGGCTCGCGGTGCTCGATGAACTTGGAGAGTGCGGTGGAGCCGTTCGAGGCAGGGATGTTCGGGTCTGCATGCTCTTGCAGGAGGTACTCGACCGTGACGAATCGCTCTTGTCTGGTGACGGACGGGTCACTATGAGAGGCCCACCAGAGTACCGTTCGCTTGCTGTTGTCTTGGGCGTTGACATTGGCCTTTTGGCTGATGAGAAACTTGACGACATCAATCTTGCCTCTCGAGGCAGCGTGGCTGAGGGCTGTGCGACCCTTGTCGTCGGGTTTATCAATCCCGAACTCGGAATCAGCGGATTTGTAAGGATCCAAGGCCGCGAGATCCGTGATACGACCCAAAGCCGCGGCGTGGTAGATTGTCGCCATTGTTCTGTGTTGATTTGTCTTGATATTGAGATGGAGGAGGAGTATATGTGTGTTATATCAACGAATAGATGATAGCTACAGGGAAAGATGCTGGAGTTTGCGTCTAAGTGTGTTGGTTCACCCTTGCTGTCTGTGGCTCTGGGGTGTGCACTATTTATGAGTTATCAGATATGTCGGCTCTCTTATAGATACCTGGTCCAGGTACGAGATTATAAGTAAGTCAGCACCGACAGCAAGACAGGAAGATGACGCAGGAGAAAAAAAAAAGAGCCTCAACTTTTCGTGATAGATAGGGCATACAAGTCGATGCCGATACATTACGTAGCCACCACAGCTCAGCCCTCGTCCATCACCGAGAATTGGCGGCTCAAAGTCCAGACTTTACCTCTTCTGATCTGAAATTCTCGTCTTGCGTTAGAGCTGCAGCTGAATGAGCGCGTTGCAGCCATACAAAGCGAGACATACGGCTTCACCGAGTGCAGCCAACCTGCATTTCAGCCGCACGCAAGAGCGAATGCTTCGGCTTGAAGCCATCCATAGGTACATTCTGCAAGCTTTTTACGCTGCTGCAAACGCCATTCTGCTGCTGCCATGACAGCTAGCCGATACATTGCAGGGAAGGAATGGGAGAAACTGGCGCCTGGACTTCAACCAAGCATTAGTATCAGACGCAGCCGCATCCGAAAGGCAACCCAAGGCAACTTTGTCTCGCCCACCAAGACCTCATTGGCAGCCTGATCCGGATAAAAGAGCAAAGAACAACTGTCAATGCATGTGGTAGGACAGTATTGCAGAATGGATGCAGAGGAGATGACGCGTTTTGGGCATGGACTCCGGTCACATCCGCGAATCTCCTCCTCGAGATTACCGACCCCAACTTCCCCTACATTGACCGGCGTCTAGACGCACCCAAAGGAAGAGGCGTCGAGGCATTGCTTGGCCATACTATGCCCAATGCCAGGTCTCATGACGCACCAGAATTTTGGAGACCCTCTGCTCTATGACGTGCTCTTGCTTTGGTTATCGGGCCTGTGGTAGGTAGTCCAGCCAGTTGAGCCTCATTGCAGCCCAAGGTGTTGCTTGCCGAATCGAGACTGAAGGGGATGGAGAGTAGTATTGCATCTTAGGCTAGTAACAGAGCGCTTTACATATAAAGGGCTTAGCCTGGGCCACAGGGATTCATAGACATGGGGGGTTGGACATGCTCAGTCTCCCTTTTTTTCTAATGTTCCAGACCTCACTAACACGCCTGTGTGCTCACCCTCTGTCTCACCACACCTGTGGCACCACGTTCTTTCTGTCGACATGGGCAAACTACAGGATGTTATCCGCTTCCTCTTGGCAGCAGGAGGGTCTCCCTCTGAAGACGGGAAATCGACTTATCTTTTCTATGAAGTGAAGAATAGTCTGTATATGGAGACGTGGACTGGATCTGAAAGATCCGGCAGAAAGCGGGTTGCTACAGGGGTCCGAACTGGTACCTCTGCACCAGTGATTTGCTTACGATACAAGGTGAGAATGTCGAACGGAATTGAAAGCGTTGTACCTGAGTGAGCATGCTAACGAAGCCGGTCATATGTCTGTGTGGAATCTAGAGACTCTTTACCATTGACAAATCTAACATGCTCAAATGTTTCACCGAGACATTGCGAGCTGAAGACGAAGACGAAGAAGAGGAGGAGGAGGAGGAGGAGGAAGAGGAAGAAGAGACCTGGGAGGAGGAAGATTTGGAGATAGACGTGCAAGTGCACCCCCAAAGCCGCCTTACCCTCTCCTGTGGCGATGGAGCAATAACTGTCGTCTATCAGAACCCGGACTGCTCCCTTGGTGCCATTGAAGACGACGGTGAAGGCTGGAAGAATGCAGAACTTCCAACGTGCATGGCCTCGCCTGGAACTCCCCTGGCTAGCTTCCAGACCAAGGATGCCTCGTACTATATCTACGTTGGCACTGAGAACACTCCGCGGTATTTGAAGCACGACACAGAGGGATGGAAAGGTATGTATTGCCTCCTGGGAGTCAAGTCCCATCTGCCCCTTTCTAGCTACACGAGATGCATTTGCTTACTGGAATATCAGACGAGCCATTTTCAAGCGCAAAGATTGACGCCGCTTCCTCCAAGATCTGCGCCGGTGAAGATGGAACAGCAACCAGTGACCCCAAGCTGTTGCTCTTCTGCCTCGCTGACAACGAGCTCTCCGTCATCAAGAGAGAAAGCGACAAGGCAGACGTCTTGGGCATCGTCCGCAATGGAGAATACGTGCCGACATCCGACCAGGAGAATGTTGAGTACTATAGTGCTAGCCTATGCCCTTATTTCGAGCATCTGGTGCAATTTGTGCACGCTGCTCAAGCTATTGCCTCTCAGATTTCTCTACCTTTCTTTTCGGGCCCTCAACCCCAACCACAGGATCCTCAGATGGCTTACGCTCATGTGCCCTACCCCCAGACTCCCATGCCCCCGATGGCTTGGTCTGCGATGCCCTACCCTCCGACACCAAAGCCCCAGATGCCTTATATTTCAATGCCTTACCCTCCGACCCCCTTTTCTCCGGGGCCGTATGAGAGCAGTCCTCAGTTCAATGAGCAGTTCAATCAACAGCGCCCTCCGCGTCAAGAAGCCATCTACGCTCACCCCCCTTATGAAAATGTTGCTCAAAATGGCCAGCAACCTCTGCATCAGGGATTCCCAATTCGTCAACCCCCTCGCCAGCCTGTTCCTCCTCAGCAAGATCCTCCTCAGCCCACTGCCGAGCGGCCTGCTGAGCTGCCGAGAAATAACTTCGGAGGGCACGAAGAGGAGGCAGACGACGATATTGCTGGGCCACCCCCTGCTCCTGCAAGACCCGAGCCAAGGAATGCTCAAGCAGCTGCTGCGACCGATTCTCAACAACGGCCTGCTACGACGAATGCCCAACAACGGCCTGCCCCGACAAATGCTGGATCATCCCATCCACAACGACCTACTCGCCAAGAATCTTCCGAAGAAGTGGTCAATGAAGAAGAGACTTTCGAGGAAGAGGAGAACGAAGAAGACGATTTTGATGAGCTTGCCCCTCAAGCCACCGCTCAGACTACCCAGAGGAACGCTACAAGGAATGCTCAGCATCCCGGTCAACAACAATCTGCCCCTCAAGCCAACAACGAGTTTACTGAAGAGCCTGAGGAAGAAGCCGACGACGAGCCATTTGGACAATATGTCTCTTCGACTCGCGTGCAATCTTCTCAGCGGCCTGCTGTAGGGAACACTCAGCGGCCTGCTGTAGGGAACACTCAGCGGCCTGCTGCAGGGAATACTCAACAGCCTCATGAGCAGCCACCTCGTCCACAGCAGTCTCAGCGCCAGCCTGGTGTTGATGGCTATCGCCAGCCTTCTGTACAAGAATTTGAGGAAGACGAGTTCGATGAGCTTGCTCCCGTGCCACCTGTTCAACCAAACCAGCAACCTGCGCCGAGGGGTGGTTCAACAGATGCCCAGCATCATCCTCAACCGCAAGCGGCTGGCCGGCCGACTGCTCGTCAATCGACCCCTCGACAGGATTCTCCTCTCCAACAAGCTGCTCGAGGACGACAGCCTCCTTTAGACCAGACTCAAGTCGATCAACGAGCTGCTCGAGGGACCATGCCACAACAACAGCAACGACAGCAGCAGCAGCGGCAACAACAACAACAGCAGCAGCAGCAACAACGACAACCACAGCAGCAACAACGGCCGCAGCAGCAGCAGCAGCAGCGCCAGCAAAGATTCTGGGAGCAGCTTGATGAACCTTTCTATGATCATCAACTGCAACCGACCTACGAAGAGTCCCTATGTGAAGATTTGGAGGACTCTCGCCAACATACGCCATATGCGTATCCTCCACCCATCGATTCGAGATACGGCTCACCAGCTCCATACCCAGAATCCCCAGCCGTTTACCAACGCCGCCGGGGTCCTGCTGTTCATCACCATTCTATTTTCACACAGCATAGTCGAGTGTATCCCCACGGTCACTCCCACTATGGCTCTCAACAGCACATCACTTGTAGCTCTTCTCATTCAAGCCGTCACCGCATATATACCCACGATCGACCTTCATTCGGGACTCGCGTGCTCCACCATCTTTTTGGGAGAAGATGCCCCGGCTGCTATCGCCGCTACAGGAAGGTCAGCAAGGTCTACCATCATACTCATGACTACGTCACGTATGAGAAGACCTGTAGGTGTCGATGAAGAAGTAGGAGAGCATCGGGGTTACGACAGGGGAAGGAGAAGGGAACAGACAAGAAGGAGATCAAACCAGATTGCCAGTTTTCTATTTTCACGTCTATCCACGTCTATTTGCTAGTTTAGTCCAGTCTTTACAGCTGCTTGCGAAAATACACTCGTTCATAGCCGTCCTCTGTCCTCCTCCCCGTCTCGACATATCCCAGCTTGAGATACAGCCCAACATTCTCATGCATCTTGACATTCGTAAACAAAGCCACACACGACAAGCCCTTTTCTTTTGCAACGCCCTCTGCAAAATCCATCAGCACACGACCATAGCCTCGACCCTGCGACGCCGGCTCAACAACCAGATTGTTCACAGTGACTGCGTCTCCTTCAGCATCCACGCCCAGTATAATCGAGCCAACCATTTTCACAACAGGAGTCCCGTCTTCTTCGTTTGTTGTAGCCTCTAATATGAAAATATCGCGAGTCTCGAGTAGTTTGGCGTAGTCGGCCAGCATGGGAGCAGGAGGCTTTCCAATGCGGTCAATGTATTTCGAGTAGCTGGCGTTGACTATGGCTTGCAGAGGTGGAATATCGTCAGGTGTGGCCTTTCTGATGCGAAGGCCATTTTTTACGGCTTTTTCAGAGAGCACAGCCATGGTTGTTGAGAGAGTGGCAATCATACAGGTGTGAGTGAGGTTGAAGGGAATTGATCGATAGATTCATTACGTTCATTGAGTCATTGTGTTAGCCGCCATCACTACAGGACCAAAACTGCCTAAACCCGACTCATCCTCAATACGACTGAATACGCAATGCTTCATTTCTCAACATTCACCCTCCCCAGATCTTTCTTCACTTACAACTTTCGATCCATCTCAACTTCTCTCATACTGAACAAGACATGTCGTTGGCAAAGGTCAGCAGCACATGACGCAACCTGCCATGCTCGATACTCAAGCGAGCCTGCGAACTACTAAAAAAAGGCCTGCGAACCGGCATCTATTGCCCCCGTGCACAACAGCTCGGCAATCTCTCTCAATTCATTTCTTCTCCGTTGTTGTCTCTTTCTTTTTGCTTTTTTCCAACGAGTCACATGCAGATACGTTTCGATTTTGATTACATGCAGCTGCACATGCTAATGGCATGTCTGCATAAGGTAGGTATGGAAGATATTGATTGATTGCGGCCTGAGTGACTCACAGGTGCCACGTTGCACAAGGAAAGCCGGGGGAGCCGATCATGGGCCCAACGAGCCTGAGCCTGACGACAGTTACACTTTTCTCAATCCGATAAACACCTTCCGATGAGAGTCTCTATGTTCATTCATTGTGTCGCTGCAATATTGCGTTACCTCGGTCTATCTTGGCAGAAATTCGTGGCCATCGTTGTCCAGGGCACCCATCCATCCATCCATCATGCCCAACCTCACAGCTCATCCCTGACGGGCACCGTCTCGTCCAACGGCGCCATTGCCATAATCTTCACCACCAGGCTCGTCCAGCCAGTAAAGTGCTGCGTGCGCTGGCCGGCCCCCGTCTCGGGGTTGTACTGCTCCCACGCGAAGCCCGTCTCCTCCCAGCTCTTGAACACGGTGTCGACGAGATTCGTGCGCAGCTTGTTGTACAAGCCTCTGGCTTTGCTCTGGAAGGGTCCCTCCTGCGTGGCAATCCTCTGTAAAACAAAACAAAATTAGCTTTCTCGTCGCCCTTCTTGTACAACTATCATGAGCCAGGTGGCTCTTGTAATACTTACGTGGAGCTGCGTCAGTGCCATATAGTTGATGGGCATCCATACGGGGCTGCGCCAGTAGTTCTCTTCCGTCCCATACAGCGGATCTTGCTTGCTCAGACTGCGGAGGCCATGAGGACTGAACAGGTGACTTTCATCGCCAACAAGGTCGAGAATCTTGCCCAGCTTGGCATCGTCAGGCTGCATCAACCCGACCAGGAAGGGGAACAGCGAAATGTAGCCCTTGTGGCACACAAGCGCATGCTCCTCATACTCGTCAATGGTTGCGTCGCAGTAGCAGCCCTCCTTTTCAGACCAATGAAGGTCGTCGAGGTTGCGCTCAATGGCAAACAGATTCTTCTTGAGCTCAGAAATCTCATCGGCAAGGTTGAGTGCATCCGCAATGTTGATGAGGGACTTGGTCATGAATCCAACCCAAGACATGAGATCCACATGAAGCTCGCCCGGGTGCGGCGGCTGCGGTCGCGGGTAGTCGTCCAGGCCACTGGTGAGGCAGTGCGTCTCAGTTCGGCCTCTCCATCGGTAGGCCTCTTTGCTGGAAAAGGCCTCTCGGTCGTAGGCCTTGATGTTTCCCTTCTGCGTCTTACGGAACCAGTCGTACTGACGTCGAAGAAGAGGGTAGATCTTGCGGAGGAAGTCGCTGCCGAGTTCCAGGTTATCCAGATGAGCGCTGTAGAGATCTTGCCCTTGTAGTAGCGTTTCTTTCCCAGCAGGTGCGCTAACGTTGGCACTGCGAAGACGCTCCATGAAGCCCTCGATGATCAGGAAGAGGGTAGGGGGGTTGGCATAATGAGGGTACTGGACCTGAAATTCCTTTGGAACCTTGCTTCTGGCCTCGGGGCCAAGAATCTGCTCGCGCGGAATCCAGCCATCACTGTCCATGGTGTTGTACCAGCTCTTGACAACCTCGAGCGTCAGATCGATATCCCAGTCGGCAATCGGGATGAGATGGAATCCCTCATCCCAAAAGAAGCCGCGAGGAAAGAAGGGTCGTGACGGAACACTCGTAAACAGCTCGTAGGGGCCCTCGAGCTGCTCGGCGTGGCGTGCTCGGGCGGCAGCCGTATCCTCCCAGAAGCCCTCATTCTCTTCTTCATACTCGTCTGCATACGACCGATCAATCAATTGGTGTCCGTGGAAGTACCCAATGCCCCCAATCAAGTTGGAGAACATGCTTTCGCCAAACTTGCGGTACTTGTCATCAGTGTAAGGCGCCTTCAGATCAAAAACACTGGAGAAGCGCTCTCCAAAAGCCTCTGAAGTCTCCTTGATCTCCCGGGTAACGTCGTGGCTAGTGAGCTCCCTGCCAGCTGAGGCCGATGAGAAGATGACGTCGAACTCGAATGACCCTTCAAATGTCTTCTGAATAACGTGGGCGTTGCCGCCGCCGGGCTTGGACGTGAGCCGGAACATTTGCCAAGGCGGTGGCAGGGTTTCGTCGGTGTAGCTCTGTTGAATCTCCTGGATGGACTCTTGCAATTCCCGAAAGGTAGCTGGCTTGGCCTGCCACAGATGCTCTTCGGGGAGACCGAGGCTGCGAACCACTGTCGTGTCTCCTCGTCGTGAGGCTGAAATCTCATGGTCCGAAGTCGGATGATTACCACTTCCTTTGGTGACGACGATGGAGTAATCGCCCAAGGAATTGGAGCTTCCCTTTAATCTGACGTCGCCTTCGAATCCCAGTCCATTGTCCTCATCCGCACCCTCAACCTCGAGATCTCCGAGGCCTTCCTGGGCGATATAGTAGTGGACTAGAAACTTGGTGTCGGCGGGTGCATCATCTCGGACGGTTCCCTTGATCCTCGCAGCCCAGCTGCCTCCATGATTGCCCCCGGGAACTTTGATGAACGAGGTGGTGATGTCAATGCCGTTGCCCTCGTCGTGAATCGTTTGAACGCCACCAGTTCTGGCGTCGTACTCATCCCAGCCATATCCGTGTATATCCTGGCCCTGCTCGCATGTGTATCGAAAAACTATCACCGGATCAGCACCACGCTCATGAGAACAGCCACAATCTCACTCTGATTCCTCTCACGTACGCGACTGAATATCCATGTACTGCTCGGCTCGCCCCCACATCAAGCCCGTCCACAAGCCCTGAGGCAGCCTCGGCCTGACTCCAAAATAGAGATTCGGCTTGTAGGGACCCCATAGCAGGCTCTGGTTGTTCAAACGGCCAACTTCGCTGATCAGGACGGTTTCGCTGCCCGTGGCTGAAGCGCCAACGGCCAGCGCCGCCGCAGAGGCCAGCAGTTGGGCGAACTTGGCCATTGCCCTCTTCCTTTGCTGCTTTACTGAGCTCAGCTCTATGTAAAGAGAGTCGAAGATGATACGCTGGAGTCCTGCTTCCTCATCTAAGCAGAAAAGGAGAATGCAGTGTCAATGCTGGCCTCTCTGACAACAAACGCCTTGCTTGGGGCAATGAACACGGTGGGTTGAGTGGCCCTGCCAGCCAAGTGTCACTGCAAGGCTGAGGAGTGGCAGCTTGACAGCTTGACCAATCATATTCTGGAAGAACGCCACAACAAGCCACATTATCCACCCCAAGAACACACCTTTAGCTCTGCTACCCCTGCCACTTCGTCAGCCTTGACAGTGTTGCTGCTTCCAGAAACTTCATTCACCCAGCTTCACGACAACCTCCTCTGCTGCTCATTCGCATATACAACAGCCTCTCAACTATCGCAATCCCACAGCGCATAATTTCAGAATGAGCGATCCACGCCGCTCAAGGCGGCCCGACAGCCGCCAAATGTGGGATGAATCAGACCGTCGCGACAGGAACCCTCCCCGAGACCGCGAGCGCGGCTGGGACAGTCGAGACAAGGAGAGAGACCGCGGCAGAGACCGGGGCCGAGATCGAAGGGGCTATAGATCGCGATCGCGAGACCGACGCGACAAGCAGCAGGATCGCTCCATGTCGCCGGACAAACACAGACGGGAGCGTGGAGGAGACAGGAATCGAGGCGGCTGGGACCGTCGCGGAGGACGACATGGAGATCGGCGAGAGAGCCCTCGTCGGCAGGACGATAAGGGCGACCGTGATGGCAACGATAGAGACAGACGATGTAAGCAGACAAACCCGTCAAGACCCGGCATTGGGGATGGTGTCCTTGAGCAGTTCGTGCTAACAAGGGACGAAATCAGCCGCAGCAAAATACCACGATGACCACCGCCGCTCGCCTTCCCCCTCTCACTCCGCCCTTCCTACCCGACCCCATCCAGAAAGCACCTCCCGCAAGCCCCAGCCCAGCATAAAAATCAAGACCGAACTGCGCAGCCCTTCGCCTTCTCGCCGGGACGACGAGCGAGGACGAGATCGCAGCCCCAGACGAGGAGATAGATCTCCCTCTCACGACAAGATGGATCACGATGCGAATACGAGACAAGACGATGACGATGACGACATTGTCATCGAGGGCCAGGACGACCTGGCGGCCATGCAGGCCCTGATGGGCTTTGGCGGCTTCGACACCACTAAGGGCAAGAAGATCCCAGGCAACGACGTCGGTGCCGTGCGCAAGGAGAAGAAGTCTGAGTATCGGCAGTACATGAATCGGCAGGGAGGATTCAACAGACCACTGAGTCCATCGCGATGAGCATCATTCTTCTGGGCATATGGTTGGGAAGGGGGGGCTTGTTTATCTGTACATTTGTTTTATCGCATGATATCCATGATGGCATAGCACGGGTTTGCATTCTGTTTCCTTATGTAACACTCTAACAAGCTTTTATCGTGTTGTGGATGCTACATGAGTTGTTAACTCAACAAGCTGACCATGTTCAGTGCTCTGAGTCCGAGGCACCAAGCCAATCATGCTAATATCTTCTCCAATGCTGTAATGAATAAACAGTCCCCAATTACTCAGATTATCTTGTAGGTATAGAAGCCCGTCGTGGAATTGAAATCGATGTACTCCCCATCCCTCAAAGCTTCATTCCCATCCTGCCTCACATCCTTCATGAGCAGCCCAACGCCATGAAAGGAGAACCGCGTCGACCCAATCCGACGAAACACCCCCTTCCCCTTCAACCCAACCTCAACAGACTCCAACAAGATAGCAAACGCATCGCCATATCTGTCCTCGGCGTCACAGTCAGCTATCATGAGATACATCTCGCGGTCATCAGCCCATTCATCCAGCCTGCTCTTCCACGAATCGAGAGAAAACCCTTGGCCGTCGCCCTTCCACGCTTCCGAGCCATCACTTCGCAGGACCGTGAAACCGCGGTAGAACCCCAACTCCTTGTGATCCCTCGCCTTCTTATCCGCACGAATCCGAAAGATGGGCCCATGAAGGATGATGAACCCGCCCCTGACAGGCCCAAACGGTCCTCCTTCGGTCACGACCTGGACATCCACCACTCGCGGCATCCCCTTGCATTGCTCCTCTCGCGTCCCCCTCAACGAACTGCCGTCGTGGAAGCGCACCAACCCGTCTATAGACGCCCACGACCACGAAGGAATGACGTATCCCTCATCTTCAGCCCCTGGCCGCATCACATATCGTTCTGCATTCTCCCCTACGGCCCAATGGAGCCCAAAAGGAAGCAAGCTCCTCCATGTGCCCGCGGCATACTCCCCCGGCGTATCAACCGGCAAGCCAGTTACCCGCCCAAAGATCTGCGCCACCGCCCCAAAAGCCACCAGCTTGTCCTTTCGCTTCGTGAGAGCTCGCTGGTTATACTGAGCCGCGAGACGGTCCCATAGCCAGGCGTCAGGAGTGTGCGTCCGACGACGCCTCTCCATGTTGAAGAAGGCCAACTTATCGGGCCAGGAGACGCTCCCAGGACCAGTAAAGAAGCGAATAGCATCGGTCGACGTCTCGCGATAGATGCCATCGCCAATCCCGTTCCACCACCACTCGCCATCCGTGCAGTGCAGCACGCGCGGAGAGAGGGCATACTCCTGAAACGTCCACCCACGCCGGTTCAGCGGCGCCGAGACAATCGCGTTGCCAAACTCCTGATGCCACGGATTGGTGATGCGCAGCGTCTGGCCGGGCTGCAGCCCCCATTCCTGGATGTACCCCGTCCAGGTCGGGCGGACGATGACGGTGCGAGGACGGGGGCTGGGGGACAGGCCCGTGGCGGGATTCTTGGAGGCTGATGCCGCGATGGTGAGGTGCGAGAAGGTGTATACCGAGGCCATGCGCTGCGCTTCGTGGAGCCAGTCGGAGGCGGAATCTTGGATGATGCAGAGGGAGTCGATCCAGAGGTAGGAAACGCCGAGCTCGAGGGTCAAGGCCGCGGCATCGCGGAACGTGGCAGGCAGATGTTGGAATGCGATGCCGTTGGGAAACTCGGAGAGGCGCGAGGTCACCAGCTGGATGGGCATTGTGTTGCCCCAGCTGTGGGAGAGGGCGATGTAGGGCGTGTCGATGTCGAGTGATGAGTTTGCCCCGTCAATGAGCCGCACCGTTGGCCCAGATGGTCCGGGCATCAGGTATAGAAGCCGTGTCGGAAGCTCTCGGACGAGGCTCTTGGGGAGGTCCCTGGCGAAGTCGCTCGTCTCGTTGAGAAACTGGGCAACCCGCTCTATGCTGGTCCCCCGATCCATCCACGCTATGAGGTGCTTGTTTTCCTTCTTTGACACATCTGAGTCGCCATCTGATCAGCAAAAGTCGGACTCATGTCCCATCCCCACCTCGTCCATCCGTCTTCTCTCCTCCTTTCCCCCCTGTTCTCGTTGCTCTTCAGGGGCTCTCTCACTCACCATGCATATCCAGCATCACATCCTTCACATTCCCCTCCCTCTCGCCCACAGTCGGATTGACATCCATATTCCGATTCGCCGCCCAATCCTTATACACATGATACCGAAAAACAAGCCTACTCGTCTTCCCCCTCTCCGTATACACAAACACATACCCCTTCGCCCCCTTAACCTCCTCCCTCCCCCAAACCGCCACGCCATACGGCTTCCGCCCCTCCATGTAATCCGTAATGATGTCGTTCCTCGGGTGCAGCGCGTCAAACGCCAGCACCACCGTCTGGCACAGCGCGCACGAGGCCCCCGAAGCGCGCAGCTCCTCGACCGTGTGGTGCGGGTAGGACAGCGTCGGGGGAGCGCCCTTGCCGTGCACAAAGGGCTCCATGCCGTGGTCGTATGCCGTCCCAAAGGCCGGCTCTGGGTTGAACGGGTCGGGCGGTGCGCCGGGGCGCTTGATTGCTCTCTTCCAGCCGCGGAGTTGGGGTTGCCATTTTCCGTTGAAGATGCCGGTGCAGACGCTGCAGAGGGAAGAGGGTGGGATTGCCTCTACCTTGACACCTTCCATCGTGCTGGCTCTTCTTTACAGGGACTCTGATGTCTCCAAAAGTCTGTAATTGTAGATTAGTAGGTCATATAGACCGTTTGTAACTAGTATGTTGATGCTTCGATATAGACTGCCACTGATGCCTGATCAAGCATCGCAGCATGAGAGCATGGGTGGTCGAGTTTGGGATGCCGATTACTCTAAGCAGCACAACCCTGTCTGCAAATCGTGAATCTAAAAATATCCATTCTCGGGTATCGTATTCCGCTTTCGTCATACGATCCTACTGATGGGCTATGTATGTATTGTTTTCGTACAAGGAGATATACGACAGTGCTTTCTGGATTGCACAAGAGTAAAGCCAACACTAAGCTCCAACGCGCCCAAAGCACACAATCAGACAAAGACACAGAAACCGAGAAAGGCCCAGCCGAGCACACTTGAAAGATATCCCATCTGCAGTCAAACAGCCAGAGACAGGAGGCACAGATACTCTCATCAGCCCAAACACTGCGCCATTCCACTCCATCCCAGCCAGAAGAGGAAAACTAAGTCCTGAATCAAGCCAAAAGCGACAGAGCATCTCGGCTGTTGCAGTTATAGACATTAAGTATGTATGTACTTGCTGACAGGTATATCTATACAGGTATATAGGCATGTATGATGGCCTGGTCCATGGCTCTCTCTTCATGGGGGGTGGGCTGCTTCCGTTCTAGAACAAAACACCGGGGGCGCTGTGTTGCTGATTACTCCTGCGCCTTCTCGGCTTCCTCCGGTTTGCCGTCCTGGCTGGCGTTTTCTTCCGCCTTTGCCTCCTCTGTCGCTTCTGCCGCTGCCGTCGTGGGCGTTCCCGGCGTCGTCTCCTCCTCTTGCTTGGGCTGCTCCTGTGTTGGCGTCGACGCCTCCTCTGCTACCGACATGATTGACGACTCGTCCTTCGATGAGCCTACCGTGCTCGAAGCCCTTTCCCTCCGCCTCCTCCGTAGCCTTCGTTCCTCCTCTGCCGTCTGCCTCCTCGCCTTTCTCATCGTCTCTCTCCTCTCGACATCCGCTTCGTCGTTCCCATCGCCTCCGCGCATCTTCTGAAGGAGCGCTGCTGCTTGGTCGGCTATATCGTCCTCTTCGTGGCCATCTCGCGATGGAGGGGGGTGCGACGTCGGTGTCTGCGCCTCTCCTTCTTCCGTGATTGCCGGCTCCGTCTTGGAGAGGTTGGTCTCGACGGTGGGTATCTCGTCGAGAGTATCAATCTTCTGCCCAGAGGCTACACGAACCTGGTGGCGATCCTTTAGGCGGGCACGGCGGCGACGGTCTCTCTGATCCCGTGCCTGCGGTGCGGCTGCCCGAAGCCTCTCAAGCAGAGAATCCATGGCACCAGTGCTGGAAGGCGACGCGGGCCCATTGTCTGCCAAGAGGCTGGCAGATTTTGTCTGCGCGTTCTTGCGCTTCATGGACGCCTCGTTGCGCTTTCTCGTCTCCTCCAGCTGGATGTTCTTGTCTCGTGACTTCTTCCATTCCATCAAGAACGAAGCCAACTTGGTGAAGAAATCCCTCCGTGCATTTTCGTCCGACGGATCTTCGCCGTAGAAGAGCATGATGTCCTTGTACGTCTTCATCATCTCCTCCAAGTAAACTTGCATCTGCTCCGCCTTCCTCCTGGCCTCCTTCATCACTCTCTGAACGACTTGACCAACACGGTCCTGCGGGTGGAACTTCTTGGGATCGCTCAAATTACCAGAATCCAGAGACATTTGCACATTCTTGACGTTGGCGATGTAGTTCTTCGCCTCGGCCTGGAGCTGCTCAATGTTGATCTTTTGCGCCGTCATGACACCGGTAATGTCGTCGGCGAAGGACTCCCACTCTGGGTACTGGTTTCGGACGATGCGCTCCACGAGATCGGCCAGCGTCGACTCGTTCTTGTCGTCCTTGACCATGCCCAGTCGCGCGAGCGAGCTGAGCTTAAAACCGCGGGCTTGCTTGTTGGCATCGTTCATGTAGTTTCCAATGTCCAAGATGAGACCAAGAACATTCATAAGGGAGACTGAATCTCTCAATGACTCAGAGACAGTGACAACGTCCTGCATCTTCGAACTGATCTCGTCGTAATCGGATTCGAAACTCTGCGTGAGGGCAAGAGCCCTCATTCTGCTCTTCCAGTAGTGGTGCAGTTCAAACGCCGTGTACAGATACATCTGATCCTGCCGTGTGAGCTCCTCGGGGTCCATCTCTCGCGTCTGGCTCTTCGCGTCCGGTCCGGTCAAGTCTATGCTGTACGGAGCCATTTGCTTGGCGACATTGTCGTTGATGTTGCACATGTCGTCCTTTGACAAGAAGTCCATGATGCCCTGGTTCGTGAGTATGACATCGTCACAGTGGATGATCATCTGCACAATCTTTTCAACAGAGTACTGAGAAAACTTGGCGAAGGCGATTTCTGGAAATTTCACGCGTTAGCACAACCACTGCCTAGCCTGCGATAAGGGTTCCTCAACGAAGCCTCAACTTACCAAATGCTTTTCGAAGGTCGGACGATATGAGCTGTTTCTTGTCATCCTTCTTGCTGCCAGATCCACCAATCTTCTTGATCTCCTTAGCCACGAAGAGCTTCTCGACTTCGTCCAGAATACCCCTGCGGCTGAGTTCGTTGTACTTCTGTTCTCTCTCCTCGGCCGAAGGGGCGTGCGCTGCCCAGTGACTAGTCTCAGGTGTGTCGACCTTCTCCCAGTGGAGAGCCTTGAGTTTCTTCTTAGGCCGGATCACCGGCAAGCCCATGGAAGGCGAGGGACCGAAAGAAGGCGTTTGAGGCAAGTAATGTCCGGACACGTGGCCGGGCATGCCAGGGGGCGGGGGAGGGGGAGGTGCCATGCCATGGGCACCAGGCATGGGCGGTGGTGGTGGCGGCGGCGGCATCCCCATACCGGGCATAGGGGGAGGCGGCGGAGGGGGCGGAGGACCACCGCTGGGGAACGCACCGGGCATCGGTGGAGGGGGCGGAGGAGGCGGGGGCGGGGGAACGCCGGGCAAGTGACCGGGCATCGGGGGAGGCGGAGGCGGAGGAGGGGGGGGAGGTCCGGCGGCACCGGTGACTTCGACCTTGGGGGCCTCGCCTTCTGCCGGGGTGATGGGGGAGGACGACTCCATGCTCGGGTGGGATGGGCCCGTAGTGGCATCCTCGTCGGCTTCGGAATCGCTGCCGTCGAATCGCTTGACCTTGGAGCCGATTTCGCCCATGAGCTGGGCCTGCTGCTTCGCATCGACAGTGGGACGCCTCATCTCGATAATCCTAGGACGCTCGATGATGACACCCTCCTCGTCCATCTCCGTATCATCCTCGTCAATAGCGCTTTGCTCGAGCTTCGTTGGCCGCTTGGAGGCTCTCCGGCCGCGGTGAATCGTTCCGAGTACGCTGTTGGTGAAGTCGCGCGGTGGTGTACCGCCGCCAGGGGGGGTGCCTGGCTCCTCGTCGCCGTCCATGGCTTCCCTGAGGGCACGGAGGCGATCTGAGGGGCCGTCCGAGTCTCCCCAGATCCTGCCCTCCAGCTTGTACTGGGTCTTTTGGCGCTCCAGCTGCTTCTGGAGCCGCTCCATGAGGCGTTCGCGGTCGAGAATACCCTGCATCTGTGCCGTGTTGTCTTTGCCGGGCTTACCACTGCTGGCCTTAACAGCGTTGGATGCCGCAATATCCTGGGCGTCCCGCAGCATAAGGTACAGCTCTCTCGTTTCAAGCTCATAACGCTGCGCTTCCTTGGCTCGGACGCTTTGAAGGTTATTCAGCTCGACCTTGAGACCGTCAGCCTGGCGTCTCTGAGCCTCGATGAACCGAGCCTGTTCGTCTAGCTGCTTCTGCAGCTTGGCCACGAGTCCATCGGCGCCGAGCTCCAGCTTCGCCTTCATCTCGTCTCGCTCGGCCATGGCGGCCTCGGCGATCTGACGGGACTCCAACGCCTCATCAAGTGCCTGCCGGGCTTCGGAATCCGTATGCAGCTTGTCCAGCAGACTCTGAACCGTAAAGTTGAGACTCTGCTTGAGATCCATGTTGGGTAATCGGCGGTCCATGGCAACATAGCTGAGCATCGAATCAACCAGCTGGAACATCCGCAGCCGCTCCTCGCCATCGCTGGCCCGGATGAGCAAAAGATGCTGAAGGGCAGAGACAAAGTAGTCGTGCGTCTTGGTTCCTTGCAGCTTCTGCTGAATCGTGTCTGCGATCTGGATGGGGTCGGTCAAGTCCTTGGGATCTCCCTCGATGTTGTCCTTTACGCTGCTGTTCTCCCGCTCGAGCATATCCTCATAATCAATGGCCTCGTTGGTGCGGAACCGGTCAATCTGCTTGTCCAGCAACTCGTACTGAAATCCCTCCATCTTGGTCAAGATCCTCTTGATGCCACACGCGTGGAACTGCGCCCTAATGTGAACCCTCATCTGGAGATCCTTTTCTGGCGCGTCGATGATCATGTTGACGAGGATCAAGGTGGCCACCGCATATTCCATCAGCAGGTTCTCCATTCCAATACCTCCGGTTCGAAGCTCATCACTGGCACCCACGAGACTGCCCATCTTGCCTCGGCCATCCACGGTGACCTCCACCAGCCGCATCCAGGCGTCGAACCTCCCATTTTCGCCCGACTGAGTCTTGACCTCGTCCAGAGCCTGAATGACTTTCAAGTGACCCTCGCCGTGGCTGCCCCAGGTGCAGAGGAAGGTCAGGATTTCACTGACGAGCTTCCGGGTTGTGAGTCGAGAGGATATCAGGCAGGTGGCCAAGGCCAGCAGGACCTTTGACTGCATCAGGGCATCGTCGGCGCCGAATTTGTTGTTCATCAAGGCCTTGAGACACTTGACAATGTCGTATTCGCGATCGAGGTTCTTCTCCGTCTGAGCGCTGACTGCTGTAGACGACGACGCCGGCCCTCCGTTGGCATTCTTCCTGTTGATCTTGAGTAGCAAGGTGACCAAGGCCACTTGACCTTGACATTCGACGAATCGTTTGACCCAGCCAATCTGCTGTGTTCTCAGGTTGACCTCCAGCGACCCCATCCCCTTGGCGTCGAGCTTGTCCTCCATGACCCTCCTGACATACCACTCGGGAGTACCCTCTTCGTCGGAATATGTGGTGACGTCGGGCGTGGCGTATTGGTTGGCCCTGGCTGTCTGCTTCCGCTTCTGCTCTCCTTGCCATTCTGTCAGCCGGTCCTGATGCAGAAGTGTCCACTTCTTCTCGGCAGGGTACGCCGTCATCTGTCTCCTGGCCTGCTCGGGAAGGTTGTGCCATCCTCGCTTCTGCATGAGCTGCATGAACATCTGCTCCACGACATAGTTATCATCGGGTTTCGGGAAATAGAAGCCATCGTGAGAAGTCGCGCCGTAGGCGCTCATCTTGGTCAGCCGATGGTGGGACTCGCGGGGCGAGTGAGGCGGATGAACGGAATGGATCGAGTGGTGAGAGCTCGAGGGCGGCGAGGGCGCAAGCGTGACGTGCGAGGAGCGGGCGGAGGCTGGGTTGAGAAAGCCCTGGCCGGAGCTGTAGGGGCTGTTGAAGCTCTCGCCGGAGGAGCGCCCGTTGTTGTACGGGTTCTGGTAGGAGTCGTAGCGTACGGGATACGAGCCGTTGGTGACGGTGCTGGCGGTGCTCACACGAGACGAGCCGGGGACAAGCCCAGCAGGGCCGAGGCTCGGGCCGGGCCCCCATTGCTGGTACTGGGCCTGCTTGCCGGTGGTGGCCATGGTGATGTTGTTGGGCGCGTTGGAACTCGTGCCGGGCCGGGCAGGCGAGTGTGAGTGGGCGGACATGGCGGCCGAGTCGCCCATGGACGGATACTGGTGAAAGTCGACGCCGCTGATGTTGAACTGGTGCGGAACGGGCTCGCGGCGCTGGGGCGCCTGGTCGGGCCTGAAGTCGAGCGTGGCGGGCGAGCGGGCGCCTGGCGGGATGTCGTAGGGGATGGACGTGATGACACCCGCCATCTGGTTGACGCCAGCATCAGGAGAACTGGGTTGGTCGATCGAAATCGACGACGACTCCCGCTTGTGGCGCGCGGAGCGCGAAGAGATTATGGACGCCGTTTCGAACTGATCTGACGAGCTCTTGGGATCAAGGTCGGTGTAGCGCTTGTCGGCGCGGTGCTTGCCTCTGGAGAAGAGGGATCTGCCGCCAGAAGACTGCCTTGACTTATCGGCAGCGGACGACATGATAATTGATCGTGGAGAGAAGTGGGTAGGCGAAACACGTAACGGCAGCGGAGTGCGAGCCCTGGACCGCTCGCATGATGGAGGCCTAATTTGCTAGCCAAGGACAGGGCTGGGCCGCCTGCAGTGGGGGGGCAGAGGGGGACAGAGAGGGGGTTCTCGGGCGATTTTTTGATCAGTCCTGCTTCTTTTCTCTTGTATCGTCTCGCTTTCTTGTTTGTTGCCGTCGTTCAGATTCTCTTTCCGGCCGTTTCTCCCTCCTTTCACGTCTCGCGCGTCTTTGTGGTCGCGATTGCCGGCTCGCCGATGGCGGTTTTGCCGCGACAACGCTGGAGGGACGACCGAGGCTGGACGGCAGTGGCGCGAGTCCTAACGGGCTATTCTGGAGCAAGGCTGAGGCCGCGATATAGAGGACGGGGCCGCTGAAGGGCTCGAGAAAGTGGTTAGTGATAGGGGGCGGGGGCCTTGTAGAAGGATGGACGCACGCACACGCAGCGAGAAGCGCAGGGGTGGGTGGGATTCGAGTTTTCACGTCAGAGGCCGATGCAACTTCAGTTCATGTTAGCGGCAGCAGGTAGAGCGGTGTCAGCGGGAGCGATGCTTCCATTGACGGCGGCCACATGCCCTGCGGTGTCGACTTGAGAGAGAGTTCTGCAGCAGCCGCTCGCTCTGTCCGGGTTGATGCTCGTGATTGGGTCGCCGCCGAGGGTTGCTGGTCGAGAGAGTGGAAGTGGAGGACGAGCGAATGAGCAAGCGCATCGACTGCCCACCTCAATGGAAGTGTTCACCGGACTGAAGGTACCTGTACCGGCACATGAGCCCCTGATGTGAGCACGCCACAGGGGACTTGCTACAGGAGTACCTATACCGGCGAATGCCAGCAGGGTTTGCCGCCCTTTAGGCTCAATTGCCCCGGTGGCAAAGCGCTGGAGCTGGCCTAGACGAGTACCGGTACTTCCCAGTAGCTCCAGGCCTGCTCCGGCCGCTGCAGCGCTAGCAGCGGGACTGAGGCAGCGCGCACAGGCGGGCCAGGAGGCCACTGGAGGCGCTGGAGCAACCCGACCATTGGGTGCCGGACAGGCGCTGGCTTCAGGTGACCGTGGCCCCTAAACCGGCGTCGACGGGCCTAATTGGGTCTTGCGTGCATGTGGATCACAACTGGCAGACGGGCAATCGAAGCACGATCCACAATCGACGACAGGCGGGAAATGAGACAAGGGAGGGTTGGGTGAGAGGCCGGGAAATGATGGCATTTTGGGTGGTGGCAGGGTTATTTTTGGGTCATGTTTGCTTTCCATTCCTTTCTTGATCTGTTCTGCGTTCGAGGGCTGTTTTTGAATGTAGCTCTTGTTGAAGATAGGTAGGTAGGTAGGGTCATGATAAGTACATGTACCCTGATGCGGTCCAATAGCTTCACGTTAGTGAAACATTCATTGGATGAGGTGTCCCATTCATCAACCTAATTACCATAGCCTGGGTATATCATACTGTACATAAG
Organism: Trichoderma reesei QM6a; assembly: GCF_000167675.1. Taxonomy (NCBI): domain Eukaryota; kingdom Fungi; phylum Ascomycota; class Sordariomycetes; order Hypocreales; family Hypocreaceae; genus Trichoderma; species Trichoderma reesei. The sequence continues at coordinate 311,137 of NW_006711154.1, read as the reverse complement.
CTAAGTCGCAATGCGATGCCTCCTGGGAACAACCGAGGCCACTCACCAGACGATGTCAAAGTCGCATCTGCTAGCACACAAGTAGCGCATTGATCATGGCTCCCGTAGCCCCCCCGTACCCTTACCGATTCCGTACCGAACGCCTCACGTGGTGACTGCCGATGGTTTCAGATTGCACACGATGCCACGCTCATGGATTAGGTACCTAGGTAGAGTGAGTACTGATTTGATACAGACATCATCGACGTATCCAAGCACAATGTGAATCCTGCAACAATCTCGAGAAAGGCACGGTAAAGAGACCTCAGACTCTCGTTATGGTAGGTACCTAGTGGAGAAGAAGCACCTGGATCCCTGCGACAGCTGGAAGTCGTCCCTAAAGGCCTCCAATGTCCGACGTGTACAGTCAGCCTCATATTGATTTCTATCATCGCCGTATCTGTCCGCCTGTCCGGGTACACCTACCTCACATGTAGTCGATGCCATCTAGGTAGAGATTGGTACCGGGCAGCTGGAGTGAATCTTCAACAAAGGGCAACTTACGTAATCCAGCATTCGACTTACAGCATCCATCATCCTTTCGTCCCATCCCTCCAACCACCACCAACTGGTTCCAACGCCCCCAAAGTCCACACCATCCCGCCCGTCAGCCACCCCCCGAAGCCAAACCAAACTCTCGAAAACTATCTTATAGCAACCATGCCAGAAACTACGGTATCTAGGTTACCCAGTGGTGGCCAGTCCCTGCAAGCATTTCGATAGCTATGTACTGTACGTTCTACAATCACAATCCGAAGGTTCAGGTTCTTTAGCGCCTCCGGGGTACGTACGTACGTAATGTAGCCTGCCAGGTGCCAGGCGCAGGTGCCTTTCACGTTGTGGCTGTACCTGGGCACTCAGTGCGGAAATAAGCCTCCAGGCTCTATTCCACTTCCGTCGCACTCCAAATGTCGCTCTCAGCCGTCATCGACTTCAACTTCGACTTCGAATCCTTCGACTGCTGCCATCGTGCCCCGAACAAGGACCCTTTCAGCTGCCAGGTGTTTGCCAAGGGGTCCTCGCGCAAGGGAACACAACCATAGGCGCATCCTGTTTGTCAGTCTACTTTGACTTCTGTTTCCATGGCCGGGAATCCGCCATATCCTCAAGTCGCCAGCATCGCATCCACGAGCACGCCGGAGTCGTGCAGCCGGCACCACTAAATCGCATGCATCACCACCTCGAACCGCCAAAGAAGACGCCGAAATCCGAACAAATAGAGCCCAGACCAAATCCAAGATCAAAAGAGACCACATAAAATCCCAAGATGGGTGACACACTAGCTGGCATCAAGGTAAGAACCTTTGATCAGAACTCAAGAAGAAAAAAATATATACAAAAGAACAAGAGACACGACAGCGCATAACATCCCAAGGACCAATGAAGTAGCATTAACACGCAAAAGACGCTCGTCATCCCCGCCGTCATCTCCCTCATCCTCTTCCTCGTCCTCACCTTCGTCGTCGTCCCCGTCTGGCGCCGCTACCGCAGCCGCTACAGCCAGTACCTCCCCCTCGACGCAATCTCCGAGCACACCACCTCCCTGCGCTACCGCATCACCGGCCGCCTCCTGCGCATCGCCAGCCTCCCCTTTACATGGCGCCGCGACAGGCAGGTCGCCTCGGGCACGGCCGGCGGCGGCGGGCTCTCGGACCGCGATCTCGAGGAGGGCGAGGAGCTCGAGGACATTGACGACGACATCGCCCAGGTGCTCGAGGCCATTGCCCGGTCCCGGCGGCCGGATCACACGAGGCGGCTCAGTCGGGAGTAAGTCTCCTGCTTTTGTTTTTCTTTGGGTGCAAGGACCTTTTTTTTCCTGTTATGGAGGGTGGACATGCCAAGTGTTGCTCTGTGATACTTTCGTCAGGGGCTAATTCTGTACCAAGGTTAGAGGAAGGGTTTATAGACGACAGCAGCAGCGATTCAGATTCGGGTTGAGGCGAGATACCAATTGGAAATTAGACAACAAGGCGTGAAAGATAATCAGAAGCGAAGCATACCGTTGTATCACATCTAGACTTACTAGCGTTCCCAGCGCCAGGTGGCTTTGCTTCAACAAATACTACAGAAGCACTTCTCAGCGGAAAGTCAGGCTGTTTATATGCCTCTCTGCATATGGCTGTCTATACGTGCATCTCGAAGGAGTGCTACTCACTACTTATCCCACCTATTCCGTAGCCATCAATGCTTTATCATCGCAGCAGGATAACGGCAGCCCTCCTCACGATGTGCCTGGTCCTCCGAGCCATCTCGGCCTCAAGACAAGGCAACGAAGCTGGTTAATGGCCTCTGATTCTCGTACTTCCTACCGTATGCTATAGACAAATACAGTGCCATCTACTGGCTGCGAGCAGTGGATTCATGAAAACGCTGAGTGTCCGTCAGGTGAGAGAAGTTGAAAGCAAAATTTCCGCTCTTCAGACACGCTGGCTGTCACCAAACGCCAGTCTGTTGGTCCCAGCCAAACGCTGTATGGCTGATGATAGGTAGGTAGGTATGCTGGAAATATGATAGACCAAGATGAACAGAAGATGTAATGCAGCCCCCCCAAGCCGCTACTGTCTCCTCCAGCGCTGACAAAGTTCCCAGATCCAAAGAATGTGCTGCCATCGAAGCCGAGCAGGGTTCCAACAATAAGTTATGTTAAGTAATGTGCACCCGTGTCTGTTGCCTGCTTTCACCAGAAAGTCGTCCCTTGCGGGCTGATTCCCCAGGCATCCGCCCACCTGTCAAGCCACCAGCTTATTTGCCTACTCTTCCAGTATCTCATGGCATGCTGTCTTTGCTGCTCTACAGCCCGCTGCACTTTCTCAGAAACAGGGGAGACCAGCGTGTCACGCAATCTCCAACGCAGGCCTCGTTTCCCTTCCTTTTCGCCTTCCGGTTGCGTCGACATTGGCGCCGATGGCCTTTCAGCCCTGGTTAAGAACGAAAGGATCTGGATACACCGCTTGCCTCGTTCGCTTTCGCAGAACTCATAGTCCCACGGGATCGTCATCTCAGGGTCATTGTGCAATCGTGTCGGCCTTTGCCATACGGGGAGGGTAGGGTGGCCGCACTTGTGAAGGAGAGAGATGCACCCGCGAGGACATCGAAGTAGATGGTGGTTGCAGAACGCGGAATACATCCAGCTGTACAGACAGCGATGCCTAAAGAAATGTCCACAGGGGAGATATGCCTTGCGCTCCTCAAAGATGTGGTCTCGACTCGGGTGCGGCTTCTGGTACGTGTCATTTGTTCCGCATAGACTGCAGGTATCTGAGTCTAGGTCAGTCGCCTTTTCTCCCCTGGGCAGGTAGGGCAATGCTGGATTTTGGGCGGACGCAAATAATGACGCAGCAGCCAGACGTTCTGAAGCTCGGTTAGGTAGCGAAAAGAGCAGCATATCTTGAATTAGCGAGAGTTGGTCCTCCTGGAGAGACATAGTGGCATCCTTGACCACCCCTCTTTGCTCGTTGCGTACCACCATACGTGCTTGTGATGATGCTTCAGGTGTCGCCCATGAGGTATCATGTGGCCCATCGTCCGAAAAGTCGTCAACCTCACTGACTCCAACGAAAGGGTTCTTCACAGACGCAATCGACGAGGCTCCATCGAAAGGGCCCAATCTATTGACCATGTCGTCGTCCGCTCTCACAAGAATAGCAGATGCAGGAACCCTGTGATAGTTCAGAGGAATAGGATCATCTATCGGCGGTGGACCCTCGTCAAGGATGTGCTCAGGAGGTATTCCAAGAGCCACGCCAGGCGGAGTTCCTTCGGGGCCGAACTCTAGCTCGGATTCGATGGTGAGGAGGGACGGGCTCCAGGCACGGTCACGCTTTGCAAACGGGTGAGTGTAGCTCATCAGAGGCGGTAGATCGGGCGTGGTGGCCTGTGAAGTGGTCTGCGTGATGGTGTGCGTGACGGTGATGCTGCTGCTGCTGCTGCTGCCAAAGCTTTTGCTTTGCCGTTCATGTGTCCTACTCATCAATACCCACGGAGGTCGACATGTTGTCTTGATGGTCTCCATGATGACTGCTTTCCAGTTCCGGATCCCCATGGCTGCTTTTCTGCGGTGCTGGCTGGAACAAACGACTGCGTGAGAACGCCCATAGCGAAGGCGGCGATGGAGCGGTAAGGAGAGGCGGCTTGTGAGATGTAGTAGATGATTTGTTAATTGATTCTGGAATGAGGGCTTTGCTTGGCCCGTCATTGGGGTTATACGGATGATTTGCTGACGACTGTGTTTGGAGATGCAGCGTTCTGTGTCTGGCTACAGGTACCTACCTACTGAAAAGGCTCTTATCTAGCTGTTGCCTTGGAGAAAGTTCAAGATGACTCAGTTCAGAGTTGCGACTTCTTCAGCTTTCACTGCGTCATCTACTACCCAAAGGAAAAGGGGCATGTTCGACTTGGTTTTACCTGCCAGAAGCAAACCACTCCCACCAGTCGACCACCTTTTTTTGGCTGATGGACCACCAGGAAGGCGCTTGCCGTGTATCAAACTATGGCGTTTGTCGATCAAATTATGCCACATACAGCATATAGAGATGGATAGTTCTAGTTCTAATGATGATGGACATGGCATATAACATCAATATCAAGTTCCATAAGCGCACGATGCGCCCGTCTTACAAGGAGAATCAAACCCATCTCAGGAATCCCCAGCTATGGTTGCAACACGTTTGAATGACGCAAATGCAACATTAGGTATTCCCCAGTCATACTTCTCTTGATATATTTCTCGAGAAAAAGAAGGGTTCAAGTCATTTGATGTCATCTCTGTGTTGCTGTGCACTGTGCACATCCAGCGGCTGTTTGGCGTCCTGCGACCTGTACCTGTACCTGTACCTGTTCGGAACTCATTCCGCCCGCTAAGAAACTGGACCTCTGAAACTCCATCCAAACGACCATCATCGTGAACTTGTTCATCTTCACGAGCTACACTCACGAACATAATCCACAATGAGATTCCACAGCGATCTGAAAAACATTCGCACCTTTGCCAGTGAGTAGTGCAGCACTACGTTCTTCATTGCATGCAACCTCTTTCTTCACTGCTACGCTTCCCACTCGTCATACAAGAACATGTTGCTAACCAGCCTCATTCTCGCCAGAGCTCACTGCCGCATTCTCCTCCTTGGAGAAGCTGGTATGGCTGCGTCTAAGCGATGAAACGGCGCACTTTACCGTCGTGCCGGACACAGGATCCCAAATCTGGTCGTAAGACGTCCCATTCGATCTCCTCCCTCTCACTCGCCATCATCAGATCGTTAGTGAACATGTCCACCAACCTCATATCTCATCTCCATCTCACACAGAACACTGCCAATGGACTTCCTCTTTGAAAACTGCACCATCCAGTCCGCCGAGCCCGGCAACACAATCAATCTCGAGCTCTCCCTCCAGCCCCTCCACCGCGCCCTCAAGTCCGCCCAGAACAGCATCTCCGCCTCCCTGCGCCTCACCAAGAAGAAGGGCGTCCCCGTCCTCTCCATGACAATCACAACCACCACCTCCCGGCCCTCCCACGCAAACGCCCACGCGCCCCCGCGGCCCTCCCACGACGACCCCTTTGGCTTCGACGACGATCACGACGACAGAACCCACCTCGAGACGTCCCTGCGCAGGGAGCACGAAAAGATCATCACCCAGGACATCCCCATCCGCGTCCTGCACCCAGACACCGTCGCCTCCACCGTCCAGCCCGCCCTGCAGGAGCCCGACGTCCACATCCAGCTCCCGCCCCTCCTCCAGCTAAAGTCCATCTCGGACCGCTTCACCAGGCTCGCCCTCGCCTCCGGCAGCTCTAGCAGCAGCAGCAAGTCTCCCCGCCTCGAGATCAGCGCCAACATGCACGGCGGCCTGCGCGTCCGCATCACCACCGAGACCGCCGACATCTCCAGCGCCTGGACCGATCTCGACAACCCGGAGCTCGATCCCGCCCAGCTCAGGGTCCCCATCGAGGAGCACCCTAGTACCAAGTTCCGCGATCGCGGGCCCGACGCCTGGGCTTCGGTTTACGTCGATGGCAAGGACTGGAGCAGAGTCCTGAGTGCTGGAAGGCTGGAGGGGAGGGTCATTGCGTGCTTCTGCCATAACCATTCATTGGTGCTGTATGTGTATATACCACATTATGATGATGCGGGCGGCGATGATGCAGTCCTCACGGTAAGTGTGCAACCTTCCTCTGCCTGCACCATGTTCTGGACTGGACCAAGCTCACCCAGCCATAGTATCATGTACAAGCCTACAGTGCCTAAAATTTACAGCGAGTTCATCCATAGACGACGTCACGCCGGTTATGGATTAGATGGGAGCTCAGCGGCGTAAGGGAGCACAACCACAAGGGAACATTCTAATGCTCTATTCATGTTTTTTATGTCAACTCGTTCAAGATATCCAAGTTGCTATTGTGTGCCTAGTCATGTGTATCTGCATCAGTCATCCGCTCGTTCCATCATGTCACCTCCATATTCCAAAACTTCATCGAAGGGAAAGAAAAAAACACAAGGTCCCCCAGCCAGGAATTACTACAGTACCATGACTTCCAGTCCTATCATACAATGCTGCCATTGGCTCTTTGTAAGAAAACAAGTAATCGATCTCCATGGAGGACAAGGGAGAGGGTAGGGAAAAGAAAAAGAAAACAGGGTGGAAAACGCCAAACATTCTATGAAGCAGCAAGTGCTTCATTTTGCCATGACGTCCACATAACGCCCAGCCTTCCGAGCCTTCTTTTGCCCAGGCTTACGGGGTCCGGCGCTGAGCAGGTCATCGATGCTGCTCGCGTTGCTCATGCTCGTGGTAGGTCTGCTGGAAGGCTTGCTATCGCTACTCGCGCCAGACATGGACCGCAGCATTGGCGGCGCACTGAGGCTCTCCTGCGACGTGGCTCTGTTGAGCACCGGTGGCGGAGCAAGAGTGCCAAAGCTTGAAGAGGACGGCGGAAGGCTGGATCGACCCGCTGCGGGAGGCGGCGTGAACTGCCTAAGCGGAGGCGTCCCGCCGACGGATCGGGGACTGGCCTTGGGCGGCGGAGGAGTGGCCGCCTTTGCTTCCACCTGCTCGGCTCCGGGCTTCTTGTTGACCCATCGCTTGAGCTCGGGGTCGTAGACGAAACTGCTCGCCTCGCCAAGCTTAGCCTTGATGGGTTTGCCTGGAGACGATGCCTCGCCAGGGCTTGCAGCTTCTTTCTTGCCGCCTCCAAACCAGCTAGTAAAGCCCCATCCCTTTTTGTTGGATTGCGCGGTTTCGGCAGCACGTTTGGCTATTGACAAATTAGCACATGTGAGTCCCATAGAGGTGTTTGAACGACAAGAGCCACTTACCATCTTCTTCTGCGGCTTTACGGAACAACTCCTGGTTCTCACGATCCTTTTCTGCCTTGGACTTTTCTTTGGCTTGTGGGGCGGGGAAGTCGTCATCGTCGTCATCCATGAAGCTCTTCTTTTTGGGCTTGGGCTCATCATCGTCAGCCTCGGCGGATGGCTCCGCGTCAGGCTCATATGAAGGCGGTTCATATCCATAAGGCTGATAAGAGGGAGGTTCGTAACCGCCACCTGATGAAGCCCCAGCTACGCCCTCGTTTGTTACTCCGGACTCCGACGCATCGGTAGTAGTTGATGGAGGTTCATATCCATAGGAGATAGGCTGATATCCTTGCGTGGAAGAACCCGTGGTAGACTCTGCAGGAGCGGGCAGCGAGGAGGCCGAATCCTGAGTCCCGTAGGGCTGGTATCCGCCGTAAGAAGCACTCCTTTCATCTTTAAGGATAGGGGTCATTGGCTGGAAGCTGAGGCCAGAGGATGCAAATCCGTTGCCGTGAGCAGGCGGCGAGCCAGCCATAGAAGAGGAAGCTCCGTACGTGCCAGGAGTATACTCGTTCGAGCTTCGCCCAGGCTGAGAGAATGATGACACCTGCGGGGACTCGGCTCCGTATGACGGCTGAGAATTGACAGGAGCGTATCGCGACAGTGCTGAGGAGAGAGCGGATGTTGCAGCGGGAGCACCAGCCCCTGGGTAGCTGGGCGAGCTGATGCCCAATGTGTCAAAGTTAGAAACAGAGGGAGAGCGGCTCATAGACGGGGTTCCGATACGGGCAAATGGGCCGGTTTCCTCGGTCGGCGTGGCAGTGGCATTCTCGGATTCCTCTCCGGCAACAAATTTGTTGAATCTGTTCCACATGCTGTCCGACACCTTGTTCATGCTGGGTTTAGACATCCACGAGGATGACTCCTCTTTCGGTGCCTGTTTCAAGCGAACCATAAAGTCATCGACGGCCGCCTCCAGCAGTGGGTGGTGATAGGGCGACCTCTTCGTCTGAGAGGATATTGCTGAAAGGATGGCATCGCAATATTGCAGAGCTCTGTCCCGGTAGCCATATTCAGCCAACGTCATGGCATGGTGAAGCTTGTAAGCTGCGAGATGAGGGGCGCCAGCGACCGCCGAGGGGATGCCCGAGAGCGTAAGACCGTACTCGTACACCTCGCTGAGCTGCAGAGCTTCCGTGTCCTTTGCAATCTGGTGCGCGTTCTGGCGATGGTCTGACCCCAGCAGAACAAAATCAACGTTGGGGTCATCGAAGCCGCCGAAGACGGATATTTGTCTGCTGAACAGGAAGCAGATGTGGGCGGCTTCGGCCCTGCCGTAGCTGGATAGCAACTTGCCCAGGGCGTTGAGGCCGCGGATGTCATCAGCACTTCTGTTGCTTAAAACAAGCGTCAGCGTCTCCCTCCACTTATCCAGCCCTTCCATGGCGTCCTTGGTGGGCTCAGAAGACGACCCGGTCGAGACCAGTCGCATGCCAGCACGAGCATGCACCGGAACGAGCTCATCGACACAATCGTCATAGTTGCCGGACAGGATCTTGTACAGAGCGGCAAGAGACTCGTTGTTCTGGCCGGGATGGTTGACCTCCTTGCGAACAAACTCCTGCGCAACACGCTTATACAGGTCGGGCGAAACTGTATGGGAGATAAGCATGGCGTGTCCCCACAAACGCTTGTCGACTGCCGTCCAGACGGCGGTTTCGCGGTCACCCTTGAGCAGATGACGGCGAATCTGCTCCATGGTAGCGGCATCGGCTCCATCGGCCTGCATCGAGGTCACCGCAGTGCCAGTGATACCGATGGTTGGATCCACCGGAAACAGGGCGTCATTCTCCGCAGTTGGGGTGACGGTTCCTGGGGAGAGAACATCTCGCACAGCCTTCTCCGCTGCAGGGTTGCCTTCTAGCACACCATCATATTCGACAAAGACTCGAAGGATCTTCCACAGCAGGAGACGTTCAATCGTCCGTTTTGCTTCGTGCGAAAGCTGCGGGTGGAAAGACACTTCTGGAAGTTCTTTCTCCAGGCTTTCGATACCAGCACTGAGCCAGGAGAGTACCTCTTTCTTCTTCGACTTGCCCTTGAGCGGACCGGGGAACTTGGCCAGGCGGTCCTGCAGGGATTCAATGTCCTTGATGTTTCGGACCTTGACTTCTCCGGGAGCTCGCAACATGGATGGTGTCGTTTGGTTCATGACATATCTCGGGATGCTCTTTGGGAATGAAGTGACTACTACGCCGCCAACTCCCCAGGAGATGATGGGGACACCTTGCCATCTCTGAAGGGGGTCATGCTCTCGTCCATCAGTGGGAGCAACCATGTTCATGGGCAAGAATTGGGATCGAGAGTGAGTAGAAGGAGCATATGTCGTCCTAGCGGCAGGAGGGGACACGGGTGTATGAGACGAAGAAGGCCGTCGGGCGGGCTCCAAGGGTTTCGGGTTGTACTGACTACCTCGGGTAGCTCCAGGGGATTGCGTCTGAGCCCGCGGGGGCGGGACGAAGCCCGGCTGGATTGAAGGGACACCGCTGGGTATGTATCCAGAACCCGGCCGTTTAGGGGGCGATAAGGTAGCCTGAGCGGAAAGGGTAGGCAATGCTGGAGGCGGAGGAGAGCGAGTGGCGTTCAGTCGCGGAGCACCGGAAGACTGATCTTCCTCCTCTTCAACCTCGCGTGTGGGTGGGAGTGAAGGAACACGGTTCAGCCTTGGTTCGTACGAGGAGCTAGCTCGTCGTTCAGTGTGAACTGCTTCTCCGTTGACGCCATGGGGCTTGTCGCTGCTGATCTCGAAATGGGCCAGCGGACTAGAGGTTCGCGGAAGGTGAGGCAAGACCGCTTGAGTTGGCGTTGCTGACACGGCCGGAGCGTACGCATTTGTAGGATGGGAGGCGGCCGGTGCTGGAGAGTAACGGCCAGCCGGTGGCGGCGCACTCTGGCTGCCAGCGCCTTGGGGAGGGGGAGGAGCCGGGGAGTATCTGGATACGTTGGCAGCTGGTGAAGGCAGAGGGGCGTTTGGCGATTGAAGAGGCGCATAAGGGCTGGCTCGCTCAGGAGCGACGAGATTCGGCCTGGCAGCCGGAGTTGTAGCAGCGGGCGGAATCTGGCTTGCCATAGGAGGGCTCAGGGGAGACGGTCCATGAGGGGAGGTTGCAAGAGCATATGGATTAGGAGAGATGGCCCTAACGCTTTGTCTCGAGATCGATCGCGACCGAGGCGCAGCCGGTAAATCTTCGAAGAAACTTGACTTGTGTCGCAAGAGAGGCGACTTCTGCATGCCGCCTGGAGGAGCTGCCTCGGTCGATCCAATGCTGGCATGCATGCTGGCGCTCCGCGGTGGAGGAGGGGGTTGAAGGGATGGGGAGGAATTGTCTATAGGCAGTTGCTGCATACTAGCCCGTTTCCGTGGCTTCACCTTGCTTGTAACCAGGTCAGGCGGGAGGTCAAAAGCCAAAGAAGAACTTCCCTTGGACTTGTCTGCAAAGGTTTGGGCGTTGGGCGAGTCCGCAGGTTGTTGGGGAGGGGGGCCTTGACCGTACTGGGCTGTCGATGGGAGAGACGGGCCCTGAGAGGAAGGTCCATAGAACGAAGGCTGTGACGGGGTCATAACGGGCGTGTATGCAGACGCAGAAGCCGAACGTTGCTGAGTTGGAACGTAAGAAGTCGGCACATAGGCAGATGCCGATGTCACACTGCTCGCTTGAGAGCTCAACGGCGCGGTCTGTGTCGGCGGCACTTCTTCCTCAAGGTCATCCAGGAGTCCTTCGTCGTCACTACCCAAAAAAGCAGCAGCATCAACCTCTTTCTCCCCGGCTGTCGCATCTTCTTCAATCAAAAAGCCCTCACCATCATCGTCGCTGGCGAAGGCTTCCTCCCATTTCGACGAGAGATCCTGGCTTGAAGCAGCTTCCGTTCCGTTCGGCTTGTCATGGCCATCGAGGGCGTCAAGCTTTTCAGACTGGGTGGCAGGTTCTGAGGAAAGCCCCTCTTCATCCCATTCAGGCGTTTGATCTAGCGTTGGCTGATGAGAAGTAGGCTCTGGACTGGCAGATGCCAAGACCTGCATCGTCGACTTTCGTTGTAGCGGCTGGACGTCCTCGCCTGTGTTTGTATCATCCTGGGCATTTTGGCTAACCTGATTGAAGAAGTCATCGTCTTCGTTATCATCGTCAAAAGAGACGATCGGGGACTTAGTGCCACCGGCTGGAGTATTGAAGTCCGCATTTGAGTGAGGTATCAGCGGTACACCTTCTTCAAAACGCGCTTCGGATTCGACATCCTCAGACCATTGCACGTCTCCGCCAATAGACCTGGACGGTGCATGACCACGCTTCGAATCTTTCCGGGGTTCAAACGCTGCGTCTGAGCTGGGCTCAGGGTGAGCCTCAGCCTGATACTCTTCCTCCTCGACGTGACCATCTCGCTCCGTTTCCTCAAGTACATCAAGTGCCTGGTTCGACGGCAGGTGCACATCGTTGATGCGCTCTGGTTCCTCTGCCATCAATGGCACTACAGGAAAGGAGTTTGTTCTATCGGACGGCGACATGAATTTGAAGGGATCCGTGTCAGTCCTGGCGAGGCCCCACTCAGTCTCGTCGTTGTCGCTGAAGCTGACTTCGTCGGGCACCGTCCGGGTAAAGGACATGGAGCTCGAGTGCTGAGAGGTACGGGTTGTTGTGGCAGTCGTATCATCTCCTGCTGCTGCTGCTGCTGCAGGCGCTGAAGATTCCGCGGAGGTCTCGGTAGCTTCGTGTCGAGGCGCGGGCACCTCCGAAGCTTGCCCAGCATCGCCCTCCGCACCGCCATCAGCGTCGCCACCGGAAGGAGAGGCTTGCTCCTCCGTATCCCGTCCAACCTCGTGAAGACCCCATGCCGTCGAATCTTCGTCGTGCTCAAAGGCAAGACCGTTAGCCTCGGTCAAGGGCTCGGCGTGGTCGTTGTGGACTGCTTCGGCATCATGTATACTGTTTGGCATCAGTGCCGGATTCCATGATGAGGTGATTGCCTCGTTGGCCATGGTCAATTGGAGACCGCAAGGATCAGCTCCTCACGAGCGAGGCGCTGAACAGAGGCTTCTAGACTGGTCAGTGATTGTCAGTTACCCAGACAGAAGACGATGGACGACGCAACCAAGTTCTGATGCTGGAATCCACAGAAGCCGCGCGCAAGAGCAAAGACAAGCCGCGGGCAGAAGCATGAAAAGGCACCTACCTTGTACAGAAGGAACTCGAAAGAGAAGCGATGATGGATGGCTTAAACGGAGATCATGTTCGGTAGAAAGGGCAGCACAAACCCGCAGAGCGGATATCAGATGAAGAAGCACAAGCTGAAGGGCCAGTTGGCACGAACTGGGCAATACTTGGAGGCGCAGGAGAAGAAGCGACCAAGCACGGGCGTCTTCGTTGGTACCTTTGCGCTAGCGGAGGCGTGGAAAAGTCGCCCGCCGCCAGGGAACTGCTGGGGGGGTACCTGGCAGTACCAGCTCGCTACCTGGGCCGAGCTGCAATGTGTTCCTTTCAGTGGCCTACGAGGCACGAAGGCCGGAGTATTGCCAAGGTCGCATTCCGTCGCGATAGTGGCCGACCTTGAGGGCTGCCGAGGCTTAGCCGGCGCAACATCCCACCTTGTCAGCGCCTGCAGGAATGTCCGTCCAGCTTGTTGGACGCGAGTTGAACGAACCCCTACTAGGTAGGTATGAAGCCATCACACGGTTATATTGTACAGCCTATCGTGATGTCCACGACATGTCGCCCGCTGATGCCTCTGGCTGTCGCGGCAAAGTTGGTTCTAACGGTGCTGTCACTACAGCATGTTGCCCAGTGGCGAGTGCGGATGCGGCCAGCAATCCTGGTGGAGGAGACCCTCGGTCTGACGACCTCTGCAACACCGTCTCACCCACAGGGCCTTTTGATATCGTCGAGCGTATCGAGTCACCTGCCCGCTAAGGCCAGGTTTCACAACCGCCGCGCCTCCACGGTGCCTACGGTTGCCCTCACTATGCCCTGGTCTTGGCTGTATCGGCGCCTTTGCGGAAGATGCCAGGCTTCAGATCTCACCCGGACCGTGCGTGCATCTGCCCGGGCTGTCGTATGTAGTAGACCTGTAAGTCCGGCTCTCCGGGTGAGCATTTGCAAATCCCCGCGATTCCTGGGCTGCTGCTTGCCTGCAGTCACTATCGAAGATCCCTGTGCCACGGGAGCGGTCCCCGCAGTAGCCCGAGATGTGATGGATGGCTCTCATAGGAAGGTCTTGACGGCATGCCGAAAGACATGTGACGGCCTTGTCCAGTCGATGCTGCCGTTAGAAGCTGCCTGCATGATACTGCATTGCTACCTTTCTATACTTCGTTCAGTGGCAGCGGGTTGTGCAGATAGATGTGCTATCATTGTGGTGTAGGATTGGATGCGAGGTGCATGTGCTTTGTCTGGCGGGGAAAGGCAGCAGCATGGTTCGAGAGCCTGTGTTGGCCATCAACCAAGGAAAGGAACACGTACACCGATGGTTCCCAGTTGCAGAGGTAGGTTGTCTTTCTGTTGCTCCAATCACCAATCAAGGCCTTTGAATCCCAAAGGAGCTGTTCGTGGCAGCCCGAGAGAGGAATTCCCAGGATCGTGTTCATTGCCATGTTGGCTTGATTCGTGCGATAAATCCCCTGCAATCCGGGCATTGGCCTGACCGCTGCAGCTCTCATCTAGCTGCAGCTGCGTTACTCCATTCAAATCCATTGCTGAGCAAACACACCCGACAGCACTGCGGCCACCGTGATTCCTGCACAGTGAGGTTATGCGCATCCATGGATGGATTCAAACACCAATTTCTCAGGGATGTCGCCTATAATTGTCATCCAATCTTCAACGTCTCTGGGAATAGCTGGAGAGCTTTGTTTAGCGCACGTGTGGCGCTGCGTCGGCGCCCCACCCAGGCTCTAACGGAGGCCCCTGGCTCTAGCTTTAGCGCGAGGCCTTACGTATCCCTTCTGTTTGACACTCGATAGATAATACAACAAACAAACAACCGACATCACCAGCTCCAGACAGAATCTCTTTGCGTTGACCGCACAGGGATTTGATGGGCACTCACATGGTACTTTGAGACTGCATACTCCATCAACCAGCATAGAAGCCCCGCCCCTGGCCGAGGACCCGGATTATCTGACAGGACCGATAATGCTCCCCGCCGCACCGTGATCGTCGACCGCTCTCATTCATCAACAGCTTCAGTCGACCCTCTTCTTCCTCTTTTCGGCTCAGACTGCAGCATGAGCATCCGGCCACGGTGGCAGCTCTTCCATAACGCAACCCACTGCCGAGGTCCGGTATCAGCTTGATGCGGGATGCCTCCTTCACCCACGTACCAGCCGCCCGAGTCTCCCTCCAACGATTCCGACTCCGATCTCGACCTTGACATTCAAGAGCTCGACCCCATCTCGACCGAGCCAGCGCGGGAGCTGCAGCAGAGCCATCCGGCAGAAGAACAGAGAGCATCGAGAATAGCTCTACGGAACTTGCGTATGGGTGGTCTGCGGCGCGCGAAGCGGGACAGTGGATATGGAGACCTCGGTCGGAACCGACAAGACTCAGATGAGCAATTACACGACTTGATAGAGGATCACGACGAACCTAGCTCTAGGCATCACTGGTCTGAAGACGGTGGAAATGGAGAGGACGATGCGCCCTTGTTAGGCGGCCAGGGCTCACAGGGCTCAAGACCATCCACGTCCCGACATCTAGGCTCCGGGCTACGATGGCCGCGCTTTCTCTCGTCTAAGAAGCCCGACGACAGGGAAACGGAGGAACAGGCAGACGAGGACGATCCGTCGTCCTCTCGAATGGTCGCCGTGGGTTCCACCCAGACATCTCGGTTCCCGACCAACATCGTCTCCAATGCCAAGTATACGGCATTCACTTTCCTTCCCATCACGCTATACAACGAGTTCTCATTCTTCTTCAACATGTACTTCTTGCTTGTTGCGCTATCGCAGGTGATACCAGCCCTTCGAATCGGTTATTTGTCGACCTACATTGCGCCACTGGCCTTTGTCCTTTGCATCACCATGGGAAAGGAGGCGTACGACGATATTGATAGGCGGCGAAGAGACAACGAAGCAAACTCGGAAGAATATCATGTATTGCAATTTACGGAACCCGGAATGTACCCAAAGAGCGCCAGGCCGCGGCGACCACTCAAGTCAGAAACGGTTGGGCGAAAGCCTCGAAAGGTACAAGCCGGTCGCCATGACCTCGCCGCTATCCAAGAGGACGAAGACCAGCCGACCTCGGTTGTTCAGGAAATAAGCCGCAAGTCAAAGGATCTGCGCGTAGGTGATGTTCTCAAACTTACCAAAGGGCAACGAGTGCCAGCCGATGTCGTGATTCTACAATGTCACTCGACGGAAGGGACATCAGCCAACGAGCCCGCCGAAGAGGAGGAAGAGGAAACGTTGCTCGCGTTTGACGAGGGAGAGTCCAGCTCGAGTGCAAAGGGCAAGGCACCCGAGGCACCGGCAGTGCAGAACGACGCACACAGCGGCCCTTCCGGCGAGACATTCATCAGGACAGACCAGCTGGATGGAGAGACGGATTGGAAGCTGAGATTGGCATCGCCGCTCACCCAGTGTCTCGCTCTGGAGGAGTTTGTCCGCCTCCGAATCACGGCCGGCAAGCCCGACAAGAAGGTCAATGAGTTTGTTGGAACAGTCGAGTTGATGCCTACCAGGCAAGCCGCAGTCAGCCAACAGCCCAGGCCGGAAGGCGAGAGCAGCAGCGATTCCAACTCAGCGGCGCTGTCCATCGACAACACCGCTTGGGCCAACACTGTCATTGCCTCCCAGGGAACCACCTTTGCGGTCATTCTGTACACCGGCCCGCAGACCCGATCCGCGCTGTCCACGTCTCCTTCTCGCTCCAAGACCGGTCTTTTGGAATATGAGATCAACTCCTTGACCAAGATTCTCTGTGCTCTTACGCTGGCCCTGTCCATCATTCTTGTCGCTCTGCAGGGGTTTGAGAAAAGCGGCGAAAACGCGTGGTACATCAAAATCATGCGATTCCTGGTCTTGTTCTCAACCATCGTGCCAATCAGCCTTCGGGTGAATCTCGACATGGGCAAGAGTGCATATTCGAGATTCATCCAACGAGATCCTGGTATTCCGGGGGCGGTTGTGCGCACAAGCACCATTCCAGAGGATCTGGGTCGGATCGAGTATCTACTGAGCGACAAGACGGGAACACTGACCCAGAACGACATGGAGATGAAGAAGATTCATGTAGGCACCGTTTCGTATGCCAACGAAGCCATGGATGAAGTGAGTTCGTATGTTCGACAGGCCTTTCACATCCAACCCACAACCGACCCTTCATCTCACGGCGCCCTCGTTACTCCTTCTTCAGCCATGTCCAACACCGTCAACGTGGGAGCCACTCGCACACGACGAGAGATTGGCTCTCGCGTGCGAGATGTGGTGCTTGCTTTGGCGCTTTGCCACAACGTGACACCGACATCAGAGGTCGAAGACGGCAAGGAAGTCACATCGTACCAGGCGTCCTCTCCCGACGAAATTGCCATTGTCAGATGGACGGAATCTGTGGGTCTGAAGCTCTCGTACCGTGACCGCAAAGGAATGGTGCTGGAGTCGACTGAGACGGGAAGGCCTGTCGTGCGAGTCCGAATCCTCGATGTCTTCCCGTTCACATCTGAAGGCAAGCGCATGGGCATTGTGGTTCAATTTCTCGACAGTATGCATGTCACCCACCCCGGCCTGGGCAACGGTGAGATATGGTTCTATCAAAAGGGTGCGGACACCGTCATGAGCTCGATTGTGGCGGCGAACGACTGGCTCGACGAAGAGACGGCCAACATGGCTCGCGAGGGATTGAGAACCCTGGTCGTCGGAAGAAAGAAGCTATCGCATCAGCAATACCAAGAGTTTGCTTCTCAATACCACGAAGCCTCGCTCTCTATCACGGGGCGAGATGCCGGGATGCAGAGGGTCGTCTCTCGGTATCTGGAGAGCGACCTGGAGCTGCTGGGCGTAACGGGCGTCGAGGATAAGCTTCAGAAGGACGTCAAGCCGTCGCTGGAACTGCTTCGAAATGCCGGCATCAAGATTTGGATGCTGACGGGCGACAAGGTCGAGACGGCGAGGTGCGTGGCCATCAGCTCGAAGCTGGTTGCGCGAGGCCAATACATCTACACCGTTGCGAAGCTCACCAGAAAGGACAATGCCCAAGAGCACCTGGACTTTCTCCGGAGCAAGACCGACGCCTGTCTGCTTATTGACGGAGAGAGCCTGGCGCTATTCCTGACGCATTTCCGCATCGAGTTTATTTCCATTGCCGTTCTCCTGCCCACAGTCGTGGCCTGTCGATGCTCGCCCACACAAAAGGCCGAGGTCGCGAAGCTCATTCGCGAGTATACAAAGAAGCGGGTGTGCTGCATCGGAGACGGTGGCAACGATGTCTCCATGATCCAGGCTGCCGACGTGGGAGTCGGTATCGTCGGCAAGGAGGGTCGGCAGGCCAGTCTGGCAGCCGATTTCTCGATTGAGCAGTTCTGCCACCTGGTCAAGCTGCTGGTGTGGCACGGGCGAAACAGCTACAAGCGCAGTGCGAAGCTGGCTCAATTCGTCATCCATCGAGGTCTGATTATTGCAGTGTGTCAAACAATGTACAGCATTGCTCTAAAGTTTGAGCCTGAGGGCTTGTACAAGGTTTGTCCGGCGCAGGGGGAGAAGGAAGCATCAGCGGACGGCTTTTGACTGACATTGGCACAGAACTGGCTCATGGTTGGCTACGCCACCGTCTACACCGCGGCGCCCGTCCTGTCGCTGGTGCTAGACAAGGACGTGGACGAAGACTTGGCGAACCTCTACCCCGAGCTCTACAAGGAGTTGACGTCGGGCCGGTCGCTGTCGTACCGCACATTCTTCGTCTGGGTCCTGGTGTCGATCTACCAGGGCGGCATGATCCAGGGCCTGTCGCAGATCCTGACCGAGGTGGACAGCAAGAGGATGGTGTCGGTCAGCTACACGGTGCTGGTGCTCAACGAGCTGCTCATGGTGGCCATTGAGATTGTGACGTGGCATCCCGTGATGATTATGAGCATCGTGGGGACGTTTATTTTTTACATTGGATCGCTGCCGTTTCTGGGCGACTACTTTGATCTTGAGTTTTTGATTACTTGGTGAGCTTTTCCAGTATTCTTTATATGAGGAGTATAATCTAACTTCTTGCAAAAGGGGATTCGTCTGGCGTGTATTGGCCATTGGTTCTATTTCCTTGATCCCGCCGTATGCGGGTAAGCTGATTAGCAGAACGATGAAGCCACCGTCCTATAGAAAGGTGCAGAATCGGTGATTTTGAGGATTGGCCCGGAGAGGGGGTTGTGATAATGCACAGAAAGGGGGGTGGATGAAGGATTGAAGAGGCGTCTTGGCGACTTGGTGATTTTTGTCATGCGTGCCTATATCCATGTGCGATGTTTATATAGAAGTTGCTTGTCATTATGTCTTTAGAGAACAAACGGAACGGTTCGACGTTGCTGCCCTGCATCTTGTTGGTGAGATATGATCTATCGTGTATCACCCGGTCTATAACTTCAACACGAGCCAGTCGTCTGCCAGCCACGGGTGTCTTCTCTGAAGGCGAGCAGCGACGCCGCCCACGGGCCCCTGAACCTGCTGGCCGCGCAACCACTGCTTGGGCCCAGCATAGTGCGCAATGAAGCCGTCCGGGCCGGAAATCATGAAGAGATTCTTGCCAGCTCCGCGACCGCATTTGCAGTCATCTGCCGCGGCCGGCGCTTCAAACTCTGGCGCCAGCTCCAGCATTGCCGCATCGTGCAGACGGCATCCGGACGCTGACGAGGAGCGGCTGGAATAAGGGGCGGCAGAGGAGGAGGAAGAAGGGGGCCCTGATGTGATTGCCTTTTGGAGGTCCGGCTCGCGGAAGTGCGTCTGCTCTTCGTCGATGGCGACTTGGATATGCAGGCGCTGACCGTACTGTAGTTGCAGAGCCTGGAGCTGCTTTGCAATGGGGCTTGGATGTTGCAGCTGGGCGTTGAGCTCTTCTGGTTCGCTGCCCCTGACGGCCCAGAACCGCCGCCACCACGAGGGTTTCCGGACGGCGGGATTGCTGCCGGCTTGCTGCTGGACTTCTTCTCTCTTGCGCACTGCCCAGAGGATCTTGACGTTTGCTTCAGGGTTGCGTCCCAGGACTGCTGTTGCGACTTGCATTGCCGGGACGACGCCTGTGCCGCCCGCGAGGAAGACGACGCTGTTCATTGCGCCGAGGCGTGCGGTGACGTCGAAGCCGATGTGAGGGCCTCGCAGCCAGACGTCCTGGCCGACGCCCAGACGACTCAGATACGTCGACATTTCTCCGCCCCCGATGGCGCGGACGTAGAAGCTCAGCGATCCATCGGCGGGATTGTGTCCGGTTAGGGGAGGTAAGGGCGTGTAATGCCGTGCGATTTGTACCTGTGGCTGCTTGAACTCGACGGACCAGAGGGGATACCGCCATGACGACGAGGAGGAGGAGGAGGAGACGAGATACGGGAGAGAAGGGTTTGGCGTGTGGGGGGAAATTGTGAAGATGAAGGAGGTGGGGGAGATTGCTTCGCGGGAGGTGATTGTGTAGGGTACAAAGGTCTCGGAGTTGAGGAGGGTTGGCTTGGAGGGGGTGGTGAGGTAGTAGATTGTGCTGCCGAGGATGACGGCGGTGGTGATGAGGAGGGGGATTCTACGTGAGTTTCTGATAGAGCGGGAGTTGGGGTGAGATTGGGTGGTTGTTGAGTATTTTCGGAGAGCTTGTGAGGGTTGCTGCTTTGGTGTTGTTGAGATGGTTCGTATGAGAGGGTGTGTCGTCTGAGGTGGTGGGAGGTGATGAAGTTTGGCCGTTGCGAGAACGGCTCGTCTGCTTGCCATTGCAGGGATATATATATGACTTGATGTCAAGATAGTTGAGTGATCATTAAGGAGAGATGATGACAGATATTTGATCAATTGAACATCAACTCAGCTGATAACGACTGTTTGAAGGTTGAGAGCGAAGCTCATCAGAAAAGGCATGCGTAGAAAAAAGTAGTATAAAATCCGGTCACGTGCCCTGAAGCCTCTCGCCCAAACTCGACTTTGTAAGTGAACCAAGACCTGGCTTCTCCCTAACCGCAACATACAAAAAAAAAAAAAAAAAACGACAAATTCCAACGCCACTGCGCCATCCTGAAATCATGTTATCATAGAAGAATAAGAAAGAAAGTAGGAACCCAGAGTGAATCAATCAGACAATCCGAATCTCGAGGCTGTTCGACTCGTACACCCCCGAAAACTCATCCGGGTTCGACACATCGTCCCAGTCCGCCTCGCCAATCTCCTCCTTGGCCCGCCTCCACACGGACATCCATTGCCCGCGCAGCTTGACCGTCGCCGAGCCGTTGCCGTCGCCCAGCTGCTGCACGGGCACCGGGTGCCGGATCACAATCTCGGCCGTGCGGCTCTCGCCCGGGCCCAGCGTCACCAGGCTGTCTGCGGGCGGGGGCCAGATGCGCTTGAGGGCGATGGTAGGGTAGCTGAGAGGCTTGTTGTTGTTGGTGTTGATGTTGTTGTTGCTATTGCTCGAAGAGGCTGAGCTGTCGCTGTCGTTGTTGTCGGTGTTTGATGACGATGATGATGATGATGATGGGACAATGGACAGGTTGCCCTGCTCGAGAAGCAGCCCGTCAAAGGGCGATTGGTAGGGCGCAATGGTGACGGGGTGCGGGTTGTTGTTCTTGACGGTGGCCACGATGGACGGCGGCGAGGTTGTGCCCTGGCTGATGGAGACGTTGAGGCCGGCGAGGGGATCCGAGGACGGCATTGTGTGTGCTTGTCTTTGTGTGATGTGATGTGTGTGAAGCGTGTGATGTGCCTTGCTTATAATCCTCCGATATGGATTCTCTCTTTCTTTCTTATATGATGGGGGCTCTTGTCCAGTAATGCTCGATAGGTGAGTCGTATCAACTTGTTGTTCTACTCGATTCTTTGACTGGTTCAGACCTCGGAACAAGCACAAGCAAATTTGCAGGACAGATAAGAAGCAGAAGAAGTCTTCGAGAAGGCAATCCTCTGACAAGAAAATCGCCGAATGCGGCACCTTTTTAACGACAGAACCCTCCGTCTTCTTACCCCCCCTCATCATCATCATCCTCCTCCTCCTCCACCCCCCCCTGAAATGGCTGAAGCGTCTCATCCAAGGCACACTTTTTCGCTTCACACTCCATCGACGCATGCAGTCATCAATCAACCTCATGCACGGGCACACACACAGAGAGAGAGAGAGATGGAGTGGGGTCATATGAGCGGCATAAGAAATCGTACGTTGTGCAATAAAGTATTACATCAAATGTCTTACAGAGTCGAGGAACGTCGCAAGGCTTGGCTGAAAAGGCACTTTCTCACACCTCCCCTCTCTCCCTCCTTTCTTTCCCTCCTCTTCTCTACTAGTCCTACATAGTAGTATCTGTGATGGATTTTGCCAAGAAGGCGGCCCAGTATGTAGCCATTTAGGGGAGGGGGGCAGCGTGACACGGGGTTGCTGGCGATGACGCCGATGAATGGATCGCCGCGAGGCGGGAATGCCGAGGGAAGGGGGATGGATCGCTGCTGGGGTAGGACTGCGCTAAAATACCAGGGACTCACAATGTTCACACTCTGTGAGACGGGAGTTGTTATTACCTACTTACCTTACCTACTGCTAAGTACTTTGTACGACAAGTTTTGAGTCCTACGACGTATGTAGTAGGTAGTAGTAGTATTATACTAGTAACACGCAAAGAAGATTATGAGACATTGGCTCCATGGACAAGTTGTCACGACGTAATATTGCACAGAGGGCGCGTCTGTCACATGCTCCGATTTCTCTCGACTTTGTCTGAGCCAATTGCCCATTTGTCGGTTTGAGGCGGGACTGCGGAATAGGTACATGTAATAGCTGCATGCCTTTAATCGCACGATTCAGCTTCCGCCCTGAAAATATCTCTCTTCTCCTGTCCTCCGCCCGGAAATCTCCCGTGAGGATTCAGATTTGTAACAAGTCAACTACCCCGTCTATTAGCATAATGTAATGCGTTTTCACAGCCGCAGGATCCGTCGGTGTGCGTCGATGCCGCCCCGGAACTTGTCCTCCACCACCCTCCCCGCCATCACCGTCTCGCCCACGATGCCCTCGACGTGCCTCGGCTCTACCCTGCCGTACCAGATCCCGCATCCGGCCAAGGGATGCCTCTCGCCTCCCTCCGTCGTAAACCCGGGCGGGATGTAGATGATCACGTTGCCCGCAAACTTGTGTCCGCCAATGTGGCTAATGAGCCCGACTCTCGCGACTCTCTCACTGCTGCTGCTGCTGCTGTTTCCGCTGTTACTCCCCTCTACCCTCTTCTTCATCTCGTCATCGTCCTCCTCCAAGCCCTCCACCCGAACCGCCTCCCTCGCAACCGTAAACCCCTTCCTCCCAAGCTTATCCTCAAACTCGCTCCTCAGCACAGGCCCCATGACGCCGCACCGCATGTCCCTGCCCCCGTGCCCGCAGATCAGCACCAGCACGTCCGCCACGTCCCGCACGCCGGGCAGCAGGCCCTGGAAGGCCGCCTTGCGCGTCAGCCGGTCGCGGTGCGCGGGCGACAGGCCGGCGTGCGCCGGGTGCAGCCGCTCCGGCAGCAGGAAGCCCTTGGCCAGCGCCTTGACGCTGTCAAACGACACGCGCGGCAGGAAGGGCACGTACTTGAAGCTCGGCAGCAGGTAGACCGACGTCGACTGGATGGCCTTGCGGGGGGGCGCCGAGCTCGGGAAGGACGAGTTGATGACGGAGATGTGGTGGAATGGCTGATTCACAGTGCAATTTGGTGGTTTAGCTTTGGAGCATTCGATAACATCTCCCCTCGAGTGGTTTCATGGACACACGTAGTTTGTTTGGCACTTACATCCGTATACTTGCCGCCCCGGCCAAACAGCTCCTTGAGATCCGCAGCCAGATTGTCCCCGCTGTTCTCGTCCTCAATCTTGGACGGCCAATCGTCCTTGCCCGTGCACACGACGACGTGCTCCGCGTATCCGGCCATGACGCCGTTGAGCGGGTTCGCATGGTCAATCTCCAGCCCCTCCGGCATGGCGGGCGTCTCGGCGCACGCGCACGTCGGCGAGGGACATGTCGGTACCGTGGGGAACGGCGGAGGCCGGGGCCTCGTGGTGATGCTTCGTCTGGGAGCTGTCGTTCTCGCGGCGGGGATGACGCCAGCGATGGCGGCTCTTCTGGGTGTTGTTGGGAGAGCGGCGCATTGCCGTCGGGTCGGAGTGCTGCTGAATTGGCGCGGCTGCTGCCTCGGGCTGAGCTTCGTTCTCAGCGGCGCCCGGAGCTGCTGGACGGGTAGAGAGGCTTGGAGAGGCATGCGCAACGACATGCTGGCGACGGACGGCAAAGGCGGGAGCCAGCGCTCGACATGGTGGTCAGTCTGGATGTTATTAATAAAAGGCAAGCTCAGATCCGATCCGATCTGCGCAAGGACACGCTCAGGTAATAGAAACTCGGCCTGCAATTAGTGGCCCCAGATATTGCTAATTGTCGCGCGGGCAGTGGCCTTTGTCCATCGGCGCTGGCAAGGGTCCGGGACAAGGTTGGATTTATCTGTAGCAGCACGGAGAATTTGAAAGGTCAGAGTTCAGATCTCGGAGACCGAGATGCGGACTTTTGCTCTGCTTGGTGTTGCGCGTTCGGTTCCGCGTTACCTCTCCACGGAACGGCCCCGCAGCGCTACGTACCTTACTGGGAAAACCTGTAAGGGCACTAGACTTGCAAGACCACGGCTAGGCTTGCAGAATAGCTGCTAGGATTGCGGGAGCCTCTAGACTTGCAGAGGTCGCTAAGGTTGCAAGGCAAATGTAGCTTCCTATAGTAAGACCTATAGCAAGATACATACCCTTTACCAAGCTCATGTCGCTCTTGCCCTCTCTCTCACTTTCCGCTCACATCTTTTTAAAGCCTCAGGCACCAGCAGGCCTTATCTTCACATTTTTTTTTTCTCAATCTCTCTCTTCCTCTTCCTCTTCCTCTTCTTCATCATCTTCATCATCATCTTGCACACAGCACAAGGTCAGTCAATGCCTCACATCCAGCCACTCTGCAATACCAGGTACTAACATTTGCGCCGCTTTACAGGTCCCACTACTAACACGCACACACACACGCACACACACACACACCCGCTATTGGCGCCGCCGCCGTTAGTCAGATTGGCTGCTGGATTGGCTGCTGGATTAGCTGCTGGATTGGCTGCTGGAGGCGTGGCGTTAGGTAGAATAGATACAAGTAATGCAACAGCTTTTCACTAGTATTTTCAGGTACCTCTTCTCTCTATAAGCCAGCCAATCAGAAAGCTGCATTATCTTCTGCAAGCCTAGGCCACTCTGCAAGCCTAGTCCAGGCTGCAACCTTTGCACGAGGTTCAAGGCATAGCTTTTTTTGCAAGCCTAGTGTTAGTCAAGCAAGCCTGCTAGGCTTGCAGAGCCCCTACAATTCCCAGTAAGGTAGGTAGTTGGCGGCTCACGAGCAGAAATCACAAGGGATTCAAGGAAATAAACAAAGGAAAAAACACATAGTATGAGCCACCCAAATCTTTGGCTTGTAAGTGTCGTCACTTGCCAAGTTGATGTTGCTGGCTAACTTGTTGCTTGGAACCCAGAGCCAAGGTAATGGTCGGTTGTCAGTCACTCTCAGTGTAAACAAGACCGCAAGCTACCTACCTTACCTCAGAAACGTCACGAGAGTTCCGAGCTATCACAATTTGATAAACACACATCCCCAATTGCATCAAACGTATTAGATCAAAGAAACCCGCTATAGTTAGCCCCTCGTCCTATCTGCACGGCATCCTCTATCGCTTATAACCCAAATGGCCTGCATGTAAGTACACGTAAGTGAATAGTCCTCCTCTATACAAGTCTTTGCAATCTGATCATTTCTTCTCCCGAATCCCAAGCCTCATCCCAGTTATCCAAATAAATGCCAAACGAAAACAGAACAAAAGCCACTAAAAGTAAGAAGGAAAACATAGAATGAAGTGTAACCTGCAGCCCGCTATTGCGGAGGTATGGCAAGACAATACCTATACTGAGCCCTCGTTGTCCCAGGCGTCAGCATGTCCAAGCCTATGTGCCCCTCCGATCGCAGTATCCGGGCGCCTTGGGCTCCGAGTTGGCCCAGCTCATGACCGTCAAGCTCGTCGTGTAACCCATGGCGATGAGGCCAAAGATGCACAGTCCAATGTCCGAGTATCGCCAGAACCTGGATCGCGCAACAGCCTTGTAGTGAAGCAGAGGCTGGAAAAGATTCATATCAGTACATCGTACATGGAAAAAAAAAAAGGGACGGCATGAAGTTAAACTTACAGGGTAGATGTAGACCAACGGGATGCAGGCAAAGTTGCCTACAAGGGCGACAAACTTGTCGAGGTTGTCGGCACCGCCCCAGGCAATGGCGGCACACATCATCACGACGAAGAAGCGGAAGATGTTCTTCTGCCACTTGATCCAAGGGTTGTACTTGCCGCTCCTCGTAAAGAGTTCGGTTTCGGCGATACGGATGGCAGGGAAGATCTGCAGTGGCGTCGACAGCAGGATGGCCACCGAGTACAGCAGCTGCACGACGTTGACCATGCGGTTGTCCTGCGGCAGGTTGAGCAGCACGACAGTCTGCGTCTCGGAGCCGTAGGCAGCGTACGAGATGGCGCCCATGACGGTGAAGAGAATGGTGATGATGATCATGACGAGGAACATGACCTTGGGGAACTTTTCGGGGTTCTTCATCGACTCTTGGATGGGGATGATGAGGCCAATGCCCTCAAAGGTGAAGATGGCCGTTCCGATGAAAAGCGTCCAGTCCCGCTGGTTGAACATGATGATGTCGGCGAGGCCTTCGGCAGCGAGCGTCAAAACATCGTAGTAGAAGAGGTACGCGAGTCCAATCAGGATAAAGGCATCCGCAATCAGGGCCGTGAATCCAAGCTTGCCGATATCTCGCAGCAGCGAAAAGGGCAGGAAGACGACCATCTGCATCAGAATCAACATCGGGATGCTGATTGACGTGCGGCAGTCGGTCACGGCCAGGATGAAGGCCTGCAAGTTCTCCGACGTGAACACAATATAAGCCGCGACGAAACCGATCTGGCTGAGGACAATGGAAGCCAGAATGATGGCCCGCATCCATTTTCCGTACAGAATGCCACCCATGTCACCAAACGAGCCCTCGACCTTGAGTCGCGTCGTGACCAGGAGAACGAAGCAGTAGTAGCTCAGTAACGCTACACCGAGGAGGACGAGGTTGCTGAAGAGCATACCGCCGTTGAGATAGGCACGCGGCAGGAACAAGACGCCGGTTCCGACAAAGGACTTGAGCAGCAGCAGGGCCGCGTTCATCTGGCTGTTCTGGCCGCTGCCGCCGCGCACCTTTCTCTTCCGCGCCTTTTTCGAAGGGCCCAAGAGCGCGCTATCTTCCATAGGCTCTTCGTTTTCTTCCTCCTCGTTGTCCTGACCAGATTGGAAGTATTCGTTGGGGCCCAGGACTTCGTCATCTTCTTCCAGCTCTTCACCAGCAAAGTGTCCATAGATGGACAAGAATTCGAGAAAGCTTGACGTGAAGAGTGGTCGGTTGCTACCGGGAGAATCAGCACCTCCGTAACCATCTTCGGGATGTCCTGAAGGGCTGATGACATTTCTTCGAAGATGGTTCCTCCGGAAGCCACCGGGCACCTTGATGGAGCTGATGTCGAGGGTCTCGCTCTCAGGCTCGGGCCTCGAATGGTCGAAACTCTTGCTGCGCTGCATCTTCGTCCTGGCCTCTGCCTGCTCGGTCCATTTATATATGCCCCGTGTCACGTCCCCGCCCTGCAGACGCAGACTCGAGAACTCGTCGTCATGGAGGCCGGCGGTACCAAAGCCGAAATCGGCAGTCTGCTTGCCCTTGCCAGTCTCCGACGATGCCTCTGACGTGGGGTGCTCCATCTCGCTGGGCTGCACCAGATGCCTCTTGATAATCTCGGGATCTTCATAGGGCCCCGTGCTCTCGGCCCCAGGGCGGCCTCTCGAGTCGAAGGAGCCATAGTTTGTCGGTGTGGCAGAGCGGCCATTTCCCGAGGGGGACAGCGGACGGAGCGGCGGCGTGCCGACGCGAGCTGAAGGCGTGCCATGTCGCGGCGGCGTTTGCCCCAGGGAGTCGGACAAGGCCGCGGCCAGAGCAGACACGCCAGGACCTTGGGCGAAGGACGAAGCGTCGCCAGACGCGCCACCTTCAGGTCTTGTGAATCCGGGACGGGGCGAGCCGCTTCTCATGACGGGCGACCCCGACCGGATCGGCTCGGCAAGTCTGGCGGTGACCTCTCCTCGGGGTAGTGACGATGAAAATGGCCGCTGCTGAGAGAGGCTGGGTGAGGATGACATGGGGACGGGGTCCTGGGCCAGCAGCCCGCTCCTCGCCGGTGACGACATTCTGGTCGGTTCTGTTGTGTTCTTCTGTGGTAGCTGCCTTCTTTCTCGCTCGGGTCGAGTCTTGTTCTCTATCGCATATCGGTCTCGAAGAGGAAAGCTGTGTTTGTCTGGGCGTGCCGAGGGAAGCAGCCGCGATCGCGAGGGAGACTCGGTGACAACTCCAAAGAGCGGCAGATAAGGATCAAGGGACGGCGCCTAGCTGGGACTCGCGGACAGGGTGACGATCCGAGGTCGCTCCGGCGTGCTGCTTGAAGTAGGAGATGCTCGACTACGGAGCGAATGGAGATGGGAAAGGTGAGGAGAGGATAGGAGAAGGGAAGAGTGAAGGATGGAAGGCTGGATGGCAGAGGTGCAAGCTAAAGGTCAGAGAACGGCAATCTCAAGCTATTAGTATGGATGACTGAAGGTTTGCCTGCCAAAAGGTCCTTTGAGGTGCACTATCAAATGACGGAGAAGCCACGCTAAGCCGCCTTGGCGGGTACGAGGTACGCAGTCGGAGAGGCCAGGAACGAGGTCGGGGGCAAAGCACGAAGTATCGGTACTTGCGCATTGCAGGCGCTCCTTACAGCGGCCTGTGGCGGTCACAGCACAGCTGAAGCGCTCCAGGCGCCGAATCTGGGGACCGACAGCACCGCCCCCAGCGATCATGTCTGGTGACCGGCAGGGGAGCAGTGGTGGGCCTCCAGCGACGGGGGTCCCGCTGTGACCGCCCAAGATCGGCTCGATTGGCAGGGAGAGCGCGTCGAGGTACCTGTACTTCGGTCCGTGGACGGAGAGCGCCGCCTGAAGCCTGAAGCGGCAGCTGAGAGGCAGGGCCTACAATCGCACAAAGCCAATGCAACTTGAATGCCGTTTTGATTGATTTCCATCCACAACATCATCGAATCTCGTCCAATCCGACCAGCACGCAGCCGCTGATTCGCGCAAATAGAAAGCAGCAGGAACAAAAGAACCGTTCCAGCGGGTACCGGGTCCAAGACGAGCATGAGGAAGGCTCAGTTTCGAACAATCCTCGACTCGACACCTGCCCGTTCACTCTGCCTCGCCGTGGAAAGGGTGCTGGGCGGTGGATTGAAGAAACGAACAATGCTGTACTGGACATGGATGCTGCAAACATAAGCCCCGACTTGTCTTCTGGTGGGTGCATCCAGGCTTATCGTGAGACCCGGTCGTGGCCAAGAGCAGAGGTTTCTACAGATCCGAGACAGCGGTGGTTGGGTTATACGACAATTGTTCGCGGCACTCAATCGGAGACAGCTGATTGCTCCGTCCGCTACTATCAAGCGCAGACGCGGAGAGAACCCTGCAAGGTTCGATATTCGATGGTCACGCCGTGTCGAGTCTGCTGGAGATAGCACTGACACACGCAGCATGATGCCGTATTACTTGGATCCCAATGGCCATGGCCAAGCAGCCACAAAGTGATATCTGCAGAGAATTCAATTCGCAAGACCCGACTATTTCAGCCACCAAGGGCCAGACACCGCGCCTCCGGATAAGAATGGGCAAGTCTTAATTGGACGACGACGTTATCAGCGCGCGCAGGCCGGTACACACACTGAGCGGTATGGCTGTACGGAGTATGACTGTGACTTATCACGGGGCTGGCACCACGCGTTGAGCCGGCTGCTGACGCTGGCTGGGCTCTGGCTTGAAAGCCTGGGTTTGGCGATAATCAGCCATTCTGCCCATCCTTTGATGGACCCATCCCTCCATCCCCGGGAAACACTGCCCATGGGGTAGGCCAGATGGCTTGGTCATGCCGGGCGCCTCGAAACTGCATCAACACCAATGACAGACGGGACGAGCCGATGAGTTTGCCTCGACAAGTGCCGCACTAGATGGGAGATGGTCTGCTGAGATACCTGACTCTTACGGATGGCCCTCGGTGTGCAGTCTACCAACACACCAGACAGTGATACGACCATTTCTCAGCATTTGCGTTTCTCTCGACACCGTTGCCGTGCATCGTGATCTCCTTCTTCACCGGCGGAACTCCTCGACTGGCACCAGTAAACGACCAGTATCAGCTTAAAGGATGGTGTCTCGCCCACAATGAAGTGCCTGGCTTGGAATGCCGTCATGGCGCGTGATACATGACTTGGGCGGGGCAACAAGGATGATCGCGCATATGCGTGACAGCCTGCTGTTGACTATTGACAGACAGAATGTACGAGCATATTCCGGCTACTGCTCCATGCGCCCTGAGGTGATAACCAGATTTACAGTGGTGATGATCTTGGAGCTGAACTCAGGTTGGCATTCAGTCATGAAAAGAAGCTGGTGTTGACGGCATCTCGCAGCCCTGCTGTTACATCGAGGACAGCCGTCGGTATTAGTATATCGTCACCCTCGTCTGGTGCTGGCGACAAGGGTCACAAACTGCCTGCAATTCGAGCTCTACTAATTCCCGCAGAATCCGGCTGGAGATCAACTTGCCCGTGCTAGGATTAACGGTTGCCACCCTCCCACTGCCTGGAGCTGACATTTTCCGCCTGATCCTGAGGCTTCACGGTCCAGAGGTTCGATTAGCCACCATCGACGGCGATGCTAGCAAGCTTAGATGACGGGTTCAAGGGTGGATTTGACACCAAAAGCGTATGGGTCAAGGGCCTTGTCCGTCACAAGCGCCGGTCCACAGACAAAACTCCATTCATGGCACAAGCTCAGCAAACAATACGGCGAGAATCGCTTCGCTCCAGAACAAGGAGAAGATTCGATACCGCCTCTGAGGGGCAAAGGAGCCCTGATGTGACAAGAGCGTGCATATTCATCATGCACAACAACAGCTTCAAACCGGATTCTGGCGGCGAGATTTACCTAACGAGATGCCACCAGCACGAGGGTGTCGATGGCAAATGGCTCTCTCTCAACGGCTGCCCCGCTGCAGATCCCCGACCCGTGGTATGACGCCGGTCCTGGTTGACTGAAGATTAACGGCATTTGGTTGCTGGTATCATGTTTAATTTAGCAGCTTCTCGGGCATTGATATGGCCATGGTGTCCGTCGTGAGTGCTGCTCGTTTGCTTCTGGGAGCATCCATTTCTAGCCATCTTCCTGCGTTGTCGGCAGTGCGGTGGAGGATGCTGCGTATTTGCACGTTGCCTTCTCCCTCTTCTCCCGCCAGTTCGTCTTCTGCTCGTATATCTTGTTTGCCACGCCAATTTCTTATACCTCTACTTCAACTAATAGGTACCCGGCTATGATGCCGCGGTCAGCTCTCACCTGAGACATTGGCCAAGATCCCGTTTGCTACAGGGATGCACGCTGGAATTCGTCGCCCCGAGCGCACCCGCGAATTCTATATTGAGTCTCGATTCCTACAGCGAGCATCACATCTGCCATGCCTCATCCTCCGTCAGAAAGGAAAGGATCCTTGACCATGGCCACGGACCACGACAGGGCCGCCGGCAACGGCAAGCTGGGCACTGTCTCCGGCGTCTATATCCCCGTCTGTCTTAACATCCTAAGCATCCTCATGTTCCTCAGGTTTGGCCAAATCCTGGGGCAAGTTGGCTTCATCGGCATCTTAGGTGAGCAACAAGTGAAATGCAACCAATACTTTCTCGCTCAGTTCCAACCAGCTGTGTCGCACCAGGTCTTCTTCTCGCCGCCTACTGCATCGATCTGCTCACCGTCCTGTCCCTCTCCGCCATTGCCTCCAATGGAGAAGTCAAGGGCGGAGGCGCCTACTACATGATTTCGAGGTCTCTGGGCCCGGAATTCGGGGGCTCGATCGGCATCTTGTTCTACTTGGCCCAGGCTCTGAATACCGCAATGAACATTGTTGGTCTCATTGACTGCCTTAGACTCAACTTGGGTCCTATGTTCCCTCAGGGATATTGGTCCGGCTATGGGCTTCAGACAGCTGCCTTGATGATGTGTACAGGTCTTTGTCTGCTTGGCTCCTCAGCCTTTGCAAGGGCCTCAAATGCACTGCTCATTATTCTTACCGTCGCCATCATGAGCATTCCGGTGTCTGCCATCTTCAAGGCCCCGTTCGAAGATGCTACAGCTGGGATCGAATTTACAGGCATCAGCATCGATACCCTGCTTGGCAACTTCGCGCCACGATCTTCCGAGAGCAGCTATGAGGGCATCAAAACATTTCGTAGCCTCTTTGGCGTTCTCTTCCCGTGAGTGCTTTGCCACTGATCTTCTGTTCAAGTAAGTCCTCTCACTAATGGTTTGTTTATACAGAGCGACTTCGGGCATATTTGCAGGAGCTTCCATGTCTGGGGATCTACGCAATCCAAGCAAGGCGATTCCGAATGGAACGCTATGGGCCACCCTCACAACTTTCATCGTTTACTTCATCGTCATCATCTCCATGGCTTCGGCTACCACCCACGAGTCTTTCCTCGCCAACGACAATGTTATTTCCCTGACAAGCTTGTACGCTCCTCTCATCCTAGCCGGCGAATGTGCCGTTACCTTCTTCTCGGCCCTTATGGGAGTCATCGGCTCCGCCAAATTATTTCAAGCGCTTGCTCGCGACAAGCTCCTCCCGGGCCTGTCGCTCTTTGGAAGGGGGTCCAGAAGTGGCGATGAGCCTTTCTATGCTATATTCTTGACATATTGCATTGCTCAAGTTGCTCTTTTTGCGGATCTAAACCAGATCGCTACACTCATCTCGATGGGCTACCAGGTCAGTCGGACGGAAGTGATGCACCCAATCCTCATCGATGTCGATGACTGACAACCTCAGTAGATGACGTTCTTTGTCATGAACCTCGCTTGCTTTCTCTTGAAGATCGGGTCCGCTCCTAACTTCAGGCCAAGCTTCACCTTGTTCAGTGCGGAAACTGCTTTCCTTGGAAGCCTCACGTCTGCGGCGGCAATGTTCTTCATCGATGAAACATATGCTTCGACAGCAATCTGCGCTCTTGTTCTGGTGTTCCTTCTGATTCACTACCTCTGTCCGCCGAAGCACTGGGGCGACGTCTCCCAAAACCTCATCTACCACCAGGTCAGAAAGTATCTACTAAGATTGAAACCCGAGCATATCAAGTTCTGGAGACCGCAGATTATTCTCCTCGTCAACAACCCACGGCGGCAGGCCAAATTGATTCAGTTTTGCAACTCTCTCAAGAAGGGCTCGCTTTACATTCTGGGCCATGTCATCGTGACCGATGACTTCCATTCGGGAGTTCACGAGGCGAAATTGCAGCAAGCAGCTTGGACACGGTACATATCCGAGTTCTCCAAGATCAAAGCATTTGTGCAGCTCACAATGTCGCCATCTATCAACTGGGGCATCAGAAACCTCATCTTATCGTCGGGTCTCGGCGGCATGCGCCCCAATATCGCCATCATGGGGTTTTACAACATGGACGACCTACGAAGATCGAGCCATCGACTAAGGGTGCCAGATATTCCAATGGCTCCGGCTTCCCAGATGAAAAGGCCGCCAAAGTCACAGGGGAAGGCAGCCAGGAGGCGTCGCGGAGATACTTCCGCCCAGATGTTGAAAGGCTTCCTCCCCACTGATGCAATCCGTACAGAAGACATGATGTCCCCTACAGAGTACATGACAGCTCTAGAGGACCTGGCTCTGGTTTATCGACTAAACGTGGCTGTTGCGTACGGATTCGACAGCTTGGAAACGCCTCGCAAGGACGGGCTCAACACGAAAAAGTACATTGATCTGTGGCCCATCCAAATGTCTGCCGAAGTATCTGCCGAGGGCAGGAGCATGTTGACATCCAACTTTGATACTTGTAGGTCCAACTACATCTGGTTGCTGTTGAGAATAAGGAAGTTACGAATTATCAGTTATGACTGACCTCTCTTGACAGACACGCTTATCCTGCAACTGGGTCATATTCTTCGCAGCGTCCATGACTGGAAACGAGTATTCACCCCACGGGTCATGGTCTTTGTCGAATACGAAAGCGAGGTCGAGGAGGAAATGGCCCGAGTTCAGACACTCCTAGAGAAGCTGCGTATCGATGCTGAGGTCCGAGTCTTCTGGTTGGCTTCCGGGCAGCTGGACACTTATGAACGCATCATCAACGGCCGAGGTAGTAGCTTGGACTGCGAAATTGTCGTTGGCGACGCACTGAGAGACGAAGAATGGTGGAATGACTTGGAAGACTTTCGCGGGAAATCCGAGCCCATGACAACAAGCCAGGAATTCTCGCACATGGTGCACATTCTGACCTCAACCGCCGGACGGCCAGGAGTCTACAACCCGCACGAAGAGCCGGAGTCACAGCGCAGGCGGTCCAGCATCGTGGGTGTTCCCGGCATGTCCAAGAGGCCGAATATTGGCTCTTTATCCAAAATGGGCATCAACATCGGAATGCACACCCATCATCTGAATGAAGAGGTCTTTGAGGACACGAATTCGGAATACGAAAGCGGCAGTGATACAGAGACCATAGACCTGTTAGGATCAGTCCTAGATCCATCACTACGAAGAATGTCATCCTCAAACTTTCCACAAGCGCCGCCGTCCCCTCCAAGGACGGGCAGGAATGATTCTCTGGGCCTGGCAGCTGGGTCGGCATACTACATGAATGGCAATGCCCAAGATACCCCGTCATACGGCACAATGTCAACGTCCCGAGGCTTCTCGCAAACTCACAGCAGGCAAGACTCCATCGCCACGCCAGCCTTTAGACGAATTCCAGAGGTGGACCAGGACGCCACTCCTCGAGCGAACAATCGACAAAGGAGCAGCTTCAAAATCGACATCAAAAGCATAGAGTCCTTCCCGAACTTGGATCAATTGGCAGTACCTGAATCCCAGCACAGCACTTATCGGCCGAGTAGCCCTACCAAATCATCTGAGAACCGATATTCCGGAGACGACGACACATCTACTCCCCGACCAGGCTTGTCTCGACAGTCATCCGCAGCTCGCTTTTCAAGCCGGCCGGTTCCCGAGATGAGAATCACGACAGATGAGACAGGGTCGAGGATCGGATTCGCTACGACGAATTCCTCCAGCCCTGTAACCCCAAAGACTGATCGCCCGACGTGGTCAAGACAATCTTCATTGGGAAAGTTTTCCAATCAGCCGCTGCCAGGATCAAGGAGTACCCAGGGAGGAGGTGTGCGAGCCATTTCATGCACCGAGCAGCCAACGTACTATCCACGCTCAAGCACACAGACGCAGTCTCGGTTCCGCTCTTCGCATTCTCGGCGCGAATCGCACGCTTCTCCTCTTGACCAAGGAGACTTGAGCTTGAACATGCCCGAGCTCGAGCAATCGTACAGATTCGATAGGGACACGAATTATACAGACGGTGCTCCCTACTCGACGCAGAGTGTTGCTTTATCCTTCAACGATCTGCCCAGTCGAGCGCAGCACCTCATCCTCAACGAATTGATGCGGCAGAATTCGAAGAACACGGCCGTTTTGCTGACGACACTCCCTATACCCATTGAGGGGACATATCGGGACACTGACCGGACGATTCAGTACCTTTCGGACGTCGAGCTTCTGTGCCACGACTTGCCGCCTACTCTTTTGGTGCTGAGCAATAACATGACGGTCACGGTGAGCTTGTAGGCGTTTGCAATTGGGCGTTTGGTAGGAGTCATTGTCTGTGAGACGGGAAACGTGTCACAGTCAGCATCATGATCATGACATGTGCTTTTCGGTTCCGGGTAGCGAAGCAGGCGTTTTGGGGGGCTTCACTGTTTGTACATTACGCATATGGAAGAGAAATGCCAAGATTGCTGCAAATCGAATGAAGAGAACGAGATGCCGTTTTGATGAGGATCTGTTCAGGGTGGTTGTTTGCATTGGTGTCAATCACATGTGCAATACCGCAAACAACGACGACACAGCAACATTGTTCACTAAGACATCCATCTCGATATAAAGTCTTCCAGCCAAGTTTGATAACCGCCTTCAGGATCATCATACTTCATATCCCATACCCTAACGTACTATGCATCTACCCAACATAAGCAAGTTCGTCAAGACGTCGAGAACACCAAAATGGCCCCCCAAAGCGACACCTCCCAACGAAACAAAGCCGGACAATCCTCCAACATAGACCAACCACGGCGAAACCCGCGCTTTGCACAATTCCCAAAAGCCCCCTTGAAGCCCTCTCCCATCCAAGCGTCATCTTACGAGCACATACTGCTGCCCCCTCAGGAGGAGGAGGAGAAGAAGAAGAAGCCGCCAGGTCAAAATGGAGGCGAGACGAGATATCACGAGCGGAAGCCGGGAATGGTGCGGTTCGTCAGAAACAGCCACGTCTATCCAAAGCCCGCCGTCATGAAACCAACCATTGCTCGAGAGAGAAAGACTCCAGCCGCCGCGCTCGTTTCAAGCAGTGGCCCTCATACAGCAGAGGACAAGGCCAGGCAGAGACGACGTCGAGTTTCCCAGCAGATGCACACCACGCAACGCCCTCGCGGGCCCAAAAAGAAGACATTCAAACCGCAGCTCTCCATCAAAGTGCCCTCTGCTGCTACTGCTGCTGCTGAGTCTGGACAGCGGCCATCTTCGAAGCAATGGCACAGAGTCCGGAGTATTCTTCCAGCGGGGAGAGTCCCGGCTGCGAGAGCTGCGACTGTCCGGTTCCCTCTGTCGCGCGAATCGTCGCCAGAAGAGCAAATCTTTCCTTCTGTGCCGACGTCGATGCATCTGTGTTTTCTATGTCGATCTACTTCGCAGAGCGAAGGTGGGCTTTGCAGGAATTGCGAGATGGAATACGCAAGGCCGCCTAGGCTTTACGATGATGATGATGATGATGATGATGGGGAGGACGAGGAGGACAAGGAGGACGAGGAAGAGGAGGGAGATGAAATGGGCGGGATACATTATCCGGCTCGCTCGTACTCGAGTTCGATCCATTCAGGGTCAAGCTCGGTTTACTCGTCGGATGCGACTCCCATCAACGACGAGGCAATGATGGTGTCGCCTGTATCGGTGCGTGATGCTGAGGAGCTGATCTTGCTGGTGTCTCCATATTCAACTATGGGAATGTCATGTGTAGCAGAACATGGGATACAGGCAAGATATGACAAAGGGCACGGGGAAACAGACGCCGGATCGGCATCTCCAGATCTTTATGATCTCGACTGGGCAGAGTACTACTTTAATGATGAATACTTTGCTGGTGTAAAAGGGGGCTGGGGTGACTCGCTATTATAAGACCTACAGTCTAGCTTCGATAGGGAGAAGATAAAGTAATGACCAACAGAAATCGTTTCCAAGGTATGTATGTACCAGAACTCGCATTCTATGTGCTCATCACAATATCTATGAGTCCCAGCCATCCCAGTCATCTATATCAACGCCATCTACAGTATCCGCTTGACAACCAACTCCCCTTTATCCCCTCCCTCTAATTCTATCAACCCACCAGCCTCCAGCTTCTTCTTCCACTTATTGCTCTCATACCGTCCCAAAATCATCGTCAATCGTAATACCACGCCATTGCTCGAGGAATGCTCCTCCGCGCTCTCAGCCAACGGCGTAAACGTCCACCGGCCGAACGCCCAGTTCAAGATGTACCGGCCCCGGGGACTGGCCTCGGGTTGCGGCACATCTGGATCCGAGTTCTTGGGCATCTCTGACAGGGTGAGGACGGCCTTGATGCGGTAGGCTTCGTCCTTGGGAGCGGATCGGAGGAAGTTGAGCAGCTTGCCTGTGGAAACGGCGGCGCCGCCGCTGCTGCTGCTGCTGCCTTTGAGCTCGACTGAGAGCACCTCGACCTCGCTCTGGTGGCTGTGGCTGTGGTTGTTTTGATGAGCATCGCCATTCGTCTGGTGATCATGGCTATGCTCGCCGTTGACGTCCGCTTCCGTCAACTCTCTAGCCAGGCCTCCGTCTATCCCAAACACCAAGCCCATATCAACCCTGCCCTTGTCGCTCTTGACCCGAGCCACATCCACCTCCAAGTCGCCCACTCGATCCAAACAATACTCGTACCGCTCCTCACCCGCCGTCTCCCACTTGTTGAACACAATCAAGTCCGTATACCGCGCCTGGATCTTGGCCGTGTAGCTCGTATCCTCATACCCCTTCCAGTTCTCCACGTCAATCACGCTAATCACCCCATCGAGCACGTACTTGCCCGTGTCCCTCGCGATCCGATTCACCTCCAGCGCAAGCGTCGCCGGAAACGCAGACCCGCTCGTCTCGATGATGATGCGGTCCGGCGCAACGGTGCTCTCGAGCTCCGCGAGCGCGGGGCCCAGCTGGCCGACCAGGTTGCAGCAGATGCAGCCGTTGAGCAGCTCCTGGACGCCCGAGATGGCCGAGCTCGAGGCCAGCTGCGAGTCTACCGCGAGATCGCCAAACTCGTTCTTGAGGAGGGCGAGCTTGTAGGAGGGATTCTGGACGCGGAGCTGGGGGATGAGGTTGAGGATGAGCGTCGTCTTGCCGGAGCCCAGGAAGCCGGTGACGATGGTGATGGGGATCGGGGCCATTGTTGGGAGAGGCCGTTGTCTGGGTACTCGTCTATTTGAAAGAATGATTGAACCGGAAGAGCAAGATAGCAAAGAAAGGGAAATAGAGCAAAGCAACAGCACAACAAACACCACTTATACAACACTCATTCTATGCATGCATGTCATGGGAGAAAATGTCACTGGTTGCACATCGCATGGAAGCGGAATACTACAAGAAAACGATCTTCTTATCTTATCAGCGCCGTTCAACTGCCCACACAGTCTGGGCAGCCTTTAACGGCCAGCCCATGAAGTGCTAAACCCCGCCAAGCACCTCACTAGCAACGCCCCTCGGGCGCTATAGTTCCAGGCGCAACAGCAGGCCAAGGCCGCTGTAAGAAATCCAGTTTGCCGCCGATCTTGAGCACGACCCTCACACAGAGCAGTCTCAGCTTTGACGTCATCATTTCGCTCCAAGTCGTTCGCCCAGCCAAGATATGGGTTCCTTATATTATATTAAGACTACTGAGCCGGCGAGGTGCAGTCAAGTGTTGCTTCTTCTGAAATATAGGCCCTGATTCTGCTATATAACTGTTCCAAAGTCACAGATCAATTGATCGTCAAGCATAATGCACTCGCCCAAGAAGGACCACCAAGAGAGCGCGGAGCCGCCGACGTTCAAGGAGCAGCTCGATAAAGAGGCAGTCGAGAGCCGGACTCGTCACGATAGCGACAACGGAGAGCACTCGACGGTCAAGGCTGTCGTTGACAAGAGTGAGTTCACTTCTCAGACATGAATTCGTATTGACCGGCATATGCTATTTGATTCTCTCTCTTCGTTACATGCCTCTGTAGTCCCTCGTCAGATGCTAACACACACTCGACAGTTGCCTCAGCCATCCCGGCTTCCGTCCCCTTCATCGGCGATTCACATCCAGACCACAAGGCGGAGGAGCACAAGCCAGAGCCCACGATTCCTCCTCGACGGCCGGAGCACGACCCCCAGATTGAGGAATTTGTGAGGGACCAGCATCGAAGCAACGAGCCCGAGATTGTGAGCAATTCAAGGACCTAATCGCTTTGCGTGTACACGTCCATGGTTTGCTCTCAAGAGACAGACATTCCCTTTGTATCAATAGCCGTCATGTCTTGCTCCTTTAGCTTGCTTTAATACAGTGCGCCTGCAGTCTCGGGCATTTGCAATCTTTTCGAGACTTTTGTGCCCCATTGATGGACGGCGCGGTCTCATGCTACCAGACATCATACTACTATGACGGCGTGTAAACACCAGCAAGAATATGCGCAGATCTCAGGAATACAGCGAGGCAAGGGCGTCAAAAATCTCAGCCACTTGAGCAACCTCCCGAGGGCCTCGAAAAGCCCTCACGAGAAGCGTTTCGAGCAATTGCACAACCTTCTACAAGGCTCGTTCGTCCAGAATCCTTCAGCTCTACAACAAGGTGGTGCGCACCACACACACAATCCTCTAAATTCTCAATCCAAAAATGGTAGAATACCAAGCTTTAGTAAAGCTGAAAGGTATGTCCCCCCTTCTTGGCGTCTACCGCCCACTGAAAAGCGTTCATGGGAGAAACGTAGCGGCAGACTTCCTATATCCAAGGGTTTTACTCTTCTGAGCGTTTCCCACGAGGGGAAAGGCAACGCAACACCGTGGGTTTGCTGGGTGAGGGTCGTGGCAGCTCAGTTGGCTTTTTGATAAAGAAAAGGAAAAAGAAGAAAAAATTTCAAAAAAGTTTGGCGTGTGGTCGTGCTTTTAAAGGGCTTGCTTGCAGGGTGGGGCCTTGCTTGGGGATGGATGACTCAGCCGGATGTTTTGCAGAGATTGACAGGTACCAAAGTATCGTCCGGTCAAGTCCCACGGCATGCTCAGATGTACATGCGATGGACCCGATATCGAGTGCAAGTTGAAGGAAATATCACAATGAGGGTGATGGGGAAAGGCAACATGAGACTGTATTAACATACTCTTATTGTATGGTCTATATAAGTAGTATAGGTAACTAGTGTATAAGAAAGAAACTTCGTGTCATCGTCAGATCGCCAAACTGCTTCATCACGCCGACCCTGCCTTGAGGCCCTTTCCAAGCAGCTCGCCTCCCACTTCCGCAATCAGCGCCTCCTTGGGGAACGCCTTCTTCTTCGCCAGGACCGTTCCCTCGGCATCCAGAGCCCGCAGGAGGTCGGCGAGCTCTCCGTCTAGAGGCGTGTAGTAGACCAGGTGGCCCAGTGCCGACAGCATGCCTTGAAGAGCTTCCGCCGACTCCTCTTCCTGGGCGATCGCCTCCACCACGGATGCCGCGAGCTCGATTAGGTGCTCATCTGGTAATCTTGATCCAGTCTCGCCGATCTTGGCCTTGCGGTCTGCCAGGGCAATGTTGAACAAGAGGGAGGATGCCGCCACGCGAGTGTTGCTATGGCTGTCGTCGAGGAAGCTGCTTGATATCAGCGCCGTGATTGGGCCACGGAGATGTTCGTTTCGAAGTATCTCGTCCGGGAACAGCGGAGTAGAGAAGAGGTTGCAAGCCATCTGCAACGTCACAAGGCGTAGCGCGTATGGGCAATTGTCCTGTTTGTTAACGGCATCGAGGATGGTCACAACCGTCTTGTGCGCCGTCTCTTCGGCAAAGTACCCGCTGACTCGAGGGTCGAGGAGGGCACACCGCAAAAGATCGACAATTGTGAACATGACTTCTACGGGAAGCTTTGCGATTGAGTCCTGGAGAAAGGTGGCCATGTGTCCCATGTTTGGCAGCACCGCATCCAGAGCCTCGCCCTTGGCACGATCCTCGATGAATCTTTTTAGTTGCTGAACTTCGGGCTTGCTGGCCATCTCTTCGCCCATCTTGGCTACCAGCTTCTGCATCGGCGGTACCTTGGTAAACAGCACGGGCTTTGTGTTAGGGTTGGCAAACGTGGGAAGACGGAGCTTCTCATGAGGATGGCGGACATGGGCCATCTCTACCAGCAGCTGGACATTCCCCCGCAGAGCAGCCGGGTCCGCGCCAGACCATCTATTCTCTTGCTGTCCCTTGAGAAAAGTGATGAACGTGGGAGTCGCACTGATCGAGTATTCGCTGGCGACTAAGCTGGCCTGCGGCTGCGCAATATCAATCTTGATGAAAGTCGCCTTGCCAGCAAACTCCTCGGCTAGTTCGTCGTACAAGGGATAAAGCATCTTGCACGGAGGGCAAGTGGCCGAAGTAAAGTAGACGACTGCGCAAGACCCCTTTGCATGGTCCAGTAGAGCCGTCAGTTCCGATTGACTGGTCACATTTCTCACTGATGAGGCTGCCTTGATGGGTGCGGTAGGCTGGGCGCTCTGCTGCAGTCCTAAGATGGAGCCGTTTTGCCTGCTGGCGTTGACGCCTTGTGTGAGCTGCGGCATCAGCATGCGTCCAAATGGCGAGTCAAGAACAGCCTGTGGCATCTGCGAGATGTGGCTTGGGATGCCCTTGCCGAGGAGGAAGTTGGAGAATGCATCAGTGAAGTTGTTGCAGTTGTGGCGGAACAAGTCATATGCCTATTTGTCCTAGTCAGCAAACACATTTGATATGAAGAAAGAAGAAGAGCTGGCTAGTATTATGCCATCATACCTCTACCGTAAAGACAGAGCGTATTGATTCCAGATAGTCTTCGATAACGTCCATGGGGAGGCTCGTCTTGCCAAGGTATAGCCTCTCCATAGGCTGGCCCAAATGCGAAGTACCCGGCACGATGGAGATGATGCCGCCGTCGTAGACGTACTCGCGGCCCTGGAGCTCGATCGAGGTGTGATAGATGGCGTCAAGCTGGAATCCCAAGAGGCCCATGGACATTTGGCGGGCCAAGCCGCGTGAGAGGTCGTAGACAAGAAGGTGGACGTCCATGTCTGTCCGGCTTGTGAGAGTACTAAGGTAGGTAGTTGGTGACGTCAAGTAAGGCTGGCGAGGCGAGTAAAGTTCGTGATGGAGGGCGTCTGGACCAATTATCTCAGTATCGACATGTAGCTTATTTGTAGGAATCAGACTGCGTGTGATGATATGTTTGAGCGTGTATTTATTCACCTCAAGGCAGCAAGTGGTTTACGCATTGATGAGGCTTCAGCAGAGGCGCAAGAATCGGATTTCGGGGTACAAACTCCGCCGCTCCTCAACCGGAAGCATCCAGAAGACACTGAGCCAATGCCGAGGGATAAAACAAGGGACTTGCCCTGGTGTTCAGTAACAGCAACAAAAAAAAGGTATTATGATACGGCAATACAGATCTGTTGTTCATGATGCCATTTCAAGTCCTGATCAATCTCATCATGCCCTCATCCGGCCACTTGATCAACGTCAAGTCAAAGGCTCGCCTACCCTGCAGCGTCAGGTCCGCTAAAGATCGCGGCGTCACTAGCAACGGCCCACTGACGCATCATCCAGGGGCGGATTTGGATTTCAGGGGCCCTGGAATGGATTGGATGGCAAATGTGGCGACTTGCTGATTCGCTGAAGCCGCCCATCGTCTGCAGTACGAGCCCATGTACGCATTACTGTACCTTATCGCGCCGCTTCGGCGAATCCACTGCACAGGTGGCCAGTGGATGGCCAAAGTACCGCCGCATACAAACCAGCACTAGCCGGTACCTCCTGCGTGCCTTGCGCGGTCCCTCCACACCCCCAGAGGCGATTTGCTGCCAGGACTCCTTTTCTCCCCCTCCAGATTCGCTTCCGCGCCTCAGGCCCATGTCCGCCTTGTCAGGATCAATGTAACAGTGTGCCGTCTCGCGTCCCACCATCCAACTTGTTTTTTCTTCCTTCATTCATTGCCGTCCTTCCTTTTGGCTGCTCTCTTTTTCATTCCTCTCGCCTCTCGTTCATGCGTTGCGGCGTCTCTCATTGATCGCCCCGCGGCCTGATGAGGAGAACTTCCGTGTCGCTGCCCACCAAACACGCTGCCCACGACCCTCACGAAAAGACAGATCGATACCTTCCCAGCCAGCGCAGAAAGGGCCCTCTCGCCAGCATGAAAGACACCATGCTGTCGCAGGCGCAGAAGTCGCGATGGCTCAAGACCGGCGCGCTGGTCCTGATCCTCATGTGCCTGTTCTACTGGCTCTCGCCGACCGGAGTCGAGGTCTACAACAAGAGCCCTCTGGGCGAAGCCTCCGACATCAAATCATCCGCCGACAGCGTCCCTGCTTCCAACGCCCCTCCTGCCACTCACGGTGCTGCCGCTGCTGGCAACGGCGCTCCCAACAGCGGCCAGGCTCCCACGGACTCTTCATACGGCACCGACAAGTGCTCCAAGTCGTACTCCAAGGACAAGCCCATTGTCCAGTATGTCCTGATGATCGACGCCGGCAGCACGGGCTCGCGAATCCACGTCTACAAGTTCAACAACTGCGGTCCCATCCCCGAGCTGGAGAAGGAGGAGTTCAAGATGACGGAGAAGTCCGTCGGCGGCCTCAGCGCCTTTAAGAACGACCCCGTGGCCGCCGCCAAGAGCCTCGACCCGTTGCTGGCTGTTGCCATGGAACACGTCCCCGATGCGCTCAAGAAATGCTCTCCTGTTGCCGTCAAGGCCACCGCTGGACTGCGTTTGATTGGCAAGGAGCTGGCTGACGCCATCCTGGCTGAGGTCAGGCGCCACCTGGAGCAGGACTACCCCTTCCCGGTCGTGTCCGCGGAGCAGAACGGCGTTGCCATCATGGACGGCTCCGACGAGGGTGTGTACGCCTGGATCACCACCAACTACCTCCTGGGCAAGATTGGCGGGCCCGACAAGAGCGAGACGGCGGCCGTCTTCGATCTCGGTGGCGGCTCAACCCAGATTGTCTTTGAGCCCACCTTTAAGGACGCTGCGGACGGAGGCATGCCCGAGAAGCTCGCTCCCGGCGACCACAAGTACGAGCTCGACTTTGGCGGCCACAAGTTCGACCTGTACCAGCACTCCCACCTTGGCTACGGCTTGATGTCCGCTCGCAAGGCCCTCCACTCTGCCCTGATTGACGACTTGGCCAAGGCCAAGGGAGACGACCAGACCTGGATGAACGCGCCCATTGTGCACCCCTGCATCGCCCCCGGCACCACCAAGCAGATCGACGTCGAGGTCAACGGCGGCGAGGCCCGCAGCTTCAACTTCACCGGCCCATCTCAGCCCTCCCCCGCCCAGTGCCGGAATCTCGCCGAG
The DNA here is from genome assembly GCF_000167675.1 of Trichoderma reesei QM6a. Lineage (NCBI taxonomy): Eukaryota > Fungi > Ascomycota > Sordariomycetes > Hypocreales > Hypocreaceae > Trichoderma > Trichoderma reesei. The sequence continues at coordinate 266,746 of NW_006711154.1, read as the reverse complement.
AAGATCCTCAAGAAGGACGCCGAGTGCGCCCTTGCCCCTTGCTCCTTCAACGGCGTCCACCAGCCGGCCCTGTCCAAGACGTTTGCCAAGGAGGACGTCTACATCTTCTCGTACTTTTACGACCGCACCAAGCCCCTCGGCATGCCCGACTCCTTTACTCTCCGCGAGATGCAAGACCTTACTCAGAAGGTGTGCGCCGGCAAGGAGGCCTGGGACGTCTTCTCCAGCGTCCCTGGTGCGCTGGAAGAGCTCGAGGACCGGCCCGAGCACTGCTTGGACTTGAACTTTATGATGGCTTTGCTGCACACCGGTTATGAGATGCCTATTGACCGCGAGGTCAAGGTTGCAAAGAAGATCAAGGGCAATGAGCTGGGATGGTGCCTTGGAGCTAGGTAAGGATATATGCCCTTCTCTCTCATTTCTCATCGACACCGACTAACATTGTACTTTTAGTCTGCCCCTTTTGGCGCCTGGCTCGGGCTGGTCGTGCAAGATCAAGGAGGTTTCATAGAGAGCCCTTTTGACTACACCCAGTCGTTTTCATGAATTATAGGGGTTCATGATGTTCAAGACCATGGTATGCTAGAATCGCGTATAATTCTACATCGCAAAAGCATATCCCTTATATGATTTGGACGCTGTTGCGCAGGGTTATAAGAGTTGCGTACGATATATATTAATGTTATGAAACGCAACCGGATATGGAATGTTTCTAGATTTATCAAATGTAACGCATGGGATATCAAGGAGCTTGTCTTTTTGCGTTTCGCGCCAAGCTTTTGCTGGGAGACAGAATAAAAGCAGCAATAGAGCTTATAGAAAGAATAATATCAAGGAGGCGCAGTGACCATTTCCAGAACCTCTTCAATCACCTCCTCGGGGCCTACATCTTCCAGCAAGGCCTCCACGGCCTCGAGCTGGCTTCCCCATTGCATGCTCCGCTCCTTTTCAGGCTCAGTGATGCGTATCCGGTGGAGGTATACCTTCCTCACGGCCAGCCCGACAAGGGCAGGGGTCACAAAATCGAGCTTGTGTAGGGGGGCGAGGCTCTTGACGAGCTGGTGCAAATGCTTCGTCGCCGCGGGGGAGATGCCGCCTGCGACGGCGCGGTGCATTCGTAGGAATGAAACAATGTTCATCTGGTAGCGGAGTATGTCGACATCGATCTGAACCTCCTGGCTGAGTTTTGCGAGATGGCTGATATCCTTGAGGTACTTGTCAATATATATATATATATATATATACCTTACATTGTCGGGTCTCCGGGGTGGGGGTCGACGAGCTTACAATGTCTGATATCAGCGCTGTTGAGGGCATCATGCCCTTCTTCACCACGCTCTCCGTAGACGCCGTCGCATCCTCGCCATCGGAGCGACCTTCAGCTTCATCGAGGTTGACATAACCATCATCCGGGTTATGCCAGTGCGCAACCGAAAAGAAGTCATTCAGATGCGCCGTAACATGCGCCTCACCACCGCTCGCGGCCCCTAAAACAGGCACAAAGACAAACTGCTTCGGTGCAGCCTGGACGGACGTGCGCGTGAATATGCGCCGCGTGCGCAGCAACTCGAGCGCTTGGATCTGGACGACCCTCGGGGCGCGATCGAGGTTCTTTGCGATGACGAAGTGGGCGATCTGTGGAGAGGCCGAGAAAGGAGTGGTGGTACGGAGGCTGAGCGGTGTGGAAGATCGGTGTTGCTGGTTCGGCTGCGAGTTGAGCGCAAAGTACGAGTCTGCTCGGGCAAATGGCGAGGCGGAGCGGGATACCGTCGTCGCGTTGAGGAGGGGAGGTTGTTGAGGTTGGAGGAGGAGAGCGCAGGCGAAGTCTTCGAGCGTGGTAGATGGGTGGCAGTTTACGACGACGGATTGGAGGTTGAAGGTCTTGCTTGCTATCTGCGCGACGTAACCGCTGTTAGGACGACAGATGAAGAGAAAAAGATCGAGTATATGATCTTGGATACATACCAGCTGGAGCTCCTGCACCAAGTCGTCAATGGCGGCTGGCGGAGTGCTAATCAAGACATGCTCTCGATTGACGAGACACAGCAGGATGGCCAGCTCCAGGTCGCTCAGGCTGTGCACCTTTCCCAGCAAGTCATCATCCGCCATGGCAAAGCGCCGGTGCGTCCTCCAGGGCCATCAGGACGGCCAGCAGATGGATAGCGTAGTAGTATGTGAAAGCGCTGGTTCACTGCCGATGCTGAGGGAGAAGAAGAGGCATGTCTAGATTCGCTTGGAAAAGCCAAGGTACCTGGAAGCGACAAGCGATATGAGATGACATACAATTCCGAGTCAATGGATGGAGGTACCTCTGCAGCGCGTCTCCCGCCAAGGGGTACTTTATCACGTGCAGTTGCACGCATGATTGAGTTACGGGCTGCTCATGCGGAGGCTACAGTTATGCATGGCGCTAGACCACAAGCCGCCAAGCGCTAAACCCCCATCGGCCTATCGCGCCATTACGACACCGGTATCAGGGTGGATCCGGCTAGGTACCTACAAATAGGTACCGTTGGGTGGGCGCTAGAAGGCAATCGCTGCCCGCAATCAACAAATCCAGACCATAGCCAGCCTCGTCATTGAAGCCTCACCATCCATCAAACACCGACCAAGTCTCGTGACATCTGCCGCTTTTGGGCTTGCCTGTTACTTCTGCAGAAGTCGGTGGCTCTCTCATTTGACATCTTTTGTTCTCTCTCTGCGGAAAATCAGCATTTGGACGAGGCCGCCTCCGCTCGCTGTGGCTTTGCTTTGTATCGTCTCCATCACGTCATCCGAGCAGCGAGCGTCACCACGATCAGTCAAGATGTCTTCGCGCAACAAGAAGGTCCTTCTCAAGGTACAGAAACCAGAACACCGGCGCCGCTCGGCGGGAATGCGATGCTAAAGCTGCTTGCTTCGATAGGTCATCATCCTTGGAGATAGCGGTGTGGGCAAGACGAGCTTGATGAACCAATATGTATGACCACTACGACTCCTGTCCATCGCCGAGGCCTGCAACGACTGACTGGCGACGTGATTGTTCTTCGCCCCCCCTCTAGGTCAACAAGAAGTTCAGCGCAAGCTACAAAGCGACCATCGGCGCCGACTTCCTAACGCGGGAGGTTCTGGTGGACGATCGACAGGTCACCATGCAGGTATGAGGTGTTTGAGGGCATATGGAAAGGGCGGCAAGGAAATGGTTGCTGATAATTTGGGCAGCTCTGGGATACCGCCGGACAGGAGCGATTCCAGTCGCTGGGCGTCGCATTCTACAGAGGAGCCGACTGCTGCGTCTTGGTGTACGACGTCAACAACGCCAAGAGTTTCGAGGCCCTGGACAGCTGGCGAGACGAGTTTTTGATCCAGGCTTCGCCGAGAGATCCACCCAACTTTCCTTTTGTAAGTGTGACTGTTGCGGCAGCACTGCGGTTTGGAATGATTGGCTGATTGTACATCTACAGGTCGTCCTTGGAAACAAGATTGATGTGGAGGAGAGCAAGCGAGTGGTAAGGACTGGTGCCCATGCTTTGAGATCCTTGTTCGTAGATGGCTAACGCAGCAGGCGCGCAGATTTCGACCAAGCGAGCCATGACATTCTGCCAGTCCAAAGGCGACATCCCATACTTTGAGACGAGTGCAAAGGAGGCCATCAATATTGACCAAGCATTTGAGGGTACGACAAGCCTTGCTTGTGATGGCCGTGAGAGAGTCTTTTGCTAACCGTCGGCAGTTATTGCTCGAAATGCTTTGGCTCAAGAAGAGTCTGAGGAATACAGCGGCGACTTTGATGACCCGATCAACATCCACATCGACAACGACCGTGACGGATGTGCTTGCTAAACGAGAAGAGGGCGACATGATACTTGGATGAATACGACAGTGATCAGAGATTGAGCGTGAATAACCAGAAACGACATACCCGGTCATGGACCCGATACAATTTCTTGTCTGGATGCAAAGTATGGAGGAACGAAGCAATGTTGGTGTTTTGCGGGGACAGTAATTTTTCTTTGGTCTTTTGTTCTGTCTCCTTATCCTTTTTTGCTCTTTTAGTGTCTGGGTTGATTTCTTTTTCTTGTTTTCTTGGTTGAAGGATTGCGGACGATTGGAACTGTCGACGAGGGGGATTCAATGGCAATGGCATCAGCTATAGCCTCGGCTCCTAACTGGTGGCTGCAGGAGAGAAGAGAGGGGAGAGGGGAGAGGGGAGAGGGGAGAGGGGAGAGGGGAGAGGGGAGAGGGGAGAGCTTTCGATTTGGTCATCTCATGCTACCTCTCTACCTAACTTTACGTTGTCAAGGACACTGGGGCTATAGATTCTATGCGTAGCTGGAAGCGATTCCATGCTACTGGTTTGTTATATATCTTGCATCAATCGGACCCTGCATTTGTCTTTTGAATCCGGTCTATGATGTATCTTGGGCATTAAATATCAACCGAATGCAGCTTCATCATCTTGCAATGACTAGGTGGGTTGACCTCATCGGACTCCCGTCTTCTTCCAGCTCTGATACAGAGGCCTGGTGCTCTGTAACGGCCCATCGCCCGCTAAAAGTCACTGCAGCTACAGCGCCCCAGGCGCCTATCAGGGTCGGTGAAGCGCCCCCCCACTCTGCACCTCGGCTTGCGACTTACCCCAGACTCTCTCCACCGAATCGTGGCCCGACAGGTCGACTCTCCGCCTCGGCTCATCCGTCAGATAAATATCACACCATTTGCAGCACTTTCTCAATGGTCTCACGGTTTCAGCATTTGCGGGGAGACTCTCCACCTTCATCCATCTTTCCTACTATACCCTTTCTTTCTTTGTTCTCGTGGTTTACTTGATACCGCCCGTCTTTCGTCACAATGTCAGCTCGGATCCCATCCATTGTAAGCTCAATATCAACTTCCCCATCGACCCAGGCGCTCCCCGAGCGGATATCAAGCCATGGAATTGAAGCTGACAGCTCGACTGTTTGATTGATTGCAGGTTTCAAAGCACGTCAGCGAGGCGGCGCGACAAAAGATTGACATCGTGGCCAAGTTTGTCGAGGAAGAATGCATTCCGTGAGCCCTGACCATATCCCACATCTCTCCCGGACGACACTCGACAGCTCCGCGACACGCATCTCGCGATCCCACGGCTAACAGTGACCTCCAGCGCCGATCCCGTGCTGGAAGCCCAGATAGGCGAGGGCGATAACCGGTGGGAAACACACCCGTCCATCATCGAGGAGCTCAAGGACAAGGCGCGCAAGCTGGGCCTGTGGAACATGTTCCTGCCCAAGGGCTTCTACGCCGAGTCGCCTGGCTGGACCAACGTCGAGTACGCCCTCATGGCGGAGTGGCTGGGCCGCTCGCGCAGCGCCTCGGAGGCGTGTAACTGCTCCGCGCCCGACACGGGTAATATGGAGGTGCTGGCCAAGTACGGCAACGCGGCGCAGAAGGAGGAGTGGCTCAAGCCCCTGATGGAGGGCAAGATCCGCTCGGCGTTCCTGATGACGGAGCCCGAGGTCGCGTCGTCGGATGCCACCAACATCCAGCTCCAGATCACGCGCGACGGCGACGACTACGTCCTCAACGGCTCCAAGTGGTGGTCCAGCGGCGCGGGCGACCCCCGATGCAAGCTGTACATTGTCATGGGCAAGTCGGATCCCAACAACGCCGATCCGTACAAGCAGCAGTCGGTTATTCTAGTCCCCGCTGGCCTGCCCGGCATCACCATCAAGAGGATGCTCAAGGTGTACGGCTACGACGACGCTCCCCACGGCCACGGTCACATCACCTTTAAGAATGTGCGCGTGCCGGCCAAGAACCTGGTGCTCGGCGAGGGCAGGGGCTTTGAGATTATCCAGGGCCGACTGGGACCTGGGCGCATCCACCACGCTATGCGCTGCATTGGCGCTGTAAGTCTGCTGCTTTATTACCACCTGACCCTACCTGATGGTTCCTTTCCACTAACGGTAAACTATCCTAGGCCGAGAATGCCCTCGACTGGATGCTCATGCGCGTCAACGACGAGAGCAAGAAGCCCTTTGGCAAGCTCCTCCGCGAGCACGGCGTCATCCTCGAATGGATCGCCAAGTCGCGCATCGAGATTGACGCAGCACGCCTCATCGTACTCAACGCGGCCGTCAGGATGGACGAGGAGGGCCCCAAGAAGGCGCTCAAGGAGATTGCCGAGGCCAAGGTGCTGATTCCCCAGACGGCGCTGACCGTCATCGACCGCGCCGTGCAGGCGTTTGGCGGCGCCGGTGTCTCTCAGGAGACGCCGCTGGCCAACATGTGGGCGGGCATCCGGACGCTCCGCCTGGCTGACGGCCCCGACGAGGTGCATCTGCAGCAGATGGGCCGCAACGAGAACAAGCGCGGCAAGGAGACGGCGGCCAAGATCCAGTGGCAGAAGGCCAAGACGCAGGAGCTGCTGAAGCGATACGGCACTGAGATTGCCGAGCCTGGCTCCAAGATTAAGCATAGTGCCAAGCTGTAGAGAAGATGCCTATACTATTGGTTTATTCTGATGTGCTATGGGTTTGTAAGATATGCCAGATGAAACCATCTGGAGACGGCAATGCAGATGTTAGCGATTACCCAGGATATGCAGACTATCGGTAGACGAAATGTAATGACGAGTTACAAGACGCCATGGTTCGTATAGGATGTATGATGGTTACACTTTTTGCTATATAGTACTACTAGTAGCTTTCTTCTAGCATGTCTCCTCGCCGCCTTCGTCCCATCTTCAGCAGTGTAGACAGACAACCAACGTCCAACACACCGTCTGTCAACACCTCATCCCTAATGCCACACCCCCCTGACTCACACGACTTTCCACCAACTTCAGAAACAGACTCTTTATTCCCCCTTTACATTTCAGAAACCAACCCCAGTCTTGCCAGTCCAGGCAATAATAAATCCAATCCAATCCAAACAGAAAGACCAAGATAATTCTCACTCCCCTCTGCTAGTAGCAGCTTCGGCCACAAGTGTCCGTTGCCGTGACTCCACACACGCTTCATGCATACATACCAAGGCCCAAAGAAAAATGCAGGGGTTGCGTCAGTTGTGTAAGTGGCAAAAGAACAAGAAGGTCACCGTTGCCTAGCCAACGTCCGGCATTCGTTTACTTTCCGCTACTTCTCTTCGTTCGACACCTTTTTGCGTGAATGAAGCGTGGACGTCATTCTTCTTCTTCTTCTCCCTTTTGTTGTTTCCTTGTTCTTTATCCGCCCAATCCTCTTCGGTTGATACCTGATCAAGAAAGCTGAAACTTGCATTGACATTTGTCGCCTTCTTCTTAAGTGCTGTGCATTGCAACCTTTTACAAAACCGGACGGCTGCCCACCCCCCATACCTTTCACTTCTTTTCTATCTTACCTTTTCCTCTTCTCTTTTCACGGTTTACGGTGACCTTTTCTGGTTGATTTGCTACGACTTTCTTCACGCACACACACACACACACAAATCTAGAGCCAATCCTGCTCGGCAACGACACAACCACCAACTCCCTTTACACGACAGAAAACATCCCCTCTACAAAAGATACACATTGATTAGAGCAAACAACATGTCCGGCACCAGGATCCTCGGCGACAGAGACGTCAACGCCGCTCTTGCCGATGGCCAGGCTCCCGCTAAGGGCGTCAAGAGCATGGAGTACCATCGCCAGGTGTTTCAGTCCAGGATTGCCCAAGAGCCGTACGCCGAGCCCCTTCCCCTCCCTTTCTGCTTTTGATGTACATACATTTCGAGTTGCTCTTTTGACTGACTTGACCCCTTGTTGGGGATGGTTTGATACAGGACGAAGCAGTACATTTCGCCTTCGGACACAATCATGAGTCCCTGCACGGCAAAGCTCTCGGCGCTGCGCAACAAGCAAGTCACCAAGTATGTCCGCTCTCTCTCTCTCGCCTTCGAACCTACATCTCCCTCGATTATTTCCCCCAGCTTCACCACGGAAGCCACCCAAAAATAAAGGCCCCTTCCGATGACAATCACCTATATATGCCTAGACGATTGAACACGGGGCCCCCCTTTTGGAAAGCACAAAGGCTAACAAGTCTCGTTCGTGTTCCAGGGCCAAGCCAAAGTCACTCTTCGCCCAGACGAGCACTAAGAGGCTCGCAGGCGAGAATCCATTCGGCGTGAGGGCGGCCGCTGCTCCAGGCGAGAATCCGCTCGGTGCTAGAAGTGCCGGCAGCGAGCCTATCCTCAAGTCGCGGCTTCGCTGAGTATTTGGTGGGCGGACTCTTTGCGACGGCGATTCTTCTGGTATTTGTACAGTAACGGCTGCGTTGCTTTCTCGATTTTGGGTGTTTTTTCTTCTTTCTTTTGTCTTTTAACGACCCCTTTCCCCAGTCAAAATGGATGACAAGTGGGGACGGGAAACGGATCAGCCTGGGTAACGGCTGAGTGGGAATCTGGGTTGGGACGAGGCCTCCGTCGGAATATAAGGATAGAGGTTTATCGCAGGAATTTGTCTTTTAAGGTGGCTTTCGGCGTTTGATAGTTTAATGAGCCACGGATATGCCTTCTTGAGGTGATGCCAAAAAGGGGCAATATGAATAGTCCTCATCTCTTCTATTTCCGTTATCATCGGTGCGGAATACAAATCATGAAGTAACTTGCAGCAGGGTCTTGGATAACGAGTAAAGAAGACTGCCAATGTCTCGTAACATTCTTATTCTTATGCTAATCTACTACTACATCTACGCCTTCCATGCCGTAACAATATACACAACATCCTCATCAGCAACCACATGCCCCAAGCCCACCCTCTGAGGAATGTGTCTCGCGCTGGCGCCCCAGACGAGCGCATACTTGAACGTGTCCTTGAGCGTGCGGTGGATCCTGTCGCACACATCCTCAATGGTGCTGTTGTTGCGCACAATGAGCGCCTCGCTAAAGTCCGGGTCGGCGCCCTTGCGCTTGGTGTAGATGCGCATGAGGTTGAGCTCCTTCCAGCACCGGTCGACGACGTCCTGGATGCCGAGGTCGAGCTCGCAGCTCATGACGACGGTGTGGTCCTCGCGCGCGAGCTTGTCGAGGAAGTCGAGCGAGACGCTGTCGATCTTGTTGTAGACGTACAGGCACTTGATGTACTTGCGGTGGTCCTTCATGATGACGTCGATGAGGTCGTCGACGGTGACGTCCTCGTCGCGGATGAGCACCTCGCAGTTGAGGATCTTGTAGTCGCGGAGGATGTTGTAGACCATCTTCTCGTCAATTCGCTTGGGGGGCGATTGGAAGGTGATTTTCATGCCGCCGGCCGTTTTGACCTTGAGGTAGATGTTACTGGGGGGAAAGGATTGTCAGCCGATGAGACATAGGGACCTATGATACACAGAGACGTTTTTTTCCCTGATGTTGTTGTTCTCACTTACGGGGGCTCGCGGTTCAGCCGGATGCCGACGGCTTCCAACTCGGCCTCCAGCAGCGCTCTCTGCTCGGCCCGTTTTGTGGCGTCCAGCACCATGAGAATCAGGTCGCTCGTCTTGGCGGCCGAGATGACCTGTCGGCCTCGGCCCTTGCCCTCGGAAGCGCCCTCGATGATACCGGGTAGATCGAGCAGCTGGATCTCGGCACCACCGTACTCCAGCACTCCGGGAATGGCCGTGAGGGTTGTGAATGCGTATGAGGCTACTTCGGATTTCGTCTTTGTGACTTTGGAGAGGAACGTGGACTTTCCTACTGAGGGAAAGCCGACAAGGGATATTCGGGCGTCACCACTTTTGCTCACGTCGAAGCCTGAGCCGCCGCCGCCGCCGGCTCCGGGACCTGGTTCTAGCAGCTGCGCTCGGAGACGTGCAAGCTTTCTAGTGTCGTTAGGAGGTTGCTTCTTCGAGACATGGTTTTTTTCTCGACTTACCCTTTCAACAGACCCAAATGGTATTCTGACCATTTGTTAGTCTCGGTTTCTTACCAGGGCATCATTCGTGGACATACCGGTGGCCTTGTTTTCTGTTTGCATCGTTAGCTAGACCGTAGACTGACATGAATTGATAAAGTTTTTTCTTTTGGAGCCCCAAGATGATGAGATTGTTTGTAAGATGCAATGAGGTTCGACGGTTTATGCCCAGCATAGATGGAGAGAAGTGTAAGGTTGTAAAGATGAAGATACACTTGAACGGGCCAATCTCGGAAACTTGAGCCTGTGCCATGTCCATTGTCTCATCTCAATTGCATGATAGATGGCCCGCCAAGTGCACCGTCGCCGTCGTATAACTGCTGTTCTCTCGCCATCTCATGCTTTCCGCACTTATACAGGGGCCTCGGTGGTGCATCCGCGGCTATCAAGGGGAGATAATGGGCTTCGTGGAGTGTCTCTCGTGAAGATGCTTACTTTGTGTTTTTCTCATCTCCTCCTCGATCCTGGACATATCATCAGCCACGGCCTCTCATAATGTAACCAACCGGTCTACTCACTCCTTGATCTTTTCTGTAATGTTCACCATCTTGAAGCCCGGTTATTTATAGACGGCAGAACCGTCTTTGTGTGTCTATGAGTGGAAGGGGGGGAATAACAGTAGGAGATGAGTTCAGTAAGAGAGGTATCGATGTCGTCGAGCCTTTGTGAGGGAACCGAGAGGCTTCGAAGTCGACCTTGAGATTTGATAATGGCGGGGCTCTGGCTCAAGACGGAGCAAAAGAAGTTTGGAGGGGCGTTTGGCTGTGTACCGCATGTACATGTAATCAGATTCGCACTAGCGCCACCGCCTTCCTCTTTCGCCACTAGTATGTGTTCTGCAGCCTTGTGCGCGTCAAGCTGGGCCAAATTGCTGCTTCCAACTTGCTTCTGCCATCGCGATTTCAACCATCATCTGTCTCTCTTGCTCAACCGAATCATGACGGACCAACACGAAGACGGTGTCGCAACGGCGCCAGCAGCCGAAGAAGAGAACCAGAGCACGGCTCTGGCAACAACAAACAGCAGCAACGAGGTCGCGGCCCCTACAGAGAAGAAGGTCGTCAAGAAGATCATCCGCAGGAAGCGGCGGCCAGCCAGACCCCAGGTCGACCCGAGCACTTTTTCCAACGAGCCGCCACCACAGACGGGCACGACCTTTAACATCTGGTGAGTCACTATTAGTCTTTGCGAGCGCTCAATTGCTGTGCAGGACGGCGCGGCTGACACCAAGGCAGGTACAACAAATGGGCGGGCGGCGATCACGAGGCATACCAGCAGACAAAGGCCAAGGGGCGCTGCAACATTGCGCGAGACAGCGGATACACAAAGGCCGACAGCGTGGCCGGGAGCTACTTCTGCCTCTTCTTCGCCAGGGGGCTGTGCCCGCGAGGAGCCGACTGCATGTACCTGCACCGACTGCCCGGACCCTACGACGTCTCGGCGCCCAACGTCGACATCTTTGGCAGAGACAAGTTTGCCGACTACCGAGACGACATGGGTGGCGTTGGAAGCTTCATGCGTCAGAACAGAACCATCTACATCGGCCGCATACACGTAACAGACGACATTGAGGAGATTGTGGCGCGTCACTTTGCCGAATGGGGCCCCATTGAACGCAGTAAGTATCTTAGCAAGCTACGATGTTTTAAATCCTGGCATGTGCTGACCATTGGCGATAGTCCGTGTGTTAAACCAGAGAGGCGTTGGATTCGTCACGTACGTTAATGAGGCAAATGCCGAATTCGCCAAGGAGGCCATGGCGCATCAGTATGTATCTGCCCTCCTGTGTCACGATGTAACGCCTCATCACTAACCAATGCTAGATCCCTCGACCACGACGAAGTGCTCAACGTCCGATGGGCCACGGCCGATCCCAATCCCATGGCGCGAGCCCGAGAAGCGCGACGGATCGAGGAGCAAGCTGCCGAAGCAATTAGAAGAGCTTTACCAGCCGAATTCGTCGCCGAAATAGAGGGCAAAGATCCAGAGGCCAGGAAACGGAGGAAGATTGAGAGCAGTTATGGCCTGGAAGGCTACGAGGCTCCCGACGAGATCCATTTCGCCCAGGGCCCCAACGCAGTCAATCCCGTTGGGCGTCAAGGATACGAAGTGGAATACCAGCAACGCCCCATGATTGAAGACGGAACGGCCGGGGAAACAGCAGCTCCAGCAGCGCAAGAGCAGAATGAGCAGCAGCCCCAGCAGAGCGCCGGTGTCTTTTCTAGTAGCACTCTGGCGGCATTGAATAGGGCCAAGGTCGCAGTGGCATCGAAACCAGCGGCACCCGCATCTACAGGGCCTCTGGTCGCATATGACAGCGACAGCGATGAGTAGAATGGCGTTTTTGATTACTCTGGTGGTATCTGGTTTCGAATTTCGTTTAATATTCTAGATTTGGGTAAAGGGTTTGTTTCTCTATAGGTACAGCGTTTATAATGATACCAGTTTGAGATGCAAGACAACTTGACCCTGCATGCATATGTAGAAGCCTCCGCTGTTGAACATGTAGAAATCCTCAGCTGTTGAAGATCCTCGAGTAAAGCAGCTCATGCCGCCCAACCCACAGATCCATCACCGGCACGCTCTGCCCAGCCTCCTCCACAGACGTATGCCACTCCCTCTCGACGACGGCGTTGATGAGCGCCTGGACGTGCTCGCTCGCGAGCATCTTCTGCGCCTGGTACGGGCCGAACATGTTGGCCCTGACGGCGGCCGAGACGAGCGCCTTGACGTGGCTGAGCATGAAGACGTAGGCCGTCTGCCGGAGCGAGAGGCCGACGACGGCGGCGATGACGCCGAAGAGGGGGCCGAGGTGGGCGGAGACGAGGGGAGGCTCGCCGGCGCTGGACTTGGTGCTTTCGCGGCGGAGGAGGGCGGAGAAGTTGCTGAGCACGAGGGCGTCTGGCGAGATGCTGCTCCTGCTGCTGCTGCTGCTGTTGTTGCTGGCGGCCTGATGAAAGGATGAGGATGAGGATGAGGTTGAGGAAGTGGAAGGTGGTAGGTTGGTTGGTTTAAAGGAGCGCTCCCATATGCTCAGCAGGGCCCTTCCCTGGGCGACACTCGCGCGCCGACCAACGGTGCAAATGACAGCCGCATCAAGCTGGTCATCTAATTCCGCGAGACACTGCGGCCGACGATGCGCGGCGAGGACAAAGGGCAGCGTGGAGGACGCGTAGGACGAGAGCGAGAGCGGGAGAAAGGAGGAGAAGGACGAGGCGGCACTGCGGTTGTGCGCGGCAAAGGACTCGAGGCCGCTGCTGAAGGCAAAGGAGCCGATGGGGAGGGCGGAGTCGGAGAGGAGCAGGAGGAAGTGCGTGTGTGAGGAGGCGGGTGAGAATGCAGAGGGCGAGGGATGAGCTGTTGGATTCGGCGTGAGTTGAGAGGTTGATTTCTTGGAATGATGAGTGAGGGGAGTGAAGTAGGTGAACTTACACGGGATGCTGCTGTTGGAATTGGACGATGATGATGATGATGTTGTTGATGATGATGGTTTCAGAGCTTTTAAACGGGCTTTTGCCTCTTGCAGGCGACGTTCGAGCAGCGCGATTTCAGTCTCGATTTCATCTTGCGATGCCATTTCCGGGGAATGTTGTGGAAGGGTTCATGTAGAGGTCAAGATTGGGCGGTTGACACATCATCATTTAGGTAGGTAAGGTAGGTAGATCGTGTGTGATAGCCGCTCGATAGGAGACGCCTTACACGCGTCAACGTCCGCCATCTAGCTACATACCTACAGGTACAATGCGAACCACAGACCCTACATGAGATAGATAACAAAAAGTAGGAAAATGGAGATAAATTTAAGGGGTTAGGAGGATAAGACACAAGATATTTATAAGTGAAAAATCCAAGCACCCCGTTGGGTTTGCATTACAATCCGCTTCTCACGGCAATAAATAACGCTGATAAGCCACCCTCTGCCTCGCTGTCCCAAAACACCAACGCTGATCCCAAAATTAGATACTGAAAAAAAAAAAAAACCAAAATCCATCCTCATATACACTTGCTAATGAAACAACTCTAGCGCGTTACGGCCTGACATTCTCCTTGTCCAGTCCATCTCGTCGCTTCGCCCTCTTCTCGGCCATCCTCTTCTCGATCCGAGCCAGCGCGGCCGCCCGTCGCTCAGGCGGCAACAGCCCCTTCATGTTGTTCGTCTTGGACACGTCCTTCAACCTATGTTCAGCTGTGTCGGGACCGCCTAGCCGGGCAAAGCGATCTTGCAAAAGGTCAATCTGGACGTCTGTATCGTCCTCCGTTGAAGCCGATTTCTTGATCTGAGCCGTGGGCTTTACCACGGTTGATATGCTGGGAAGGGGGGCAGTATCGTCTTCATCCGAGACGATCGGCGCGGCCTCGCTGACGGAGATTCGATCTCTCGGCTGCTTAGGCGCCAGAAATGGCCATTTTGACTTATCAGCGTTGAGGCGGTCGCCCGATGACTCGACTGCGCCTCTCGGCTTGGCCATTGCTCGGGACTGACCCGGCGTGCTGTCAGTCTGGTACTTATCCCGTAACGTCCGAGACTTCGAGTTGGCCCCTTCAAACAGATGTCTGGGCTGCTCAAGATCAGCCACGTCGATACTCCTCCGCGTACCGTTTGTCACGGCGGGTAGCCTTGGCAGGACGTCCTCGTCCTCGCTGTCCCTTGGCACCTTGCCGCCCCCTGATGTGTGATTCCGGCCTCTTGATCGAGCTTCATCCGCAGTGCCCTTGTTCTTCAAGGTCTTGAGCTCCTTCTTCAGATCCGAAATCTTGGTTTGCGCGCGCTCGAGAACGGCCTTTGTATCAGCCTCGTGAGCATTGCTCTCTTTTCGGAAAAGATCAAAGTCTTGTTTCAGCTGCGCAAACTCAGCGTCCTTTCTCGCCGATTCTTCCTTTGCTAACCGAAGCTGCGCCTTGAGCTCCCTCATCTTTGTCGTGTCAGACACATCGTCTTTGGCAATGTAATCCGTAGCTTTGCGCTGTTCGGCAACTTTTAACTGAGCCTTGAGTGAGGATACCTGGCCTCGTAAGGCGTCCAGTTCCTTCAACTGCGCCCGGGATCGTCGCAGTTCTCGCTGCGTCTCGAGCAGAGTTCTTGCCGTGTTTGGGGACGTCGCTCCTTGAAGCCGCCTCCACTCTCTCGCTTCGTCGTCGTCCTCCGGCTCTTCAGGCACTCCTGCCTCCAATTCCCGGATCCTACGTCGGAGTTGGGTCACCAGGGCGTTCGAGTCTGTGACAGTTGTCGAGGCTTCCAGTATCTCGCCTTTCCTTTTCGACATCGTTGGGTTTGCGCTCTCCGCCAGCTTCTTCTCCATGGCAGCAACCTTTTCCTGCTCCTCTTTGAGCTTCTGGGCCAGGTGGATAGCTTCCAAGTCTTTCTCTTCCGCGTAGGACTTCAGATGTTTCTTGTATTTCAAAAGCTTCTCCATCTCCGCTCGTGCCTCTCGGTGGTATTTCTCGAACTCTTCTTTCCAATATATGCCAGACTGGGATCGTGGCTCGTTCAAGTCCAGGGTTACGTCGTTGGCGCCAAAATCCCCGAGGTCGTCATGTTCCTCTTCTTCCCAGTCCTCCTCATCCGACTCGTCCTTGACGATTTGGGGCGTGATTGTTTTGGATACGTTGGTGGTGCTTTTCCGCCTCGCCTTTTCGAGCACATCGGAGAGGCGGGTTCTCTTTCCGACTACAGGTCCTTCGTTATTCGGCGAGATGGTCTTGGTCGTAGCGAGCTCATGGTTGAATGACACGCGTTTTGGTCTCGACGTTCCGGTACCAGGCGTCAGCAGGATGCCCGGCGGCGGCGGCTTCAACGGAGTATCCAGGCCATGCTCTGCCGTTACAGATGCTGACTTTGCTGCTCTCCTATCCCGCGACGATCGTTGTGCATCTCGAATTGGTGTGCCGAAGAGCGCGCTCTTCAGGGATCTGGCTGCAAAGACGGGAGCGGGAGTGTCTGGCTGATCGAGTAGGGCTGTGTCTAATGGGGCGGAAGAACAACAGAAAGCCATCAGATTTCGATCACTACGTCCATGCATGCATCATGATCCATCATGATTGCATGGAGATGCATATATCCTCACTTACCGCCGTCGACCGCGTCCGGCGCGTGGTCTCCGCGCCCCAGCATCCAGCCAAGCATCCTGGGCGAAAGTCCGTAACGATTGTAACTTTCTCGACAAAGAATCTGCAAAGAGCTGAGGGTGTATTTGTAGGAAAAGTCAAATGAGTGTGCAGCCCTCAGCCCCCGGACTTTGCCGTGTCTGCAGGTCGAAGCTCGGTGGCTGGGGAGGATCGATGTGTTTGTTTACTTGTGTCTGCTTGTCGGTGTGTTTGGCCAGTGACGAAATGCTACCTACTGTATTTTTCCCTTATCGATGGAAGCACAGTGCGGCCGCAAGCTCCAGGACGGTATGCCGAGCTCTCCAGTGGCAGCGGGCCTCAGATGCACAATCGGCCTAGCGGCGTCCACGTCCCGACGTCTCAGCACAGTGGAGTTCATCAAATGGATGGGATCGATCGCCAGCCGGCCGCTGTAGCCCACTGGACGAAGCCTCCAGCTCAGCCCTGCACAGGCACCCGTGGACAGGTTTAGCGGCCTGGAGAGCTGTCGCTGGTACGTGCTGACCCGGGCCACAGGGGGGAGCCTAGGTACCAGAGCAAGGCGCTACTACCTACCTAGAGAGCCTGGAGGCACCAGGTGATGAAACTGCCCCGCCACCTGGTATCGATAGCTTCATTCAGCCGATACTGGCCCCTTCTCAAGCTGGAAATCTTTCCTCCTCCACACCAGCCATACTACCTACTACCTTACACCTCGACCCTACTGAACGTGCCCATCATGGCCTCTTCTGTGTAAAGCGTCACGGCTTCTGCTGTGGCTCTTACCCAGGTATCACGCAACCATGGCGTGGAAGAAACCCGGGATACTGACAGGGCCGCCCAAGAACCCCAAGGATGACTCAAGCTTTCCGGGCCTCAAGCCCACCGGCACGGATGCGACGACCAAGATTGAGTACGAGGAGCTCCAGAGGAACGAGATTTTTGCCCTAGAAGCGATTTATGGAGATGACTTTATCCAGCACACCGCGGCGCATAGCGCCTGGAAGGTATTCTACCCCTAGCAGGCTTCGTTCCTTGTCGGCGCGTCTCGACTTACACCCAGTTCTAGAAGTCCGATCCTTCGTTCGATATTCGGATCAAGGCTCCGAGCGATGAAGAGCTTGCCGTCACTGTCGGCTTCACTCTGACGGCGACGTATCCAAAGACACCGCCGCTCATGACGCTCAAAGGCCAGCAATATCTCCGCGAGGTCACTGCGTTCAAGATTCAAAAGTTCATGGAGACGCAGCCCAGAATATTCGCCAAGGAAGCAGAAGAAATGATATACAAGATTGTCGAGGGTATTCAGGACATCCTTGAAGATGCCGCGCAGGCAAAGGCATCCGGCAAACAGCTGCCTTCGCTGGAAGAAGAACGGGACAGACATGAAGCTGCCTTAGCAAAGCTAGCGCAGGAGCAAAAGGAGAAGGAGAAGCAGCTGGAAGAGGAGGAACTGAAGGAGAAGGAGAAGGCTGCTGCCGAAGAATTGCAACAGGAGCTGCAGCGGCAGAAGCAAAAGGCGCGAGAGTCTAGGTTCAGTCGCCGCTCAAATGGCCTCAGTCCACACAGGCCATCCTCATCCTCTGTATCGAACGGTGAGACGATCGAGTTCGATCAGTTCTGCACTATGACTGACCGCATGGGGAATGCCTTGACGTTCAGGTCCGTCACAGGCAAGTCTGATCCTCGTGCTGGAGAAGCTTCCACCGTGTATACTGTTCGTCCGGTACTCTCTCATGGTCAGGGCAATCAGCAGTTGGCGTTGAAGGAAGTTGTTCTGCGCCCAAACGGCAAGGATCAGAAAGAGTTCAAGAAGCAGCTGCAGTCTCTGGAATCTCGGCTGCAGGACCTGAAGATTGGCAACAAGGTCCATCATCGACATCTAGTCGATATCTTGGACTTCAAAGTCGAAAGCGGTGTAGCTGCCGATCGTCCGACAGCCAACGCATGGACAGTGAGGGTCCTGACGCCGCTGGCGGAAAGAGGCTCCCTGGAGGAATTGTTGGAGCTGGCCGGCCATCTCGAGATAGGAAAAGTTCGTTCTTGGACGAGGGATCTCTTGGATGCTCTCAACTTCCTTCACAATAAGAACATTGCACACCAAGACATTCACTCCAGGAACATTCTCCTCTTCAGGGAGTCCACTGGAGAAATTATACCCAAAATCTCCGATGCTTCATACCAGAGAGAAATCCTCAACCTCGGCTCCAAAAAGCAAGGCCCCCCTGGGCTCGCAACTGCAAAATCTGCGTATTGGCTGCCGCCAGAGATCGCTGCAGCTACAAAACCTCAGTACACGTCCAAGTCGGACATTTGGGATTTTGGTATCGTCTTTGTGCAGATGGTATTTGGCCTGGATGTGCTTCGCAAGTACTCGTCTCCCAAGAACCTGATGGAGTCGGTGATGCTCTCCCACCCCCTCCAGGAATTAGTGAGTCGTTTCTTCAAAGACGATAGGCAGAAGAGACCAAGGGCTTTCGAACTTGGCGCCAGTGAGTTTCTAGCGACTGATGCCCCTGTCTTGTTTGAAGACAGCTCTGCCATGCTGGCTCACAGCCCGTCCGTCAACTCTCTTCAGGCTCTTCCCGTGAGGCTTAGGAGAGACTCGATGACGACTCGGTCCTTGGCTGTCTCTCGATACACGGAAGACTTTGTGGAAGAAGGAAGACTTGGCAAAGGCGGGTTCGGCGAGGTCGTCAAAGCCCGGAAGAAGCTGGATGGGCAGATATACGCCATCAAGAAAATCACACAGCGTTCGCAAGCCAGCTTGACGGAAATTCTCAAAGAAGTTCGACTGCTTTCACAGCTTAGCCATCCCGCAGTCGTACGGTATTACAACACTTGGGTTGAAGAAATCCCCGATTCGACGGATACCGAGGGTGAAACGTCAACGGAGGACTACACTGAGGACACCCGGGACACGGGCAACGAATCAGCAGGCATTGACATTCAGTTTGCTACCAGCACTGGTGGTCTTGACTTCATATCGTCCAATGCCGCAGCAGACTTTGACTATGATTCGGACGAGGATGAGGATGACGACGAAGACCATGATTTGTCCGATGACGAAGAGGACGATGATGGGAGCTCAATCATGGACTCTGCAGGTCATCGTGACAAGAATCAAGAGAAGGAGAGATTAGCTGCCATTCAGCGGCGCACTCGCATGCATCGGTCCTACCGGACTGTTCTCTACATATCTATGGAGTACTGCGAGAAGCGGGTACGTATAACTGAACAATAATGACCTATGGAGCAGAAACTTACCCAGATGCTAGACGTTGAGAGATCTCATCGCACGAAAGCTCTACAAGAACACTCCAGAAGTATGGCGCCTATTCAGGCAGATCCTCGAGGGTCTATCTCATATCCACTCTCTCAGTATTGTTCACCGCGATCTGAAGCCGGAAAACATATTTATTGCCAGTAGCGCAGATGGCGTGGACAATGTCAAGATTGGTGACTTTGGTTTGGCAACCAGCGGTCAGTTCTCTGTGGATCGAGCCACTGCCAACGGCTATGAGGCCGACGACATGACCAGGAGTATCGGGACCGCCTACTATTCCGCTCCAGAAGTGAGGTCCGCATCCAATGGAATGTATAGCACCAAAGTCGACGTATGTTCTGGCCGCTTCCTGTAGAATGTCTTCTGTAAGCTAACATTTTGTTCAGATGTACTCTCTTGGAATCATCTTTTTCGAAATGTGCTACATGCCGATGATGGGTATGCAAAAAGCCGACGTTCTTGGGCAGCTTCGACGCCCTGTTCCTGTCCTCCCCTCAGATTTCAGACCTACCGACAAGACACAGACCGAGATTGTTCTCTCACTCGTAAATCACAACCCCAAGGAGCGGCCATCCAGCGCTGATCTTCTCAAAAGCGGCAAATTGCCCGTCCAGATGGAGAGCGAGACCATCAGGCGGACTCTGGCGGGGCTGGCGGACCCCAACTCGCCGTACTATCAGAAGATGCTTGCAACGCTCTTTGCTCGGCCTGTGGAGGCAGCCAAGAACTTCGCATGGGACATGAACGGTGTCACGCCCAGTGCTGCCGAGCTCTTGAACCAAAGCATCGTCAAGAATGCGCTGGTGGCCATCTTCCGCCGGCATGGAGCTCTCGAAGCAACACGAACGTCCATCTACCCCAAGTCTTCGCACTACGCTGACAATGCCGTACGGCTTCTTGATTCCAACGGCACCGTTCTGCAGCTTCCCTATGACCTTACAATGGGACACGCTCGAATGCTGGCAAAGCATTCACAGTCCCACCCATTGCAACGTACCTATACGTTTGGCAGCGTCTTTAGAGACAAGCAAGATACAGGACAGCCTCAGATGTTTGGCGAAGTGGACTTTGACATTGTGACAACGGACACGCTGGATCTCGCGTTGAAGGAAGCCGAAGTCTTGAAGGTCTTGGACGAAATTCTCCACACTTTTCCATCCTTGTCTGCATCGCAAATGTGCTTCCATATCGGGCATTCTGATATCCTGCAGCTCATCTTTGAGTATTGCGGCATTCCAACTTCCTCCAGAAGGGCAGCGGCAGATGTTCTGTCCAGACTCAATATTCACAACCATACATGGCAGAAAATCAGGATGGAGCTGCGGTCACCTGCCGTTGGCATCTCAGCGACTAGTATTGACGAACTTCAGCGATTCGATTTCCGAGGTACGGTTTCGCCGCGCGTGACAGTGATCAACAGACACAGACTGCTAACTATACGATGTCCCAGACACACCAAACAAGGCTTTTGCAAAGCTGAAGCTCGTCTTCGAAGGCAGCGACATGTATCAGCGTGCCTCGTCGACCATAGCGCATCTCAAGGAAGTGGTCGAGTATACTAAGCGACTGGGCATCGATACCAAGATTTACATCAATCCCCTCAACAGTCTCAAGGAAGCCTTCTATACCGGCGGCATCCTCTTCTCATGCATCTACGATAGGAAAGCCAAGGACGTGTTCGCGGCAGGTGGCCGATACGATCACTTGATCAACGAGCAGCGCCCCAAAATTGGAGGACAATTCGAGAAGCGACATGCGGTCGGATTCAGCCTGGCGTGGGAAAGGCTGGCGAAGACGCCTAAATCAGGCGGCTATTCATTCCTGCGGAAAGCCGAAGAAGACGTGAGCAGTATCTTCAGCAGTAAGCGAGTAAGTGGACTACTAACATCATCCGAGACATCTTGGAAATCCCCAGCTGACAATGAACTTGTAGTGCGATATACTGGTGGCCAGTTTTGATCCTGCCACCCTCCGCTCCTCCGGCATTGAGGTGTTGCGGCTGCTCTGGTCACACGATGTCAGCGCAGAACTCGCGAGAGACTCGAGGTCTCCTGAAGACCTGATGTCAAAACACCGGGACGAGAGCTACTCCTGGATCATCATCATCAAGCAAGACTCTATGCTCAAAATCAAGACTGTAGGGAAGAAGGATGTGCCGGACGTGGACCTTCCCATGGCGCAGCTCATTTCTTGGCTGAAGCCCGAGATTCGAGACCGAGACATTAAGGCGGCGGCCAAGTTTCGTGGAGCGCCCGAGTCTGCGCCACATGGCGAGAAGGAACATGAGCAGGAAGTCAAGATTCTGGTCGCGCAAACCAAGAGCAAGAAGTTTAACCGACGAACAGTGGTGGAACAAGCACAAATCACAGCGGCTTCGTTGATGAACTCGTTCCTGGAAGGCCCCATCTTGGCTGTCGAGACCAGCGATCACTTGATGGAGCTGGTGCAGAACACCAAGCTGTCGGACCCTGAGAGCTGGCGCAAGGCCGAACATAGCGTGAGTACCTCGGAGAAGAAGAACGTGCGGGAAATCCACGACCAGCTGGACACGTGGAGGTACAAGTACGAAAAGAAGAATGGCTCGAAGCATTCGTTCTTGTACAATTTCCGGTCAGGCACATGCATGTATTACGATTTGTCAGGATGAGTGGCGGATGCGACTGGGAGGTGTTGAGCCATGAGTTTGCTCTGTTTTGAGCGATGGATGTTGGTTTGCTCATGTTGGTGATGATGATGCCGTGTATGTATTACGTTGTATGCGCTGGATTGATAAGGTACCGTTTGCGGACGGCAACGATTTGCAAATGATGAATGTCGAGCTCCGGACTTTGGTGTTGGCATTCACGCTACCTTACTGCCTACCTATGCAAGGGAGATGGACAATATGATGCTTACCTGCCCAATAACTCGTGGCGTATCACAAGTCCCTCAAAGCACCAACAAGTCTCTTCCAACTGCAATGCTATGGTCGCTGCCCAACTTCACATCTGTCTGCCCAGTTGCTAGTGCGCTACCCTAAATTTACCAAGCTGAGGCGGAAGCGAGTCACCCTCTATATGGGTGTATAGGCCTGCGTCATATTTCTTTTCTTATGTGGAATCACATGGAAAATTCACTAGCGTCCCCTTTGGTCTCCTCAAGTTGCAATTGAAATCCCTTTTGCAAAACTTGTTGTCGGTGGCTTGATGACGGTAAGAATGACGGGCCAGATCTTGAATGCTAGATCGATGCCCGGCGTTTATACTTGCAGTTAGCAGCTCTCGGGGCTCCTCCGTAGTCAGATCAACGGCTATATTGAATCCCTTCTGGCGGCAGAATTCAAGGTAGGTAGTCATTCTTGATAGCGGTGGAAATCACTCGTGTAGACGCAAGGTTGATCCAGACTCGAGGCCACGACTTGAAGCGGTTTCTTGATGGATCGGACCCGACATTGAATCAGGCTTCACCCCTGCTGATCGGTACCGAGCAAGTACCGCGAGTAACCAGCGCGCCGGGAGCGTTACTTGGCAGTGACCTCATCTGCCAATGACGGTGCGAGTCTTCCGTAAAACGGCGCCTAATCCAACTTCCCCTAACAAAGAGTGGCAGAAATCACCCCCCAAGTCCAGCGCCAACAGCCCCCCTGCAGCAGACGGGAGGGTCCTGGGGTCGATGCGACGGGGCATCCATGGAACTCTAGCCGCTGCCCACAGGCGCCTCCAGAGGTTTCACCGCCCGGGACCTGCGGCCGTCACCTGCTGCAGCCACCTGATGCCGTCACTCCTCTGGCGCCGTGGCCGCGTTCGGCTGAGGTTCGGGAATTCCTCCGCCAGCAGATCTACCCTCGTCGGCTCGCCAGAGTCTGTCATCCTTCTCTTCTTTGCCTCTCCCTTCTATCTCTTCAAACCTTGAACCGCGACTATCTGACGACCCTTGCCGCCCCCCTTCCTACGCCTCCCAGCCGCACCCCAGCGCCTATCCGCGGACGACGACATCGAGTCCTCAAACTGCGGCCCTCCGTTCATCCGCCCCTTGGAATCGCCCTCCTCGATACCCAACCAGACGCCGTAGTTTCCGTGTGTTGAGAAGAGCGCAATAGCGAAGAGCAGAAAAGAAACCGGAGACGAGACGAGATAAACAATTATTATCCATACACAGACTTCAGCACCATGGCCCAGAAGCGTCTTATGCAGGAGCTGCAGTCTCTTCAGAAGGAGAAATGGGTAGACATCACAGTAGGTGCTCCTGGCTCGATCGGAACCTGTCTTGCGCAGGAATCGTCTTACTCACAAGGCGTAACAGACAGACGAGGCCAACCTTCTCAAGTGGAGGATCGGTCTGTGGGTGGTCAATCCTGACAGCGTTTGGCATGGGGCCTTTCTCAAGGTAAGGCAGCCTAGCTTTCACCCATCGGTGGCAGCGTGTCCTGCCAGGACGGTCTGACAGGCTGACATGACTTTCCAGGCCGAGATGAGATTTCCGTCCGACTACCCGTACCAACCACCAGCGTTCAAGTTCCTCACTCCCAACATCATCCACCCGAACGTGTATCCCGACGGCAACCTTTGCATCTCCATCCTCCACAAGCCCGGCGAAGACGAGCAGTCCGGTGAACTTGCGAGTGAGCGGTGGAACGTCCTCCACGGAGTCGAGTCAGTCCTTCGGTCTGTCCTCCTCTTACTGGACGACCCTGAGATCAACTCAGCGGCCAACGTCGACGCTAGTGTATTATATCGAGACAATCGCGCCGAGTATAACTCGTTGGCCAAGGCCACGGTCGCGGCGACCCAGAAGCATATCCCGGAGGGCGCGCATATGCCTACCATGGCTGAACTGACTCCCGCACCTGTAAAGCCGGTCGAGGATGACTCGGACTTCTGGAACATGTCAGACGAGGAAGAAGACTTTGGCGGAAGCGACAGCGATGAAAACATGGAGGACTTTGAGGACGAAGAAGAGGAAGAGGATGAGGACGATGATGACAAATGAGCATCTCGAGATCCTACGAGACGTCCGTCCCCCTTAGCCTGCTGAAGCGTCAAGCGATCCTTCGAGGAGGAGCAAGGGGCACGACTGGTCTGTGACAACATGCCCAATCTCGGACGGACATCCTATTATCTGCCCACCTTTCTAGCGTATCCCTTTGACGGCGTTTGGCGGCTTGTTTTCACCGCGGCGTGGAAGCAGCCAGCGAGACGTTTCGGTGTCACGGCGTGGCATTTCTACTCTTGGACCACGGAGGGATCTGGATTGTTCCTTGTTTTCTGTCTATTGTTCCTCCTTCTTTGCTTTGCGTCTCCCTTTTCCTTTTGCGTTCTTGAGCCATCACCTGCATCTCATCTTAGCGTGTTTTAAATCGTTTACTGTGGCTCGAGTCAGAGAGCAGCATATACATACCTTAGAAGACAGAAGCGTATAGACGCGCTGGTACATCAAGCATATAACAGACAACTGTTTAATTTACTCATTGGGAGAAGTGATTCAAAAGCGACCAGCCAAGGAGAATCAAACTGATTGGATCAATAGAGGTGAAGCTGAGATGACCAAGATTGGGTTCCCATCTGGTTGATGTAGAGGTACTCACTCACTTAGGTAGCTTACTTAGCCATCTGATTCATCACCGGCATATATGCCAAGTCATTTGATCCGAGTAATCCGCTGCCTCTTGACTCGTGCTTCTAGTATGTACCTTACCTTAGCAGCACCTAGTACTAATAAACAACCTGGAATGGATATCTCATGCAGTAACATGTATGTTCTGCAGCATTACAAGCACTCAGCTGCTTTGATTCCTTAGTACCTACCTGGCTGCCCCTCATCGATCCCCCGAGTCCACCGCTGCCACCCGCCTCTTATCTTATCGCCCAGCCCAGCCCAGCGTCACTCGGGTTGCTCACATGCATGGACCTTACCTAATAAATGACCGCTGCAACTTACCGTAACTCGGCTCACCAACATCCACAGCTACCTACCTTCCAGCTGTCTGCTAGGCGAGAGCTTGCGCAGCTTGCTTGCATCGCTCATTCACTCTTCGTTGCTGCTTTTCTCGACCTTTGTCTCTCTTTGCTCGCCTGGGATCGCCGGACTCGATAGCTTCGTTCATGTCTCTGGCTTGCGCACGACGGCCGTTCTGGGGCTAGGCTTCACCATTCCTGTCCCGCCAAACGAGAGGGGAGAGGCAGAGAGGCAGAGTGGCAGAGAAGCAGAGGGCACAGGGACAGGACTTAGATCCAGGCCTTCTTCAGGTCCGAGAAGTCGACTCTTCACATCAAGCACAGCGGTTTCTTTTCGCCTCGACAACCTCGACTCTTGCCCATACCGAGCTACGAGCGGCCGTCAGTCGCCATGGCGTCCATGGAGCCCTCCGAAGATGACATCTCGCAGGTCGTCGACTTTGCGGGCCTCAACCCGATCGACGACCGTGCAATGATCATCAATGCGCTCAAGGTTTGTGTGTGTTTCGTGGCAACCTCGTTGCGGTAGCTAACGGGATGCAGAATAACAATCGAAACGTCGAGACCGTCGTCATGCAATACTTTGACAACTCCGAGAGCGTATGCGACTCCACCACACCCCCCTCTGCGAGCAATCAGATGGCCGAACAGCACGTTACTGACATGGAGACCGCAGTTTCGACAAAAGTATACCTCGGTGTGGAACGAGTCCATGTTTTCTGCGGATAGAGACGGTGCGAACAGCAACAATGCTGGCGTTTGTATGCATGGCGTCCTACTGCATGGATGAGAACCGTCTGATGGCTGACGCTCTGGGGTAGCATTCCACATTGAATCACTAAACGGCAATGATATCATACAGGGAGTGACGCCTCCGCCTAGTTATACCGCTGGAGCACCGTCAAGACCCCCCTCGCGATCCAACAACAGATCCCCGCTCGGCAGGATGATTGAGTGGTCTGCGGGTGACACAGCAGGTAGTGCTCTGCGCCCCCTGTCCCCAATTCCGAAAGACTAAATCTGATATGACCAACAGGAGGGAACAACATTCATTCTCAAGAGGACGAGGATATGCAGCGAGCATTGCGAGAATCGGCACAGGAAGCGGGGCTGTCTCTTCCTCCACAAGAGACCGGCATCATTGACCAGTCGACTTCAACGCCGTACTTTGGCCCCGCGAACCGCTCCGACTACGATCAGGATAACTGGGCTATGGTCATTGCTGGACAGAACAGTTCGCAGCTGAAAAATGCCCCGTTGCCATCTCAAAGGAAGCGAGATCCTGCAAGCCCAGCATTTTTAGTGCAGGGGTCCAGCTCTGAGGGATTCCACAGCCTGGGGGGGATGCTGACGATCCTTCATCAGATCCCATTGGCGAGAAATATCCTCCTACAATATGGTTCTCCTGCGAATTCATACGGGTTCAACAGCGAATGGTGGAATGGACAGGAGATTCTACCGCCGGAGGCTCTTCGCCAAGTGTACGCCGACGGGACGGCACAGGGCGACGGTTCTGTGATGAAGCCTCACTTTGACGAGGAACTCCATCGACTTATGGCGTTTCTCGACGCGACCGAGAGGAGCTATGCAACGGTCAGCACGCTAGCGGAGTTGATCCCAGACCCAAAATCTGGCATGGAGAAGCAGTTTTATGCCAGGCTGGGAGACACCAGCGATGAGCTGCAACCGTTATATCAAGAGGCCATCTTGCTCGACGTGGACGATGATGTGGTCCACCAAGAGGCCAAATTTGGTGTGCTCAGCTTTGACCATTCGAGGGGCGATTACGCTCACATCAAGACTCTCTACGAAGCTCTTGACCACATGATGTGGAGCGACATACTGTCGTGGCACGATGCAGACGAAAAGGCCAAAATCGCCACCTTTAGGAAAATGGGCGAGGTTCTTGTCATCAAGGTCGGTAACCACGGTCCCCAAGACTCGTTCGACATTCCAACACATCTATACCCGGAGCGTTATCTAGCCAGCCGCAAGGAGGAGGCCAGAAAGATTGCCATGGCGATTTTAGATACCAAGAATGCGATTGATAGTGTGACCACGGAGGAGCGGCGCCTTCAGGAATGGCAGGATGACTGGAATCAGCTGTCGTTCAACAAGCTGGACATGATTCGCGAGGCTCAGGGCCAATGGAAGGCGTTTTCCGACTACCTTGAGACTGCTGGGCGCTTCCAAGGCATGGAGGCTGCGGGATTCGACACGAGCAAGTATCCCAACTATCGGGATGCTCCGTGTCAAATGACCGAGGAGCAGGTCAATCTTTCCGGACAGGTCAACGACGTGCTTTTACTGACACAGCGGATACTGTCCGATATGGAAGCAAAAACACAAGGTAACGAGATTGAAACCCCTCAAAGAGAAGACGGCCAGAATCGTATACTAATGTGCCATTATAGACCTCCGTGCTCAGCTAGAGCAGCTTCAAGCTAAGCAACGCTTTTTGGGAAGGCTCCTGACAGACCCAGACAAACAAGGCCGACCAAAGCCAATGACATGCAAAAAGTATCAGCTGCGAGGCGTGGCGACCGAGAGAGATGTGATTTACGTCTGCCAACGTCTGGAGCCGGAGTCTACGGAAACAGAAGATCTGAAACCAGCAGTTGATCAGTGGTGGCGGCTAGAATACTGTCCCCACGAGGATGTGCCGGTCAGGTCAGAGGTACGTGGCTTGCAGTCCTTTTTTCACAACATGGACAAGTATCATGCTAACGCTTCCCCCTTCCTCCCTGTAGAAAGTAGAAGTCGAGAGAGTCCTGAGAGACATTTGGCACGAAACGAAGGTACCGGTGCTCGTATACGCCACGGAAGAGGCAGTCTCTACTCCGAAGGCGCCCTTGTCGGATGCTCTGAACATGTTTGTCAGGTCGGACAACAAGGCTTTCCGCCAGGAGCTTAAGAAGCCCGCGCCGGACAGCAGGGATGAAAGGAGGTATCCGGACCCAATCTCTCCTTCTAAGAGAAAGCATCGAGATAGCATGGACTCCATGGACACCAACCGAGCGTCGATTGGTAGCGAGGACAGGAACCCGTTTGAGCCTGTATTTGACGACCGAATGGAGCAGGAGCTGGGAGAAATGTCTCAAGAGACACTCGAATACGTTGGCGGTTCCAGCACAGAGGCACCATTTGGAGGTCATGGAATCCCGCCACCCTTGCCAAACCGGGACCAGGCGCAGATGACGGTCGAGTCTGCAACTCTGACTCCAGACACGTTGGCGGCGGAAGAGGGTGAAGTGCAAAACCCTACTACAACTACTACTCCTCCCAAGGAGAGCCACGTAGAAGATGCGGCGACCAAGGCCCCCGAGATGCAAGAGCGGGTTAGACCACCGTCACTTGTACGGCCGCCACCGCTGGGGAACGATGGAGGCAGGGAGTTGAGCATGGACATGGAGATTCCGGATGCCCAGGAGTAGACGCAGTGCAAGAAGTTGTATACGGCTCGATGTTTTGCAGCGAAGGCAAAGGGCCAAAATCCAGTCCTGCGGGTTGCCTTTGGAATGAATTTTTCAGGAAAGGAACCTTACTGAGGAAGGGCCATCAATTGGCAGTGGAGGGGGGGTTTCTCCTAGAGCAAAAGGGTTTTGCTATTGATGGTTTTGACTGGCATTGTAGCATATTTCAGCGGCCTGCAAGTTGGTTTTGCATTGCATTGCATTGTTGCCTTGCCTTGTTAGTCGATTGTGTGAATTCACTCCCATCTACTTGGGAAACCGCGTCGGTTCATTAGATACCTTAGATACACGTGGGAGCCGTCCCTGTCTCAGTGTCTCAGTATGATCTGGAGCCGCGAACATTTCGAGTTGCGGTGGTTTGACTGGGTGAGCAAATGGAAGCTTCTAGAAGGTTCCATGAGCGTGGAGAGGAGCTACAGCAGGAAGCTTGCCTGAAAGCTGCACGAGGACTGTATGTAGGTACCCAACGTACGATTGTGACAGGATATCGCTCACGATGGTGCTACAGCTTGCCTGATGTCGTTTGAGCGAAAAATTCTCTCGTAGTGTCTTATTTCAGCCGAGTAGCTCAGAATGCAATGTTAATGCTATCGCGTGTTCTGAGCAAAGGTGGCATGTATCATCGTATAGTATGAATTTACTGAAATGTTCCTGGGTACCTTAGCCTTAGTATCTCCAATAAGGCAGAGATACCTGGAGTTGAAGCGCACATCCTGAGAAGCATTTCACCAGACAATGCAGGGGCAAATGAACAAAAAGGAAATTTGTCATTGTTTATGTTTATTTCGATACTACGTCCTGATGTGATTTGAGGATATTTGGAGTGGCTGGGGCTTTCTGATGAGCGGGATGAGGAGGAGGAGGGGAAACGCGGGTTTCATTCGCAATGTTTGATAGACAGCGCATCGGCAGCTGATGATTTGACGGGAAGAAGAGAGAGTGTGTGTTGTTTCGGCCGTCGGGTTGCGTCTTTTTGACGGGTCATTGCCGACTGGGGTCTAGTGCTGCCAGCGAGCTGTTTTTACATGTACTCGTACAGTAGGGATCCATTTGATGGTTTTTGCTTGCAGCGGTTGGCGGGGGGCGGATGGGTTTCGGGTGTGGTTGGAGGGGGAGGAGGAGGAGGAGGATTGAGGGATTGGTGATAGCCGTGCCATGAGGCTGTGCATATCTATGGTAGACTGTCTATTCTTTGAGACGAGATGGAGAAGAGAGGTCGGAGGTAATGGCAGAATAGGCGGAGAATAGCCCTCGGAGTTGAGAGGTCAACGCCGTGCATCGTCCATCAAAGGGCGAAAAAGAAGATGCCATCACCGGCCCCAAACTCCGAGCCACTTTCTCCAGGCGACCCGAACAGGGAGGAGAGCTCACCCGCTGCCAACCAGTTCAGCTCGTCCATAGAGAGAGAGGGAGCAAAAAATAATATCGTTGCCGTCTCCTTCTTTATCGGCGTCCCCTCAATTTCTTGAATCCCTTCTTGAGAATCCTCCAATCTGCTGCATCAGCACAGCGTGCGGAGGTGTAGGTAGGGGGAGATGTAATATATGGATTGCCATCCTGTTGCTGCGCTGGCCTGCGTCGTGAAGCTGCACGCTGCACGCTGTTTTCCGTGCATCAATCACATCGCATCCATCTTATTTGACACCGTTGTCCGCGCCGCCACCTCTTTTCTTCCCTCTCTTTGGCCTCTTTGCCGTCTTATCATCCCCTTGAATGTGAGTAGTGATTGGTGGTCTAGAATTCGTAAAGGTCGTTGGCCAAGCAAAGCCGCATCCTCGACTGCTCCCTACCTAGAGGTTCGTGCGAGTACAAATAGAGAGCATCATGTCGTCCCTGCTTCTCATAATCATCATCATCAAGACTGGCCCTGCCAGTATGTTAAGAAAAACACCTCGGTGCAAATTAGTCGCCAGCCTCCTCCGTACTTAATATTTCCCCGCCGATCCAAAAAGGAAGCACACGATAATACATACATACTCCTGACGCTCATTTTCAGTCCATACCTACATATTCCATCACGGCCGTCGTGCGTCATCGCCTGGGTGGCCGGGAAGCTTCTACAAGGTCCCAGCAATTGGCGGCGGCCCCACCAACCGGCTCACCTTTGTGGTGCTGTGGCCTGTGGCCTGTGGCCTGTAGCCTGACCACTGGCGGCAATATTAGTAGCGGGCGAGGACGTGCTCACTTCTTCTTCTCACTTCTTGGTTTTCCGCTCTCACTCTTTGTTTCTCCCCAGTTTCCCCTCCATTTCTCACCTATACATACCTGAGGTACAGCCCGATTCCTTCTTTCTTCGAAACGCTGCTCTACCTTTGTTCTTCACCTCTATTCTTTCCCACCTTCACCCACCCCTCATCTCCACGTTTTCCATCCAGAATAAAAAGAGCGACATCACCATTTATTCCCTGCTCTTTTTGCAATCATTCCTCAACGATTCCACGTCTCGTGTCTTGCATTGATTCTTAACGCTTCACTTCCCGTGGCAATAGCTGGGTTCGGTCCCCCCACTGCTACATAGTAGACAGCTTCCGACCCATTTCCATCATCACCATGGTGAAGGAGACCAAGCTCTACGACACCCTGGGCGTCAAGCCCGACGCTTCTCAGGACGAGATCAAGAAAGGATACAGGTAAGTCACTGGTTTCGTTTTTGTTCTTGCTTCCCATTTCCCCCATCTGCTGGCTGCGCTCGACCCTTGTCTGTCGTCATACCTGGGCGTAAAACAAGCTGGCGGCTGGGTGGCAATTGGGCCAACAAACGGCTATTGGCATGACACTTCCACCCCCCACCACCACAGCTATCCCGCCTAACCAGCTACTACCATCACACGACCTCAAGACGGACACAAAAAGAGACGAAAGCCTGATGCTGACCACAACCTGCGCAACAGAAAAGCTGCTCTGAAGTGGCACCCCGACAAGAACAAGGACAACCCCAACGCCTCGGAAAAGTTCAAGGAGTGCTCGCAAGCCTATGAGATCCTGTCCGACCCGGAGAAGCGCAAGATCTACGACCAGTATGGCCTCGAGTTCCTGCTGCGCGGTGGTGCCCCCCCGCCTGAGGGCGCGACTCCAGGTGCCAACCCGTTTGCCGGCGCCGGCGGCATGCCTGGTGGCTTCGCCGGCTTCGACTTTGGCGGCGGCATGCCGGGCGGCGGCGGTGCCAGGACCTTCCACTTCAGCACCGGCGGCGGCGGCGGCAAGGGCTACAACTTCATGAACCCCGAGGACCTGTTTGCAGAGTTCACGCGCAGCGGCGGCATGCACACCGGCGGCGGCGGCGACGATGACGACTTTGGCTTCTTCTCGTCGTTTGGCGGCGCCGGCGGCCCGCGGCCAAGCCGGACAAGGACGAGGTCCAACTTTGCCGATGCGCAGCCCCGGCGCGAGCCCACGCCCGAGATTACGACGGTTGAGCGGCCCCTGCCCCTGACTCTGGAGGAGCTGCACAGCGGAACTACGAAGAAGATGAAGATCAAGCGCAAGACGTTTGATGAAACTGGCAAGCGCGTGCAGACCGATCAGATCCTCGAAGTACCCATCAAGCCTGGCTTGAAGAAGGGTTCAAAGATCAAGTTTAACGGAGTTGGTGACCAAGTCGAGGGTGGTAGACAGGATCTGCACTTTATTGTCGAAGAGGTAAGTTTCTCTGATTATCCGAATCGATGGTTCCTTGGAATGTGTCTCGAATAGAATCCGCTAACCCACTGGCTTACAGAAAGAGCATCCCTTGTTCAAGCGAGAGGACAATGACGTCGTGCACACGGTCACTCTGGACTTGAAGGAGGCCTTGACCGGATGGAAGCGGGTGGTCTCGACCATTGACGGCAAGCAGATCAGCATAGAAAAGGGCGGCCCCACGCAGCCCGGCAGCGAAGATCGGTATCCCGGACTGGGCATGCCCCTGTCGAAGAAGCCCGGCCAGCGCGGCGACTTTATCGTCCGGTACAAGGTCAACTTCCCTACGAGCCTGACGCCAGAGCAGAAGCAGAAGCTCAAGGAGATTTTGTAAGAGTTGCAATGGGATGCTCTTCAAACGCTTGCTTGCAATGCCTGAAAGAGTTTCAACACTAAAACGATACGCAAAAAATCGACACAAAGACAGAGAGGGCTTGGTATGCGGGACATGAACAGGACCTCGAGAACCGAGCCGCGCGACCCTTTGTGCACAAGGTCGGGACTGAATGCCCGCGCAACCAGGCACACCCTGACAGCCGTTACATGCCGCTGACGATGACGATGAAAGCCGGCGTGTTTTCCACTGTTTCCTTTTTGCTTTTTTTTTCTTACTGTTTTGTTCCTTTCTGCAATCACCTTTTGTAATGACAAGAGGCATTGACTTTAGGAGTAGAGGCGTTTAGGGATGCATTACTGGCAGAGTTCAAGGCACGCGGTGGATTTCTCTGTTGACGCGAGTGAGACGATATCACCCAGGATTTTGTAGCCGAGCAAGTGCGATGGATTGATACACAGTACAATGATGTCGAAGCCGGTGTTGCGGTGATACAGCACCGGGGGGGTTTGGTTTGACAGCGGAGGAAAATGTCATTGCTTTTGATACACACACTGCGTCTCGGTAGCCTATTCTAGCTGTTTATAACCGCGTGCCCTACGTGACCATGACTGTAAATAGCTTTGCCCTGCATGCAGTTCCAACTGACACTTGTGTTTGATATGATCTGTGGTTATCATCATTCATTTTGCACTTTCAACATGTCATATTTGGCGGTCGTGAAGGACCTGGGGAGATGCAGGTGATGTGCTGGAGAAAGCCCTTACATGCCGGGTCTCAGCCACAACGGGCGTGTCGAGCTGCGAGAGGTTGCGTTTCAAGGTGGATGGTCACGAGCAGCTTGGGAGGATGATCATGATAATGGAAACCCAACAACACTTTGGATTGATTACTACTTTGTGTTGTCACTTTCACGCTGTTGAGTCGAGTAGAATTAGGGTGATTTCTATGATGCTATCGGAAGATGGCCTTTTGGAAGCTTTCGGTTGAGCAGTGGGATATTATAACTCGGGTTTATGGACTAGGTACCGATGTTCAAGGCTCTTCTGTCATCCTCAGGCACAAGTTGCAAAGAGGTTGCCGTGACAAATTCGGAGGTAGCATGGAGCACACTTAGACGAGGCCTCGTTTTCTCTTGCAGGGGTGGAGAGAGGGGCGATGACGACACTGTGGGCTGCGAGGGGGAGGGGAGGGGTAAAGAGGGACGGTGTTTTGACAGGGGGGGAGGCATGTTAGTGGACAGGGACAGCGGGAAAAAGCAGGTAAATCGGTGATGGGTGATGGTGATGTTTGGAGGAGAGAGAGGGCGGACGAGGTACAGCAATGGAGGGCAGAGGAGAGAGAGAGAGAGAGAGAGAGTGTGTGTGTGTAGAAGAGCATAGCATATTGTTTGTTGGATTGGGGTCAGGGTTCAGCTCGATGGGGACGAGTGATGCATGATAAATACATGTAATGCTTTGACTGTGTTTCTGGAGGCTTCGTCAAGAAGACGCTTATACGTAGGTAGTAATGAAGTGTCCTCCATGATATGGAAACAAACAAGATTTCAAAACGATATATACATCCACCTGCCAGGCGAGATGTGTGCAAATTACCGTTCCACACGTCCTAGAGTATGTAATGTAAAAGTATTTCCCTCGCCGAGTTTCACATGAGGTAATTGTACAGCTGGCTGAGTGTGAGGCCCTGGTGCCTTTTTCTCTGACGGGTGTGGGGGAGCCCGAGTTTGGGCTTGGCTTACCTTGGCTTATATACTTGATGCCTTCCCTCTTGATCTTCCTTCCACTTTCCTCCATCTTTTCTTTCTCCTCCTTCATACATAGACAAACGTCGACTCTCGTGGTGTTACAAGATCCAATCTCTCCTTTTCTCTCCCTTTCTCAACATCCTCTCTTGTAAAGATCAAAGAAACAAACCCCCCCTTGAATTGCCCAAAATGCCTGAAGTAAGCCACATCTCCATCCCATCGAATCAGCCTTCCCTCTCCCCCTTTCTTCCCCAACAGCAACAGCTGACCAAACTCCGAACCCCCCCAGATCAAAGCCCTCCTCTTCGACTGCGACAACACCCTCGTCCTCTCCGAGGAGCTCGCCTTCGAGGCCTGCGCAGACCTCATCAACAAGATCTGCGCCGAGCGCAACGTGACCGTCCAGTTCACGGGCGAGACGCTGATCCAGGAATTCGTCGGCCAAAACTTCCGCGGCATGCTGCTCACCCTGCAGAAGACGCACGGCATCGACATCTCGCCCGAGGACCTCGAAAAGTACGTGCTGCAAGAAGAGGACGCCGTCATCGCCAAGCTCAAGGCGGCGCTGCGGCCGTGCCCGGGCGTCGACGAGCAGCTCGAGGCCCTGCAGCGGGCGGGCAAGTACCAGCTGGCGGTGGTGTCGTCGTCTGCGCTGCGGCGCGTGCGCGCGTCGATTGAAAAGGTCGGCCAGGACCGCTTCTTCCAGGGCGACGTGGTGTTTTCGGCGGCCACGTCGCTGGACAAGCCGACGAGCAAGCCCGATCCCGCCATTTACCTGCACGCGCTCCAGAAGCTGGGCAAGAGCGCTGACGAGAGCGTCGCGGTGGAGGACAGCAAGAGCGGCACGCTGAGCGCCACGAGGGCGGGCATCAAGACGATTGGGTACGTGGGCCCGTATGCGGACAGCAAGAAGGACGAGATGGAGAAGGTGTTGCGGGATGCGGGCGCGGTCGTGATTATGCGGGACTGGAGCGAGTTTCCGGCGGCGTTGGCCAAGATTGAGAGTGGCGAGGTGTAGATTTTTCTTTCTTCTCTTTTACCCCCTTTTTTTTTCTTTGACGGCTTGAAAGGTCTATGATATCAGAGACATTGGAGGAGCTGGGCACTTGATGATTTACGCTTTTCTTGTTGGCGTGGTTCATGCAGGATCACGAGAAGATGGTCAAGAAGGACCAACAAAATGGCAAGGCTAGATATGAATAGATATGACGCAACGAATTGACGCTTGTTGAACCCCAGCTCTCTCTACCTATGTATCATACCTAGGTATCAACGTGAACAGTACAAGTTCTCAAGGCTAGCTCCTCCAGTCCATCAAGAAGCTATTCACGCTCTGCAGCGTGTTCCTGCTCGGATTCGCCTCGGGATACGCCGTCATGACCGCCCCAAGCCTCATCTTGACCAGCGTCTTGGTGAACGACGGGCCCTCACCAGGATCACGGGGTCGACCCTTGTCGTCAAACAAGTAGCATGACAGAGCGAGGGCGACGCCCACGGAGAGGTCCCTGCCCGAGTCACAGGCGACGACAATTTGAGGCGGCGGCTGCTGCTGCTGCTGCTGCCCCCCATCGCTGCCCGTCGCATCGTCTGAAACGACATTGGCGACTTGTTGTTGTTGCTGCTTGTTGTTGTTGTTGTTGTTGTTGTTGGCCTTGTGGAGGAATTCGGCGGCAAAGGAGCAGATGTCAGAGAGGGCGAGGCGGAGGTTCCGACTGGCCGTCTTGTGCTTGCCGAGGCCGACGCGAAGCAGCGTCGGGGAGAGGAGCCATGATTCCTTTGGGGTTTGGATTTCGGTGAGGAGGATGAGGCATTCAGTTGGTGCCTTGTCTTTCGTTTCCTCTGATGATGGAGACGAAGGTGTTGTTGGCGATGGCGGTGACGATGCAAGGTCGAGGGGTGATAGAGCTCGGACGGAGATGTACGGCGTGAGCTGCTTTCTCGGAAGGCAAGCCTGGGTTTCGGCACCGCCCACCCCCGAAGGAGCTGCTGATGTCCTGGCAGTCTTGGCCTCTTGAACTAGCTTGGGTATGAGCTCGGGCAGCTCAGCGTCTGATGCGGAGAGCAGAGCATCGGCATTGGACCAGAAGACGTCGGGCGTCAGTCCCATGGCCCAGTTCTCCGTGTCGTCGCCGGCGCCCTGGATGTAGCCCCCCTGGTCGACCTCGCTGCCGACGACTCGCCTGCTGGCGGTGCAGCAAATGACGGGTCTGTAGTCTTGGAAGATGACGCCCTGGTCTTGATCGAGATCGTCTTCTTCTTCTTCTGAGTCACCTGAGGGTGGTGGTGAAGGGAGGGAAGAGTCCTGCGTGATCCATAGCGGACGGAGGGGCTTCGTGAGGGACGTGGGCAGGTTGAGGTTGAGCTCCTTGAGGGAAGAGAGGAAGGAGGGTATGAGGGCGGTGATTTGGGCGTGGGTTGATGCGGGGAGGTAAGGGGGGAGGAAGAGCTTGGAGGACAGGGGGTGGGATGGGAGGAGGGCGAGGTTGAGGACGGTGCACCAGATGGGGATTGTGGTGGAGAGGGCGTCTGGCATTCCTGTCGGCAATGTTAGTGTTTGATATGAGATTTTGAGATGAATGGGGTTTTTTTTTTGGAGAGGTGAGGGACTTGCGTTTGCCGCGACGGGTAGAGTCTACGATGATGATGCTGGTTGTGTATATGATCATGTTAGCTGAAAGCTTCATATAGGCGAACCGTAAGAGAGAGACGCTGGGTATGAAGCTGAGAGAGAGAGAAGGGGGGACGACAAAGTGATATAGAGCAAGACGCACCCGTCATTCTTCTCAATCATGTCAATCAGATGTAAATTCAGCCTCCTTGTGCTAAACTTCCACGCCCGCTCATGGCCGTCCGTGCTTTTGAAATAGGCGCTGCCGTCCTTTTTCCCGGGAGGAATGTACCAGCTTCCGCAGCGCTCGTTTGCCACCAGCGGCCTATTTCTCCTTTGTCTCTTCTTTTTCGCACCATCATCATATCCTGGTCCAGATGATGCTGGTAAGGCGGAAGAAGAGGAAGGGGAAGGGGAATAGGAAGGGTAGGTGGGAAATGCAGAGGCGACCTCGGCGACAAAGGAGGCGTCGGCGTGGATGCTCTGGAGGCGGTTGCGAGGCGTGAGGGTGCTGCGGCGGAGTTGGGTGAGGAGGCTGGAGATGGAGGGCTGGTTGGTGGAAAAGAGGTTGTCGTTGTCGTCGTCGTCGTCTGGCATTTTGTTTGGAGTCTTGTTTTTGTTGTCTTTTCCTTTGATGGGGTGTTTGAAGGGTTGAGCTGTCTGGTGGTGAGTGTGAGATTATGTACAGAATTTGCTGCTAGTAGTAGTGGGTTCACCTAGTCTCCTCCATCAGAGTACATACATACACCTCAGCACATGTTAACCCCCACCTATAGAAGACAATGAACATCACGACAACACAAGCAAAAAGACGGCTTCACTTCAGGCACAACAAATTGACCCAACAGACATAAACAGTCTTCTCTAGTTTTATTTTTGTTCGTTCATCATCATTGGCCAAATTCATTCCCGTTACACCAGCTTCCACACGCCATCCTCCACCACAATCTGAATCTCGCGCCCCTCGTCAATGCTCCGCCGTCCGGCCTCGAGAATGGCCGTCGTGGCAATGGTATTGTCCAGCGTCGGCAGGCCCTTTGCGTCGAGATCGGCGGGCGTCTCCCTGCCCTCGTTGACCGCGCGGCAGCCGTCGACAAACTTCTCAATGGAGATGTAGCCGTAGCCCGTCTGGCCGTTGAAGTTGCCGTCCTCGTCCGGGGCGTAGCGCATGTAAAAGGGGTTGAACCACTGGATCTGGCCGGCGCGGTCGTCGGCGACGTCGTAGCCGCGGTGCGCCTGGTCGACGCGGATCTCGCCGTCGCGGGCCAGGTAGTGGAAGTACTGGTTGGTGTGGACGCCGGCGCGCTGGGGCGCGGTCCACGACGACGTGTAGACGGCGATGGCGCGCTTGCCGGGCTGGCCCTGCAGCTCCCAGGTGACGAGCAGCGAGATGGTGTCCTCGGTGCCGTCGACGCAGCCCAGCCCCGTGGCCACGCCCTTGGACGACGTCGCCGACACCCTGACGGGCAGGTAGCCGCGCTGGCGCACCATGGAGTCGCAGACGTCCACGTGGTGGCTGTTGAGGTAGTACGAAATGTCCGACTCCTTGCCGGCCCACGACTTGAACGTCTCGAGCTGCGACTTAGGCTGCGCCATGTACGAGTAAAAATAATTCCAGTCACCGAGCCACCGCGCCTTGCAGCGGGCGTCCGAGTAGGCCGGGTCGAAGCGCTTGTGGTGCTCGACGAAGACGTGGACGCCCTTGGCCTTGGCCCTGCGCGACAGCTCCTGGTGGTGCTCGAGCAGCTTGACGGCGGGCTTGGTGATGAGGACGTGGATGCCGCGCTCGATGGCGTAGAGGGCGATGGGGAAGTGCGTCGGGTCGGGGGTGAAGATGGTGATGGCGTCGCCGGGCTTGAGCTGGTCGATGGCGGCCTTGTAGGCGTCGGCGTCGACCGTGTTGTTGTCGGGGAACGAGTCGAACGAGGTGTCGAGGTTGTTGTAGACCTGCGTGATGTTTTTGTGCAGGTGTTCCCCTGGGTAGCAGTGAGTCTCTACTCTGTCTCTCTGTCTCTTCTCTCCTCTCCGCTTCTCTTCTCTTCTCTCTCCCTGTGATCACGACCATCTTTGCAAAAAGAAACAGCTAGAGAGACATACGAATCTGGGGAAACTTCTTGCCGTTGACGCCGACCATGCCCAGCTTGCCGACCTTGCCTCGCCGCCGCAGGTCAAAGAGCGTGAGGCCGACGACGCCCACCTTTTTGTCGGAGCCGGAAGCACCGCCGCCCACGAAGCCAGTCGTGTACTCGCCGGTGCCGACCTGTGTTGGCGATGCACTGTCAGCCCAATGGGCTCGTTTCAATCTTTGGGCAAGCTTGGAGGCCTTACCATCAACACGTTGAGAGGGGCCGCCATGATGAAGGAAGGGGGTGTCGTTGACTGTCTGTGTGTGCTGGAACGCAAGGAGGCTACGCGACGACGGAGAGAGGTGTCATTAATAACAGAGAGAGTTCAAGAAGAGAAAGAATCAGAGAATATCGTCAAGAGGTATGTCTGATTGAAATACTAGGTAGGGGAGAAGACAAACACCTCTGCCTTAACGGCACAGCCTTGCGAATCCCGTGCCTCGCGCGAGGCGGGCAGTTTCCGATGCAGTGACATGCAGCAGCAGCAGCACGGAGGAATTGAGGGGCCATTTGGCGGGGCAGCAATTGGAGGGATAAAGAAAGGCCGGGCTCAGGCTTTGGATCCCTCGTGCTCGCTTATGGAATGCGTTTGTTTGATTATTCTTACGTGACTGTCTCTAATATATGTTGAGTCTATATAATAGACCAGATGGAACTGTGAGTTTTATGGTTGACAAAAGCTTCATCATTAGATGCAGTGATTGTCTGGAGTGCTTGCATATGCACATATAAACATGCTGCATCTTATATCTGTCTCTACCACAGCTGACATTGAGATACTGCAAGTGATTGATACCTTCAACAAGTATCGCAATCTAAATCTACCTACCTAGTCTAATCTATTCGACACTTCGATACTTCTTAATAAATCAGGCATCTGCTTATATCTACTAGTATCGCGATATATGTCTAGTGTTGCCATACGAGTATGCTTCTCTTTGATGAAATCGCTTCATCTACCCCGCGTTGACCACACTCATGACCCCGCATCATCCAGTTTCAGCATCGCCGTCTGCTTTCTCCAGCTCGGTCCAAGCTCAAACTTGAAGTCTCTGTTCAACAACCATCATCAGTATCTCAACGTCAAAGCTCTCAAGACGGACGAGCTGAATGAGTATCTACACAAGCATCCCCCCATGCCGCCGCCTCCCAACTTGCCATCGTCAATTGAGGTACCTAAAGCAACAACCTCCCTCTCGTCCAATCGGGCTGGATAAACCCGACGGCCATGAACCCCCTCCCTCTCTTCTTCTCCAGCAACATGAACATGTTAGTAGTAGTGCCTAGAAAATAACCGTACTGCCGTACTACCGACGGGATGACTCGAGCTAGCCAAAGTACAAGTACCTCCAGCGGAGCAGCCTTTTCTTTCATCTCATTGTTTCTCGTCTTTGTGAATGGTGGAAAGCTGCTCCAGACTGAATTATCCCCCAATCATATAGCAAACATCTTCACCACATCACCATCTCCACTCGTACTCCATACTTTCCCTCCTCCCCAGAACAAACCCCACGCTTCTCATCCAGGCTCGCTACTATTATTCTCCAGCAAAGCTTGCCTCTTCCTCGATTGCCGGCCTATTCCCTACTCCTAATCTCCCGCCGTCTTCGGATCTCAAAGCGCATCACGTCCTCGTGGGAGTCGGGGTTCAGTCGGCCGAGCCGCAGCAGCTGGAATCGCACCTCTTCGGTGGCTTCCCCTCCGAAATGGTCTCCTCCTCGACGTCCGGTGGCTATAAGCGGCTATTCTTTCTTGCTCTCCCCAAGCATAAAACAGAGTATTACTGATATGTTTATCATTCATATATTATAGATGGTTCACCGAGGGATCCATTCTTGCTAGCGAATATACAACTTCAAACCTATCCCATCTCCACGCGTGCTCCCTCTCTCTCTCTCTCATCATCCTCATCCTCAACCTTCAAAACTCCCCCCTCTCTCTATATTTCCCCCCTTAACCCTCTCTCTCTTCCATCTCCAATCCTTCCATCACAACAGCCATGGCCCCCCCATCCCTACCATGCGGCATCTACGCCCCGACAATGACCTTCTTCCACCCTGAATCAGAAGACATCGACATCCCCACCATCAAGCACCACGCCCAGCGCCTCGCAAAGGCCGGCCTCGCAGGCCTCGTCGTCATGGGCTCCAACGGCGAAGCCGTCCACTGCACCCGCGACGAGAAGATCGCCGTCCTGTCCGCCACCCGCGAGGCCCTCGACGCCGCCGGCTTCCAGTCGGTGCCCGTCCTCTTCGGCGCCACAGAGGGCAGCGTCCGCGGCACCATTGAGCTCTGCAAGCTCGCCGCCGCCGCCGGGGCCGCCGCCGCCCTCGTCCTCCCGCCCTCCTACTACCGCGCCCAGACCGACGAGGCCTCCATCGAGGCCTACTTCGTCGCCGTCGCCGACGCCAGCCCCATCCCCCTCGTCCTCTACAACTACCCCGGCGCCGTCTCCGGCATCGACATGGACAGCGACCTCCTCATCAGGCTCGCCCAGCACAAAAACATCGTCGGCACAAAGTTCACCTGCGGCAACACCGGCAAGCTCACCCGCGTCGCCCTCGCCACCGACGCAAAGACGCCCTTCCGCGACGGCTCGGGCTACATGGCCTTTGGCGGCATGTGCGACTTCACCCTGCAGACCCTCGTCAGCGGCGGCAGCGGCATCATCGCCGGCGGCGCAAACGTCATGCCCAAGCTGTGCGTCAAGGTCTGGGATTCCTACTCCCAGGGCAACAGGGACGAGGCCGAGAAGCTGCAAAAGGTCCTCAGTCGCGGCGACTGGCCCCTCACAAAGGCCGCCATTGCAGGCACAAAATCCGCCATCCAGACCTACTATGGATACGGAGGCTATCCTCGGCGGCCCCTGAAGCGCTTGGAGCAGGCTCGAGTCTCGGCCATCGAGGAGGGCATCCGGGAGGCCATGGAGATTGAGAAGACTTTGTAGGCATTAGGTACGTAGTATTAGACTTAGAGATTCATGAATCAAAGAATTACGATACTTGTCGAACATGTATATATTGGCTCCTTAACCTATATAGCATACATCTAACAATCCTCTCCGTGCAGCTCTGCACTTTTACGCTTACGCCTTGCCAACCGTGCTGCGCTCAACAATCATATCCGCAATCTTGGAAATCGACGCACCACCCATGATGTCAAAAGCAGTAAGCAGAGCACCAAAGTCCCGCAGGATCCAGTTGCGCAAGTCAACAGACATCAGTGAGTCGACGCCATAGTGCGACAGCGACTTGTTCAGCTCCACATCGCCAGTCGCAATAGACATGGCACGCGCGAGCCTGCCAGCAAGGGCGTCCAGCACAACCTGGGTGCGTTCTCCAGAGTCCGAAGCCTGTCGGAATCGAACTCCCACGGCCGCCTCTGCGTTGGCGTTTACGCCTGCCGAGGCGCCTGAGGCAGCGGTAACGGAAAAGGCGCCGAAAAATGGCCTCTCCATCAGCGGCGGCGGGTTGCGGCCTCGAGCCAGACAGTCGATCGGCGTCTTGAGCCCAAACAAAACTTGACCCCTGGCCTCCGACACAATGGCGGGCTGAGGAGCGCTTGGATCGCACAAGACCGAAAGCAGCGCCAGCAGCTCCACGTCGTCCACCTGCTTCATGTCGTCAAACGACTCGCGCTGCTTCTGGTACTCGCCCGTCTCGGACACAATACCAATATTGCGCATCCAGCCAATGTCGAGAGACAGGGCCGCCTGTCCCCGAGCAAGACGCTGACGCGCCAGGGCGTCCTGGAAGGAGCAGCCCGTCGAGTAGTTGGCACTGGCCAGCTGTCCTACGACGCCAGCAAGAGAGGACAGCATGATGAAAAAGTCCAGATTCGCTGGCAGGAGCCGGTGTAGGTTCCACGACGTTTGCCTCTTGGACTTCATCGTGAGGTCCCATTGGGCAAACGTCATGCTCTCCTGGAAGACGGCCCCTTGAAGCACCA
Organism: Trichoderma reesei QM6a; assembly: GCF_000167675.1. NCBI lineage: Eukaryota > Fungi > Ascomycota > Sordariomycetes > Hypocreales > Hypocreaceae > Trichoderma > Trichoderma reesei. The sequence goes on along the minus strand of NW_006711154.1, from coordinate 223,658 downwards.
TGGCTGCGTTGATACAGCCCTTGATGGGCGGCATGGTGCGAGCGCACTCGTCCAGAAGGTCGGCAAGCTCCTTTTCTGAAGACACATCGCACTTGGGGGCCACAACCTTGACGCCGCGAGCTGTCAGTTCCTCCACTGTCTGTCTGGCAGCCTTGGAAGAAGCTCCAGATCGAGATGGCAGGATCAGGTTCTTGGCTCCGCGGTCAGCCATCCACTTGGCAATGCCTCGGCCGAGACCACCGGAGCCTCCAGCAATCAGATAGGACGCGTTTTCGTCGAATCTCCAGCTTCTTTGTTCCTGGATGAGTTTCTGTTTGAATAAGAGTTAGTATGCGTGTCTCGTCAGATAGAAGGCTGTCAAATCGTGTCAAGCTACTCACCGGTACCACATCGTCATCTTGTGGCATGATAATGACACGATCCAGTGCCTCGCCTCCCTTGAGCTCTTGGAAGGCGTCCTCGACCTCTGATGCCTTGAAAGTACGTAATGGCTGAGCATGTCCAATGCGCCCTTGTTCAAGAAGCTCCATTGTCTTCTTCAAGAGTTTACCCATCGTCTTTGGGCTCAGGTTGACAATGTCGATGACGGAAAAGCTGGCATTGCGGTCAAAAATGCCAATGGGAATAGTAGCATTAGTATCGGTGTTGAAGCGCTTCATCTCCAGGAAGCGACCGCTGGAGGCCAGGCATTCATAGGAAGCCTGGATAATCTCGTCTTCGGCAAGCAGATTGAAGAGAGCATCCACCCCTTCTCCATCAGTCAGCTCCATGACACGCTGGGCAAAGGTTAGGGTGCTGTTGTCCAGGATGTGGTCCTCCGCCAGGCCCATCCTCTTCAATGTATCTCGCTCCTGTGCATTTGAGTAGGTAACAATAACATGGGCGCCTTGCATCTGGGCCACACGCACGGCAAACTCGCCCACGGCACTCGCAGCAGCCGCGTGGATCAGAACCTTGTCTCCGTCAACGAGGCGAGCAATGTCAACCAGGGCGTGATACGCTGTCATGGCGGGAATGAGAGCAGACGTCGCTTCCTCGAAAGACATTGACTCAGGAATCTTGCAGACAGCCTTTACGTCCCCTCGAGGATATTGCCGCATGCATCCTGGAGCCACCATGTGTACTCGGTCTCCGGGCTTGAACAACTCGCAACCTTTTCCAACGCGGGTAACGATACCGGCACAGTCAACTCCCAGTCGGATCCCGTTGTGTAGCTCTTGCCGGCGTCCCAAAGCGACCTGCACGTCTCTTTGATCAACACCCCAAGCCTTGGCGTCAATTTCCACCTCGTTGGGCGTCAGCGTGCTTTCGTACTGCCTATCGCGAACAAACTGCAGTTTGTTTGTTCCGTCTTGAGAGCCGACAGAGAGCTGGAGGGCTGGTCCATCATACCAGGTCTTCTCCTGGAACTGGTGAGACAAGAGAGAAGAAAGAATTTCATTGCCAGATACGTCCTCGATGGCCCTTCCAGTCATCAGAACGCCATCCTTGGCGAGATACTCCACCTCGTCAGAAGGCGAGGGTCCAAAGCTGGCATCGAAAACGGTTTCGATCAACTGAGCGATCTTGAGGGATTCGAGCTTGCCTTCCATGGACAGCGTAATGATTCGATTGCTGGACTGCTCAACCCGAATCGAGCGGAAGAACCCCTGGGCAGCACCGTAGTCGGCATACTCTTCGCTGTCTGTGCTGCTAGCCGTGACCCAGAGAAGCCTGGATGCCTTGCCCACCAGGTACTGGAGGCACTTGAAGCTCTTCTCCGTCAGATTGGCCAGCAAAGGCTGACTGTTGACTTCAGCGATGCAAACTACAGTGTCCTCCTCGGTCACATTCTCGAGAGCCTGTGAAAGTTCGTCCAAGGAGAAGGCACAGATACTCGAAGCCTTGCTACCTTGAGGATCCAGCTGTTGTTGTATCAGATCGGCCATCCGAGTCTGCAGATAGGACTTTTGCTCATCGACGACAATGACAAGCTTGCCGGGCTGGACCGCAGGGGCCAGCTTGGGCTCTTCAACGGCTGTGGTGAGGATGATGCTGACAATGTGACAGGCCTCGCTCTTGTAGTCGCGGAAAATCACATCGTTGCCCGAGAATCCATTGTTTCGCAAGCACTTGTCCCACAACTTCTCGGGGATAGCCGCTGAATGCGGCCTCCAGTCCTCCTTGGCAACCCACCATCCTGGCACCAGACCGGCCATGAAGTTGGTGGCGATGTCCTCGGGATCAATGACCTCGAGCAGAATGAGGCGACCTCCAGGCCGCAATGCCCTGCGAACCTGCTTCAGACTGCTCTCAAGATACTCAACGGCATGGAGCACACTAGCTGCTATAACGATGTCATAGGAGCCAGGCTCGAATCCTTGTTCATCAATAGGCTTGTCCACGTTGAAAGTCTTAAACGTCAGGCGACCCTGAGACGCAAGATCGGGCCATCGCTCACGTGCACGCTCAAAGAACATCGGGGAGATGTCTGTATACGTGTACTCGGAGAAACAAGACCCTCCTACTCGTTCCTCCCGCTGCTGCAGAAGAGATAGCACGTGATTCGTCATGCCTCCCGTTCCTGCTCCCACCTCGAGGATTCGCTGAGCAGGGCGCTCGTGAGCGACCAGGTCCAAGAAGGTGCCGAGCCGACCATCCTGGCAAAGCTTCTGGAAGAGTTCAGCATAGAAGAGCTCTGCCTGGTCTGATCCGAACACCACCTGCAGAGGATCGACCTCTCCTGAGAGCATCTCGAGAAGCCTCCGCGCGCAGGTGGTGTACAGCTTCCAAGCCGGGCGAGACTTCTCAACATCAAGGAGCCGGGCTTCCAGCTCGTCGTCGCTAATGGTTTCTCCGAGCCGTCTGTTTTCGGGGCTCATGTTGCCGATATGGTACTCCATCCAGTCCACGTGGCGAGCCAATGCCTCCGGGACCTTGGCTCGGTCCAGCCTCTGGAGCACTCGAATCGAGTAGAGCTCCAGCGCCAAGCACATGTTTTGGTGAATCTCTACTATGGCTGTTTCGTCATCCTCAAAGGAATCAGCTTTGCAGATGCGAGCCAGCTGCTCTGGCTCGAGCATGCTCAGCTGCGGCTTCCACTCGACACTGTAGAGCAACTTCTTGTCCGCCGCCTTTGCGCTGTTGGAGATGGACGCCGTAGTAGCCTGCTCTATCGTGCAAAGCACAGTGCCGTCGTCAGCCAGCGCAACGATCGTGCCCTGTTCACCATAGCCCTGGGTTCCGTCAAGATGAGCGGCCGAAGTGGACGTCGCCATCCATCGAATATGGCCAGTCTCCGGGCTTTGCCACTTGGAGCTGGAGGCAAACCAAGCGTCCCTCAAACGAGCAGGAACGTTGGCAGTCGGCTGCTGACCGGCGCTCACTCGCAACACGTGAAAAGCCTGGTCAAGAACGCTTGGGTGCACTAGGCTGTTGGTCTTGTACCGATCCTTGGAGACGTCCACACGAGCCACCGCGGTAGCTTTGGAGTCCCAGCCCACGTCTCGCAGAAGTTGGAACCATTCTCCGTACTGAAGGCCAACTTCAGCCGCCTCGCGATATAGGGTGGCAGAGTCGATGGGCAAGACACATGATTGTGCGGCTTGGCTGTACTGGTCACGGGCTTTCTCATGGCGGAGCTGCCTTTGCTCCTTGCCATATATACTCGTCGGCTCCTCGTAGTCTACTTTGAGGCTGGCGCGGAAGCACTTATTCCAGCCGTCAGACGAGTAGGAGAAGATATCCACCTCAAACATTGCAGAGCCATCCTCGTCGTCCGACGATAGCGTCTTCAAGGGTCGAAGATGAACTTGGGTCTCGGTTCTATCCTCCCACTTCTCTTTCAGGATGATTGGATGGATAAAGTCGGCCTCTTTGACGAGGAAGCCGGCTACCTCCCGGTCTTCGGGGAGCATCTGCTGAACAGCCTCGATTGCCATCACCAACATTCCAGCTGCAGGGTACAAAAGCGTATCGGTGACCTTGTGGTGGCCAGCCCATGGAACGGACTCAACGGCCAACATATTTCTCCAGCGAGGAACGAGAGGATTCCAGTCGGATACTCGAGCTCCAAGCACGTCACCCTTGACATTGCCACGGAACCGGAAGTCACGACTAATTCGAGATTCGACCCAGTACCTATGAGACCGGTCAAAGGGGTACTCGGGGGTATCGACGAGAAACGCAGGTTTTTTGGAGGCACCGCCAGGCTGAGCAACGGGCGTCTGGTTAACAGCAGCTATGGACACGTTGTGTCCCCAGCAGAACAGCTGTCCCACAAGCTCCAACGTCGTTTTGATCGGAGGATGAGATCGTTGCAGTGCAGCACTATATCGGATGGTGCGCTTCTTGTTGCCTGTCTGTCGGATCGTATCCTGAGCTACTCTTCGCAGGGCAGGGTGAGAGCCAATCTCGACGAGATCAGTAATGTTGCTCAGCCCAACCTTGACCTTGGATGGCTCCTGAGTCAGCAGCTGCACGGCATCGGCGAAGCGAACCGGAGAAACCATGTTGTTGACCCAGTATTGACCCTTGGCCAGAGCAGCCGGACGCACCACCTTGCCCGAGACGGATGATACCATGGGAATACCGCTAGCAACCTTGAGATCCTGACGCGAGGCGCCCTCGAGCGATCCCATCAGCGCCAGGTATTCGTCAGCGATAGCTTCCATAGCCCGCGAGTGGTATGCAACCCCGGTCTTGAGCTTCTGAGCAAAGATGCCATCATTATCAGCTTGCGCTTTGATGGCATCAATAGCCGCCTCGGGACCGGACAGTGTGCAGTTGAGAGGGCTGTTGATACAAGCCACGCAGACAGAGCTGGCCTCAGGACCAATCCTGGAGAGGTACTCCGAAACATGTGCTTCTGCCAAGTTGATAGACATCATGGCCCCAGGAGATGCCTCGTTAGCGGCTCGCAACTTTCCTGCAAGCTGGCCCCTGAAGTACGAGACTTTGCATGCAGATTGCAATGAGAGTGCACCAATGGCATAGCTACAACACAAGGAGGGCATGTCAGCAGACTTTCAATAATGACACACAGACGACGCATGACGTACGCAGCGGCAATTTCTCCTGAGGAGTGTCCGACAACAGCCTTGGGAGCGATGCCGAAACTGGCCAGCAGTTCCAGCAAGGCGATCTGGACCGCTGTCGACAACGGTTGGCTGTATTCTGGCAGGTTGATATTCTTGCTAGAGCGCAACTCATCTTGAGTCAAGGACATTGATTGTCAGCCACATTCTAAGGGGTTCAAGTACGGGCGGGGCAGGATAGATCATACCAAAAATCGACCATGCACATCCAAGGCTCTGGTAGATGCTGTCAATCTGCCGGAGCGTGTCGGCAAAGACGGGATACTTGACCAAATCCCATCCCATGTCTGTGTACTGGGCTCCCTGCCCAGTGAACACAAAGGCTAGCGTAGCATCTGGGGAGCTTCTCATGGGCTTCGCGGGATCAAGGTCTGCGGTGCCATTTTGATTCTCTGAAAGGCCGTCTTCTGCTACAATGGCGAAGCTTCTCCAGAGCATGTGTGACCGGCGAGCCGCCAATGTGTAGGCGAGGCGATCCAGCTTGTTACGGTTGCCCGCTATCTTGTCCTTGTAGAAGAGCTCCTGGTCGCGCAGAGAGCGCTTGACTGCTTGCTCGTCTGCGGCGCTCCACACAAGCAGCCGGGGGAGACTGTCGGCTGTGATTGACGGCGAAGGTATAGCAGCAGCTACCGTGGCACGCGCAATCTTCTTGAGATCTGCAATGGATTGGTCGACCGTGATTGAAAAGTCGTCAGAAACTGGAGATGGTGGCAGTTCCACCGAGCCATTGGCCGCATCCTCGTCGCCAGCAGCCCCAGCTGTGCAGTGGTTGCCAGGCAGATTCCTCTCTTTCAGGTAGGAGAGCGCATCATCAACCACAACATGCGTATTGGAGCCGCCGAAGCCAAAGGAGTTGAGCGAGGCCCGACGAATGCCTTTGGTAGGCCAGGGAATGCTTGCATTAGGGATCTGAGATGAGAAGATTATAAGTCAGTTGAAATCACTCCACGCTTGTAATTAGAAGCATATAGCAAAAAATAGGCGTATATGGCGATGATTGTATAAAGGAGAATTAATGTGCTGTCAATCACTAGATTTCCCATCCAGTGCATGATTTCTATGGTAATAGAAATGGTATTGCCAGGATACCAGATAATGAAGGAAAGGGAGACTGAGACGTACCGCGATATTCCAGAATTCGGCGTCTATGGCAGAATTGATCGTCTCGAATAGTGCGTTCGGGGGGATGAAGCCTCTTTCAAGACTCACTGGAGGCAGCAAGTCAGTATATCAAACAACTGGATATGCCAGACCAGAGATCGAGCTGGAGACCTACAGATGACCTTCAGCAAGCCAGCAAGGCCGCTGGCACCTTCAAGATGGCCAATGTTTGATTTGACGGAGCCGCTGTGAGAATGACAAGCCGTGTCAGTGAAATGATGGAATACCGAAGTTCGAAGAGGAGGACAAAAAGCACTGGAGGGGAGAAGATGAAGGTGAGGCGATCAACGCACATGTAAAGCGGATCCTTCGCGGATCGGAACTTGCGAAACACTCGGCCGATGGCTCTTGCCTCGATTGGATCTCCCACTGGCGTTCCGGTTCCTGCATCCGAGCGGTCACGAGACCTTTTTGTCAGCAAATCTGCAGCTTCTTTCCTTCCTTCCTTCTTTTCTTCTTTTCTTCTTTTCTGCTTTTTTCCTTCTTTCTTCCTATCTAATCCTTATCTCGAACTTCAACCACTTCATCCGCTGATTAAGCAACTCACCGTGAGCCTCGACATATCGCGTCTCGGCAAGTGATAGATTCGCCTGCTGATAGACGTGCTGGATGAGATCCTGCTGGGCCTGCTGGCTGGGCTGCGTGATGACGGGAGTGTGTCCATCCTGATTCGAGCCCGAGGCGCGGATCACGGCCCGGATCATGTCTCCATCCCGAACAGCCGCAGAGACGGGCTTCAGCACAACGGCAATGACGCCCTCGCCTCTGGCATAGCCGTTGGCCCGCTGGTCAAAGCTGTAGGACCGGCTATCCGGCGACAGGAAGTTCTGGTGGGACAGCAGATGGAAAATGGTAGGGTCCAACAGCAGGTTCGCACCAGTGACAAGCGCCTGTCGTGCATGAGGTACAAATCAGCCTTTCTGCCGCCCGTTGAAACGCCACGGCGGGAGCGTATTATGCCGTCTCTTGCTTCCTTGTGGATTCTCCGATTCACCCAGCTTCGGGGCAATGGGAACTGACAGGGAGTGACAAGGAGTGACAGGGAGTGACGGGGGGGGGGAGTGACAGGGACAGGGGATCAGGGGCTTATGTCATCCACTTACACACGACGCATCACCACTGCGAATCGTCTTACATGCCATATCTACGGCAACCAAGCCGCTGGAACAGGCAGTATTCACATGGACACTCGGTCCACGCAGATCGAAAGTGAAGCTGATGCGGTTGGGGACCATGCACGGCACCGTCCCACCAGTCACAGTCGTTCGTTCTACGTTATCGGGATCCATTGCCATCAACCGCGCGTAGTCTTCCAACATGGACGCATGAAAGACAGCCGTCTTTGAGCCTCTCAGGGCATCTGTCGTGAATCCGGCTACAAAGTGTCAGTTCATTCTCGGAAGAGGAAGAGGAAGAGAAGTATTGTATCATATTCTCCCCTTTGGTGTCACACGCTTGCTTACCTTTCTCAAAGGCTCGGTATGCAGTCTCCAGGGTCATGCGCTGCATCGGGTCCATCGCCGCAGCCTCCTTCGCTGTTACCGAGAAGAAAGGAGCATCGAAGCAAGCGACATCGTCTGTGATGAAGTGGGCTCCCTGAGCATACGGCTATAGTGACAAGCGGCAAGTTATTATGACGGCTCCTCACGCTCCTCACATAAAGCCAAGTGGCGAGACAGAGAAGCAACCGTACCTTGCTGGCATTCGTGTCTAGTAAAGACCTGGCATTCATGCGGTCCTTGGGACAGCTGGTCATGAGGTTACGACGGTTATCCAGAGCTTCCCAGAAGCTCATGTCGTCGTTCAGATCTTGGGGGAGGCGGAAGGAAAAGCCGACAACAGCAATGTCATCGTTTGCCTGGGTGGGCATATCAACTACAGTCGCGGGCTGAGACATGGTGGCAATATTGAGCACAGAGTTTGGGCAAGTGTGTGTCTGGAGACTGTAACAGGCACAAAAGAGGAGGCTTGTTTTCAACAAAATGAAGAGGAAGACGCCACGGACGAGGAAGATGAGGCCGACTGTAGCGGTGCTGGAGCTGTTGTGATGGCGGTCAATTCCTTGATATCTGTACAAGAGTGATGAGGGAGCCGGCCAGAACCTGATTGAGGATTGGGATACCCTTTATCTACTCTTCCAGTTTCTCTGTCTACACGAGCGTCCCAATTTTATAAAACACTCCAAGGAGGCTAAGTCGGCGCTTCAAAGATTCCAAGAGGTTCCAAAGCAGACCAGACACCGTAAGAGCTGCTCCATCTGATCAAGCGAGAGCCTGGAATAGATCACCCCTATCGACACAGTCGGCGAAAAAGCAACTTAACTGCCCGGATCACGCTTACTTGTTACTTGTACAAGTTACGATAATCTTCCTCCTTGGCATGGCGCCTGCTGTGTCCGGGGCGGAGGAGGGACGAAGTCCGGATGGATCTCTCGGTTACAACCAGGTTGTTTGGAGGGCTAGCAAAGCGTACTAGACGACAAGTTGACTACCTAGTAGTTGTTCATTATCCGGTTCACCAGGGTTTGCTCTCCCTTAGATTTCCTTGGACAGAAGCTATATATATGTTTCTCTCTGGTGTTGGGTTAAGGTTTGGCGTGCCAGTGTGTTGGTTGACAACATGAACCCGCAGTGGCACGTCAAATCTCGAAGCTCCTCTTTCTAGAACGACAGACCCAACAGCATTCATGCAGAATCGATGCATTGAGTCGGGGAACGCACAGACGGGCTGTTGGTTGAGCTGTCACTGATCCCTCCTGCCGGTACAGATGCACCCAACGACACGGCCCAGGGAACTGGACAGCCCCGATCACTTGTCGAAGGGACCCCCACCGTCACTGGCCGGTCAAGTACATGTATCCGCACATAGGTACGACTAGGTATTACTTCCAGAGGTGGAATTGCGTATTGCTACCCAGTATCTGTAAGGGGTACAGGCTTGAAAGTGGGCTTAGCATAGCAGGTTGGCCCATTTCGTCCCGCATACAGTATTACTGGTGGTGGTCGAGAATGGGCCTCACAAGGGTGGGCAAACAGGCCATTGATACGACCAGGTAGTTCAGCCTGGTCATAGTCGAGCGTAGCAGTAGCAGATAGAAAGACCTGCCCCAGTTAGTTGGTAACAAATCATGACAGCATCTCGGTCTACGGAACCCACCCCGAATATCCCTCCCAAGATGGCGCGATGCAAGTGCAAACTGAAACACGGCCTATCATATGAGGTTCTATCATTACAGAACCCAGATACCTGGGCCGGTACTTGGATCCGAAGCAAAGGAGCAGCGGGTGTCTGTGCTTCGTATGATGTATGTGATGTATCAATTTGCCGTCATTGAACAGCCGATTGGACTGTATATCCGTACGTGCTTTTCCCCGATCATCACCTGTTCGAGACGATCCTGACGTGGCCTTTCTTCGATAAGGCCGCCCTCTGGGCCTCGCTTCTTCTGCTGTCTTCGCCTACGGAAAAGCTTCAAAGTAGCTAATACCAGTACTAGTACTATGACTGTTCTCCATCACTACATAAGGTAGGTGAGGTATTATGTGCTCCATATCCCTTAGCGAAGTCGGCCCATTCGCTGGACCCCGGGGAAGTTGCTTTTTCTTGTTTTTGTTCTTTGTCTTTGTCTTGCCGGGTGACCGTCGCTTCGGAATCCAGATACCGAACCCTTCATTTGGCAAAGATTCAGATTTACGACAGAGTCCGGACCACAGTTGTGAAAACGGGGTTTGGCATCGGTGCTCCATCTTTGGGGGGGCTTGCGATATTTGCCGGCGGCCCGCCCCTCCTCCTCCTCCTCCTCACCCCTCCCCCCCCCCCCCCCCCCCTCCTTCTAGTAGTAGGTATTCTGCCAACTTGCGGACCGTGCTTCAAATGAGTCTACAGTTGAGGCACCGACGTTAGATTTGGTGGCTTGGGGATCGTATTACGAGCCAAAGATCGTAAAACACGAGTAAGTCTCCTGGTTTAGCCCTTCGTAATACATACATCATTACCATAGGTGGAAACAAGAGGTCTGCGTTGACGATGATAAGTTACGACAACGCTTGTGAGAGGCTTACTTTGATGCTGTGTACTGCACAAAGGCTATGCTACCACAATCAGCAATTGTTTCGCTGTTCGCAAGTCGCGGGTTGTGGCATCAGATTGTCCCAGGTTCACCATCCTGGGACCTTTGTCGACCGGCATTCACCTTCAGACTGATTGATCCGGCCCGTTGAGCCGGGACAGAACAAGATGTTACATCTGTTGTTACGTGCACTACTAGGACCTAACGCACAAGTAGGGCCGAGGGTCTTAATTTAGGGAGAGGCTAGCCAGCACCCTGACTTGCATCTTGCTCTCTTGCTCCCCCCCCTCTCTCTGTCCCTCTTTCAGCCACAATTACAAAGTGCAGCGGTAGTTGAATGCCGAGCCTCTGGCAGGACAGGGCAAGGTCTATGTGTTAGGCGAGGCACGGACGAACTTGAAGCGGCTGGCGGATGTAGACGAGATGATGCCATGGACTGCTTGTACATATGAGGGAGGAGGAAACTACGGTGAACAGGCCTCATTAGGCAGAGTTGAGAAGTCTAGGGCATCGGCAAGATGGTCGTATGTATGTATGCTTGTGGTCTACTATTCTCTTTCTGTACTGACCTTACATGTATGTACTAGTAATGCCTGTGCTCTGCTGCTTGTGCAGGGAAGAGGACTTGCGAAATATCATACCCCTTGTGGGTGAAAAGAGCCATCTCCCGTTTAGCCAGACTCCTGGAATAGTAGCAACTGAAGTTGTCCCTCTTGTCTCTCTCCCCACACGCTTCATTTCAGGGGATGGGATGTTGCACACACCGTGATCAGTAATACTACTACGTTCGATACCGACTGCTGTTAGGTATCCCTCCCTTTTACTACCGTGGAACACGACTACCGGCAGATTGCTCCATGTCCATCGTACCACATCGTACATGATAACACCAGCCTTATCCCGTACCATGTCGTTAATAATTACAGGCCCCCTTCATCCCGACTGTGCCCTCTCAATCGTCCGCTCAATGACCCGGACCGTGCCCGCCAGTCCCTCGTCCAACCTGGCCCCCGGCACCTCATGCCCCAGCTGGTGAAAGAACCTCTCCCGCCGCGAGCCGTCGCACAGTTGAAACAGCAGCTGGTGCAGCTCCTCCGGATCCTCCAGGCCGCTGCTGATCAGGACGCCGGCCAGGGGCGACAGCGACACCAAGTGGGCAAACGGCTCGTTGGAGCCAATGACATGGGCCGTGGGGACGCGGATCGCGGTTCCGTCGACGACGCCGGCAGGGGTCAGGCATCGAAGCGTCGGCGGATCCTCCTCGAGGATCCCGGCCGGGTCCAGCGGCGGCGCCGCGCTCATCAGGATACCGCACTCGAGGCCCGCGAAGGAGCTTCGGGCGTCGTGCGTAAGCAGCATCGCCGCGACGATACCGCCTTCTGAGAAGCCCATGAGCCCCTGGAAAGGCCCTTCGGCAGTGATGAAGTCGATGAGGCCCAGCAGGAGCTGCCGCGTATGGGCTGGGGTGACGGGCTGGTCGAACCAGCCGAAGAACTCGTCGGCTACGGCCTCGGCCCCTGCAGAGTCGACCTTGATTAGATGCCAAGGCGAGGTTTTCCACAAGACGTGGGATCTTATTTTCTTTTTTCTTTTTTTTCTTTCAGGGTAGGTAATGGATGTGGTGGAAAGCTCACCTTCGCTAGGTTCTGTCTCAACAATGCCATCAATAAAGACAAACTCATGGTCACTGAGTTGTTCTCGGAGTCTAGCTAGAGTCGAAGCAACAGAGTATCAATATGTTAGCACTGTTATAAGTAGAAATTCGTGCCAGTTATGCCAGTACATGCATAGAGGCGGCGAACCAGCAGATGCAACGCCCACGAAAACTCACCAGTCTGCAACTCGAAAATCTAGTCGACAAGGGTCATCGTTAGCTAATACCCTTCCGCGGCAAACATTCATTCTCAACGTTACCTGGGCAGAGGTTCCGCGGCCATGGAGACACAGGAACCGCATCTCTGCTAAAAGCTGCTAAATGCCTAATTCGTCACTCGACAGTTTATGTGCAGGTCGATATCGGCAACTCAATCGCAGAATGCGACACTCTATTTAAAAAAAGGGGGGGTGGTCAACTTGTGTAACCAACAACCATCTCAAGTGCATACATGTACATACACTTTTGGCGCTTCGCTTTTGGCAGCTCCGACTTCATTCTTCGCCAGGGTACGGATACGGAATACATGCCGCATTCTCGGGAGACTGGCGATTTTCTCTGAGAGGAAATTCGTCTCGCCTCTGTGCCTTTTTCCCGCAGTTGCGACCCCTTGGAGTCTTTCAGGAAGCCAGCATGGGTCGCTTATTGTCAGCCCAGCCGCCCCCCCTGGCTTTGTCCAGGATGCTCCGCATATGGGCTCCAGTTACCAGGGTCATGTTGCGCCTCTGATGAAGTCCCATCTCCCTGGGCGGCGAAGCGATTCGTCAGTTGCTTGCCTTGGCAATCCTTCAGACAGTCCTTGTACGGAGTACTGCATCTAGGCTTTCCGTTTTCACACGGTTGCAGTAGTAGTTGTACACGTAGGTATATGCAGTGCGTACCGCGTTGTCCAAAGGAAGGATGGTTGAGAGTCATGTTTCTGTGATAGGTTCTCCTCTCACTGCGAGTTGGTAAGGGTTCGGACTTCATGCGAACCAGTCGTTGGCTCTTGTTTGCAATGCTGTTGGTTAAAGGTGCAGTTGCCATGGTTCTTTAGTAACAGTAGGAAGGCTTTCAGAGATATAACAGCAGCACGCCAGCCAACAGTTCAACAAGCTCGACCAGCATTCGTAGGGGAGAGGCTTTCTCACTCTGCGTTTGCATACCTAGCTGGCTACAAGTGTGAAGAGGAGTACTGTACATAGTACTCACGCTATCTCGTCACTGATCAACCTGTAACCACTATTGTTACCGCCGTTACAGCATCATTACGTGTAAAGCCTCGTTCGACGACCTTCCACACTCGTCCCGATCAGCACCATGGCTCTCGAACTTCCCGCCGGCGCTGCGGAAACGATAGTACGGAAGAAGGCAAAATACTGCCGCTTGGCGGATTCTAACGCGTGGCATCTGGCCGACGAGGTCTTTCTGCCCGACTTCGAGTTCAAGGCAGTCGACGACAAGGACGCCGTCATCCACATCAACGACACCGACTACCACTGGACCTCGCTCGCGGACTGGGTCGCCTACTTTAGCAAGACGTTTGCCCCCATCCAGACAATGCACGTCGTTGGATATCCCGAGCTGGAGCTGGTGGCCCCGGACGAGATCAGTGCCGTGTTTGGGGTCCAGTATTTCGTGGGAACGAAGGAGGTAGATAAGGGATTACATGGCACCGGTGGAGGACACTACTTTGAGACGTGGAAGCTCAAGGATGGCGACTGGTTCATCCAGAAGATCAAATTTGTGAGGATCTACTGGAAAGAGATGACTCTGTAGGGTTATATCAAGTATCTATTTGCTGGCGGATTGAGTAAAGTAGTAGGCGCAAGTACGAGAATGTCATGCCGCTGCAATTCAGGAACCACATGTATTACACACCGTATAATTATCCGCCTACAACTGATAACAAGTATCATCACATGCTTCCACACATAGGTATACAACCTTACCATATTTCTTACATACGGGAGTCGTGCATCCACTTTCTTGTCCCCTGCCTTGCCCCGAGTTTCTCAACGAAGATCCCTTCCATAACAAGCTGATGAGGGAAAGAAAAAAAGGGGGAAAGGATGGGCAGGGGAACTTTGCTCAACGGCTTAAGATCCCCTGGCCAAGGTTGGAGTTGCTGGATCTGTTCCAGACTCCATAACGGGAGCCTGGAAACTCGTCGCCGGTGCTAAAAACAAGGTGATCGACAAGAGGCTTAGACGATAAAGTTGAGTCCGAGTGTCCGCTTTCTTGCAGGCAACGCTAGACTATTTGGACGACATGGTGAAACGTGCTCAGAGAGAACAAGTCTGATAATACTAAACGTTGAGTGAGGGGGGGAAAGAGAGAAGATGAAGAGAGTAGGCGAAGAAGAAGCTGGGAAGAAGCAAAGAGAGAAGAGAAGAGCTTTGCCGTTAATACTAGTTGACGCTGCTAAACCTGCAGGGAACAAGGATGCAGGTTTCGGCTCGGCACTTGAGCTTGACTGCAACCGGTAAAGGTCTGTTTGTCTTGTTCCCCCCCCTGAATCCTTCGACCCACGCCCTAGCTTCGGCTAGTATACTAGTATTAACAGCTGTCCCGTGATATTCCAACTCGTCTGTCTGTTCTGTGGCCAACAGCAGATGCGAAATCCGCGCTCTGCATGCTTGGCGTGTCCCTTTGTCTTGACCGACATTGAAGGTTGCCGTGCAAAGCCTGTGTTGCCTGGTTGTAACGCAGAGGAGAGAGGGGAGGGGGTTGCTAAGGCAAAAAAAGAGCACGATAATTACTTGCAGACGTGGACTCTGTCTTCAACTAAGTGAGACATTAATACCCTCGGGAATCAGAAATTTGATGCCGATGCCGATTTGAACAATCCCGGGCACCAGAATTGCCCTCGACGGGGAATTTCATTGCCGAAACCTAGGTCTCTTACATGTTCTCGAATGCCGCCGAATCCCTTGCCATCGTGACCGGGGTATCAAGCCACAGCCGCTTATGGCTCGAGACAACGACTTGTACTGCAGTATGCAGACGGATCATAGAAGCGGTGACCATTTGTAACCTGAGTGCAGTCGGAATTGGCAAGGTTAAAACCAAGCTGTACACTTGTCTGCCTTCGATGGGGGCCCCAGTGAGAAGAAAAAGAAAGGAACCATCACGAGAGACGTTGAAAGCAGGAATCGTCCGATACTTGCATGATGCCATCACGCTACCACAACGCAACGCGAGCCTCCACGTAACATGTCGCATCGGCTCCTCCAGACACACGGGCTTCGGGAGATACCACTCTGGGATTTATTCAGGGCGAGGGTTAAGTCCCAGGTCCCAGGCACCCATGGAGGGCCATCGAGTTACATGCACAGTACGAACAAGACGAGGGTTTGCATGGATTCATCGTGTATGTATTAATTACAAAGTACTTGTATGTAAGATTGTCCAAACATCATCCCAGTCTGATCATTCCGTGACACATCATATGCCTGCTCAAATAGTAAAGAAGGAAGTCATTGAACAAGGTGCAGCCCCAGCCCAAAGGGGGGTATCAGTTGAGGAGGGCCGGGGCAGTGGCGTCCTCCGCATCAACGCCTCTGTACTCAAAGTACTTGCTAAACTCCTTGTCCTCAATGAGGTCCTGCGCCAGCCTCTTCTCGTAGAAGAAGGAGAACTCGGGGCCCTCGTCGGAGGCGGGATCGCTGCTGCGAGGGGGGTAGATGAGGATGACGCCCTCCGTCACGCGGTCCGTGAGGTGGCGGTAGGTGATGGGCCTGCCGAAGCCAAAGTCCGACGTCGACATGATGGCATCGCGGTGGTCAGTGAAGAGGACCGACAAGGGCGGCAGGGAGTCGATGCGGATGTTGAGCGACGTCTTGTCCTTGATGGTGGCCACCATCTCCAGCGTCTTGTCCAGGCTCTCCTGGGTGACGCTGTTGGTCAGGGCGCGGATGTACTGCGCCAGCTTGGACAGCGGCCACTCGGACATGATCTGGGCCGCCGTGGGCGCCTCGACAGGGGCCGTCGTGGACAGGGCCGCGAACATGACATTGCCCCGGATCCGCGGAGGGACACTGGGGTTGGTGAAGCGCCGTCGCATGTCGACGGCCTCGCACAGGAAGAGCTTCGAGTCTGGGTCGGGGTTGAAGACGGGGGCGCGGATGCGCGTGATGGAGCGCCAGATGTAGGCCACAAAGGCGTCGTACGTGGAAATCCACGGCTGGCCCTCCTCCGGCTGGGCCAACTTCTTCAGCTCGGCGGCCTTGCTCTTGGGCAGGTGGAAGAGCAAGCAGACACCCTGGACGTGGTCAGGGTGGCGCTCCGGAGCAGGAGGACCGTCAATCTTCTGGTCCTCAGGGGGCTCCGGCTTGCAGAGCAGGGAAAGGTCCAGATTCTTTGGGTCCCACGAGGGGAACTCGGTCTTGTTGAACGCGGCGAAGCAGTTCTCTGCCAGCTGCCGGGTGTAACCCGCCCACCCCATCACGTCCGCGGCGTAATGGTGGTGATGAAGGATTAATACCAATCCACCCCGGACGAAGTTCATCTTGAATGCTGCCACGACGGGATGATTATCGGGGTGAGCCTCGGGCTTCTCGCCGTAGGTCATCGGCTCGACACTCCAGAGCTTAAGGTCGCCCAGGGCAACGGCGCTGAAGTTGGCCTTCTCAATATCCTCCAGGGACGGGTACTTGTCCGCGTCCTCGGGGGCATCGAGATACTGCACGAACAGACGGACCGTGCTGTCCTTGGTCTTGACGTATTCGTAGCCGCTGCCCGACTCCTTCTTCTCAATGGTGCAGCACAGGTGCCTCGCCTGAGCAAGTGTCCGCTCAAGGCCCTCCTTCATGGTCTCCACGGCCCGAGGCTTCATAGCGTCGTCCATCTTGAAGAAGAGGCAGTAGTTGTTGTACGACATAGCTGTAAGATAGTCCAGAGTCGAAAGTTGGAATTTTTCCCCGCTTGCGGGATCGTTCTCCCACCCATGAGGGTGAAGATGAAAGACTTCCTGCTTTGGGGCCATGTTTTTGGCTGACTTTGTTGTAATTGAGTAAGAGCGAATGGACCGGGAAAGGAGGAGGTGGTGACAAAGAGGGGATGGGAAGCGTTAGGTAGGTATTGTAGGAGGGATTGGTACAATCTTTCCTTTTTCCTCTGCGTCTTTCCGACTTTTGTTGTTCTCGACTTCTCCTTTCTGGCCTCTAATATATACCACCAACCTACCTCTTCGGACTCGTGGCGGTATCGATATCAACAACCCGCACTCCGTTGAGCTGATCCTTTGGGGCCTCGCTGGTGCTACCCCTGAGCCAGCCACCGTTCTGGCACAGAGACACTAGCTCAGCGTTTGATAACTTGCTTTATGCGACCCCAAGCGACAAGGCCTTGAGACCGACTTTGTCAGATGTGATAGTCCCGAGATATCCCCAGTTTGACTCCAGCATTGTTTGCGGTGAAAGCTTGGTGCCAGCCGTGAGCGGGGATTCAGGAGGAGGAGCTGCAGGCCAGGCAACACTACGAGTTGATATGGCCGGCAACGAGAACCCTGGCAAGCTTCATGAACCCGGGTCAACGGCTCCTCTGCAATGTAGCATCAAGCCGAAGTGGCGCGGAACAACCGCCGCGGTGCGGCTGCGTCTCTTGATGGTGGAGCTTTCAAGGGGGGGTTTGCTCAGCTTGCAGGCCCAGCACACAGGGAGAAAAGCACAAATGCATACGTACAAAGTCCCCCCTTTTTTGTTTCTATTTTGTATGTTGGGAGAGGCGAGGTGGCGTTTTTCTGCATGACACTTGACAGCGTCGGGTGGGTGGTGGCATCGATGCTACACATGCCGATATCAACGTCGAATAGCTCCGGCACACGTTTCCTTTGCTCTTATTTAGCGGCAACCTACTTAATACAGCACCTCTCTCCGCATTGTCTCAGCCGGCAGATGGCTTGCAGGTGCGAGCACGAGCTCCCCCCTTCTTCAACGGCGCGGGCAAGACAAGACCGCTCGGCAGCTCTCTGGGCACTTTTGGACCCCTTGCCACTCCGTTCCCACAAGCCGCGACTTTACGCGGTCGTCCCGCCCCGGCTCTAAGTCGAAGCGATATCCCATATCCCGGCTCCCTTAGCTCGGTTTTGCTTTCCGGAAGAGAGGTTGCTGCATTAGCCTGGAAAAAGGTGGGAAGCTAGTTCACTTCATAGATGAATGCCGGACCAGGGGGGTCCAACAAATTCGCGCAAGGCACATGCAAAGTCACTTAGACGATAACTTACTGCGCAGTTTGAGAAAAAAAAGAGGGACTTGGAGGGTGAGTACGCGCATACGGTGAGGCAACCCGAGAGCAGGAGGAAGACTCCTCCCGTCTTAATACCGTAATACGGACGTCTTCCAGTTTTCGTCGTGTGCTTGGACTTTTTGCCTATTCCCTGTTGATGTCTGTCTGTTGTCCGCTTGCCACCCGCAAAGACTGGGGGATCAAGAGGATAAGCGAACTTGATTTGATTTCTCCTCACTTCGGGTCGATGTAGATCAAAGGATATCACTGTCATTGAAGGGTCATCTCAGGAGGTCGATCAACGTATTCCTTTTTCAGGCGTCTTACCCAGGAGAGAAGACGGCATGGAGTGGAAACCAGGCTAATGCAGAATGGCCGAGCCAAAAGTTCACAAGAAAGAGAGTGTGTACTTCGTATTACCTGGACAGAGTCTCGCCAGTCAACCAGGCAACTTTGAACAGGACCCGAAATGCCCCATTCAGAGAAGACTCGACCATGCCGAGTTTGTCTTGCGTCCTTGTTCTGTGACCCCAGTCTTTCACCTGACTGTAAGCAGTCTGAGTGGCCTGACCATGTCGGTTTCGAATCCCGGATCCATGGTAGTATTGGCCCGTTGGCCGTAATAATAGGTGCAGCCGAGCAAGCAGGAAGATCATTTCCGTACTGCCTTGTTTTACTATGTGCCGTTCGTGCAAGAGAAAAAGGAAGGAAAGGCAAAAAACAAAAAAGGAATGAGGAGGAGGTCTGGAGCAATCTTTTTGCCTCCTGATCTTCAACACAGTCCATTCCCTTTGACAACTTTATCTTTAAACGAGACCCGCCCACTTCCACGAGCCTGAACCTTGAAGAAGAGGAAGGAGAAGAAAAATCTCAAGCAAAAAGTTTTCTGATCAAGGCGCGGCGCGCAGCAGTTGACTCTGTTTGCTCTGGGGCTTTCTCTCTTCACCTTCGCAATCGTCCTTCGTTAGCTCCAGGAACAGAGGAGGTCCTCTATCCCATCTTCACTTATACGCTCTTTTTGACCACTTCCGAAAAGTCTCCAAAACCACATTCATCATGGATCCTCTGCAAGGTCCTGCCATGCCTCCACCTCCTGGCGAGGTCTCGAATCTTGACAACCCGCCAAACAGCAACCACCTCGCCTTGGGAGTTCAGGTGGGAACTTTCGTAATCACCACGATATTCTTCCTCCTCCGAATGTACGGCCGTGTCGTGATGCTGAAAAAGTTTCAAGCAGAAGAAAGTGAGTGTTTCCCTCCCGCTGAAGTCTTGGAAATCTCAAACGTCCAGACTCGCACGGAACATGAATATGTCGCAGGTGATAGATGGGCTTGCTGACTCTTTTGCGTTACAGTGATGGCTATATTGGCATATGTTCGTCTAATCAACCACTGTGAAGGAGGCGAGAGAAGCTCCCTTGACTGACCACTCGTCGATTTTGTTCTCTAGGGCAATTACGTAGGTCATCTTCGATTCCAACAGCTTCCATGCATGACAGCTAACCTTTGAAAGTTTGGGGCGATCTTCTCAAGCTTCAAGATGCTCAAGTATCCAGGCTACATGGTCCATACGTGGAATGTTCGTTTGATCGACGTGGTTCCAACTACATACGTCCGTAGGCTTCTATATCCAACATCTTCCACGCACAACAGCTAACTCATGAGAAACAACCCAGTGGGTCTTCGTCTACGGTGTCTTTTACTCCATCGTACTACCGCTCCTGAAAGTTGCGATTATGATTGAGTGGATTCGGCTCTTTGTCCCTACTAACAAGGCAAAAAGCCCCTTTTTCTGGGGCGTCTGTGTGATCTCGTTTATACAAGTCACTTCTGGAATCGCCATTGCCATTGCGCTGAATCTGCAGTGCACTCCTCATGAGCGTATCTGGGACTTCAGAGTGGAGGGCAAATGCTTCAACCTGTTCTATCTGCAGGTCATCTCGGCAAGCATCCAGCTGGGGTCCGACCTTGCTATGTTCTGTCTGCCTCAGCACACCATCTGGACTCTGAAGATGTCCTGGCAGAAGAGACTCGGTGTTGCATCCATCTTCAGCATGGGTATCCTGTACGTACACTTATTCCCCCATGCTTCGTCCCGCAGCCTGAAGAATTCAGACCAAACTGACAACTCTCCTCCCCCCAGCGCCATTGTTGCCGCAGCGTTCCGACTCGACGTCACCATTCAACACGGGGCAGATCCAGACAGCATCTATTCCTTAGGTCCTCTATATATATTCCATTACCCCAGATAACTAAAAGCTAACAGCTCTTTAGGTCCTATAGTTTTTTGGGCCAGTGCTGAGCAGACGTGCGGTTTCTTCATTCTCTGCGTCCCTTGCCTCCCCAAGATCATCCAGGAAGCCGGCATCATCCCGGCCCTCAAGAAGGGCACCGGCATGATGCACTCCGGCAGTAATTCCAAGCACACCGGCAGCAGCTTCGCCCGCGGCGGCAACACCAAGACGTCTGTCTCGGCCAACAAGGACTACTACCAGCTCGAGGAGGAGGGCATGAACATGAAGAACCTGTCCGAGTCGACGGAGCATCTTCACGCTGGATCTCACGGACAGGCCATTACTCGAACCACCCGCGTCACGATAACGACGAACGACAACCGCTCCATCAGCGATACTGATAGCAAGAACGGCGGTTGGGGTAATTAGGAGCGTGTGGACAATGACGGGACGCGAACTGCACATGAACGAGGCTGCTCTGGACGGCTCCATGATACCCTGTTTCCATGAAGAGAAAAAAATGATTTTAATCTTCAACACTGTCCTTTACCCCTGTTACCACTATATATTATACAATGTCCCCTGCTAGTTATTCGGCCGAGGCGCTGGCACCACGGGCAATGTGTGGCCGGCTCTTATTTGTTTAGTTTCTTGTCCTTCGTTTCTACAAAAGCTTTATTGTTAGTCGATAGTATCTAATACCTCGATGCCGGTTCAAGGGGATTATCAATCGCCCTCTGTATCTGTGTGCTACGTCTTTCGTCCTTTATATGTATATAGAAGAGAGCGATGCCAGCTTAGAGCGTCGGCTTACGCGTATCCAGTTTTTGTCTTTTCGGCGATGCGCATATGATGGGAACCCGTTTGCTGATTGGTAACACTACATAAATACGACACAACTTGTTACAGTCCCAATTTGCCGCTTGACATGCTATCAAATTCCTGTTTCCCGGATCGTGTGTCGACCGCTTGAAGCCATTGGGAGTCCATCCCCCCCCACCCCCACCCCGGCCCCACCCTCGGCTCGGCATCACGGCCCGAGGAACCGCCATCACGGTACTCGTACACGTATGTATGTATGTACCTTGTATTACACATCCTCCTTATACGCGGAACTGATCTAAGCGCGCTGTCAACATTAATCGCCGAGACAAGGGAAGCAACACTCTCCAACCTACGGCTCGCACGATGCGTGCAGACGAGAGAAGAGAATAGAGGCGTGCGTGTAAAACACTGGCATTGGATCCACAGCTGCAGTATAGCTCGTTACAATGTTTCGGAATGAAGAACGGCAACACTGTTGTGGAAGAACTGACCAAGGGCAAATATATGATCCTCCGTCAGTATACAATAGCTCGAACATAACTTAGATCCTCGATCAGCGCTCTTGTTAGCATCGACCCGTCAATCCCCACAGAGTCTCAACCCATCGGCACTCGAGCCCCCACCCCAAGGTTAACATCCACATCATCATGTCCTATATAGGAGAGCGCTTGCTCTTTATAGTCTTCTTTATCTCCTCCTTCTGCTTCTTCTTGCTCTTGCTTTTTCTCTTATTCCGCTGTCTTTTCTTCTTGCGCATGGGTCTCTTCTTGTTAGGGGCGTACGCCCTCCATGTCCTAGTCTCCTTCTAGAGCTACAATCTGCTGGTGCTGCCGCACCTTATACTAGTGCTGCTGGTGCTGCTGGCAAGGACAAAGGGAAACAAATAAAACAAAGGACAAATGAATGGCTGCACGTCGTGAGTCTCAACAGCTCTGCTTGCTGGCAGACGTCTGATTGCGTTGTTTTAAAAATGGCAATGGGGCGCAAAATTCGTGTGCAATTGCTACTATATGGTATACATGTAATCTGATACGAGGAGAGAAGCTCACGAGCATGATACTCTGGACGGTGCAGCCTCAACTAAGGTAGACATGGGAATGCAATCTACAGCCTACAACAAGAGATAACCAAGGATTGTGTAGTCACATTGCAAGATGCACCCAGAGCCGTCTTCATTGCTGGAGTAGCAACTCTTCGCTTGACTGATATCTTGATGTCTACATACCTACATGCAATGAATGGCGTGCCCCACAAGGTTCGCTGAAGATAAACTTCAGAATAATCGCCAGGCACGCCTGACCTGTCAACCTTGATTGGCGGGGTAAGCGAATTGGTCTAGATCTGCTAAATGTAAGGTAGCCTGGTGGTGCGAGAACGAGGTCTCCAGGGCAGGTAGCCCAACAGCTTACGAGTATCTATCGGAGGGTTGCAAGGGCTTGTGAAGCACAGATTCAATTCTTGAAGCTTCGATATGAAATAATGGAGGTACGTGGTAGTATCTGGGAGAATACTTGCACCCTTCTCTGAACATTCTGGTCGTCACTCATGCACTGTTGACTACCTTATCTACTTTCGCCGACTACCTCGTCATGGATTACGGACCTTCATGCCGAATGGGCAGAGGCTTGCGAGTACCCACGTCGTACGTCACCTGCCCCATATCGAGGTCGATAAACCTGCGCGACAATCGGCAGGTACCGAGCCTATTCCCGTCAAGAGCACGCCGCTGTCAAAACTCAAATTCAATCGGCTGGGGCTGAACTAGATCACAGCTCCAACGACTTCTAAGTCATGCTTCGCAAGATAATGGAGGTGCAAGACCGCGCTCGGGATATTGAGACAGGAAGATGCAATTCAACAACAGCGATGCAATGTGGATCACGGACGGATCTCGGTTGGCGTGGTCCTCTCTCTTGGTCAATTGCGGGGAGATTCGACTCACCGTCCATCTACATGATTGCAGGTCTCTTAGACGTTCCGGGCGCTCTAGCTAATTATTCTATGTTATAAATTGCAAGACTATGGAGATTCAAATAAGTGCTCTCGGGCACTCAACTTCATGGACTATCTCTTTCGCCAGTGGCCCCAGATGTCACAGTCGACCTGGAGCCAAGTTTGACCTTAGCAAGAAGATCTATCATACGAGCACACAAGCTGATGGGAAAGTTGGAAGGTGAGTGAGAAGAGGAAGGAAAGAGAGGAAGCCTGGGTGACTCAGCATGCTGCGAGCGAGTATAAAATCCCTCTCTCCCTCCACCTCTCTCGGACTTCTCTTCTCTCTTTCTTCTTCTTCTTCTTCTTCAGGCCCAACGACAAGGTAAACATGTTACCCGCACCTCCTCCCCGAACCCTCCTCTCCGACAGGTTTCCCCCCGCGTTGCTGCTCTCGAGTGCAAGGTTCTTTGCTGACCATGTGTTCCAGTTTTTTTTTTCTTCTTATTTTTTTTTTCTTTTCAAAAACACGTGTCTCGCGAGTATCCCCCTCTTCCATTTTCGTGACCCTGCGGGCTGACATGATACTAGTCTTCCTCTGCCATCCTCTCAAAGTATGTACTCATCTCGTCCTGCACGACATGCTGATACCATGAAGTACAGATGGAGAATCAAATCGTAAAAGATATGCTCGAAATCATCCGGCTTGAGGAGCTCCGTGGTCACCGTGCTGCAAGAGCACGTGAGGTCGCTGCCCGTACGCACCGCAGTATGTCTCTGATTCACTGCTCTCTATCACTGCTCTCCATCGCCGCTCTTCATCACTGCTTCCCATCGCCGCTCTCTATCACTGCTCTTGAAATTCACCGCTGTCATTAAATTTCCATGCTGACATTAAACCAGGCGGAATCTCTAAGGGCTGGGAGGCATACCTGAAAAGGTATGCCAAGCAGGAGGCCAGTAAGTCTTTCATACTTCAACACAGTGACATCAGCCCAAGAGACTGACATAACAACAGAGGCCGCTGTCACTCCTACTATTACTGCAGTGGCTGGCCTCTATAGCCCTAATACCTCTAGCAATACTATAGGGGTTCTTCCCTTAAGCCCTTTAACTACTTCCTAGTCTAGTATAGCTAGACGCCTAGCTACTATAGCTATATATCTTATACTATAGCTACTATAGTTATATATTTTATACTATAGCTACTATAGTTATATATTTTATACTATAGCTACTATAGCTACTATAGTTAATTACTTTATACTATAGCTATTATAGCCCTAGAGCCTAGATTTAAAACTAGGATTAATAATACTACTAAAATTAAGAGATATATATTAAGAAGACCTAATAGTAAAATCTTAGCTTAATAAAGAGGGATATAAGGACTGATATTCTGCATAGGTGGCATATAGGAGCTGGGCATTTAGTGAGGCAGTATGATAAAGTGGGCGCCGACCTTTAGAGCGGGAGCCTTAGATCTGACTCCCTGCAGGAGGGCAAAAATTTAAGCCAGACCTGCTTCGGTCACGGTCCATGAACCATCTCATGTATCGGCAGAGGTGGGGGTACTCTGCGAGCTTCATCACTTCCACCCACCTCAACCAGTGTGGGTAAAGCAGCAGACACTCGGCCATACTCCCAGGCGTCTGAAGTCGTTCTCGTTTTGGCCTCCACCACCCAGACAGACGTCTCCTGGGCTGACTTGGCTGACACCTTAATGTCTGCCCATGCCATAAGTGCCAACAGCAGCAAGTCCATGGTTAACATGTCTTCTGGGAAGTGGGAGGCGAACTTTGTCAGGATGTCAAGTAGCTGAGGTGGGAACCTTAGAGTGCGTATGTATGTAGGGGACTCGGTACTGAAAGCCGGGGACGCTCTCCGCGGGTGTTATGGGGGGACGCCTCGTGTCCGTCATCCCAGACATTTTCATTGTATGGGTCTGCTAGCTGGGGGTAGGTGATGAGATCACAGATTGTCGTGGGATCACCCTGCGAGATGGTTCTCTTTGTAGGTCCATCCATGTCGAACTGTGAGTGCTTTTAAAGGTCTCGACCTCTCGGAAGGACCTTCACAATCACCCAATCTTTCTTGTGTATGGTTTGTCTTTCAAGGTCGGGTGCCTCGCAGATCATTTCCTTTGCTTCTTCTGACACCACCGTGGAGATGGACTCATCATTCCCAGGGAATGTGATCCTTATCTTCCCGTTAGCCAGCTCAGTGACGGTGATTCCTTTCCAGCGAAGAGTACCCTCTCGGCCTCGGCCGGACGGAGTTCTTCAGACATCTCGTCCAGACGGTCCCACGACCGACAGATCGTGAGGTCTGATCCTTCTTCAAAGTAGATGATGCTGTCCGGTGCTAAGAGCGAGACTAGGAGCGACTTTCTCGATGGTTTCGACAATCAGAGTGTGATAGGGCTAGGGAAATGAGTATGCCAGCAAGTGAGAGGGATGAGTGTTATGTCAGGCGAAGCTGGGTCTCAGTACTCCCGGACCTCGTTCGCCCCCACGATTGTTCCGACGGAGGTTGAGCCACTTTTCTCCCGGTTCCGCGGCACCAGCCACACAACTTTACTAAACCGCTAGTATGAGTCAACCATCGAGATTAGGTTCTGAGATATGTCAGCACCATAACACTTTGGATATATCACCACCAGTTTATCCATTGGCTGTTTCATAGTCGACTACCGGAGAGCTGATTGACGGGGGCTCACGAGACGTCGACGATGCCTGCACAACAAGTCGAGTCGGAACGCACGCCGCTCCTGGGATCCGGATCTGCGTATGGATCTTCAGATGGTCGCGGGAATGGATTCAAAACTGGCGGCGGCAGCGAGTTGACAGGAGCGGCAGCAGCAGCAGCGGCCATTCTCGAGCGGCATCGGCGCACCGAGAGCGAGGTTGAAAACCAGAGGCTGCTAGCGGGCGACGTCAACAGCAACGGCGATGACCAGCAGGAGGAGGAGACGACGGTGCTGGCCGAGGAAGTGTCCTTCTCCCGGCTGTGCCTCATCATGGGTATCACCTATTTTGGGGTCTTCCTAGGCGCCATCGACTCTTCCATCATCGCCACGCTGTCGGCGCCCATCTCGAGCGACTTCCAGTCCCTCAGCCTGCTCTCCTGGCTCGCCACCGCCTACCTCGTCTCTAACGCCGCCTGTCAGCCAATTTCAGGCCGCCTGACCGACATATTCGGGCGCGGGCCCGGCCTCGTCTTCAGCAACGTCTTCTTCGCCGCCGGCAACCTCATCTGCGGCCTGGCGCAGAGCTCCAGCGTCATGATCCTGGGCCGCGTCGTCGCGGGCATCGGCGGCGGCGGCCTGATGAGCATTTCGACCTTTCTGGGATCTGACCTGATCCCCCTGCGCAGCCGAGGCGTGGTGCAGGGCATTGGCAACATCTGCTACGGCTCTGGCGCAATGCTGGGCGGAGTTTTTGGAGGCTTGATGAACGACCATTCGAAGTTCGGCTGGAGAATGGCCTTTCTCGTCCAGTTTCCTCCGGCGATAGTTTCTGCCGTGGCCGTAGGTATCCTCGTCAGGGTGCCGCCCAAGCAGTCGGACAAGTCGTACCTTGCGCGCATCGACTTTGGCGGCGTCTTCCTGACGGTGTCCTTCCTTATCCTTCTGCTGCTGGGAGTCAATTCCGGAGGAAATATCGTCCCTTGGACCCATCCCCTACCGCTCACGACGATCCCGCTCTCCCTTGTCGCGTTTGCCGGCTTCCTTTGGTGGGAAAGCAGAGCGACGCAGCCAATCATTCCCGTCCGGCTCCTCCTGGACCGCACCCTATTGTCCGCCTGCATGTGTAACTTTCTGTCGACCATGGTAGTCATGGCGAGCGTTTTCTATGTTCCGCTGTATCTTCAAGTCCGCGGCGACTCGCCAACAGTTTCGGGGCTCAAAATTCTGCCCTCTCCTATCGGTATCTCAATCTGCTCCGTCGGGGCCGGGTACATCATGAAGAAGACCGGCCGATATATTGGCCTGGGCATTGGCAGTCTGCTCATGATTATCTCTGGAATCCTCATCTACGCTACACAGAATGAGAGCACTCCCGCTGAAGCGACGATGGTTGCAGTCTTCCTGCTCGGAGGAGGATATGGTTCGATGTTAACAACGACGCTGCTAGCAGCAATCGCGGCCGTTGATCACAGTAAGCAGGCAGTCATCACCTCAGCAACCTGTAAGTTTCCTCGCCTCATCGCAACGGGATGTTATACTAACGCTGACACCGTCAGACCTTGCTCGGAGTCTGGGCGGTACGATTGGCATCACAGTCAGTTCAGCCGTCTACCAGAACGTGCTCAACGACCGCTTGTGGAAGCGCTTCGGCGACGAGCCACACGCAGCGGAAATCATCCAAAAGATTCGCGATGACCTCAATTTTCTCAAGCACCTGCCGCCGGGATGGCATGACGGGGTGCTGAGCTCGTTCATGGATGCCTTCAGAGGCGTCTGGTTCCTCATGCTCGCGCTGGCCATTGGGGCTCTGATTTGTGTTTCGCTGATGAGGCAGCATACGTTGCACGAGACTCTTTCTAGACGGTGAAGATGACTGGCGTATAATCTGTTTGCTATAATTTCTTCTATAGCTCCCTGTTTCTTTGTCTAGGTACCTGAGCACTTTTAATTTGGAGTAACCACTCCTGTATTGCATTTTGGATAGATTTGTACCTACCTACCTAGTCCACGACGGCTACCTTTAGTAGAGGTATCTTAAGAAGAGAGAGTTATACGTGTAATCATTCAGCCATGGAAAAGACTTCAGATGCTGACAGCAGACGCTCACCAGCGGCAGGAGCCGTGAAGCATAACAAAGATAAGGTTCTCTAGGGTCAACACTGCATTACTCTCATACTGGGCTGAGCAGTCTTCTCTCCGGAGAACCGCTAATATGGCGAGCAGAAGGGGTGCGATCCGGGGGGCCTTCCGGCAGCTCGATGATGCCCCCGATGGTGAAGTCCAGCATGCAGGAATGGATGGTTGAGAGCAGCGTCACCGCAGGTAACATGGAAATGCCTCGAAGCCAATGTCGAAGCGGGCGAGGTAGTCAACTGCAACTCCGTCGTCGCGTTCTAGTACGTAGTATTGGCTGATGAAGCTGTTTTTTCCCATGTGAAGCTGGTGGGCAAGATGGATCATGGGGCAATGACGTAGGGACTGTTCGCATTCCTACCTTAGTGTTGTCGATACGAGCCCTCCTCAGTGCGAAAAAGTCAAAGTACTGTCACTTCAAGGTCACCTAACAATGCAGGGCCCAGTGCGTTAATGCCGAGACCAGGCCCAAGCGAGTTCCGCTCAGCTTCAGCCTCAGTCTCAGCGGGCTCCCTTTTGTCTCTGGTGATGCAACAGAATACAGGTTTCGGTAACGAACCACAAGAGAAACACACCAATATTAATCCGGGCATTGGAAACCAGAACCAACAAGCATTCATTGGATATCGATTCCAGTACAGTAATAAACCATCAAACGGCGTGGCGCAGCCTCCAAGCATCACCCACACCCCCAGAGTAAGCCCGCGGCTGTGGCTGTGTGGCTCAGGCTCAATCCGATCTCCAGCCCAGGCAAACCAAAGCCCAGCTAGAGGTCAATCATGTCAATAGCCTGGCCTGCCGCAACGCGTGGCTCCATGAGAGCTGACCCGACCCTCCCCCGCCATCCTTTTTCCTTGCTTGAAACCGCTGCGTTTCTTCGTTCTTCTTCCACTCAAACAGCGTTACTTCTCTCAACAAAGTGCCTGGACAGAGTCGTTTGTTTGTCTCTTGCTCCCTCGCGCTTCTTCCGCTCCGACCGAATCTTGTTGCCGTTACCGACGCCAAAGCGCAAACAAAGGTCCCTGTCCCTGATCCGGTACATACGATCAGCTTACCTACCGGACCTCTGGTAGCCGCTGACCATAAACGGAGGCCAGCCGCCATCCCGCTCAGCCTCAGTCCTGCTAGCTTCCAGCCAGCCCAGGCTTTCCCACCTTTTGCTGCTGATCTCCCGGTGCGGCGGCCACAGAAAAGCAGCGACCTTTTCTCTCTGCTGCGCAAACCACCAGTTTTGACTATCCACGTTTCCTCCGATCGTTGCGCCTTGCTCGAGACATCGTGCGAGCCTTGTCTCTCGTCCTTGAACAACCAGCCCCTCTGCCGACCGCTGCGACGTCGGCACCATGGCGCTCTTCGAAATCGACCCCCAGATTCTGCCGAATCTGAAGCTGGGCCTTCACTCGTTCCAGATCGTCCTGGGCTTCTTGGTGTTTTGCTTGGAGATTGCAGTCTTCCGCGGCGAGACTTCTCGCATCGTGGGCCTGAACGGATGGACTTTCGCAGTGGTAAGTGTCTGCGCAGCGCAGAGGGCCAGACAGCTCCTCGAAAGAGAACACGAGTCGGGCGCTAACGTTCTATCCCTTTCCCTCAGTGCTTCCTCTCCATCCCGGGCTGGATCTACCTCATCATGACTCCTCGGTTTGAGCGCACTCGCAGATTTGCCAACCCATATGTGATGCTGGCTGTCGATGGCCTCTACATCATCATCTGGCTCTCTGCCTTTTCTACCCAGGCGGCCTACAACAGCTCTGGCCAGTGCGGCGGCAGCTGTGGCATCAGCAAGGCCGTCGTTGCCGCCGGTGTATTTGCGACGTACGTATTCCTTCCACGATATGAGGACAAAGCCCCCCGAATATGTTTGAATATTATGGACTCACTCATGTGTCCACCACAGTCTCCTCTGGATAGGAACCGCTTTTCTCAGTGCCTACACCTTGCAGTACTACAACTTCCACGGCAGTCTCCCTGGCTACGACAGCCGCAAGATTGGCGGTAGCGACAACATCGACCCCGACAAGGCTGCCTTTTCCATGGCTCCCCACGACGACGAGGCCTACGAGCGAGTCAACATGGACGACCACGATGCCCCCGGTTACGACGATAACAACACCAGCATGAACAGCCGCTACGGCGACAACCGTCCTTACAACGCCGATGACTTTGACGACCCTAACCGCTACGGCGCTCTCCCCCCTCGCAGCAACAGCAACCCCCTGTTCGACAGCGAGACGGAGTACCACGGAAGTACTCTCGGCACCGACTTTGCCAAGCACAAGACGCCTTCGCCTGGACCGTACAGCGGCAACCACTCAGACACTTATGCCGATGGCCCAGTCCTGTTTCCCTCTGCTGACTATGATCGGATAGAGCACTAAAGGAGAGAACCGGGATGAAAGAAACTCATGACAGGCACAATGCTATAAAAGGAAGATGTATGACGACGGTAGCGGGCACTATCAATGAAACTTTGGACAGATGAACCCAACTATATAAACCTGGGGAGGATCTCTCTAGTGGGCCTGGATGCTTTTGTTTGCTTGGGGTAGAAGTATGTCTACGGCGTTGGACGGCATCCCGTTTATTTTTTTTTTTCCTTTCCTTATTTACTCTTGTTTGGAGGCATCTACAACATGACGAAAGGTTGATGAGATACCAGGGTGTATATAGAAAGGCCGGAATTCACACACGAATCGTAACTTGTAGTCCTTGATTGTTCTCCTACTACATCAGGCACATGTGAGAGGCGGTTACGGTAATTATCCGATGAATGAATGACCACCTTGATCTTGATATTCAAACGACCCCAACGCCGTATTTATAATGCACCCATCTTGGCCTTTGCAGCGCATGTACATGTGTTTAGAAACAACAACAATTAGTAAAATCGAGAAAGTCCACCACCCAACGCTCTACTCCTTTTGCGCCTTCAACTTCTTCAGCCTCTTCGCGATATCGGCCGCCGTCTGCTGCATAGGGTTGAGCTTCATGTCCCTCGCCATGGCCCTCGTATCGTCCCCATACTTGGCCACCAGCGACTCCAACCACTCCGTCTCGCGCTCGCTCAGGTACCGAACCTTGGGCGGCGCCGGGTTCTTGGCCTCTTCGATGAGCGACTTGACCACCTCCGTCGTGCCGACGCCGTCATCGTTGATGCCGCCCCATTCCTCGCCGTCGTCGCCGTCATCCTCCTGCTCGGACGAGGAGTCGAGCTCGTTGAGCGGGTCATTCAGCGGGTTCGCCTTGCGGCCGAGGACGCGGACGATGTTGCCGGCCGCGTCGCGCTCGACCTTGGCTTCGGAGAGAATGGCCTTTTCGGCTGTCGCGATGGCGAAGGGGTCTGGTTTTGACGTCGTTGTCGCGAGGGGCGCTGAGGAGGAGGATGATGATTGTTCTGAGGAGAGCTTCTTTTCGGTGCCGCCGGTGGGGGTCTTGAGGCGTGCGAGGAGGCCTAGTCGGCGGTAGTTTTGTGCCAGCGTCTCGTTCTTGTCCCTGTATAATAATAAGGAATTGACAGTTAGTTGGGCTGTAGTTTGGGAAGATTTTCGGCGGACAAGTGCGGCGTACCAATTCTTCGCAATGACAGAGTTGCCGCGCGGGTTGAGGATCTTCTTGGTCCTGTTTGACTGGCGGACGGCGGGGCGGCCGGAGCGGCGCTTCTTCTTTTGTAGTTCGCGGCCCATTGTGTAGACTGATTGAAACTGTAGGGGTGCGAGTTGAGGGGAAAGAAAGGCGAGAAAGAGTGGAATTGCAGATGCTGCTTTTGCGCTCGGCTTGGTGATGGGGAGGTTTTGGATAATAATGGTACAAGGCCGCCCAAAATTTCTGATAGCGTGCTTATCGATAAGAATGGATGGGAGTGGGCGCTTGTCCTTTTCCACTGCGGGCGAAGTGGGTTCACGGTACTACTAGGTAGGTAGTTGGGTCCATATGCCCCCAGACACTGAGCTTTGACTTCTTGCTGAGCATGCGATTGTTCTCGACTTGCAATTTGCTTCATGAGTCGTAGTACAGATAGTGCTTCTCTCTCCTTTGAAGTAGATATATGATTAGGTATATCACTATTTTTTGTCATGATGGTCGGCTCTTGCCTGAATCCGGCAACAGTTCAGCCACTTACAGTTCCCACAAGTAGAACGCTTAAGCCCAAAGTATGCGTGTAGGAAATTGCTAGTACATCGAGACATAGAAGGGAATCTTGTGCCTCTTGAAACATCTTCGCACTACAGACGTCCAAAAGTCATGCTATCCAAGTCCTTTCTCGCATTTCTGAGCTGCAGCTTGTGTCCTCATCTGACGGACCGGCACTGGAAGTTGGAAATGGCTTACGTCATTTATCCAAGTGACTTCAATGAATCCCCACCAACATCAGTTCCCATGGAGTACCTTATCTCAACATTCGACCTGCACTGCTTGATGCTACTCCTCCATCTATGCGAACACACGCTTCTCACTGATCATGGAGGCGAAGAAGAATATTGTCATCGTCGGTATGTGCCTTTTTTGCCCTATCGCCCTACCACTCAGCCCGAAAAAACTCCCGCCTACAACTTGGACGTCACGGCTCGAGTCGTGACGCTTCACGGTCAATTCATGTCACGACTCGGGCATGGGCTCGCTTGGCTTGCTACACTATATCTGACTTCAAGTCCCAGGAGGCGGCATTATTGGCAGCACAACCGCCTACTACCTGACACGCCATCCCAAGTTCAATCCGGCTCTGCACACCATCACCCTCTTAGAGGCCGCCCCGTCGGTAGCTCAGGGTGCTTCTGGCAAGGCGGGCGGCCTTCTTGGCCTCTGGGCCTATCCTGCGTCTCTCGTTCCTTTGTCGTTTAGACTCCATGCAGAGCTTGCCGCTGAGCATGGCGGGGCCAATCGTTGGGGTTACCGTAAAGTAAAGTGCGGCAGCATTGAGGCGGTAGTTACGAAACAGAAACTCAGGAACCTCCAGAAGCCTGTGGACGAGGATGGCAAAGCGTGGGAGAAGCTTCCCAAGCAAGACGAGGCGGCCAAGGAGCTGCTTCAGGATGAAGAGCTCCCCGCAGACCTGGACTGGATTGACAGGGAGGTGGTGAGGGGATGGGCAGAGATGGGGTCACCTGGAGCTTCCGACACTGCGCAGGTACATCCATACCACTTCACGACGTCGATTGCAGAGTTGGCTCAGCAGGGTGGTGCCATCTTCAAGACGAATGCAAAGGTGACGAGACTCATCACCTCGAAAGCTGGCGTCGAGGGAGTCGAGTACTTGGACCGGACAACGAACGAAACCTGCAAAATCACCGACGTAACCGACATTATAGTTGCGGCGGGGCCCTGGACCGGGAGAGTGCTCCCACGATCCAAAGTTGAAGGCCTGAGAGCGCACAGTGTCGTCTACGAAGTCGACGTCACTCCGTACGCAGTGTTCACCGATATCGAACTGCCATCCGACTTTGTCCCCGAGCACCGAGCAAAGATGGGGCAGAAGAGATTCCACAAGGGCAGAGTCGATCCGGAGATTTACGCTCGACCCTTTGGTGAGGCATATGCCTGTGGTAGGTCAAGTGTTTTCCCCGCCCGAAAAGGAGGATGGTGACACTGAATGTTTGCTGCAGGAGAGCCCGATAGCGTCGTACCGCTCCCAGAGACGGCTGACCAGGTCCAAGTCGAGGAGGCTTACTGCGACGACATCATTTCCTACTTTGCAACCGTGAGCCCCGTGCTGGCTGCCGCACCTGTCAAGGCGAAACAAGCGTGCTACCTGCCACGGCATATTCGGTTCGGACAAGAGAGCGGCCCGCTCATAGGGCCAACGACAACGCCCGGCTTGTGGGTTGCTGCTGGTCACACGTGCTGGGGGATTCAGAATGGTCCGGGAACAGGCAAGCTAATGTCCGAGTACATCTTTGATGGCGAGGCCAAGAGTGCCAATGTGTCGAATCTTGACCCGCGAAAGTTCAAGGTATGATATAGCGGCCATGCCTCTCATACATGACAATGGTACCGCACTTGCAGAAGCCGTGTTTATTCCAGTTAGGCAGCATCTACGCAAAAGCATCGAGGAAGCGACCAGTTGTTGTTTTTTTCCACTGTCAGGTCCAGGGCAAATAGGTATAGGTATATTGAATAGCGGATGCCGCCTTGTTCCAGGAGGGTATCGCAGGCATACAAGAATTGAGAGCAACCACAGACCATGAGCCTGGACGTCATTTTGTGCTTGGCGCCATTATCCACAAGTGTCAACCCTCAAAGCTGAAGGCCATATTCACCATGACATGCAATGTCAAATCTGATAAAGCATCTACTAATCCATCCTTTGATATCCACCAGCACGTTGCGGAAGAAAGGCTGCCCCACGCGGACCGCCCTGCGGACCGGGCCACCTGCTCCGGCCATGGAGGGGTATCACCGCATCACCGTCAACAACGCGCTGGCAAAATCAGAATTCTATCATCTGCATATCTCTATCTCGCGGAACTCGTCTGCCGGATCTTCAGGGGAAGTTACGATGCATGGGAAGTCGCGGATCTTGTCTGGGGAGAATGAGATGCGGGCTGTCGACGATGATGGGATCACCGGATTAGCCCGAACCGCCCATCGCTGTACGAGTATACGGCCGTGAGAGGGGCCAAACACCCACTGATTTGCAGATGGGCCTCTTCAGCGTCGAGCTCGGAGCTCAAGCCTCATTAAATAATTGGTAAGTCGTGCCCATCATTCACATCGCTATCATTCGCATCAACATTGTTGGTTCATGGTCGTATTCTCATCTCGATGTGGAAGTAAGCTAATACCTTCCAGGGCATAATGACGACTTGGCACACTCCATCATCACGATGTTGGATCGTGGCATCAAAGGATTGAGGAGTCGATATTGAGATACGATTCGGCGTTTACGCCTCTCTGGCCCGCTGGCCGCGAGAAGAAGCTCCAGAGGGACTCCGTCACCTTGCGTCTGCTGCGCGATGAGGACTGGATACGATCCCTACACGACGGGACCATGCCCGGAATGCCTGGAATGGCTCATGCTCGATACTACCTCGAGACAACGACACTATGACTTGCATGATCCATCGCGAGCAGGCTTCAGAAGACGACATTTCCATTCTAAGGGGACAGTCGACGTGATACCGTCAAGATCTGCATTCCTGTGTGCAGCTCGAGGGCTGCGCCACAGACGACATCGAGCATTGCCATCTCGAGCTCATCATGCAGGCGGGATTTCATCACCATTCGCGAGCGACCCGCGACTTGGTTTGTTTGTCAGCAGCTCAGCCAGATGGCCTGCCGACTCGGCCGCAACCGGGGCGCAGAGGATCCGACCCCTTTGAAGGGCTTGCAGCTCGACAGAGGGCCGGAAGGTGGCCGACGGACAGATAGACGCCGCTGCCGCCGGCTCACCAGTCGAAGCCGGATGCTGACGAATTAGAATCGAGGACGGAGGCGAGCTGGGGATGGCAGAGTGAAAGAAGAAGAAAAGGAGGAGTGATGTGCATGGAACCCTACTGTGCACTACCGCTTGGAGATGATGCTCGGAGTTCCATCACCACCACCGAGTGCTGCAGAGCGTTTAGTGATCGATCAAACGGCTGGGCAAGACGCTCTCCCGCCTCACAGGTATCGGGTACCGGCATCTGGCGCCCAGGGTACAGCGCGTGCTGCGTCAGCCGCTGACTCATGGCGCGCACTAGCAGCGGCACACACCGCAAACAGGCTGCAAGCAGGCTGCCACCACGGCTCAGACAGGCTGCCACGCCCGCCCAAGCCCCATCGACTCAGCACCCCAGCGCCCGCCCTCCCGCAGGTCGCTCTGCTGGCAACTGCGAGTACCCGCGACCTCTCCCGCTACCGTGGCCTCGCAGTTGAGCGAACGTGAACGCGCCCAGCAAACTTTATGCAGGCACGCTAGGCGTTCGTTACCTTGTGTACCCCGCTCAACATTTATTCAGCACCAGCACCAGCAGCAACCAGCATCCAGCAGTACCGCCAGCAGCGCCCTCTCTGGCAGCATCAGCATCTGATCGCACCCGCCAGCATCCAATCTTCTGCATCCTCTGCCACTGCCACTGCCACTGCAACTGCCCTGCATCGCGCCCCAGCTGCCAGGTGATGGCTGCATGTCCTCGCCGCTCGACTCCGAAGCATGCGGTAGCACAATGTCCGAACCAGCAGCTGATGCGTTCGCCTGGGACCGGTCCGATGCCCGCTCGCGGCAGCCGCCGATAGTCAACACCATCCGCCGCATCCGCCAGGCATGCACGAACTGTCGGTGCGCAGAAACCTCAGATCATCATCATTGCTTGTGTCGCTGCTCCGTGATCCAGGTCGGGAAGAGACGCTGCCCGTTCGCACGAGTGCGGCCTCGGGGGGGCCTTTCAAGGGCCCCAGGCTGCGCTGAGTGGCGGTGTATTGGTTTTCTGGCCTGGAGACGGGGCTGACGGCCGGGCTGTGAATATTTTTGCATCGTCAACTGACTTTTTGCGTGTGCGAAACGCAAATGCTCCAGGCATCGCAAAACCAGGTGTTCTGGCGAGCGCCCTCGCTGCATGAACTGCCGCCGAGTCGATCGCGTCTGTCACTACGAGCCCTACTCCGCCACGAACCCCCCGAGCTCGACCTCTAGCGCTGGGAATGGCGCAAAGGGCAGATCTCCGCCTGCCACGGGCTCGACGTCGACGCTTTTCCCCCGCGCCGGCGTCGTTGATGTGAGAACCCAAGTGTTGCGAATCTCCAGCTGTGTAAAAGACGCGCGTGCTGACCATCGATGTAGCCTGAACTGCTCAACAGGATCAACACCATTGAATCGCAACTTGCCCAGCTGCACAGCCAGGGCTTATTGGGCTTCCTGTGCGTTTTCCTCCTCACATCGGACAGTTCAAACTCACGATGCACGATGCACTCCTTTCATTATCAGCGTCTGCTAATACTGCTCACAGAAATGGCGAAAACCGTGGCGCATCGGGGGCTTTCCCTGATCTGACGGCAGCATCCCGCACTTACCAAGACCTCTCACCGGATTTCACAGAGCCATCGCCCCCTCAGCATCAGTTCCCGCCCTCACTCCCTGAAACAACAGAACCCGTCTCCGACATCTCGAATGCAATGTGCGTTCTTCCTCAGGCCAGGTTTTTCATGCTGATGTTCTGCAATAGCTCGCTGACACGGAAGCAGGAGATTCAACACTACCCCGCCTCCCCCTGTCATGGCTCACCTCATCGACACCTATTTTCTCCACGTCCATAATCAGCCGTACTCTTACTTCCACGAGCAGAGCTTTCGAGAGAGACTCAACTATGGCCTTGTGCCAAAGTGTCTGCTCTTCGCCATTCTAGCATCCGCCCTCAAGTTCTCAGACTCTGAATATTTCCGTGGGTCGCGTCGCGAGGCTACCGAGGCATATGCTAGAGAGGCTTGGCTGGCTCTCCTCAATGACCACCTCACAGTCGAAAACAACCCCAGCTTACCGGTTGCACAGGCTAGTAACATTCTCGGGGTGGTGGATTTCACGTGTAAGTCGCAGCTTTTGTCAAGAGGCCAAGGTAATCAAATCGGTAACTGAACATCTGTATAGGTGGTCGTACAAGCTCGGGATGGCTCAAGATTGGACTTGCTGTCCGCATTGCGCAAGACTTGCAGCTTATGAGGGAGCCGTCCAGCACCTTGTCGCCGATTGAGCAGGAGGAGCATCGGCGAGCCTTTTGGTCCATCTATCTGCTGGACAAGCTGGTCTCGGTCGGTCAGAGCCGCCCGCCCGCCATTTCCGAAGAAGACATACACGTACAGCTGCCCACCGACGAGGACACGTTCAGAAGGGGCCTCTGGAAGAAGACGCCGACACTACACCAGCTCATCAACTGGAAGTCGGAGACTGAAACGGTCAACAGCACCTTTACTCAAACGATTCTCGCTGCGACGGCTCTCGGACGCTGCGTTCGCTATGTCCTGCACGGGCGCGAGATTGACGAGATGCCACCGTGGGATCCCAGGTCCGACTTCACCCTGCTCAACACCTTTCTGCTGCTCATCGACCACCACCTCCAAATCGAGACCACCACGATACCCCAAATCGTAGAGCAGCATCGCAAGCCGGACGGGACCCTCGACTTTCAATCGCTTGAACACGTGGTGTTTGCGCGCATCGTCTTCCACACCACCCACTGCCTCCTGAACCACCCATTTCTTCTTCGGATGAGGCTTAAGAAGGGTAACTGCAAGGTGCCGCCGAAATTTCTGACCCGCTCATTCGAAGTCAGTTGTACGCACGCTCGCTCGATATCGTGCGTCGTGGAGGACGCCATCGCGTCTGGCTGCCACGTGCAGTCGTCGTTTTATGCATATGCCTCCATCCTGGCCGGCGGCATTCTGTCTTTGGCGATCCACATTGACCAAGAAAAGGGACAAGTCACGGATCCGGAGCTACTTAACCACTACCAGAAGTCGATACAGATTCTGGAACGGGTGGGGAGGAGATGGGACCATGCTTCGAAAATGGTGAGTCCTGTTTATCCAGTGCGTGTTTTCGGCTCGTATTGACATCCCACCTGCTATTTCAGCACCTTCAATTAATGCTCTTCGATGCCAACTATCACTCTCTCGCGGCCCTTTTGGACTCGACAACTCCCGACGTCGATCCCAAGCTGGAGTCTGCCTTGTGGCTGATGGTCGACTACGTGGCCATGTCTGCGCATAACGACTCGGCAATAACGCCGCCGCCCCTATCGACGGATACGTTCATGGGCCCGCTCGATACGCAGATGGGGATGGAGAATAACGATGCATTCGGGGGCATGGCGCCGCCCAATGCGAACCCTGACCCAAACGTTGGCTTTCTCGGGAATAGCGTACCCCTATGAGGTCTATGAGGTCTTTGATGTCGGTTCGCTTTCTTTGTTGCCTGTTACATGATACACGGTGGAACGACGTATATCTTGCCATTCAGGAGTCCAGCAGTGATGACTTATGTACACGATGGATGTCGGACAAAACGGCACTTGGATATATGACACGATTTGAGAGCAGTCATTATGTAAAAAACTTAATCTACGAGCGCGTCTACCAATTTACACCATGGAAAGCCCCCCCTCTAGCTGACGACATGCTTGTTGACAAACATGGACTGGACGTTGCAGAAGCTCTTGAGGCCGTTGATGCCCCATTCGGCGCCGATGCCGCTCTCCTTGTGCCCGCCAAAGGGCACGATGGGCGAGATCTCAAAGTGTGTGTTGATCCAGACGGTGCCGGCCTCGAGCTCGCGGCCGATGCGGGCGGCCTTGTCGATGTCGTTGGACCAGACGGAGGCGCCGAGGCCCATGGAGGTGTTGTTTGCGCGGGCGATGACGTCTTCTTCCGAGGACCACGAGAGGAGAGGGACGATGGGGCCTGAAGAGAACAGAAAGAGATTAGTATGCTATACCTTGATGATGCTCATGGGTGAAGTTGATGGTGGCAGTGAGCATTTCGTTCTCAATCTTACTTACCAAAAGGCTCCTCAACAACGATCCTCGAGTCCTCCGGCGGCCGATCAATCACCGTCGGCGCAATATAGTAGCCCTTCTCAGGCGCGGCCTCAATCTTGCCCCCCACGGCGACCTTCCACCCTTGCCTCTCGATGTCGTCGAAGAAGGTCTTTACGCGGTCGTACTGCATGGCGTTCTGCAGGGGCCCGTGGGTGACGCCCGGCTGGGCGCCGTCGCCGAGGGCGTAAGCGCGGACGTGCCTGACCATTGCGTCGCGGAACTGGTCGTATATGGCGTCGTGGACGTAGATGCGCTTGAGGTTGAGGCAGACTTGGCCCGAGTTGAGAAAGGCGTAGAGGGCGACTTTTTCGGCGACCTTGTCGACGTCGACGTCTGGGAGGATGATGGCTGGGTCGTTGCCGCCGCTGTCCACAAATGAGTTCTTGTTAGACGCTTGATGTGTTGACTAGAAAGAAGGGAGAGAGAGAAGGGGGTGGGCGGGGGACGTAAGAGAGGGCATACAGCTCGAGAGTGACTCTCTTTAGGGTCTTGGAGGCGCTCTGCATGACGAGCTTTCCCGTTGCCGTGGAGCCGGTGAAGCTAATCTTGTTGATGCCGGGATGGCTCGTGAGCCAGGGGCCGAGGTTGTCGTCTCCGCTGAGAGACTGGACGACGCCTGGAGGGAAGAATTGCTGCGCTAGCTCGACGACCTTGAGGCCGCAGTAGGGAGTGAAGGGCCTAATAACACACATGTCCGAATTAGTATTGAGCTCACGTAACCTCACCGCTACATTTTTTTTTTCCTTCTGTCTTTTGATGATCTCCCAAGATATGTATAACAATAGGTACAACTGGGACTGGAAAGGGGAGAAAGAGAGAGAGAGAGAGAGAAGAGAGAGAGAAACTCACGAAGGCTTGACAATGATGACGTTGCCCGTGAGCAGGGCCGGCGCAATCTTGCCCGTGGCCAGCAGCAGCGGGAAGTTCCAGGGGACGATGGCGGCGACGACGCCCAGGGGCGTGTACCGGGTGGTGACGGTGTGCTTGTCGTTGTCCTCGATGACGTCCTCGGGCAGCTTGATGTTGGACATGCCCCTGATCCATTCGATGGCGGCGTCTGTCTCGCCATCTGCTTGGGGGATCTAGAACACACACACACAAAATAACATGAAACACCAGGTCAGCTTCCTCAACTAGCTCTGAGAGATAGAGAGAGAGAGAGAGAGAGAGAAGGTCTCATATATAACAACGACAACAACAAAAGAAAAAGATGGAATGTTTTCTAAACGTACAGGCTTTCCCTGTTCCGAGATCAACAAGTCACGAAACTCGGTGCGCTGCGCATCAATGGCATCCGCAAACGCCAGGACCGCGGCCCGGCGCTCCTCGTAGGGCACTCGGGACCACTTCTTGAAGGCGG
The DNA here is from genome assembly GCF_000167675.1 of Trichoderma reesei QM6a. Classification (NCBI taxonomy): domain Eukaryota; kingdom Fungi; phylum Ascomycota; class Sordariomycetes; order Hypocreales; family Hypocreaceae; genus Trichoderma; species Trichoderma reesei. Next base: position 182,822 of record NW_006711154.1, on the reverse strand, counting down.
CCTTTGCGGCGTCGACGGCGCGGTCGAGGTCCGCCTGCGTGGCCACGGGGACGTCGGGCTTGGGCTCGAGGGAGGCTGGGTTGATGCCGTGGCGGACGTGTTCCGTGGGAGCGCTTTTGCCGTTGATGATCTGGACGTAGTTGCTCCCCAGGTCGATCGGTTGGCTGTTTGTGGTGGTTGGGGGAGGGGAGGTTGCGGAGGGGGCCATTGTGGATGGATGGATGTGTGTATGTGTGTGTGTGTGTGTGTGTTTTGTGAGTTGTGTAGGATTTGGAAGCCTGCTACTGGGTAGGTATGTGTTTCTCAACGACGAGAGTATATGGACGGAGAAGAAGAAGAAGAAGAAGAAGAAGAAGAAGAAGAAGAGGAAAAGGAGGAAAAGGTTGGAAGAGGGGGGGATGTTATCTAGTTGGGAGTAACTGTCTTTCTGCCCAAAGACGTTATCAACGAGGTCATTTCATGCAATGCCAGCTTGGCTCTTTCTTTTTCTCCCCCCTTACATATCGCCCACTTCGTACATCGTGTCACAGAAACAGAGGATTCAGCCCCAACAAAGGCCCCCTCCCCTCCCTGCAGACATTCAGAGGGCTAGATGCGGTCCGTAGGACAAACAAATGCCAGCCACTGGTGCTTGGGACGGCGGTTTTCGTCTGTCTAGGCACATCACATGAGGCGTTAGTATAGCACTGGGGATCTTGTGCTCCTCTCTTTGTCCTCGTTGGGGAGCCAAGAGAGAAGACGTGGCTTATTACCAAAGTACATTCACAACAATATGATCGCCCATGTAAGTAGTTAGGTGTAAACGACTGATATCAAGTACCTAGTTACAGATATCTAGCCAATAATGGCGCTGGGTCCCCGGTATAGCCTCATGCAATGCATCAACCGCCCACACCGAATCAAGACTCGCCGCCTCGTCTTTTATTAAGCCTCACTTTGTTTACCACTAGTACTACCCCAGATTCAGGTCCGATTTCACCCTTTCTCCGCCCATAGTATTCCAAGGCATCTTCCATCGGACCGCTGAAGCCCATGAGGATGGACAAGGCGGACCGAGACAGGATCGAGCCAATGGAGGTCGAATCCCAGCGTTCCGGGGCCGCACAGGGACTTGGCATCTCTGTGGGGTAAACGAGCGAATCTATGGGAATCGCGTTCAGTTGACGAACAGGTTGACTAGCGGCAGCGGGAGCTAAGAACTTAAGGCTAATGTATGGAAACTTGGATCCGGGCTTGCCTCGATTTGTGTATTGGAGAGCATAGCTGGGGAGTTGGGGTTGCAGCTGGCATCGCCACATGCCGGATTAGGCAATTTCTTGAGAAACTTCCTCAAGGAGCGGGTGCGAGGGCTTGGAAGAGGATGAACACCCCCGCATGTTGTTGATTATGAGACAATGCGGACCTAAGATGGCGTTGAAGATGGCCTTGGACGGGTTCCTGAGAGTTGTGGCCAGTGGAGGGGAGCTGAAGCATTGGATAGAGGACCCGATGTCTATCAAGGGGGGTTGCGAGAGGTGTAAGTGGGAGTAGGAGACGGTAGAGTGATGTGGCTCACATGAAAACAAAGAAATGGGCAAATATTCATGGTTCAAGGAAAAGACTGAGAGCATCAGCTGCCATGATAGGAACACAACTGCCTCTCTTTTATGCTATTTGCCATCTGCATAATACCCATCCCCAACACCTTGGAACTCCGTGATAATGTCCGTGATAGTAGTCCCCCCTTTAGAAAGCAAAAAACTCATTCACCACATCCAGTCCCTCTCCCGGATACTGCAAGAAGCTGTCCGCCCGATACGGCTCGGCCACATACCAGCACGTCGCCGCCTCCAAGTCCTTTAGCCAGTCCGCGTCAGCCACGAGATAGTCCTCCTCCTCCTTCTCCTCCTTCCCCCCTGTCTCAGCCGCTACCTCTCCGCCGGGGCTACTCCAGCTCATCCCCTTCTCCTCCTTCTCTCTCCTCTCCTGCTGCTGCTGTTGCTCCTCCTCCTCGTGCCACTTGAGCGACTCCCTCGACAAATCAGCGCCCGCGTAAATGTCGTGCATGGACTGCATCAGCCGCCTGCTCTGGCGATAGCTCGGCTCCGTCCCGCAGCCCTGCAGCTGGCCCCTGAGCTCGAGCAGGTGCACGCTCGCGGCGGACACGGCAATGTTGGCCGCCATGCTGGGCAGCAGCCGATCCAGCCCGTGGTCGTAAATGTTCCTCGCGATGTCGCCGATGCGCTTCGCCGAGTGCTGCATGTACGTCTTGCACAACTCCTTCTCCATGGACCACGACGACGACGACGAGTCGCCCGCCCCGTGCTGCTGCTGCTGCTGCTGCTGCTGAAGCAGCGCCACGAAGCGCGAGCGGTACAGGCACAGCACCGCCGCGTAGTAAATCATGTGCAGCACCGCCCGGTCCAGCGAGATGCTCGTGTTGCCGTCCCGGCCAATGTCGCTGCTCGAGATGGGCCGGTACGAGACGCCCTCCGGCAGCCCGTCGCGCCACTCGAGCAGGTCGCGGATGTACGTCGTGAAGAGCTTCTGCTCGCCGCCGTCGTCTGCCCTCGGCCTCGCCCTCGTCGCCCCGGCCTCCTGGGACGACGACGACGGGACAGCAAGGCTGTCGTGGGGCGCCACGTACATGCTGCTCGACAGGAAGCTCATGGACCGGCAGAGCGTCGCCTGCGCCACGCACATCCTCGCCAGCTCGGCGCGCTTCTTGCGGCTCCGGACGTAGACGCAGACGGCCTCGAAGCGCGCGTGGTCGCCGTCGTCGCTGCGGATCTGCTCCGGCTGGAAGTCGGCCTCGTCCAGCATCGCCACCTGGAAGTCGCCGTCCTTGATCCGCGGCGGCCGCTTCATGCCCAGCGACAGCAGCCGGTCGCGGATGAAGCAGCACCACCAGACGCGCCGCCGCAGCCGCTGCTTGCGCCTCGACAGGTTCGGCTTGTTGACGGACGGCTCCAGGTGCAGGCCGGCCGCGAAGGCGTGCGAGACGGCCGCGTCGATCCAGAACCACGTCTTGCCGTGCTCGTCGGAGGCGTCTTGCCAGGAGGTGATGAGGAGGAGCGATTGTGTGAGGACCATCTGGTCCAGCTCGCAGTTGTACTTGTACAAGAGCTGCCGTTTGTAAAAGTCGATTAACAACTGTCTCTTGACCACACGCAATAAAGCAGTCATGACTTTGGGGGAGGGGAAAGGTGATGGGACTTACTCGAACTCGTTTGAGGAACGCCGTGCGAGCCTGCTTCCGCGTCTGATAGCCGGCATTCCGGAGGTGATGCAGCTCTACATGTGCCGTTCCAGCTGCGAGGACCGCCTGCAGCAGCAACAAGCTCACTTGTCCCGCGGAGCCATCAGGTGTCTCTATGGAGTGCAAGAAAGCATCGAGATCCAGCGTCGGCACATACGGATGCACGTATTCGAAGAACGCCCGGAGGAGCGCGTTCTGGAGAGCACTGTCGGGCAGAGTCAGGGCGCCCTCGGCGTGCAGAAACTCCATGTCGTCGGGAGGGAGGCTCGTCAGGGGTCGGACATAGTTGGGCAGGTTAAACGTATCGACCATGTCGGACAATGAGTCTCGAGGCGACTTGTCGGACTCAATGTCTGCTCGTAGAAGCTCCAGGTCTTCCATCGACATGGGCGCGTCCAGGCAGTGAGACTCGATGGCAAACTCTTCGAGCAGGTCGCGAGGGCCATCTTTGGGGGCAGTCTCTCCTGTAACACCCGTCTCACAGGGAGTTGCCGTTGTAACTGGCCTTCTCCTCCGTCTAGTAGTAATGCTCGATATTAGCAGAGCTCTTCACCCTCTTGGCCCTCCTAACCTCTCACCGACCTTCTGGCTCGTCGAGCATGTGTCACACACTGCTGTCCGTTCCACTGGCAGTTCCCACAGGGCGACCGTATCGTGACATCGCATCTGACCTTCCTCGCCCTGCATGCCAGGCAGGCCTTGCTAGCTCTGCGGACAGGCTGCTTCGACGAATGCGGCTCTGGGCTAAGAGAGCTGCTGTCGCTGCTGAACCGTTCCAGGGGATCCATCGGTAGGGCTGCTGCTCTCGAACTACCTACTGGTTGCTGCAATGCGACTCCAGGGGCGTTGGGACTCTCAGCGTTTGTGCCGTCTTCTCGGGTTAAGAAATGGTTTATAGCCGAGGTCTTTTTCCCTCCCCCCAGCTGCTGCTGGGCCTTGAGAGGGGACATACATATACTATATCAATCACCGCTGTTTTCCTCGCGAGCGGTGACCGATGCCGGGTCTCTCAGCTCGTCCTTTTTTCCTCCCGGACTCAACAGCACCGGGCTTCGGTCCGGCGGCTCCACGCCTGGCATCCACAGGGGGGGTACCACAGCGGTCCGGCGGGTTCCCCAGATTCTCCAGGTCAGGGGCTGAACTATAGACTCTAGACTGACGAGAACGCGGGGTACGAGATGGGAACAAATACTAGACATGACCTTGTCTTTCGATTTGTTCAAAGTCCACGACCTTCCCACTTATCTGGGTTCATGAGCCGAACGAAGATCTGGTGATCAGACAATGACGACGGTGCTAGCCTCGGTCCGTTCGACTCGGATCCAAGACAATAAGTGGGTGTAGAGTTCAGCTCTACCCACTAGTATTAGCAACACAATCGATCCCCCTCAGTTTCTCCCACATGAACTGTTCAATACGCGTCCTCATGCCACTCTTTTATCTTTCTTACTCCCTTCCTCCCTGACACCGACGCCAAGGAAGGTTGCTCACGTTGGAATCTCGAAAGCAACAACAAGACGCAGCTGACCCTTGATCCAGCCATTGCTCCAGTCTATATGCCCTTGACGCTCTATTAATCCTTCTTCCTCTCCCACCCATCCTCCCCTTCCCTAAGAAACTCCTTGCCCCCCTTGACCAAATCAGTAACTCCCGGAATGGCATTTTCCATCCAAAACTGCGTCCCATTGGGCCTCGCCAGCGCTTGTCCGACCTTGCCGCCATCCTCGTGAACGAGCCATTTCTCATCCACCGTCCCCAAAAAGACGTCGACTGTGCTGGCGTCATCTGCGGACCGCCAGACCAGCGACGTCCCGCACCGCTTGCAGAACCCTCTATAGCGGCCTGGTGACGATTCGTACTCCTCAAAGGTCTCGTGGCTGTCGAATGCTGGCTGGATCTGCGATGGGAGCACAATGATGAATTGGGCAATGAGGGATGACGTCCACTTGCGACACATGGTGCCTGTGAGAAAGTCGTCCATTAGCAGTGAGCGACGTGTTACATAGGGAGAGACCCATGTCGACATCCCCATCTGCCTAGGTATGTATGCACGCCACACTTACACTGGCAAGTCGATGACTTGGAAAAGAAAAGGGTCAGTTATAGTGAGGCTGTGTGAGAAAAACTACATACAAGAACATACCTGAGGCGGCCATGGTGTCTCAGCAGAGGCAGATATCGAGTAACGAATCGAGCCACAGAGGCATCCTCCCGTGATGGCTTCGGGGAATCCCATCTTGTCAAAGTCGATCATGCGAGAAACAGTCAAAGAAGAGTCATACTAGTACAGGTTATAAACGATCTGCCCTTTGAGCTTGCATTTCATATCTTCTCCCAATCGGGCTCACGGCGTAATGCGGAGCTGGATCTGGCAATCATTCCGAGGTCCCCAATTTTCGGCGCACTCGGACAAAGCCGGCCCAGAGTCCCGGATTCCCGCTTGATGAACGGACCAACTTCCGGACCAAGTCCCGGATGAATCCGTTCAAGAACCTTGGCTTGCGCTGGGCGAAGGATGTTGGCCGGCTTTTACATATCTGGCGATATCTTAGGGGACGTCGATATGAAAAAGTAAGGGTTATCCCGTTGAAGCCAGTGTTCACCGTTACACAGTATACGCTTAATTCTACTCTACCATGCCTCAGTTCACACAAGGGAGTATCCAGAATATTGTACATCGCAACGGTAATTCATAGCTCTGTATAACTGCAATCACACAGTTTCAACTCGGGCAGCCAATCCCGCTCAGTAACCCCTCTGCTCCAGCTCCCCCTCCGTCCACTCCCACAGCCTCTTCTGCATATCATCGTCAACGGCAAACTTGTTCTTGCTATCCAGCTTCCCAACGGGCACATAAAATCCGCCCTGCTTCAGCTTGCTCTTGTCCACAGTGGCGGCCCACAGCTGCGTCAAGGCGCCGTACGACACGTCATGATACACAAGAGGGCCGAAGAAACGCAGCAAGGTTCGCAGGAGGAAGCTGTTGGACGTAGTCGTCGCGTACAGATCCGTCTGAATCATGCCGGGATGGAGAGACACGGAGATGAGTTCCGGGTGACGCTTGGCAAGCTCAGCGGCGAAGAGGATGTTGGCTGCTTTGGAAGCGCCGTACGACGTCCAATGGCCCTGCGACGAGAGCTTCTCGGAGGAAATCATTGTGTCGAAAGACGGCGCGAATGCGTTTCCTAAGGAAGAGGTGGAAATGACTCGAACATCAGTGTTGTACTTGGCGACGGTCTCCTTCAACACGGGAAGCAGTCTCTTTGTGAAGAGAAAGTGGCCGACATGGTTGGTGCCCAGCTGCAGGTCGAATCCGTCGTCCGTCTTGCCCGGCGGCATGTTCATGATGCCGGCATTGAGAAACAACAGGTCGATCCGGTCTGTGCTTCGAGAAATTGTCTCGGCCGCAGAAGCGACAGAGGCCAGATTGCTGAGATTGAGCGACACAAACTCGACATCGGCGGGCTTGGGTAGCTGGGAGTTGATGGAGGCGATGGCGTCTTTGGCCTTGGCCTCGTTTCTGGTGGCGAGGAAGACTTTTTTCGGTGAGTGTTTGCAGAGCTGAAGGATGGTTTCTTTGCCGATGCCCGTGTTTCTGTAATGGTAACTCATGTGAGCTTGGTTGCTAAGTATCGTTGGACAATCGAGAAGTCGACTTGCCCTCCGGTGACCACAATCACTTTGCCTTCTTGCGAAGGGATGTCCGTCTCTGGAGAGAATTGGCTCCAATTGAAAAACATGTTCAATTATGTTCGTGATGGCTTGCAAGTAGACTGGTCCGAGGCTACGTATGGAGTCATAAGCCTTGCATGTAGTTGTTGTTTCCCTGAACGCAGTATGCCTGGTTCAAGCCTCTCTTTGTGAGAAGGAGGCCTGATAGTCTTGTGCGAACCTCAACGTCACCAACAGTCCGGCATGACGATCTTCCGCCATTTACTAGTGCATTTACAATCAAGGCGCAAAACAAGGTACACTAGTTTCATACTCATCGCGTATTGATTCCCTGAGCTGAACAGAATACTATCTGCGGACAATTCATCGTTGTCGGTAAGATGACCTTCTTCTGTAGAGGCGTGTCTGATATACAATCATCGGAGGACTCTCACCCGCCAATAGGGTAGGGTCGGACATAAGCCGTGCTGTCCGTGGTAGAGACCGGAAGCCGGGGCATCAACTATGACGGACAATATAAACTTCCCGATAGATTGCCAAAATTCGGGCTATCTGGATCAGTGATTCAATAGCGGAGCTGCATCATCTTGGGTTGACGAACCCAAGGTCATGCCACTGAAGTACCGCGAGTAAGGGTGCTGCCATTTGCAGTGACAAACTTCCAGGTCTTCGTCAACTCTGGATAGGTGGCTGAACGTTTTGGAAGGCATCGACTGATGCCGTACCGATGATGCCAATTATCCCAGCAGAGGCTTGAACGGCCCGAAAGAGTGGCTTGTGAGGATCTGGCAGTGTCAGCCTTGTTCCTCGATACAACGGGGTTCAAACACACAGCTCAGTCAAGAGTGTTACGGTGCTGACTGTTCCACTTGCATCCAGTGCCGCAGTCATTGTGAGGCTGGTAACATACAGAAAGTTACGGCTATAGACGAGATATCAACGGACAAAGGTAATGTATCATCATGCGAAGAGCCAGTCATCATCTGCCACAAGGGAAACGCCTCCCACGTCTGGGTTCAGCAATGCAACATGAAGTCAGTTATAGACAGCACCTTGAATACCTTGCAGCCCAGCAATAACTGGAAACAACATAACTGCAATACTGCCAGTCTGTGAGGGAATACACGCGCGCTCAACACTTGTTAGTCCATGGGCCTGTACCTCATCAACCTCATGTAAGCACTCAATCGCCGGGCCGCGAATCAGAGAATCCGCCTTCAGGTCTGTCCCGGCTTGGCTTCTGGCCATCCGGAGACTAGGCAGCCGCCTCATCTGGCTGGCCCATGACATCACGCAGGCCAGCTGTCGTCTCTTCGCATTCGCATTCGTCAAAATAATGCCCCTAGAAGCCGAAAACGCACACACATGGACGAGATCAAGCTGCCATCAACAAATCTCTTTGACATTGGTACGATCACTTGCACATGATGGTGCGGGGTCCAGCAGTTTTGCCTCTTTCTTGCTGCGGACAAATTCAGTGCTCCGTTCCGGCCGGTGCGGTGGGTATGGTGTCATGGAGAACCCAAGCAAGAGGGTTCGAGTGTCTCTCCGCAAACCGGAAGAATGGACTGCTTCAGGCCAATCAATCCAGACATTGGTAATACCCTTATCTTGTCCACTAGAACACTTCAGCCTACCTAATTCTCGGAGTCCGGAGGGTCGAGGTAAGTATTTGAGATTCTGCGCAGAGAAACACGCCCGTTGCCACCGTGGGGCTGCCGAGGCCGAGCCAGAATCGATGAGCCGACAGGTCCCGGAAGGCTGAGCTTTACCTAACAATACCTCTCCTAGAGCTCTTATCGTGGACATTCTTGCTGCTTGGTTCACTCGTTCGATTGCACCGCCGGCTTTGTCATCGGACAGACAGCTCGAAAAGTGCAAAATGCCCCGTTGTCCAAATTCCAATTTGCTCGTCGCCCGGACTCTGCCAACGGCGAGACCCCGACTGGCAGCTCCGTGCCGTGCGCCACTACTACTACTAGCAGCAAAACGTCATCAGTGGACCGATTCCAGAGTCGCATATAATATATCCTCTGCCTCGGCCTTTTCGACTTTGCATCATCATCATCACCATCGCACCACCAGCTCGCATCACCTCCAGCATCACCACCAGCACCAGCGCGCAGTTGCTCTTCCGACGCTTAACAGACTCTCCTCGACAATGTCTTCCGCCACCAGCTTTTTCGACTTCAAGGTGCCTGACGGTAAGACTTCCCTTTCCCGTCGCTGAAATCCCACTTCGCCAGCTTTTGCGACAGGATTGCGACAATCCCCGCAGTCTGCGCCAGCCATCATGCCACAACCGCAAACCCCATGCATAAATCATCTTCCTCGTTTGCTAACGAGCGCATCGTACTTCTCATCTTTATAGGCGCCGACAACGAAGTGGACTTGTCCCAGTACAAGGGCAAGGTCGTCCTCGTCGTCAACACCGCGTCCAAGTGCGGCTTCACCTACCAGTACAAGAACCTCGAGTCCGTCTACCAGGCCATCAAGAAGGAGTACCCCGACGACTTTGTCGTCCTCGGCTTCCCCTGCAACCAGTTCGGCTCCCAGGAGCCCGGCAGCAACGAGGAGATTCAGAACTTCTGCTCGCTCGAGCAAAAGGTCACGTTCCCCGTCATGGGCAAGATCAACGTCAACGGCGACGACGCCCACCCGCTCTACAAGTGGCTCAAGAAGGAGAAGCCGGGTCTCCTCGGCTTGGAGAGGGTCAAGTGGAACTTTGAAAAGTTCCTGATCGGTCGCGATGGAAAGGTGATCGGCCGCTGGGCGAGCACGACGGAGCCGGAGAAGATTCAGGACAAGATTATCGAGGCCATTAAGCAGCCCGCGCCCTAGATGTTGGGTGATAGTTTTGCGATGGGAACGGAGATGTGTGAGGGGTAGAATAGATTGTAAATACCTAGTCATCATGCCATGTCTTGACGAAATATACCCCGCTGTCTGCATTTGTCATGCCCTGCCTCAAAAGCACATTTGGAGCCTACCCTAGAAAGAGATGTATTTCTGGAGCCAAGAGAATCACTTCGTCTATCATGCGCATACCAAATCCTAATGCTAATTGTAGCTGTATGTTGCATGTCGCCAAGTCTTGATTGAATAGGTCCATCTCTGCCGTCTCTATACAACTCGTGCATCGGGTACCATAGGTAGGCTACAGTGCTGTATGCATCGCCTCTTCTTCGGGCCTTGTGAACAAGGTACTCGCCTCTCAGCTGAAGCTCGATACCAGTTAAGGTACTCGATAACACACAAATCTCACTTATTTATATCAATTGATTCCCTCCTTATGGGAAGAAAGGCAACGATTGACGTCTGGTGCAACGTCATAGACCGGCGACGCGGCTTTGCGGCTGTGCCGTTGCACGGATCGAGCTTTGGCTTCCTCCCGTGTAAGTCGCTCAGCTGTCGTCTGTGTTCCATTATGCGCCGAGTTTTGGGCACGTCTAAGCGAGATACCGGAGGATCTGACCGTGTCTTGCTCTGTTACCTCACATTGAAGATCTTGTTAGCAAGTACGTATAGTGGCCAGCATCGCAGCTGAACAAGCTCGTTCGTCCGAGAGAGTCAAGGTAGGTTAGGGTACCAAGTCCTACTTCATGTGTCATCTCCAAGTCGAGGCACAGCCAAGATTGAATCCATGCACCAGGCAGAGAAGCCATCTCAGCTGCTGGGAGATCGGTTTGCTTGATTAGCTTGAGATTACCCCGTACACACTTTATCCTCTCATCTTGCACCCAATTTGACGGAACGCTTGGCACGGTCAATCTCCGTCAAAGAGATTCCGACATTCCGAACCAGGCGAACCATCTCAAACCAGCGTTTTCAGCAGCAGTAATACTACCTTGACTTACTTTCTCTGGGGAAGCAAAGTCCCTACTCACCTAGTACTGCTACTGGGTACTGCGTAGGTTGGTATATCCGTTATCCATGAGCTAGGTAAGAAGCCACAATGAAGCCACAGTGCAACCAGCGGAGCATCTCCCGGGAACACAGAACGGCATTCATTTCCATGGTAATAGATGAGCACCACAGATGCGCAAGTCAAGTCGAGATGCGCCATCAGCACGTTATCATCCATCTACCTACTATTACTTAGCACAATACATACAGTACCGTAGCAGTGCCTTGCGGCGATCACGGGCCTCACAGCGATTGAAACTATTAGATGCGTGGCTGAGGCGGGAAGTTGGAGGGCAAGAGGGATGGGCGGCCCCTGCAGAGCGCTGCCGTGCTAGCGGCCAATAGGGGCAGCTGGAGCGCCAGCCCTGACCAGAGCTAGGCGGGAAGCGTGCTGGTCTAATGCAGGAACCGAAACATGGTGGCAACCACTGCAGGTGCTTCCTGCCCACCCAGGCTGGTAGCCATCCTTGCCATCCCATTCTGGGCGTCGGTCTCTGTGTCTTTCCTCCTTCTCAGCATCACCAGCAACATGGAGGAACAGCCAGGATACCTTACCTTACCTACTCATCATCACAATGCAAAGCAGACGAGAGTCCCCTCTCGCAGCCTCTATTGATCATCACCAACGCGTCAGCACGCCAGAAAGCAGCAGCAGAGAGCCCCCCCAAATGCCCCGACGCGCGCTGCGGTGCTGTCGCCTCCCGTGTCTGGCTTGGCGAGCCATCCGTCATGTTTCGTCTTCTCCGCTTCGCGACCCCTTCGTCATTAATAGCTTTCCAGACTTCAGCTGGGGCGGCCCCTTTACGACTCGATCCCTGTCCTCTCGCCCCGGTGTTTAGGCTGGGCCTTGTTTCTCCCACTTCATGCTTCCGAAACTTTGCCTGTGTTTATTACCTCTTGGGTGTTACTACCGCGGCCACGCTGTCGCCCTCCGCACACAAGTCTGGGTGACGGTGCCCGGATGGACGCTCTGATGCTGACCGGCGCAGCCTCACGGATGAGCGTGATCGACAAGTGCATCGGGCGACAGGACATGTGATTGGCGCAAAATGGGATTCGCTGGGATTCCGATTCCTGCAGAGCAGCGACCTCAGATGCTGGCCTGATTTCAGGATTGCCGCCAAGGCCCTAAGAAGCATGTCTTCTCCCCTCCTCTTTCGGTAGCTTGCACGGGACAGCAGAGCAGCTGAATGTTTGTTCGCCCAAATTGACAAAGCCGGCGCCTTCAGACATGAGTTGGCCGGGAAGAAGAAAGGAAGGAGGGGGGAAAAGGAGTTCGGATAGATGCGCCCGTCTACGCGCCCATCTGAGCTTTGCAAAGCAATGGGTTTAGTAGTATATCGTCTGCAGCTGCGGGACGCACGGGAGGCGCGCACAGGTGATCGAAGCAGACCGGCTTCACGCCCAACAACTTTATTTAGCACTCTAGCTTCGATTGAAGCTTATCTGGTGCCACCGAGCGCTCCGTCCGTATCCCGCTGCAGGAACTCGGTCGCTGGACTGCAGAAGCTTGAAGCTTGAGGCCTCTTGTGGTGTTGGCTCGCCCGTGTGTGCAACCGTTGATTCGCCACATCGAGGAGGTGAGAACGCGGGAGAGCTCTGGTCCCCCCCGGTCGTCTTCATTTGCTCATTTCCTCTGTGCGCCCACGACTAATATCCACTGCCGCGGCTTGGCCCCAAACAGACGCAGGCAGAGCCGTCCTGCTCGTCCCTGGATTGGCGCAACCCTGTGGCCGTTTTGACTGCTCCCAAGCGACGCCATACAGGTACAGACATGGATGCTGGGACCCACGCCAAGGCCCCGGGATCGCCTGGGCTTGTCGAGTCGTCTCTCTGTTCGCTCGTCGACTACGAGTAATTATCCACCTGCGCAGGCAGGGTACGGGACGCCGAACTGGTTATACATAATGCTCCCTGGACCAGCTCCCTCGCTCTCCATCTCGACCTCAGAGGTCTCCCTCCTTCTCGCCTAAGTCGCTCCCTTTTTGTGTCCAACTGTTTTTCAGTCCTTCCTTCTTCTTCGTGCTTCTTCTTATTATTACAGCCTCTTTGCCGGTCATTCTTTACGCCGGCAATTGCATACGTTCGCTACAAGTATGCGTTCCACTCTTTACGGCCTCGCGGCCCTGCCGCTTGCGGCTCAAGCCCTCGAATTCATCGACGACACAGTCGCCCAGCAAAATGGAATTATGCGATATACCCTCACCACTACCAAGGGTGCCACCTCGAAGCACCTTCACAGGCGCCAGGATAGCGCCGATTTGATGTCCCAACAGACTGGCTACTTTTACAGCATCCAGCTCGAGATTGGCACACCACCGCAGGCAGTGAGCGTCAATTTCGATACTGGCTCCTCCGAGCTCTGGGTCAACCCCGTGTGCAGCAAGGCGACGGACCCTGCCTTTTGCAAGACCTTTGGCCAGTACAACCATTCCACCACCTTTGTCGACGCCAAGGCTCCCGGAGGTATCAAGTATGGTACCGGCTTTGTTGATTTCAACTACGGCTACGACTATGTCCAGCTTGGCTGTAAGTGAAATGTCCCTTTCAAAGAAGAAAAAAAAAATTTGAGGAGCCGTCGTGATGGTGGAATCTATGAGTCAAGAGGGACCCAATAGACTCAGCTCAAGCTTGCTTCGATGCCAGCTTGAGGACGACCTGATGATTGGGAGGGTAATACGGGAGACATGGGAGTATAAAGATGGCTGACCAGCAAATGCAGCTCTGCGTATCAATCAGCAAGTCTTCGGTGTTGCCACTGACAGCGAGTTTGCTTCCGTCGGTATCCTCGGTGCCGGTCCCGACCTCAGCGGCTGGACGAGCCCCTACCCCTTTGTCATTGACAACCTGGTCAAGCAGGGCTTCATCAAGAGCAGGGCTTTCAGTCTCGACATCCGTGGCCTCGACAGCGACCGAGGCTCCGTCACCTACGGCGGAATCGATATCAAGAAGTTCTCTGGCCCCCTTGCCAAGAAGCCCATCATCCCCGCCGCCCAGTCCCCCGATGGCTACACCCGCTACTGGGTCCATATGGACGGTATGAGCATCACCAAGGAGGACGGCTCCAAGTTTGAGATCTTCGACAAGCCCAACGGCCAGCCGGTGCTCCTCGACAGCGGCTACACCGTCAGCACCCTTCCCGGCCCCCTGATGGACAAGATCCTCGAGGCCTTCCCCTCTGCTCGTCTGGAGTCCACCTCGGGCGACTACATTGTGGACTGCGACATCATTGACACCCCCGGCCGTGTCAACTTCAAGTTTGGCAACGTTGTGGTCGACGTCGAGTACAAGGACTTCATCTGGCAGCAGCCTGACCTGGGCATCTGCAAGCTCGGTGTGTCCCAGGACGACAACTTCCCTGTTTTGGGCGACACCTTTTTGCGCGCTGCCTACGTCGTCTTTGACTGGGACAACCAGGAGGTCCACATTGCGGCCAACGAGGACTGCGGCGACGAGCTGATCCCCATCGGCTCCGGCCCCGACGCCATCCCGGCTTCTGCCATTGGCAAGTGCTCTCCCTCCGTCAAGACCGACACGACCACCTCTGTTGCGGAGACCACAGCCACCTCCGCTGCCGCCTCGACGTCTGAACTGGCCGCCACCACCTCCGAGGCTGCTACCACCTCCTCCGAGGCCGCCACCACTTCTGCCGCCGCCGAGACCACCAGCGTGCCGCTGAACACTGCGCCCGCCACCACCGGACTTCTGCCCACGACCTCGCACCGGTTCAGCAACGGTACCGCCCCCTACCCCATCCCGAGCCTCAGCTCCGTCGCCGCCGCCGCCGGTTCCAGCACCGTCCCCTCGGAATCCAGCACCGGCGCTGCTGCTGCCGGCACCACCTCCGCGGCCACTGGCTCTGGCTCTGGCTCTGGCTCTGGCGACGCCACCACGGCCTCCGCAACGTACACATCGACCTTCACCACCACCAACGTGTACACTGTCACCTCGTGCCCGCCTTCAGTCACCAACTGCCCCGTTGGCCACGTCACGACTGAGGTTGTCGTTGCGTACACGACCTGGTGCCCCGTTGAGAACGGCCCGCATCCCACGGCTCCTCCCAAGCCCGCAGCTCCCGAGATCACTGCAACCTTCACGCTGCCCAACACGTACACCTGCAGCCAAGGCAAGAACACCTGCAGCAACCCCAAGACGGCGCCTAACGTTATTGTTGTCACTCCCATTGTCACCCAGACGGCCCCCGTTGTCATCCCTGGTATTGCGGCCCCCACTCCCACTCCCTCTGTCGCCGCCTCGTCTCCCGCCTCGCCCAGCGTGGTGCCATCGCCCACTGCCCCTGTCGCCACCAGCCCGGCCCAGTCCGCCTACTACCCGCCTCCCCCTCCGCCTGAGCATGCCGTCTCTACTCCGGTTGCCAACCCCCCGGCTGTCACGCCGGCTCCGGCTCCCTTCCCTAGCGGTGGACTGACGACCGTCATCGCCCCTGGCAGCACTGGCGTTCCCTCTCAGCCTGCCCAGTCTGGCCTGCCTCCTGTCCCGGCCGGAGCTGCTGGGTTCCGCGCACCTGCCGCGGTGGCTCTGTTGGCCGGAGCCGTGGCTGCTGCTTTGTTGTAAATTTTGCATGTGAATACGAGATGAGCATTGTACACTTTGGTTATGTTTAATTCAGAAGAAGAGAAGCTCAAGCACACATAGACAGAGGAGATGACGAGTGCGCGGGCGCGTGTCTGTATGAAAGTGCGTGTACGGATGGCGGATCACTGATCAAAGGGTTCGATGGTGTCCGTCGCCTGGCCCCATAATGCTATATACCTTATTACCCAGCCCAGAGTTGTGGATTGTTTTTTCTTCCTTCGCGAGGCTTCTGTAGAGGTACATGGGATCGATGTCTCCTATATCGCGATTAATATTTATACCTTGTCTCACCATTATGAAGTGTTGTTGCTATGGTTCTCAAGGCAATCTGTGTGACAACCATGATTCTAAGAAGTCTTCAATGATGATGATGATGCCTTGCTTGCATGTTGAGATTATTCGACAATGCGCGTCCTTTTTGTTCCCTTTTGCCCCATGTTGTAAGTTGCTTCCTGTCTACCATGACTTCTTGTTTCAATCCAACTGTTTTTGATGTAATGATAGGATCAATCGTCTGTATTCATATATCGCGAACAAGATACTTATATAGAGAACAATGATCTGCTCATAATCTTGGAAGTGAGGTCGCTGTTCCATCCTCTTGTGCTGCTTTCACGAGACACACATCTACGGGATCGCCCGTTTGGGGCACAGACGACTGGGTGCATCTTCTGCTCCGGAAGAGAGCCACTTGACTGACTGAAGGATTGACAGAGGCATCTTGGTGAGGAACCATAGGGGGGTTTGTAGATGAATCACACGACGAAATTTTCGACTGCCTAGGGCATACCTACGCGAGTACCTCACTTCTCAATCTCACTGTGAAGGCCTCTTTTCCAGTATCGGTGACTGTTCTCTTTGGTTCACGCGGAACATGTACGTTCAGGCACCTCAAAATATCATGCCTTGGAGTAGGATCGAGCAATTCCATCCCATTACAGGGCATAAGTCAGATAAATCATTGGAAAAGGACGCCTCGCCCTATCCTCCGTTTTTTTTTCTTGGTGTTTCTCTTAAGTACACTGCTATGAAAGCGCCGCAGACTTGTAGGAGCGGGTAATAAATCGCCACCCATATGGGGATGATGGTGTGACAACTCTGGGAGGGAGGGAGAGAGGATCTCGACATGATCAGAAGCTTGATCTCTTATCACGATCCTAGCGGCCCTTTTGAGATGTTGGTGTGGATGCGGACTACACCATCACACCCGGCACCAGAAGATAGGCAAGTGAGGAAATGTGTAAAATAAAGAGAAGAGCAGAAAAGTAGAAACGGAGAGGATGGCATCGAGAGAGGGTGAGGGAAAAAGAGAGAGAGGATAAGGCGGCGGGAGAGCGAGAAGAGGACAAAAGGGCAACCATGACAGCGTCAGAGTCACCCTGAGTTCAGTCGCGGATTCACACGAAATCCCCACAGGACTTTGTTTACTTCCTTTCCAACTATGGCACCTTTAACGATAGCCATGAGCTGCCAAAAGGCTCGGCAACTCTCCAACTGGCTTATAGCCACGCCATAGTGTTTGTTTTTCCCATGTGATAAACTCCACTCTATGCAGGTGCAGACGCAAATGGCTTTCAAAACCCACACGCACAAGAAGAAGCAAAAGCATAGTATTACCGAACCAAAAAGCCAGGCGAGAGAAAAGAGGAATGGATGGCAGAAGCGAAGCACATCGTCATTGACGGGTCTGCCGGCACCAGCTGAACAGGCAGCACCGCCAAGAGACAGGGAGAGGGTGGTGAAAGCCGCAAAAGGACATTGTTTCTCGTTCATGGTAACAAACCGCAACCCCGCGCTCGCCATTTCGCCCTCTGTACATGTTGTCTCTTTTTGTTACTGCCACTCCAGAGCCTTTTCCCTCTTCCTGTGTGTGTGTGTATCTGGGAGGGGTGGAGTAGAGCCAAAAGTTCGTTTTCTTTTTCTTCTGCCCTTGCCCGCGAAGCTGTTTCGTACGGGAGCGTTGCATCTGTACCTATGCTGTATGTGGTAATGCGTGTAAGTCTAGCTGCGATAAGGCTCGTTGCTACTAGGAATGGGACCCTTTTTGACAGAACCAGAACCCTGCCCTCCCGTTGTCATCGCATTATTGGGGGGGCCAGGAGGGGGGACGCGAATCGACGATCACTGCCTCCTAGCAGCATAGTAATACTGTTTACCGCGACCTGGTCAACTCCGGGCTCCGGCTCCAACAAGGGAATCGACGGACCAGCCGGTAGTATGCGCCAAAAAGACACTCAGCAGGCGAGGCGAGACAGTTCACGTCGGTCAACTGCCTTGGGCCCGCTGCCAAGCTGCGTGGTTTGCTTGCAGGCAAGCTTGACGTCTCGTTCGCACCCTGCCGCCGTCGCTCTGCCCTGACTCTCTCTCCTCCCACCAGGGTCGCTTTTCGTGGGCAAAAGAAGCGATTCATTGCCTTGCGCTTACCAGCGATGAGAGGTGGAGATAAGGGCAAGCTGATCAGCTTTTCAAACCCGTCAAGCGATCGCAGGGCAAGGCAGGACAGGGTGTCTCCACAACCGGTGCGACACCTCAGCGCGTATCGTGAAATGGGCTCTTGCTGAGGAGCTCAAGATGGCCGTCGGGAGTAGTCCGAGCCATTGATCTCAAAGGCCGGCTTGCTTTCCGGACGAGTTGATGAACAGCGCCCGATGCTGGCGGCCAATCCCGTGGCAAGATCGAAAGGCTTGCCGCTGCCGAACTGTAGGTGCAGTGCGACCGGATCATGCAAACGATGGACTTGGAGGAGGAGCATCGGCTTCTTGCCGCCACCCTCCAAAGGGCTTCGGGAACTGCGGCTGTGAATCCCACCGCATATCTTCGTCGTCTTCGGAGTTCATGCAAGGGGCCCGATTCGAGCGGAGGCGAAGAGACCAGTGGCAGCCCAACTGGGGCGCTTCGTACCACAGCACGCAACAGACCGAGAGCCAGAAAGACGGGAATAAACTCGCAGCTTCACGGCTGCAAAACATGGACCTTGCTTGCACTGCTTTTCTTTTTTTGATTGCAGGCTTGGTATGCAGGTCAAGCACATTGTCCACCAGCTACCCTCATTCGAGAAGCTTCAGGACAGAGCGTTTGCCTGTTTGACGTGTGAATGGTTCCATACCTTCCACAAGGGGTATTCCTTGGGCTGTACGAAGCAACGCCACCCCCGTCAGTCAAGACCTCAAATGTAGCGTTCCATGTCGCATGAAAGGAAATGTTACCTCGACAGCCACGGTCCGGGGTACATAAGTCGACCGTCAACGGGTGTCGCCGCATACGAGATGCCGGGGGGGGGGGAGTTGGTCTTGGACATGCGAAATTCGATGGGGGTTTCTTTTCCCTTGGTCGTCTCTCGCATAAAGACATTCCGCGAGCTATCGCTTCTCTCGACTGCTCCTCCTTGAAGGGGGGGGGGGATGTGATGATATGAGAAAGAAAGTCCGGTGTCCTTGTAAGGATCGTGAATAAGAAGGATTCATCATGTATGCTGCTTGGTCCAGCCATTATAGCCCCACCACCGTGAAAGAAAGATGCACCATGGGCTTGCTCGGAATGCAGGAATTCCGGAGCTCAACGACAAAAGCGAGTGCTAAGTGAAGACAGCATGGAAAAGAACGTCAAAGATTTCCGACGAGAGCACCCAGAGTCCCGTGTGGGGGAGCCGGGGCAGGGCCAAGTGCTCCGCAGACGCTTGATGCTAACCGTTTGTTACGCACTCGCCCGTAATAACTTTCGCCCTCCAATCTATCTTCTGCAGATTCGCCTTTAGCCTGTCTCTGCAGTGCAGCCGTGGACTGCGGATGTGACGCTGTGTGTCCACTGCCCATGCATCGCTTTCAATTCGGAAACCCGCGTGCAGCGTGGACGTATCGTCGTAGCGTAGTATTCAAGGTCTGTCCACCTTTGGCGCCCGCCACCTATTCCCAAGTGGAATTGCCGGGATCAAAGTCCAGGTCGTCTTCTTTTGCCGCCGACTAAGGTTGACATTGGCGAGGCCTGGTGACCACAGTTCCGTACGTGTTTGCTGCCCTCATGTCCCATGCTCCTTTCCCTCTCGCTCCCGATGTCCAGTTTGTTGACCATCAAAGTTGGTGTTCGGAGCCTTTGCTGAGCCGTCAGAGAGAGGCAAGCACTAGACTGTACAGAACAATCTATCCATTGCGTGCTTGACTAGACGTGGTTACTCTCGGCACAGCTCTTGGGCTCGCGGAGTCCATGCGTGGCATTTGGGGCATTTGGTTTGTGTGGCCTTGTAATAACCAAGAATGTGATAGTTGGCCT
Organism: Trichoderma reesei QM6a; assembly: GCF_000167675.1. Lineage (NCBI taxonomy): Eukaryota > Fungi > Ascomycota > Sordariomycetes > Hypocreales > Hypocreaceae > Trichoderma > Trichoderma reesei. The sequence goes on along the minus strand of NW_006711154.1, from coordinate 163,144 downwards.
TAGTAAAGCTGTTGACGAATCTGAGCTCTCCGACCCTGCGTCCGAGCATGCGGCCAGCTCGACTGGTGTGCTGAGTAGCTGCCTCTGGCTGGCCTGTAGCTTGATGAAAGGGGAATGAAGCACCTGCATAACATGCCAGGGCCCTTCGAATGGTGGCCAAGGGAGCAATGGTCAGTCGCCGATGCAGCGAAATGGCCAGATGCCACCCAGTACGCCCGTTTTCTAGCCCAACTTCGCGTGGCAGAGGGGATCGATGTCGATAATGGGAAACGATCAACAGGTGGGATAGGACAAGTGATATGCACCATGCTTGCCAGATGGCGGCGCGTGAACAAGGGTCAGAAAGACTTGGAGGGTGACTTGTTCGCTTGCAGAGCTTCATGCATGCCATCAGATGGCATCATCACAATTTGATGGTTGTGCAGTCCGAAAAAAACTTGAACCAAGAAAATTTTCTTCCTGTAAACATGAGGGTGGAGTTGAGACAACAAGGCATGGAGATCCGGGTGTATCCTTGCAACTAGGCTCAAAGGACTCAAGTTCTTGTAGGCATACCTACTTTACGCAAGCATGCGGACTCTGCATCTTGTGAGTGTTGCAGCAAGTCTCCTGACGCTGAGAGCCAAACCTCGTGGCAGCCCATTAGATTTGGGTTCGGGGGACTCTGCGCAAGCATTGGTAGTAATAGTAGTACTAGCGCTACTGCGAAATACTGTGTCGTAGGTTGAGGCCCTCTGATTCACAAACAGGTTGTTGAGGTTGGGAACTTTTGTGCTACAGAGTCTGGGTTGCACTCAGTGACCTCTCTGTGCTAGTTCAACGCTGCGTCCTGGACTTCCCGCCAAGGAGAGGCCGTGACGAACTGCTGGAGAGTATGAGAGACAATCCATCCAGTCCGCATCAAATCCACGTGGTTTGACAAGTTCATGGCGTCGGTTCTCCAGCAAGGAGTTGCGGGACGTTCTTTGGCCCACAGGCTGCGCTCGAATGGCTCAGTTCCTTCCGTGGGGATGTAGGACCACTTCCATGAACAATGCAGTATTATTCCATGCCTCTTTAAGCGGAGAACGAGTCAAAGGAATGTAAACGGGAAACCAATAGTCCAGCAGAATACTAGTTTCCTTTCGCTCCCTTGGAACGCTTCCCGCGGTTCTTGAATTCTGATTTGACGGGCCGATAATTGTAAACGTACAGAGTTGCCTGCCTGTAGGTTCCCCGAAACTGCTCAGCATCAGGGGCGTGAGTCGGTCAATGCTCCGACATACTGTCTGCCGCCTGCCTTCGGGCGAAACTTGCCATTACGTCTTGGAAACTGGCATCAGGGTCAAGGGTTGCCAGGACGCTGTTGGCGAGTGAATCGATGCGTCTTTGCGGGGAAGCATGTCAGCCGACAAGCAGAAAGCGTCTGCTTGAGTCTGGGGAACATCGAGACGGCCGCTTTGCCTTCGTCCACAGCGACGGCCAGAGCAGCTTCCCCGCTATTGCACGGCTCATCATCGGGGTGATTTCCTTCTAGCGGTCTGTTCCGCACACGCCCTGGTCGGGGGCTTTATAAGTCTGCGAGTCGAAGCCATGGGGGCGTAAACTCAAGAGCCAATCAAAGGGCCAAGTCACAACCCCGGAAAACCAGGTCCAGTTTTCAAGACCCGTCGTTGGCACTAGGATCAATCAGTCAGTCCTCCGTTTGCAATACAGCAATCCGTCTGAATCGGCTCCGAAGGGGCGGCTAGGGACAGGTACGAACCATCCTCGTAGCGCGAGTCCGAAAACTTGCGGAATGAACAAAGAAGATGAAGGAAAAAGTTGCTTTGCGCGAAAAGTCGGCCGTACCATGGCTGGCGAGCCCCTCTCCTCCCGAGTCCTAGATGGCGCGGGGACATGACAAGGCCAAGCTGGGACGCGCCACTTTGACTGGATATCACAACGCTGGACGAAGAGTAATCGGCACGGAGAACGACTTCGAAGCCAAGGGGATTGCTTTGACGGGCCTTCCGTGGCATCGCAAGGTGAAGGAGGGTGGCAATGGGATAGGATGCACAAAGAGACGTCGAGGCATCGCTGCAACGTTGTACTCCCGGTTGACTCTCCATTCCTCAGCCAATCGGGGGGCAACGATAAAAATTCCACGACCCAGCTTTGATATCGCCCACGATTAGGCATTCGACTGTATGTCTGTATGTAGGTCCATTCAGGAGCAACCATGCGCCTACTGTACAGGCATGGGCGTTCTCTCTCTGCCAAGCCCAGATCTAGGGATTCGTACCTTGCTTGACCATTAGAAGATGAAACAGCCGGGTTCGGGCATCAACGTCATCGGGCTTCTGGGTGTACCAGTGCATGGGGCGCGACGGAATGGGTGTCAGGATGCGGATAGGAGGACAGCTGATATATCAAACATCATACCTTTGGCGGTCTTCGTCCTGACCAAGCCGTAGCCAAGGTCCAAATGGCATGTCCGCAGACATTACACACCTCATTATCGCTCCCCAAAGGCGGGCCATCGGAGGAAGTCCGGCCGGATAGTCGGTAGGAGGCTTTGGTGCCCTTGGTGCCGTCGTTGACGAGCCACTATTTTGTCCCCCAGCTCAGGATCGAGCTGGGGGGCGTTTTTCCGCCCCAGAGATCGTGATGCTATCCCCATTGAGGGGTTCCTCCGGCATTGGGCTCTTGCTGAGTCGCCAAGAGTTTGATGGCCGAATGAGGATCCCACCGCCTCTCAGCTTTGACAGGTGGTTCAAGTGAAAGGATGGCGTTCATCAAGGGCAGACAGCGAGAGTTCCCGAATCGAAAGCAGAGCGACCCCGCTTGACGGCGTTGGTCGACGTGGGCCTTACATAAGCCGCTGCCCCCACGGCCAAGGAACGACGCGCTCGTCAGGCACTCGCTTAAGCCAATCGATAAGGTTAAGAGCAAAGGGGAAAGGGCGCCGGAAAGTGGAGGTACATAGAGGACATGAATCGCCGTTGCCCGCACTCAGAGCGTACCAAGGTAGGTACTTAGGAACTTCGGTAGCAAGTACTACAGTAATTGCGCAGAGGTATCACTTTTTCTGACCTCTTTGGGGGGGCAAAAAGATCACCTGAGCTGGCCAGCCAGCGTTGTTGACGCGGGAAGATCTCTCGGCATCCAGCGCCAATTCGCCCAAACAAGCATCCCATCCAGCGCCACCAATGCGTCTGGTGCAAGCGGCAGAGGGACTTTTGGATCAACCACGGAGGCTTAGACTTTGGGCTGTCCTGGACTTCTACGCCGCGTTCCGCGCCTTTTCTAGCTCGACTCGCCCTTCGGCCCCTGGATCTGCACAGTCTCCAAAGGGCTTGGTCTGCGCGCCACGCGCTCTTTTTATTGTATCAGTATACACTCGGATGAACAGAGCGTTAACAGAGAAAGCTGTGAGATTCCGGCCACTGCTGTTAATCCTGCGTCTCCTCGAAAGAACACGGCATAGGTAGGTACCCACAAGCAAGCTGCTAAGGCAGGCAGCTGGAGCTCGACGCACCAGAAGCCGCTCGTCACTGCAGCTCTTATCGCCTGTCAAGGTTCCATTGTCTGTCACTTCGCCTACCTAATAGATTGCACAGGTAATAGTGGAAGTGGGCTGACAAGCACAAGATGCTCGAGCCGTTCTCTGCTTCTGATTCTCTCCTTTCTCCCCTTCCCTTTTTTAATCAGATCAATAAGGTATCCCCCCACCCGGTGATAACGCCATCGTTGTATGCAACACGGGCAAGCCGGATGGATATCACCGCAGCCGAACGCTGTTGCATCTCGGTCTAGGCAGATGATAAGGCCTCCGAGGAGGAGCGACAAATCTGCTTACCGTGTAGTGCATGTTGCAATTACGGACATTACGGCATCTCGTATGCTTCACACTTTGGACATGGCTATGTCTGGCAATATGCCAGTCTGCTCAGGTAGCACAGGAAGTTCGAGTGCCCGGCCAGAAGGAGCTGCTGTTAGCATCGTGATAGCAGAAAGGGTGCAGTATGTGATATATGTATGTCACGTATCCTTGGCTCGGCAGGGAGATTACAGTTGGCCATCCCGTGCGGCACCAACTAGTTGCAGCCTGAACACAATGGGGTTTGCAGCCTGATGATGCGGCCCACGATGCTCCAGAGGACGTGCCCGGGTCTTCGAAGACGTGCCATGATGCTCAGGACATCTGCAAAGCAGTTGATATCCATGCCTCATCCCGAAGCAAAAAGAAAGAAGAGGGGGGAAGAATTAGCGAGTCAAATTAGAGGCTAAGCAGACAGACAAACATGCATTGGGATGCCGACGTATCAGAGTCTGTGGCTTGAAACCGCCCTTTGCTTCTCTTCTTCCAACTCCTCTTTGGTGTTGGTGAGCTTCTTTCGAACGGTGCCCGGTTGGCAGGGCACACAGGTCAAGACCTGTATTCGTAGACCTCTCCCGTTGGCTGCTTTTGACACTGGCCTCGGCGCCAGCAATTGACCAGAAGCGAGAGACGAGAGTTGTCGAACGGCCATGCTAGAGACACACCAAGGGCCTGAGCAGCTCGCCAGACTTGTTCAGATGCTGCTCGTGGCTGCATGTCTCGAAGAAGCAAGGGTCGATACGCGCTTTGTTTGGTGGAGCTACTGGTGATCGACATCCCAAAGCCGCCACCTGTTGACCCAATCCGGTCACGCTGCCACAACTTGTCATCTCCTTGTCGGCGCCAGCTGACGATGCGAAGAATAACTCCAATGCCATCACCTTGTGCTAGTGGCACAGATAATTTGATGTGAACCAGTAGAAACGGGCGAGGCAAGTCTATCTGATCAGTGAGCTTTCGTGCGTAACAGATGCAAAGCCAACCAAGGCACATGCACGCGTGATGCTGTTATAAGGTATGCTCCGTCCACTCCACTCCACAGCAATCATTGTGGTAGGAAGGTTGGCCGTCTACACATCCTACAGTTGTAGCTTTCGAGCTGATAGACACTCATCTTGCACAAAACTGCTGGCAGGGCGAGGAGTTCGCTGCATACTCTGCCCACTCGTACACTGGAGGCTATGGCGAGCTAGGTTGAGGTCTTGGTGTCACCATGCCTGCACTTTGCTATGAAGCAACTGGTGGGCATGGCCACGGCGTACTCACTGGAGGCTCAGGTGCTTGGAGCCGAGTGCAAAAATCAGCAGAAGGCACAGGGAGATTAAGGAAGCAATGAGAAGGGAGGATAAACTGGCCGACAGGAAACGGCAATCCACCTGGACCAGACATGCCTCGAAAGCAGTTCTCATAGCCCTTGTCGACTTTCGCGTGGCTATCGCATGAACGTACATACGTACAGGCTAGGGGAAATGAACGACCAATGCTTGGGCGCAACGGCAAGCATGCTTCTAGAAGAGCGAATCGATACGTTGGTGGCACGAATAGCAGTAGGACAAGGCGCATGTGCCTCAGCAGGCAATCTGCTAAGGTTGCTGCAAGAACCATGAACCCTGCTCAGCTCTGCTCAGCTCGACTCACGCCTGTCGCAAAAGCCTCAATCTCCTACTTTGCGAGAGACTGTCAACTTCCTGCGCTTGATGCTCCATCAATTGCACATACATGCGTGGGACGGGTGGGCGACACTCGGCGTTAAAAGCAGTGAGACGCTGAATCAGGCCAGGACAGGCCAGCGATCAGCCAGGTGCTTCTGAGCGGGAATCTGATGTGATAGAAAGCAGGCATCTTCTGATAAGGCCGAGGCTGCGATTCGCACAAGTACTACTACTCGAGCCATGCATCTCAAGGGCAGCAGACACCACGGTCTTCGGGCATCCTCGCAGGGGCCCTAGGCCGGTGTACTGTAACAACCGCCTTGCTGCGGCGTCGACCTAGTCTGCCATGTCCCCGGACCGAGGCGGAAAAGCGAATACGTCTGATACAAGGACGATTTCTGTCTGGCGTGTCGACTCTCCGTCCCCTGGCACGTTAGTAGTGGGGGAGGGGTGCAACGCCCCTCCGCATATGCTACTCGAACAGCGTTGTCTAGACCTACCTCTTGTACGGAGGCGGCGCTCCGTTTCGCTGTGCTAACGGCCCCTCAGACGGGACGGAGCAACTTGAAGTGCAATGGAACACTTGGGCATTTGATTAGCAGCACCAAAGCAATAAGAAGAAGGACTTCGGCTGATATCAGTATGACCTTGACTCGTACACGTCTTGCGGATGTTCTGCCAGGTATGCCACGCCGCGCTTGGGGTCGACCCGTGCAAGGCCGCCACTCGGAGCCAAGGTACTCGAACATTTCGTCACAATCGCTGTTGGAACTCGTGGTGTCGACTGACTCTTGTTATCGACAACCGGTCGATGCCGCATGAAATCAAGTGATGCCCTTGATGGTTGCCGCAGAGAGAAGTCCTCACTGTGTGCCGAGAGTCTGTCGCCTTGTCCAATGACACGCAGCATCGCTCTTCTGCTCCATTCTGACACTGTCTCGGGCGCTGGAGATGGTCCTTCATCTAATCGCGCCGCTCCACTCGCCATCGAGCGATTGTGACTGCCGTGACTTGCTAGCTGCCAGTGGCTACAACCACACCGAGTCCCCAGGGAGTTCACACGTGCGCTCCAGATGGTGATCCGCGGCGTGACAGGAACCGACGAGACAGATTGCTTGCATCGGAGGATCTTCGAGGCGGCTATCTGTCGATGCTCTGGTGCTGATCGCTGGTATGTGCATCGTGAGTGAACCGGACACGGGTACAGGCTCCAGCCGTGTTTCCAGAAATGCCTGGTGTACAACCGAGAAAAAGTGTCGGTTTGAAGGGGGAACGTTTAGCCCTGGGCCTTCAAGATGGTGGTGGTATTACTGGTGCCGGTGCAGGTGCAGGTGCTCTCGGTACCTAAGTAGGTGCTCCGTAATAACTTCAAGGCTCCTTCTGTCGGTTTCAGAGGGCAAGAGGACATGGACGTCTTGGCATGCAAGTGGGCAAGTGCCAGGTGGGTACTGCCAGGCGGTGGGCACGGCATGCTGCGGTACCCCGTACCAGCTGGATAGGTACCTGCCATTGGCAACTTATACTTGGCTGTACCGAATGATCTACACTCACTCTCGTACCCAGTACTTCTGTGACACGGATTTCGTCTGCACGGGGCAGAGCACGGAGCACCGAGGGTGCGCCTTCTGTCTTCATGCACATGTACCTACAGTAAGCATTCACGGTCAAAGTTGGCAGCAGCAACTCAAAGGTGGCAGCGGCGGCAAGAGCCAAAGCCAAACGGGTGCACCAGGGCAAGCCCAGCCTCTCACATTCCTTGAACCTCGTCTTCTGCAGCGAACAAACGCCTCGCAGGGCAGAAGCCAACGACAGAGACGCGTCGATCGACAGCACAGGGCCTTAGTCGACAGTAGCCCAGAGGGCTAGACCAAGCCTCTCTTCACCGTTGGGCCAAGCCCAGGTGTCAGATGAGATCAACGGCTTCTGCCACGGCATCTATCGCTGGTCGGGCCAACAGCACGATGCTAGCCTCCGACCCTGCGACTAGTCCGCCTGGGCGACAGGGCCATCCGGTTGGTGGCTTTTTCCAGGCGGCTCTCCTCCATACTGTACCGAGCGTCGCACCTACAGTGCTCATCTCCTCCCTTCGGGGCGCCGACATGCTGCTGCTGCCCCGGAGCACAGCTCCCGACAAGCTGGTTACCCGCTCTCGGCCCTGACAATCAGCTACTACTACTACGACGTTTACTCGGCTGTGCCTGCAGTGTTTCGTGCTTGGCCGGTGAGTGGTGGCGTTGTGTTTCCGCGTGAGATGCCCCCTTTTGGCGCAGAGTCAGTAGTGGGCTGAGCCGGGCATGAGGGAGTGAGCGTGGGATGACGATTGCAGCCAGCAGAGGCGGGAGTTTTCTCTTTGTGAGATTGGGGGCGTCATTCCCTCTGCCGATGCAAAAAATTTCCCGGCATTCGGACGAAATCTCCCACGACACCACACCTTGCTTGTCCGCTAGCCCTCCAGGCGACGAATGGACCAGACCAACACAACGGCCCGCGTCCGCTCCCCCACAAGACAGCAAGCACCGTGTCGGTCAGCCAGAGCCAGCAGCCAGCCAGCCAGTCAGTCAGACAACCGGGTGCGCTGTTCATCGCCGATGATATCGCCAGCTGCTGCTGCGTGCGGGCGAGACCAAGTGTATGCCCGCTGCTCACATGCAGTGGTGGTGGGCTCGTCCTAAGCAGAACGTCGTACACTGACGGTTCCCCATTTGCGTCATTCGTCGTCGTCTCACAGATGCCCCTCTCGAGAGCATTGACTGCGGGATTGTTTAACGTTTGCTATTCCTGGCGAGGTACCATTACATCCTTCACCAGGCTCGTACGAGGAGTAGATGGCCTTCAGGATTTAGAACCGCTTTGACCAACTCTCGCTCAATAACTTGGACTCGGGCGTTTGAACGGTGGCCGGATGCACCAGATGGTTCGGCCGACACTACTGGCCATGTATACTCGTACCCTCGAGTAGCGGAAGTTTCTCCAGGCGTCTTTCCCAAACACCTGCACGGCCAAATCGCCTCTTCGATCGACTGCAACTGTTATTACTTGATGTTGCCGCTTCGATCAACTCCTCATGGGCGCAGGTCCAGCACTCCCCATCATGGACCGATTATCACGACGACTGGATACTGGGATGCGGCGGCCGCCTCCGAAGGCAAGGCTTCCGCGAGTACTGTTACCAGGTCCTACCAGGCACCAAGCAGTATTGGTAGGGTCTGGCAGGACGATGGAGTCACAGTACGAGACGTATCTGCGTGGTGAACGCCGGCTCCGAGTGGATTCGCAGTGGGTTTTGCAAAAGGACCTGTGCAATGGGAGCCCACAGCAACGCTAGACACCAACTGTAGCCGCTTCCAGGGCCTCTTAGCGCCTCACTGCTCCGGATCCAGAAGACGTCTTGTCCCAGCATTGTGCGCCAGACCGACCTGGTTGAGTCCCCCCCAAGGACGGCTGTCTAATTTCACCTCGTCTCAGTCAAAGGGCGGTGCCGGCAGAGTAGGTCCGTCAGCTCTCGATTTGTTCCGTTCAAGGGACTCCCGTTGGCTTGCAAGCTACCAAATAAGCGCACTCCGTGCTACTCCGTGCTTCATATCCTCGGCTGTTGCTATTACGAGAGTTCCCTGATGTGGACCTGAAGAGTCGAAGCTGCGCTTGTCCACGCAAGAGCATCGTGACGGCTGACTTACCGGTCACGGCGTGACCGAGGATGACGGAAACAGAAACAGATGATGGCAAGTTTCATCTTCCGTCCAAGAATAAAGTCAGAGGGAACGTTTCGCTCAACTCGTGCACACAACCGTGTATGGCTGCGAGTTTCAACCATTCTTCATCTTCAGGATTGGCAGCAAGTTGCAGATACTCTTGCTGGCCCGAACGCTATGGGAAGGGGGTGGCCTGCGCGCCAGAAGTCCATTCACAAGCACTGTCCATGTGCCAATGCCAGTCCATGCATTGACCTAAGGTGCCCTGAGGGGTCGTCTCTGCATTTCTGCTGGCTGGTGGCAGCGGAGCTGGGTAGAAGTGTCTGCCCGCCTCATCTACGAAACCTCATGCCGCACACCCTTTCGCATCCCTTCCCCAATCGACGACCCCCATCTAAGCATACCCCGGCTTGCCCTGGTGGCAGGGGACCGGCATCAAAGACAGAACGGCCCTAATCGACCCCCCTGTTTCCCCATCATGCAGCACATGCCTTACCACCCACCCTGTCTGCGGCTCTCTTGACTTGGGCCACCTTGTCACTCGAGAGTCCTGGGATGCCAGCCAGAGGGCCGACCGAGGATGGTCTTGTCTGCACACCCCTCCTTGGAGAAAGGATCCCGGCCCTAGCCTAGGCTCTCTTCATGTGCCAGGCCCGCTGATCTCCTCTCTGCCCAGGGCTGCTGGCTCTTACTGCAGAGAACGGGGATTCAATCCAGATAGCCCACCACCGTGAAATCACTTGCAAGTCGCCCCTTGTTCACGATCCATGGCACAAGCGTCCCGGCTGCCACTGCCTTTGCCGCTACTGCCAAGTGCCATTCTGACCTTGATGCTTTGCAAGCCGTGCCATATCACCCGGGTCCATGACTTCGCCGGTTCACACCACCACACAGAACTCCGTCCCTTTCATACATAACCTCCGTCATGCCCGTCCTCAACTGAGGTTTCATGCTCCCAGCACAACTTGCTTCATTGGCATAATCCATTCTTCCACAGTACGGTCTACGCAGTCTCACTTCTCTCTTCTTCACAACCTTCCTCACATCTCTCCAATCTGTCTTCAGCCATTACTTGGCGTCGACATCAACTATACCCACCCCTCCCTGAAGAACTCTACTGCAATCTACAACCTGTCAAGCAAGCCATTCTCTCCCTCTTGACCAAAGAAAGGAAAAGACAAGCCTTCAACCTCTTGTACATAACCTCGACACTCTCTTCTATTCTCAACCCTCTCTTCCATCAACATGACTGCTCCGTTAGCACAACCCACTGTGGCCGTGGCTGCCAAGGACACGGCGGCTACCATCCGCAAGCGCAGAAGACGCGCCCCTGCTGGTGGTGCCACGGACGACTGCTTCACATGCTCTAAGCGCAATGTCAAATGCGATCGACGCCGGCCCTACTGCTCTCAATGCCTCGAGATCGGCAACGAATGCTCTGGCTACAAGACTCAGCTTACCTGGGGTGTCGGCGTTGCCAGCCGCGGCAAGCTTCGCGGGCTCTCCTTGCCCATTGCAAAGGCACCTCCAGTCACCCGCGAGCCGAAGAAGTCGCCCGTCTCTCGGGCAAGGGCGCAGTCCAGTGCCGCCGCTCTCTCGACAAAACTAGCTCGAAGCCCAATTGATATTCCATCAACCACACATACGGCTTCGACGCCGAGCACTCCGGCATACCAAGTACCCGCGTACGACTACCTCTCCATCTCCCACCACGGCCATGCCCCATCGCTGTCCCAGAGCAGCTGGGGAAGCGTCGGCTATGCTCCCAGCCTTGTGCACTCGCCAGACGGAACACCAAGATATACCAGATATCCTCTCCATCTCAGCACCGATGCGCTCTCCTCGTCGTGCGAGTCGGTCGGCAGCGAGGTGGACTACCTTTCTCCTCTGAGCCAATCTTATGCTCGCGAAGAGATTCCTTTCAACCACAGCCCGACTGTCCTGTACGAGGGATATCCTGCACAGCATAGCTCCCCTATTGCGCAAAGCCCCCCAACCGTGCTGGTGCTTGACCACTGCCGCGCCCCTACGTCTTATCCCGGGCTGGTCTATGCCCCCTCCGAGGCCCATCACGCACTCAGTCACCACCACATGGATCCCTTTGAGTCGCACCTTGGCCACAAGCTTATGCGGGGGTGTGAAAGCCTCAGTGAGCATCACATGGCGCCCTGCCCGGCCTACCCCTTCTAATGCGCGAGCAGGTGTTCCTGAAGTCGAAGCCGGCGCCGCGGGTGGCTTCTCCCCGCGGTTTGTACGAAGAGAAGTACCGCTGCAGAGGCGCCATAGCAGTGGCCAGGTTCAATGGTTCGGACAAGCTGGTGGCAAGACGGCTCTGGTGGCCAAGATGCCCTTCTTCATGGATTATTTCAGGATCACCATGGCCCCTTCCATGGTCTTTATAGATGGGCCCCACAACCCGTTCAGAGAACATGTCCTTCGCCTAGCACGAGAGAGCCCAAGCGTGCAGCATGCCATCTGTGCGCTGTCAGCTTGCAATCTGCGAATGAAGAGGAGACTGAGCCTGGGATACGGAACAAGCGAGTTGCTCGCAACTCTTATGGCGGAGAAGCTGACCACCGAGGCGACTTCTGGATCCGAACTGGAGGATAAGTCACTTTCTGAAGAGATACAACACCGAAACATGGCCGTTCATCTCTTGAATCAGCAGCTCGGCGATCCATCAAGGCTGTGCCATGACTCGGCACTCGCAACAATTCTTCTTCTCTGTCACTATCGAATGGTCGAATCCGGCATTGCAAAGTTCCATACGCAGTTTGCAGGCGTGCGCAAGATCCTTGCCATGAGGCAATCCCGAGACTCAACTCCTCCCAAGGACTCTACATGGATGGAGGCTCTGTTTACCTACTTTGACGCCATTTCGGCTAGCATCAACGAACGGGAAGCACAGCTGGCGCCTGGCTTCGAGGGAGTTTCTCCGGACGTGCAAGATCTGCCTGCAGGATCCGAGAACATAATTGGATGTGATCGCAAGCTCTTCAAGACAATTGGCAAACTAGGTCGCCTGAACCTCTTATCGCAGCATCGTCCCGTACAAGGCATGAGCGAGCCACTTCAACAGCAGCAAGAGGCCCATGGACGCACCGAACCGAGCTTGACTCCGCGCTCAGGCGAAAACGACTTGACCACTAAGCTCGACAACGACGACGAGATGCTCGCCTCTGCGATGTATTCATCGGTATCCTTTGATGAACGCCAATACCTTTTCTGGAGGGAATGGAAAGCCGCACGACAAGAGCTACAGGACTGGCGATTCGACGCGACCTCAGTGGCCATGTCACTACCATGTTCACCAACCACAGGCCAGGTGCGCGACCTGGGATCTGTTTCTGAGGCATTCCGATATGCGGCTCTGCTCTACTCTGAACGGCTAGCAAACCCACAAGAGCCTTCTACACACAGCAACTTCCAAAATCTGGTTAGCCAGGTCATACATCACGCAACAAGTCTGGAGGCCAGTAGCGCCGCAGAAAAGTTCTTGTTGTGGCCCCTGTTCGTGGCTGGGTCAGAATGCATCGTGGAGTCTCAGCAGAGCATCATCCGCGACAAGTGTCGCGGCATCATGAGCCGATCTGGCTACATGAACAACTTGGCAGCGCTGGCTGTACTAGAGCGGCTGTGGTCAGGGGACGATGTCAAGAGCGAGGCCAAACTCTGCTATTACGACGCCGCGGCAACTGCCAGAGGTCCCTTCAACTGGACTAAGTGCCTGGGCGGGCCAGGCGCCGGGGTCGAGTGGATCATGTTCTGATTACCTGGAATCTTTCTCTTCAACATACGATGGCATAATGCCTTGTGGTGTTATCGTGGGCGGGTGGAAACGGTCATGTCTAAAAAATCTTCTTCCTTCCTGTTTCGACTGTACATGTTCTGCACGTGGCCTTTCTAGGTACTATGGTCTGTTTTCTGATTTTTACCCCTGTGTGTATATTTCTTTTCTCGTTTATCAGTCGACCTGTATGTTATTGCATGATGGTAAAAAGGGAAAAAATCTCTGTATAATAGCTTATTGGACATATATGATGAGCGGCAATGAAATTCTGGATATACTATGTGCCTATTTGGAGAATCAACGAGTTAGATATTGGTCGCGTCAGCTGCCAGGAAGCTACTTGTACATCTTAACATTAATCTTGGCATATTTCCTGTTATTACTTGCTATACTAGGGGGGTCTTAAAAATAACCACATCTCCTATAATAGCTCTACTATTATAGAGGGGATGCTAAATTATAAAAGGCTTATTAATTTATAAAAAAAAATAAATATATAAATTATAGTGTAATCCTTATAAAAATAAAGGTACCCTAGTTTAGATTAATAACTTTTATAATTTTAAAAGTTATCCTGCTAAAATTATAATAAAGTAAAAAAAACACACTTTATATTTAATATTAATATATTTAACTTTATAATTATAATAAAGCCTATATATAAGCCTTATTTTCTTTTTTTAATTATATTATTAAATCTTTATTTTTTTTTATTATTTTTATATTAATATCTTTACTAAAAGCTCCTTAATCCGCTATAGTTAAATAAATTAATTTAAATACAGGCTTACTTAATTTTCTGCAGTATAATACTAAAAGTCTTAAACGCTATACTATTATAGCAGCTAAGTTATATTAAAAAGGGTACTATAAGACTATTATATTAGTAGCTAAAGCCCTTAAAGTTCCTTATTTTAAGCTTTATAGCTAACTTTAAAAATACTATTTAAAATCTCTTAATAGCAGTAACTATACTTTATTATAAAAAAAAAAGGAAAGTAAAATCCTTATTTAGGTATATTACTATATTACTTAAAGGCATTATATTTAACTTTATGCTTTTTAATATTATATTAATATAATTCTTATAGCTAAAGGTAAAAGGACTATTATTTTATAATTTTAAGCTAAAAGATTTATATACTATATAAAAAAACACTTTTATATATATAAATCTACTTCTTATAATACTAAAAGAAAGGCTATATAAAACTAAAGTGCAGTTAAGTCTTTTTATTATACTTAGCGCTATTTTCTAATAAAATATAAAATTTAAAAGAGGAATATATAGAATTTTAATAAGACTGGCTTTATAATAAGCTATTTTCTTATTAAAATCCTTATATAGACTTCTATTTTAATTAAGAATCTAACTTTAATAGATTTTTATAATATAGTCTTTATAACTGCTATAAAAGTAATTTTAGCTAATAGCTAAGCTATTTCTTTTTTTATTATCCTTTTTAAAGTCTAGCTTTTAAAAAAATAGTTTAAGAATAGCCTTATTAATAATATAGTTTTAGCTATAAGTTTAAAAGGCTATATTATAAATATAATAGCTTTAAAATAGCTTTAACACTTTAAAAGATATATAAGACTTTATAATTTTAAAAAGATAAAAGTCCTTTTTATAAATAGCTATAAAAATTACTATACTAGTAAGTTTATTTATTTTATAAAGCAGTATAATATTAAGCTCTTCCCCTTACCTTTATATCTTATATATTATCTTTAACCCCTTAATATTAATATCTTTTATTTTTATAAGCATTAGTATTAAGAAATATTATATTATAAAGTTACTAATAGCGCTATTAACTTTAAGAAGACTAACTTTTTTTATTATTTTTAAGAAATTTATAATTAAATATTTAAAAAATATATAATACTATTATTATAAGAGAAAACAGGCCTCTTTTTATATAACCTAGTAATTATCTTAAACTAACTTTAAAATGCCCTCTCTTCCTTAACTAAAGCTATTAGTAAATAAGATATTACTAGCTTTATTAATCTTAATAGTATATTAAGCTTCTTATAGCTATTATTATTAAGAAGCTTATTAAAAAGCTTATTAAAAGCTTTATTAAATTAAGCTTTATCTTATTAAAAAGAAAAGGGAAAGGGCAGGGCTATAATTTTATAAATACTAGTAATAATATTATACTTTAACTAAAAGACTGCCTTAATACTAAAGCTTTATATTTATATAATAAATTAATATTATAAATATATTTAGTATTATCTTAAAGCATTTATAATCTTAAAGGTTTTACTAACTTTATTTATATCTTAAGTTTTTAAAAAAGTTAGGAAAGTATTATATACTTTTATATTAAATAGTATTATAATAATAGCTAAAATAAAGAGTTTAAAAAAAAAAAACCTTAAGAGATTAATACTTTTTTAAAAAATATTAATTATAGCTAAATTTAGCTTATTAACTATTAAAAATACTAAAATCTAATTTATTAAAAATAATTATAATAAATAGGCAGCTTAAAAAAAGAAAGTAATATAAATTTATAATAAAAAAGCTTATAATAAGGTTCCTTTTTTTTATTATTAGCTAAAGAAGGTTAAATTACTGCTTTAGGTAAGCATTATAACTCTATACTTTAATAATAACCTCCTTCTTTTCTTTATTAAATTCCTAGCTGCCTAGTATTAATTAAAGGCAGACTATTATCTTTTACTAAATAATAATAAGTAGCTTTACTATTACTATTACCTTTATTATAAGCTTTTTTTTTAAGGCTATTTTTATAAAAATTAGGCGCTACTAATACTATAGCCTTATTAAAAGGACTATAATAAGGAGATTATTAAAAAAGCTATTAACTTTATAATATTAAAAATAAAAAGACAGGCTTTAAATTAAAAAAAGCTATTTTATAAAGCTAATAGTATTAAGATTATAAAGGAATATAGCTTTAATCTTCTTAAAGTTAAATTTAAAGCTATTAAGCTTAAGGGTAATAGTAAGGGCATCCTTAAAGGCATTAAGGCTAGTAATAGCAAGAGCGCTAATAAAGGTGCCTAAGCATAAAGCATATTATAGTATTTATTTTATTATAATAGTTAGTTTTATAACCTTATATTATAAAAATATTAAATTTATTAATCTAAAGTAAGATACCTTTTTTTATATAGTAATTATATTATAATAAATATATCTTTTTTTTTATAAATTAATAAGCCTTTTATAATTTAGCATCCCCCCTGTAATAGTAGAGCTATTATAGGAGATGTGGTTGTTTTTAAGACCCCCCTAGTAGTTCCTACCTATGTACGAACTGCTATCTCGTGTAATAATGTGTGTGATAGTTGTAGCTGGGTGATGTGCATGAGCACGCCAGATCGGCTCACCGGAAACTGACACTTCATGTTCCCGCTGGCTATCAAGAATGCCAAGTCCTCTCCGGCCTCGGTATCCATAGGAACATGCATGCACTAATCACACTTGACAACGATGTTATGAGATACGAGAGGGACGGCTGCGTCAACGTGGTCGATGCCGCTGCTGTTAGCCTTCGGGGTGGCCGGTTTCAACAAGCCCAAAGCAAACGCGCTCCACGCGGTGGGTTACCGCGGACCGGCTGCATCAAGGGCTCCGTATGCCCATTCCGCTGTAACGGAAGATGCAGAGCAAGAGGCACGACTAACCCAGAGTAAACAACTTACGAGTAAGTGCCTCGTAGCGTGGTAGCAGTTGACTATTGAACTGCAAGGCACCAGGAACAAGGCACCTGCATCGTAGCACTGCCAGGAGCGGAGTGGCAGAGAGAGGTGATAATAGTGGTGGTACTAACAGAAATAGACTCTGTACGCCGTAGAGGGAGTGCACAAGGCTTGAGACAGTTGAAGACAAGTTGACGGAGGAATTTCCGTCCTCTTCACGCGCATCCATGGTATCATGGACTTGCCAAGGGGGGCGTGTGGTTCGAACGAACATCAGAACCAGTTGGCCCGAGACCCGAGACGAGGGGTCAGAAGAGGCAATGGGGTGATGACAAGGCGTGGGTTGCGGCTTTCGGAGTCCGCCAACCATGTTGCGGATTGGTATGAACTTCAAGAGGCGTGAGCGAGTGAGACGAATCGAGATTCGGCGCTCTTCTCCCTCACCTACTCCCGGGCTGAGCGCGTTTGTTGCAAAACATTTTAGTGGCAGCGGGACAGATTCGGCAGATGCCTCGAGTAAGCGGAATATTCTCGAGGTCGAGGGCGACTACGGTCCGCATGAACGGGAAGTTTGTTTTGGGGGCCAGTGATAACGAGCCAAGCTAACTCGAAGATGAAAGGGTGTGGTTCATCCAGGTATGGTGTGTACATTGCCGGCGAGGGAGGTGAGATTTTCAGGGTCCATCAAGGTGTTGTACCCTTCTTCTCACATCGGTCGTTCTGTTGTGCACATCCTCTCCCTATCCCGATCAGCTTGCAGATGGTGGGGGGTGCGTTGGACAAGGAAGTTCTTTTATTCCATGGAAGCTGTTGGTGGTTCTGTCGCCTGCCTGTGTGGTGGGATTTCTCCATCATCTGCTACATGTTTGTAGCATCAGAGCGGAGAGTGGCTCCTCCGTGTATTAAACAGCGGGCAACGGTGAGCGTCAAGGTGATAGAGGGTGGAAGAGGCGCGGCACGTACCGTCGTCGGCAGGTGCTCGTCCGATGGCATGCTTCGGGAGAGATACAGGCGAGCAACCTGCTGGGCGTACTGTGTCGTAAGACGAGCGTCCCGTTGCTCCACAGCCTGCTATGAGATCATTTCCCTTTGCCCTATTTCCTTCATCTAAGCGTGCTGTATCGGTGCGTAATTATTGCGCGATATCTGGAACCTGGTCAGTTCATGATTCAAGCATCATACTGCCGCAATAATTATTATAAGAAGAGACATACTATGTGTAGAATTTCTCCGGGGCTGGCTCTGTGTAAGTGTACAGGGGAACCAGGTCCGGGTCTCGTCGGCTAAAGTATGTCATCGGGCTGTGATGCCTGACAGGCCGGGCACTCTGTTGTCCAGGGGAGGCTGGACACCGATGGTAGAGTCGAGTACTTGCCTGCTCCGAAAATTCGACAGATCGCCAACGAGCAAAGGGCAAAGCTAAGGAAGCAGAAAAACTCCGCATCTCCAAGCAATCTTGCTCGGCCGCTCGCGCTCATTGGCTTAGCCAGTCACGACGGGAATAGCAGCAGACAAGGTGGCGACGGCTCTGGGAGATAGTATCAGATCAGAGCGTAAGCACAGAGATTGCAGTGGTCTGAGCGTGAGGCTTGTCTGTGGAGGCGTATCTAGTAGCGAGCCAAAGGACCCAGCAGGGGGGTTCTTACTCTGAAGCGGCCATGAGAACAGTTTATGCGATGAATGGATAGGTACTTTGACATCCATCTAACGTGCTGTCCATGTCCCGCCGTCTCCGGTTCCTTGTAGATGGCTCCTTGTGATAGCACTGGATGATCCGAAATCAAGCCTGGTTGCCGCAAGCAAGCGATGAGCCAGCCTTGCTGTTGGTCTCATGTCATCTATGTCAATACCCAGCTTATCCGACAGTCAGCCTTCGATACCAGAAAAGGGAACGGCTGGCGCCAGCGCTGCCAAAACAGCAGATTCGCCAGAGAGAGTAATCGCCTCTCGGATTGGGTGCCTGTGATTGGCTCGCTACCGACGACCGCCCGGACCGCGGAACGACCAGGGCGAGTGACAGATATGGAAGAGGGCAGCCAGGCAGGGAGGGGAGAACGTGGGCGAGAAGCGATGTGGATTGTCATCCTCGATAGTGAAGCCGGCGTGAAAGTTCTTGGAGCCGTCTTGGCCAAGTCGACGGACCTTGATGGACGTTCGGCACTTCCATCGGGATCTCAACTACTAGTCAAGACATGGAGAAGAGCAGCCACGTTGGCGCTTACACCCACGAGTGCCGTAGACAGCGACTCATGAAGGGGTGCTGGGGTCGAGACTAACGGCTGGAGGAAAGGTCAACAACACCTAGGACTAAGTAGGTAGTACTGGGACTTAGTCGACTCTCTTTTCCGTGTCCCGCAAGGTTTCCGCCGGCAGAAATAGCATCTGCTTGTGTCTGATGTCGATTACAAAACAAGGATTTGCAGCCATCACGGTGGCTATGGCTCCCCGACAAAGTTCATTTCTCTTGGCTGCCGGGCTTCCGCTTCTCCCCGTGTTAGTACAAGTACTCGAGTCCGTCTGAGCCTAACGCAGGGCTGGATGGGGAACTTCAAAGTAAGCATATCATGCTTCTGGAGTCAACCCATGATTCGGACGCTCCGTGGGTGCGCCATCTGCAGCGCTACGGACCGCTAGACCAGACAGAAGGCGTCGACTGCGGTCCACAGAAGGAGAAACGTGGTGCTGGCGACGAGCTTCGGTGATTAGACAGAGCCTGGCGTGGCAGGCGGAGGCGCGGGAGGCGTCTGGAGTCGAGGTGGTGAGGAGAGCGAGAGGCCAAAGCGCCAACTGAGCGGATGGACACGCTGTGGGGGGAGGGGCGGGAAGCAGTGAATCCAAGGCCAGGGGCGCGGGATGCTGGAATATTCGTGTCGAGGGGGCGTGTTGTTGCAATTGCAGGCATCAGGCTCTGCTTGCTGTTGTAAGTGTCGGGGCCGTGATGTCTTCAACAAGTGAGGCATACTTAGTTTATTAGGTACCAGGCAGAGTGGGAGGAGTACAGGTAATACTATTGCCCCGGAGGCGCAGATATTCCGGAAAGCGACGCTGCTGAAGAAACTGCAGCTTGGCAGTCGCTCTCGACTTCCTCTTTTTCTCGCTGGTTCTTTCCCCAGAGGCAAGGAAGCAAACAATAAGGTAGGTACGGATAACAAAGGAGATCACGAGGCAAGTCACGGGAAGGAGGACCCCAGCCGGCCTGGACAGAGTACCTTACTCGTACAGTCGATTGCGCCATATGGACAAAAGGCACCAATGCATCACCATGACCATGACCATGACCACCACCGCCATACACGTGCGCTAGCCAAAGGACCAGCCAGGCACAAGGCACAGACAGGCACAGGCACAGGCACAGGCACGGGCAGACACGCGCGACAGACGACATACTGTACATACCTACTAGTGTACCAAGCATCAAGCAACCCTCATCCATCCGACGGTCCCAGCGGCGCCATGCAAGCCTTGAGTGGAACTACGGAGCACTTGTGCCTGTCTCCGCACAGAGCTGTCGCTTCTACATACCATCAGACTGGCGCTCCACAGCCTGCAGACGAGGCCAGGCCTTCTGGACGGATCAGTGCGACCGCAACTCCACTAGCCATCTCGCAACTCGTGCCCTGGGCATTGGTATACTGTGCAGAGGTGTGTTGTTCCTCGTGAGACTCGGTTTGGGCATCCGTCATTGATGCTTCGTGCTATTTCCAGGTCACATCCCTGAGCTGAGCTGAGCTTTGCCTTACAAGCCCCGAGTCCCAGAGCTTGCACTGAAGACTCGTCCGGGACAGCAAGCCCTTTTTTGCGGTCTTGTCAAGGCATAAAAAGAGGGGGGGGATGTGCTGAGACTAGCATGGGAGACCTGTCGACCTTGTCTGGTACATGTACTGCTTTTCCTTGCCCCGGTCAGTTGCAGTCCACATGATCGCGAAGCCCAGGTCGAGAACTCAGGCACCTGTCTACGGAGCGCAAGAACAGAGGATACAGTACAGTCGATACCTTTGGGGAGGCGACACCAGGGCACGGACGGACGAGAGAGACGCAGCGCAAACACCGTGGGCTAGAGCAGCAGCGAGCCCTTGACTTGCTCCAGCTTTTCCCCTAGCGCGACGTGTTCCTGTTCTGACAGGCCTCTACTGTACGGGCTAGCCTGGTTGTGGGATATGTTGGCGTTAGCAACGGCCGGGCTGCGGCGGATCTGCAGATTCCACCAGTGCCTCTGCCCCACGGGATGGGATGAGCTTGGGGGGACAAATCAGGGGGAGGGGTGCATCTACAGTCTGTGGCCAAAAGTCTGCGACCACCTCACAGTATCCCCGCAAAACTTGGTATTTTTAAACCCTTGCAGACTAGCTATATAATAAGAATATTATTAGAAATTTTAATATATGCTTAATTAAGTAATAAATTATATATATATTAAATTTTAGCTTTTTTTATTAAGATTTGCAGATGTAGTAAGTAATATAAAAAGATATGTTTTTATAAGTATAGGTTATAGTGGGTTATAGTGGAAAATACAGTAAGATTATTACTGTTTTTATTAAGCAGAAATAACTTTCTTCTCTTATACTTACTGATTTTATATATAGCCTTTTTAATATAAAAGAAATAATAATAATAATATCTTTTATAGTGATAATAGCTTATTAGCTATATTATAGATTTTTTTTATAATTTTTTCTTTTAAGACTATAATATTATTTAATATTTAAAAAGCTATATATTTGCATTATAGGGTGAGGCACTGTGAGGTGGTCGCAGACTTTTGGCCTATCACTGTACCAGGCCTTGGGCTGGCGCTTCTTTCGTCTCGAGGCCTATCCCATGCTCCCGCTTGTGCTGGCGAAGCTATGCCTCAAGCGGCACGGTTCGCTGTCGGCTCTCGTACGAGTACCCTCGGCCTATCATGATGGATTGACTTCTTGCGACTGATATCGACGAGACGTCTTGATGAGTCTTCAGCGCATCGTCCATCTTTCCGAGTGTACGACAAGCTGCAGAGGGCGCATTGCTCGGCTTACACGAACTCCGAGCTCCTTCGCCAGTCCCCTGGACTCTGGTCAGCTCAGGCTACTCGTATGCGCAAGTCGCTCGTTTAGGGTCCTAATTATAGGTCTGGATCATTCCCCCATACTCTTGACGTCATGCCACGGCGGCACCAAAAGGGTGCAGACAAATGCAGGACCGAGGCGGCGTCCACGGCTAAATTCTTGTTCATGTTACCGCTACCACGGATTTGCCTGTTCAGTATGCGGACGGTGGAGGATATCACGTCCCAGAACCTGCTCGAGATGTGTGGTACAGGCAAAGAATGTCCGTGATCCTATCGACGGAACAGATGACTTCCACTCTACTTCGCAGAGCCATTCTCCCTTTCTTCTAGCCAACGGACCAGTTCGTCGATCCGGGTGATGTCAGGTCACTCAATGAGGCCGGTAATCAATTTATCGATCAGCCATCTCGCTATTGCCGAAAATCCTTCCCACTCCATCAACCATGACAGCCGGGGCTACCACGGTCGTCGTCAAGGTCAAGGTTCAAACTGTGGAACATGAACATGAACGTGAACATGGACATGGACCAGGTCAAGGTCAAGTTCAAGGTCAAGGTCATGGTCGTGGTGACTGCAGAAAAGGGGCCCATGTTCTTGGCTCCCCTTGTCTTTAACACACACATCTCGATGGCACCAACAAGCCCCTGGAGGCGAGGCTGCTGCTACTAGTACAAAAACTTGGATACTTTCACCGGCTGCAACACTTCGTCAGTACTCCATCTACTAGGTACAAGTGCTTATACGCTGGCTTGCGAGCTCTAGTATCTAGTATCTGCTAGTGCCAGTATTCGGGTGCAGGCATGCACAGACGGCGGTGTCGAGGCCCTGTTCGATCCATCAAGAGGAGCCCAAGTGCTTCATCTAATGCATCTTTGTGTTGATAGCAACACCCTCTCTCCAGGGACCCCCTCCTCTTGTCCCCTCTTCTGCTTTTCTCCCCATGAAAAGGCGCCACCTTTGGCATGTAACCATCACTAACGGAAACTGTCGTTGAGGCGTGCTGCAGTCGGGGTGGTTCATCTGCGCAAGCGCACTGCCGTTTCTTACGCCCCCCCATACACAGACGATGTGCTTAGATATAAGTGTCGTTGCATGGAGTCTATGTAAGTACACGCGAGTATGTGAACTCTGCTCACACTTACATCCCTCTTCATGGCAGGAAGGCAGCTACAGGCACATCAGCTCAATTGTCCAGATAAGCCCGAGTCAACGAGACAAGGAGATGGATACAAGAATCGGATGCCCAGCCCTGGCCACTCTGAGCAACCACCACGTGATGGCGACAATCCGAATCGCTACAGCCGCGGCGTGATTCGTTCCACGGGTTGTTGATGTTACATACCAACAGTGCAGCTCCTAGCGGCATGGGGTGCAGCTGGAGCTGAGCTAAACTGAATCCAATATGAATACTACATGGCAAGCCACCCTTGCGCAGCGTCAATATCGTCCCGGGGGAAAGCTCCAGCAACGCAACATCGTTGCACGCCACCGGTAAGTACATCAACATGTTTCTGTTTCCATTGTTTCATCCTTGCAGAAAGCACCATCTTGCTGCCTAAAATCATTGCATTTCCAGCACTGGATGCCCATCCCTTTTCTGACCGTTACTCCTAGAAACAGAAAAGGCGGCATACGATACCACTAATACCGCTATGAAGTATGCCAAGCAACGAGAACCTCATCCTGGCGGACGAACATCTTCCTTGCTAGCCGAACCAAGCACTACGAGTATACCCCTGGCTCAACAATCCAATCGGCTTCCCGTGCTAGTACAGTTTTGTCGATCATTGGAAGAAGAGAAGCACCCTTACGAACCACGCCCTCTCCATACATGCTAGCAGTAGTACGGCGAGAACCGTACCCTCTTTCTGCCGGCCCTGGCACTCGGCGTCCGGCCTTGTACTTGTAACGACGCTTTGGGACCCCTTCAATATCAATTACGCCCGACATGGCCCCGAGTGTGGAGGAACGGGCATGTCGGGGATAATCGCCTCTCCCTTGCCTGTGACGCGACAAATGCCCGACTGGCAGATTGCTTTCCCTGCTCTGCCGCAACTCAAAGATGCAGCCAGCCCTGCAACAGCCCTTCAAGCCCATGCCAGCAAGGCTTCATCAACACCTAGTAGCCAGAACTATGCTACCCGCAAGCCTGGACAGGGTTTGCATCTTTGGGGGGATGCCTCTCGTTCTTGTCACCTGATATTGCCGTCCCCTACCAACGTATCGTCAAGCCCTCCGTTACTACGAGCAATTCGTACGGGATATCACCAGGCTTCGTTCGGGTATGCTTGCACGAATGCTAGGTACGTCCCACGGTCACAGCCCCTGCTGCCATCCCACGGTTATTTCTCCGCCTGTATACTTGTCACAAGCCAGGCCATCTTTGACGAGTGAGTAGCCATAAGCAGACGGCTTTTGGCTGATGGCGCGGGCGGGTGCATCGAGCATCAAGCGCGTGATTCGGCTCTCTAAGATAGCGCAGAGCAGGTCCCGGTTGAGCATGAAGGCCCTCAGATGAACGGAGCAGCATAGGGAGTACATGTGAACCCGACCTCGACGCAACCCCAGCACGAGACGCGGTACCTGATTCTTGCCGGGCAACGAAAGATGACATTGAGATTTGCTCCTTTTGATTTTGCAACTTTCGCTGCCTTGTTGTCCACCTGCATGCTAACATTGGTCCGAAGCCAGATAGCAGTGACGAATTATCCCTGTTTACGGCAGTTTTCCCATGATATGCATTTCGCCGCCCCGAATACTGCGATGCGAAGGAGCTGCTATGACAGGACGCCGACGTGAGATGCCAGCAGTAGCCTGCCATTGTCGGCCTCTCAAAACTGGACGCGGGCTATGAATGCCGAGTGTCAGCCTTGTCAGTTTGACGTTCCGCTCGGCCCTCGCATTAGAGGGGGCCCTCTCTTGCGCAGCTTTAGTATTACTGTACGAGCGCTGTCGTACCATCAGCAATTCGGTGAAGCTCTTCAACCGGTGTCGGGCATTATCCTCATGTTCCATCGTTGATTCCTGTATGGCCTCGCTTATCTTACCCGTCCGAGTCACATTTTGCCCAACTTCAACTGCTTACCTGTGTGCGAGTCTCACCGGCGCCCTGTCATTTGCGGCATAATATGCAGCCGTCATCCAATCCGCTCTGCCCACTATTACTCCTGTTATTGCTGTTGCCTACCACCAGAGGCTCGACTGTGCTCTTATGCTTACACGTCTTCCAACCCCAGAACAGACTACGCAGACACGCACGGGTGCCTCTCTCGCCTCGTCTGCAAGGTATACGAGCTCCCGATCCTTGCTCTTCTGACAGCAAAAGCGAACAAGGCCACCCTTCTACAGGCTCTCTTTGGCAACTGCAGCGCCCCTCCAGTAGCTATTCCCGACGTGCGAGGCTGCAACATCACACGTCTCTTTGCGCCGTGCCGACTCATACGACGGAACACTACACACACCCGCCCTCTCAGGACATGAAGATACCTCGGCAATGTGTAGGAGGTGAGAGCGCAGCAAGGTGATGACTGAAGACATATGCGGCCCCCCCACAAACTCCCCCGTGCTTGTAGTTTGCAGAGGGAAGCATTATTGGCGGACTCGTTCGGTTCCCGGCTTGCAGGGTGCTTTTACGGAAGAGGGACCAGGAAGCGGGAAGAGTTAGAAACTCCGCGAGAAGCATCGCCGATACATGGAATGTCCATATGAAGCGCGTACGTGATTTATGATTCCATTGTAAGTGCTGTCGGATTCTCCGGGCTTCTGCTTATCCAACTAAGAACTGACTGCAGCAAAGGATAACGGCAAATCTGGATCTCGTCGTGTTCGCAAATACACGACCTTTTCGAGTATCACTGAATCCTTTTAACGCATTACAATATTGCGAGGGATACTCTGGCATTGATACCTGAGGCCGCTTTCAGTTTGGTTTTGCAATCAAGGTCATCCATCGCAGCTCCTCCCGCAAGTCCCGGGTAATAGGTCGTCATTTGCATTGGACATTCCTATGACGCTGCCTCAGGTCATTATTGGATTTGCTTACAACTGATTCCCCTGACCACTAAAAATAGCTACATCTGAAGCGTCAAAGCACGATTTCACACCCTGCACGGAAGTGGTCGAGTTTCGCCGAGGCAGCGCTCAGCCTCGTTAGACGATGTTTCATCCAATTGCAGCCTGTCCGAAACAGTTCTGTCAGCGCGAGGTGAAACAAGGAAGCAGAAGAAAAAAGAAGAAGAAGGGAAGAAGAAGAAGATGATGTTGATGAGGTCACTTACGGAGTAGGCGCTGGAGACTTGGCATGCAACGTAACAATACGTTGGACGGCCCTAGAATGATATCGACGGTGCATTGACTGATATTTCCTTCCTTTTCCCCCTTGCCTGTAGTCCCCCCTTCTTGCAGAGCCAGATCGTCCCTTGTATCGAGCGTCTTCCCTTCCCGATTACGCAGACTTTACTCCTGTTCTCT
Source organism: Trichoderma reesei QM6a (assembly GCF_000167675.1). NCBI lineage: Eukaryota > Fungi > Ascomycota > Sordariomycetes > Hypocreales > Hypocreaceae > Trichoderma > Trichoderma reesei. The sequence continues at coordinate 136,968 of NW_006711154.1, read as the reverse complement.
TGTAGCAGAGAACAAGCATAGGCCGATGCCCCGTAGGGCTTATTGTTCGTGGCTCGCCCGATGCACCGGACATGTCACATCGTGAGAAAGGCAGATGCACAATCGTAGACTAATCCATAAAAGTGGAAAGGGGGAAGATGGTTGCCTGCCACAGAGCTCGGCACTCATTAGCTTGCCCAATCTTTTCCCATTCCCCCTGTTCTAATCTTGCGGAGTCGAAACTGGGAACCAACGCTCAAAAAAAGTCCTTGATGATTCTCTTCCCTCTGAGGTATCGTCTGGCACTCAGCCGCATCTTGAGATCCGGGCGGGCCGATGGGTGTACAGTAGGAGGGGAAGGAGGGGATGTCATCTCAACTACTTCTTCTGCTAGCGGTAGAGTAGGAGCCTTGGTAACCTTTCTGTCCTGTTGTGATTTGTCTTTGGGTGAAGAGAAGCGAGGTCATCCTATGATGAGACGGACAGAGCATGGCATGGAATGAGATTGTATAAGAGGCAGCAGTATATGGCTATCGTATGAAGAAGCAGCATGGCATCATGCCTTGGCTTGTTTTCTAATCGCACGCCAGGTGAGAAATAAGGATACCCACTGCTGGTGACCGTATGTAGATGGCATGAGGATGATCATTCAACTGGGCTTAGGCCCATCGCCAACTCGGTGGGCTATCGAGGTTTCCCTCTCTCGGGGGCGGAGTGCAAGTCTTCATATGCCGAGATTTCAAGGGGGTGAAAACAGCTGTGGGCGTCTTGGCGTGTTGAACAGAGTAAGTAACTCGTCAAAAGGGCCGTCCTAAACGAACCGTCACCGCTGCCTAGGGGGGGCTCAACGCCTTGTCCGAGTGGCCCTGTTCTTTCTCGCGTGGGCTTTCGGCTACAGAGTGTTTGGAAAGCTAGTTGATGACACGCTCGACAGGGGGAAAACGGCAGTTTACAGAGCTAGTTGGACATTCCCCGACTCTTTTTCCACTTTGTATATTGCCATTTACTCTTTGATTTGTCTTTGTGGTTCTGGGCTAATTATGGTAATGCCTTGAAGCTAAGAGGAAATGGTTCTTACTGGAGAAATCCCCTGGAACTGAGGGACTGGCGTGGTTGATATGAGCGATTCCGAGGACATGGAGTTGAGAGCGGTGCGGTGTTGGAAGTGTGTATGGATATGGGTATAGAGATTGATGTCGAGTCGGAGGGGCGAGCATGTGCATGCATTGTTGGACTCGGGGGAACTCTTTCATCATGATCTGTGATGATATACACTGAGGAAGCTTTCAGTGAAGGCGGCGCCAATGTAAGAAGTTACATTTTGTATGTGTGAACATCTGAAATGGTATGAGACTGTAACTGTTGTGGTTTGTTGTCAACACTTTCTTCGAGGCGGATGAGCTTTGGATAATTTGGGCGTCGAAAAGAGTGCATGTCTCATGCCAATGTATATATAGTATTCTTTGACATGCTATCTCATTATGGCGATTTGCGATGAAGGACATATTGTTGACCAATCACCCTATAAGGTAGCTAGAAGATCTGTTCTGCTTGACGTCACGTACAAGCAGAATTAGAGGGAGTCACTTGGCATGGGACGCGTATGAGGTTTGGAAAATGTCAGGTGCCGAAACAGCACACGCGTCTCATGCCGTGTAAAATGCTATCTTCCGTGCTATGCTATGTCTTTGTGACGATGTTGAGTTGAGAGAAACACATTAATCACCCAACGGTCTCTAGCCAGGAGATCTCTTCTCCTCGGCTCTAAATACACATATTGGAACTGGGAGCTCGGTGTGGCTTCTTAAGTACAGCCGTAGTAACATCAGTGATTCAATTGACAAGAACCATTCACTCTGATGATACCGCAAGTTTATGCAAATGGCGTGGTGAGTACACGGGGTGAGTCAAAGACGATATGAATCTGCAGAGAACATTAAACAAGTTGAACTAAGAGCGTGGAGGGTTGGTACTTCGGGTAGAGGTCGTGATATTGCAATGACACAGCATCTTGAGTGATGCTTTCAACAACAGCAAGCATCGAGATTCACAGAATGTCGGGCAAAGTGACCATTTCGGATGACCGAGATGAAATTCAGCGTTGGCAAAAAGACTGCAATAAGAGTAAACGCCATCCATCTAATGCCTTCGTAAGTATACCAGTTCCATTCCCACGCCTTTCGCCTATAGAAACTCTATCCCGCTGTATCCCACGTAAAGCAATTGCCCATCAACTCAAAGCCTGCAATTTACCAAAGAAAGCAAAACCAAGAACATCATAAAAAGGCCATGTCTAATGTCGGGGCTACCATGAAAAGTCGATATGTCAACTTAGCCCAAACCAACACCTCGAGACACTGGTTGCACCAAGTCATCGTGGCTTTGCAGTCAGTTGTTGTGCGGTTTGGAGTTGAGACGTCAACCTCGACTCTCGAGCAGACACCGGCGTGAGCGATCGGCGCACCAAGTCGGGGCTGAGGCCGCGGGAAAAGTACGACTGAGCAATCGTCTTCTGCGTCCCGTCAATACTTGCCGGGCTCTGAGAGCCACTGGCTGCCTTTTCGTTGGTAGAGAGGCCCTTTTCCTGGACAAAGGCGCTGGAGCGAGTATGGTACGGGTCTCCTTCGTAGTACTTGTCCAGGATGGGGTGAACCATGACGGTCTGCTGGTGGATGGTCAAGATTGAGTTGGTCGGCACATTCACCCAGTTTTCTAAACAATAAAAAAAGTCAGCATTGCGTTCTCGCATCTCGATGTTGGGCGGAGATGGTCTTACCTCTCTCAAATGTCAAGGGCTCGCTGGCAACCAGGACAATGTCACCCCCCTTGTCCTTTCTGTCCATCTGGTATTGTCTGTCGTCCGGCGATGAGGTTTTTGTAACCCACTGTGTTCCAGAAGAGTAGTATAGACTGGCGGCCTCGTCCTTGGAGCTGCTGATGTAGCGGGTGCAAATAACACTGTGGCCGTCTGTCACGGCAAAGTTGAGTAGGCTCCTGGTATCGACGTCTTCGTTTTGCAGGACGCTCTGCGGAATCGAATCTGTCAATTCGTTGATCTGGGCAATCGTCTTCTCCATCGCTTTTCGCAACACTGTAGGCCCAAACCCGTTGGGCGGGCAAGCACTCGGATCAAAGCCCAACTGCTCGAGGGTGTTGAGAAAGAGGGCAAACGCCCACTCGCTGTCCGTTCCTCCCTTGACGCCCAGATACCACTTGTCCGCCAACAAGCTTCCCAGGGGCCGCTTGATGTGCTTCCACCCGCCGAGTCCGCCGTTGTGCATCCACATCAGACTTCCGTGTGTGAAGGGGTGGCAGTTGTCCTCACTCAAGGAGCCCTCGGTCGTTGCTCGAACATGGCCGAAGATCAATCGAGACGCTGTCTTGGAGGCGATGCGCTGGAGGTTCGTGCAGTTCCATGCGGGGATCGTCGAGGTGAAGAGGCAGGGGGCTGAGCCAAGCTTGGGATCGGTGTAGAAGCCTATGCCGAAGCCGTCGGCGTTGTTCTGGCCTCGTCGCGTGTCCTAGAGATGCGAGAAAGAGAAAATGTCAGCCAGGGTCTGCCGGTGAGGCTGTGGCGAGGGGCAGGGAGAAGGGGGGGGGGGGTTCTTCGTACCAGTCGCAACCTTGAGTCAAAGGACTGCTTGAGGATCGAATGGGTCGGATCGAGAATCAGCTTCGAGAGCAGGATCTCGTCGCTGCCTTTGTAGACCTAGAGAGCGAGTGTCGGTGTTAGTCGTGTGCGCAAGACCCCCGATCTCGGAATTGGGGCACTTCTTCTTGGTGTTGATTCTCAGGGTCTTCGGGGGGATGACGTACCAAGAAACGGCACATGGCGGCAGCTGGAGCCGGAATCAATGGAGAGGAGTGGAAGAGAACGGGTTGATATCTGCCGGTATCGTGTCAATAACAGAGTGCAAGCTGAAGGTAAGAGGCGAGAGGCAAGGAGACGCAGCTGATGATCAAATGCACGAGGACGGAGTTGGAGGATGAATCACGGCAGCAAATGACACCATAGCGCACCAGATTATGCCAGCGGCTATGCCGATTTCGGGCTAGCAACGGTGCGCGTACCACGGAGAAGGGCGACTTACCACTTTTTGAGGTTGGATTGCCTGTATCAAACCTGGTGTATCTCGGTAGGTAAAGAGTGTTTCTGTAGAAGATTGAATGATGATGAGAAGAATGTTTGAGAAGAAAAGTCACTTCAGCTTGGAAAGACTGTGTGATTTATACCAGGAGGCTCTGGGAATTCGACGGCTGAGGTGGCTTGATGAAGATGAACAGGGGCATTGATACTGAAGATCGGTATGCAAAGTGTTCCTAGTATTTGGGCACGTGCTTCACCTGTTCGATAAAACCAACAAAGATTGAACAGATCGGACGAAGTACATTCAACAGATAGGTAAAATTGTCAATCACGAGTCCCTTATCAGCTGGGATGGGGATGTCCCGTCGTTGACAGAAAACCCAGACGTTGTGGCGTATTTCTAGCAGCTTCGGGTGTGGAAACGCGGCTGTTCATGGCTTGCCTTTTGTCGATTTGAGTGGCAATTCGCATTGGCTTGTGGCTTGATAATCAGGTACAGGAACAGCATATGTGTACAGTGCACTGCATACCTAGTACTTCTTCAGCAAACAAATGTAGGTACATATCATGAATCCTTCAAGGAGTGTGTTCTCATTCTGAGCTTCCAGAACTGAAGTGGCGCTGATAAACTTGACGATAATAAGGTACTCTAGTTGTACAGAGTCGACGTCTCCCTATCTTATCAGAACGTGGCATCGCCTGTCATCCGCATGCATCAAGCACGTCACCGCGCGCTTGGCTTTAATTACACCAGCGGCTCGTCTCTTGATTCGTGCGCACTCTGGCCGATGCCAGTTGAATATTGACAAAACTAACATGTACTGGACGTGTTTACGTGTCGTGGGTTCGGTATTTTGACGTAAGATTGAGCCACCACGTGCTGTAGCATCAGCCTCGTCAAGCATATACTATCTGGTATCTCAGTCTTGATTGAAAGGGCGAAACCATTCTCTTCATAAGGTATTCACTAGTTGATGATTCGGTCCAAGCTCAGCTTTCTTACCTCCTTCGTAGCTACATACTACCTAGGTAGTACCAGTTGAAAGCAATACCTTATGTCAAGGCGCGATATATTGTCACTATCCCTTGCTGGCCCTCCCTGGCCAGGGAAGGCTGGTTGGTATTATATGAAAGCCACCTACATAGGTACAATTGATACTGCTGCGCTTGGCTGTCACATGCACTTCCAATCGTCTGAGGAATCAATATCCTACAGAATAACGCACCTGCGCGGGTGATGCCTTCAGGTTATCCTGGCTAACGAGACCGGAAACTGGAAAATACAAACCTGGCATATGGGAATCACGTCTTAAACAAGGCAAAGCGGCAGCACAACAAACATTTCAGCCATCGCCAGCTAAAGCATGCGATCGGGCATGTATTTTCACATGTCTAGTGCATGCTCCTCCTGTCAACACTCGATCGGATTAGGCAAGGCACACCCGCCTGTATATATACTAGGGGGGTCTTAAAAATAACCATATCTCCTGTAATAGCTCTACTATTATAAGGGGGATGCTAAATTATAAAAGGCTTATTAATTTATAAAAAAAAATAAATATATAAATTATAATATAATCCTTATAAAAATAAAAGTACCCTAGTTTAAATTAATAACTCCTATAATTTTAAAAGTTATCCTGCTAAAGTTATAATAAAGTAAAAAAAACACACCCTGCATTTAATATTAATATATTTAATTTTATAATTATAATAAAGCCTATATATAAGCCCTATTTTCTTTTTTTAACTATACTATTAAATCTTTATTTTTTCTTATTATTTTTATATTAATATCTTTACTAAAAGCTTCTTAATTTACTATAATTAAATAAATTAATTTAAATATAAGCTTACTTAATTTTCTATAGTATAATACTAAAAGCCTTAAATACTATATTATTATAGCAGCTAAGTTATATTAAGAAAGGTATTATAAGACTATTATATTAGCAGCTAAAGCCTTTAAAATTCCTTATTTTAAGCTTTATAGCTAACTTTAAAAACGCTATTTAAAATCTCTTAATAGCAGTAACTATACTTTATTATAAAAAGAAGAGAAAAATAAAATCCTTATTTAAGTATATTACTATATTACCTAAAGGCACTATATTTAACTTTATGCTTTTTAATATTATGCTAATATAATTCTTATAGCTAAAGGTAAAAGGACTATTATTTTATAATCCTAGGCTAAGAGATTTATATATTATATAAAAAGACACTTTTATATATATAAATCTACTTCTTATAATATTAAAAAAAAGGCTATATAAAACTAAGGTATAGTTAAGTCTTTTTATTATGCCTAGCGCTATTTTTTAATAAAATATAAAATCTAAAAGAGGAATATATAGAATTTTAATAAAACTAGCTTTATAATAAGTTATTTTCTTATTAAAATCCTTATATAAACTTTTATCTTAATTAAAAATCTAACTTTAATAAATTCTTATAATACAGTCTTTATAACTGCTATAAAGGTAATCTTAACTAATAGCTAAGCTATTTCTTCTTTTATTATCTTTTTTAAAGTCTAGCTTTTAAAGAAATAGTTTAAGAATAGCCTTATTAATAGTATAGTCTTAGCTATAAGTTTAAAAGGCTATATTATAAATATAATAGCTTTAAAATAGCTTTAATACTTTAAGAAATATATAAGACTTTATAATTTTAAAAAAATAAAAGTCTTTTTTATAAATAGTTATAAAAATTACTATATTAGTAAGTTTATTTATTTTATAAAGCAGTATAATATTAAGCTCTTTCTTTTACTTTTATATTTTATATATTATCTTTAACCCCTTAATATTAGCATTTTTTATTCTTATAAGCATTAGCATTAAGAAATATTATATTATAAAGTTACTAATAGCGCTATTAACTTTAAGAAAACTAACTTTCTTTATTATTTTTAAGAAATTTATAATTAAATATTTAAAAAATATATAATATTATTATTATAAAAGAAAACAGGCCTTTTTTTATATAACCTAGTAATTATCTTAAACTAACTTTAAAATACCCTCTCTTCCTTAACTAAAGCTATTAATAAATAAAATATTACTAGCTTTATTAATCCTAATAGTATATTAAGCTTCTTATAGCTATTATTATTAAAAAGCTTATTAAAAAGCTTATTAAAAGCTTTATTAAACTAAGCTTTATTTTATTAAAAGGAAAAGGGAAAAGGCAGGGCTATAACTTTATAAATACTAGTAATAGTATTACACTTTAACTAAAAGACTGCCTTAATACTAAAGCTTTATATCTACATAATAAATTAATATTATAAATATATTTAGTATTATTTTAAAGTATTTATAATTTTAAGGGTTTTACTAACTTTATTTATATTTTAAGTCTTTAAGAAAGTTAGAAAGGCATTATATACTTTTATATTAAATAGTATTATAATAATAACTAAAATAAAGAGTTTAAAGGAAAAGAATCTTAAAAAATTAATACTCTTTTAAAAGATATTAATTATAGCTAAATTTAGCTTATTAACTATTAAAAATATTAAAATTTAACTTATTAAAAATAATTATAATAAACAGGCAGCTTAAAAAAAAAAAGCAGTATAAATTTATAATAAAGAAGCTTATAATAAGATTCCTTTTCTTTATTATTAATTAAAAAAGGTTAAATTACTGCTTTAAGTAAGTATTATAACTCTACACTTTAGTAATAACCTCTTTCTTTTTTTTATTAAATTCCTAGCTGCTTAGCATTAATTAAAGGCAGACTATTATCTTTTACTAAATAATAATAAATAGCTTTATTACTGCTATTACTTTTATTATAAGCTTTTTTTTTAAGGCTATTTTTATAAAGATTAGGCGCTGCTAATATTATAGCCTTATTAAAAAAACTATAATAAGGAGATTATTAAAAAAGCTATTAACTTTATAATATTAAAAATAAAAAGACAGGCTTTAAATTAAAAAAAGCTGTCTTATAAAGCTAATAGTATTAAGATTATAAAGGAATATAGCTTTAATCTCCTTAAAGTTAAATTTAAAGCTATTAAGCTTAAGGGCAATAGTAAGGGCATTTTTAAAAGCATTAGGGCTAGTAATAGTAAAAGCGCTAATAAAAGTGCTTAAGCATAAAGCGCATTATAGTGTTTATTTTATTATAATAGTTAGTTTTATAACCTTATATTATAAAAATATTAAATTTATTAATTTAAAGTAAGATACCTTTTTTTATATAGTAATTATACTATAATAAATATATCTTTTTTTTTATAAATTAATAAGCCTTTTATAATTTAGCATCCCCCCTGTAATAGTAGAGCTATTATAAGAGACGTGGTTGTTTTTAAGACCCCCCTAGTAGTGCGACCTCCAGCGGGCCACTGAACGCCCTGACAGCCCAGCGCTGCAAGCCCCCAGCCGCCCCCTGCAGATCCCCCGTGGCAGGCGGCCCTTCAGCGCCCCGGCCGCCTGTAGCAGCTTAATGTCTAGTGGCAAGCCCAGCACACCTCACTGTTCCAACCTACTGTAGGTTCCATGTTCTATGTACGTCGCCAACCGCCAAAAACGCGCCATCGAATCCCATTTACACGCTCCCGCGTCGTGAGACCGCGTCTCTCCACTTTGCGTCCATGTCCCTCGCCTCAGCCATTTTCGCTTACGACCCAAAAGCACGTCTCCGCTTATTGCCTCCAAAAGCTCTTCAACCTCTGGTCTCCGGCTCCCTTGCCATGATTCGACTCGCCTAAGGGCCCTCTTGCATCTCGTCATCGTCATCCGTCGCCAGTCACCTCTCGCCCGCGTCCTTGTCCTTGTTCGTGTTCGTCTTTGCCTCAGCCCAGGGACAAAGGCATCGTCGTCTCCCATAATTCTTCGCCCGCCCGAGCAACATGGTGCATTATCATTATGGCCCGTCTACCGCATCTGATGCCGTCCCCTCGAGCCCGCCCGCCATTGTCTCTTCTCCAGCCAGCTCCAGCCTGCTGCTGTCGCCCATCCGGTCGACGCGGCGCAAGGAACGACGAAACCCTTCGGTGACGCCGCGTAGGTTCGGCCGCTTCTTTACGCCCCGGTCGTCTCTGCCCAGCGGACGCTCAGTCCTGGGCATGCTGGATGGCGCCTCTGTCAACAATCGCCAGCTGGCTTCGCCCATGTCCTTTCTTAGCGATCCGCTGAGCTCGGATCCGCTGTGTCCGCCCTCTCCCAGCGAGCGGCTGGGCGTCAGCGGAGAGCACAAGAGGCTGTTGGGGGAGACGCGGGCAGAGAGTGCAAAGAGGAGGAGAATCGCGGGCGATTCGCAGTACGGCCTCCAGGGTCTAATCAATGGCACCATTATCGAGGAGGATCTGACCATGACCGAGGGCTTGTCCGAGGATGGCGCCAAGGCAAAGGAGACTCTTGAAAGCTTGGGGGACAGGCGGAAAGCGACATTGGTAAATTCAGGATATACCACATGGAGGGAAACATGTGTCACATGCTAACAAGCTCCAAGAATCTCTTCTTCAAGGCCAGCCGCAGTGGTTCCCGTGGGCAAGAAAAGTCGGGACTCACTCCACAGAGGCTATTTGCCGCGGATCCAAAAGCCCCCTTGGTATGCTCACCTTGTGTTCTCAATTATGAATCGCTACTTACTTTATGCTACAGCAGCTGGAGGGATATCAGCCCAAGCCCGTGCGCAAGTTCCGGGACCGTGGGTTTGAGTCTCACCTTCTTGATCGTGAGCATGGCTTCTCTTTACACCACGGCAGACAGCACCTGAGCCACCCGGCCTGTGACCCGAGGGTCGAAACGTCCTCATTCTACAGCCGGAGCAACGATCTTCACCACTGTGTCTCCTCCACCGGAGGCGGTAATACGATTCCATTCAGTCTGGCCAGCTGCCACAAGGCTTCAGTCACAGCCATTGGTGATGAGCAGGGATGCGTTCGTCTCTTCAACACCACCTTGAATGATGACCTGGACGACTCAAAGGTCGACGTATACATCTCCGTTCACGACAACGCAATTATGGATTTGGCGTTCTCACAAGATGATATGCGCCTGGCGACGGCGTGTGGTGACCGCAGCGGCCGGATTCTCGACGTTCCAACGCAGACGGTCGCTGCCGAGCTTGGAGGCGGCCACTGGGACTCACTGCGGCAGGTTGCATTTCAGCCTGGCGAGGCAGCCGGCAACGTCATTGCTTCGTCCGACCGGGCTGGTCGTATTCAGATTTGGGACCTGCGATGCTCCTCATCACCCGTCAACAGCTTTTCATGCCCCAGCGGCATCGGCCAGCGCGACACCTCCCTCGAGCCCCTTCAGGCCAAGGGCGTAAACACTATTGACAATGCCCACGAGCGCACGGTGCAGGGCAATACTTCGTCAGCGTCTGTCACAGCTATCCATTGGATGCCTCCGGGCCGCGAGCACCTCCTGCTCTCTGCCTCCGAGGCCAATGCTTCCATCAAGCTCTGGGACACACGATATATCAAGCCTCGGCGGCAGGCCGAGGAGACGCCTCTCGCCGTGACTCAGGAGCCACGAGGCCACACGTGGCGCTCCTACGGCATCACCTCCCTGGCCCTCAGCTCCGACGCCGCCCGCCTCTACGCTGTCTGCAAGGACAGCACCGTCTACGCCTACTCTACGAGCCACCTGATGCTAGGCCACGCGCCGGAGCTTGAGGACGGAGCCACCAAGCGCAGGCCCAACGGCGCCCATGGCCTGGGGCCCATGTACGGCTTCAAGCACGAGCTCTTCCGCGCCCAGTCCTTCTACGTCAAGTGCGACATCCGGCCCGGCATCAACGGCTCCTCGGAGCTCCTCGCCGTGGGCAGCACCGACGGATGCGCCCTCCTCTTCCCGACAGACGAACGATATATCCGCAGCGCCTGGGCCAAACGCTCCCACATGGCTCCCGAGCCGTCCTTTGCCACCCCGTCGCAGAGCATCTCCACGCCGTCTGCGTTTGGATCGTCCGCCACGCCCCTGATCCCTATCTCGCGCCTCGGCACGCCCCTCATCCGCGGCCACAGCCGCGAGGTCACCACCCTCAGCTGGTCCCACGACGGCAAGCTCGTGACTGCCTCTGACGACTACATTGTTCGGCAGTGGCAGCAGGACGAGGCTCGCGCGCGGTATTTGCGGCAGGTGGGCGAGTTTGGCGGCGAGCGACACTTGGCTGGCTGGGCTGACGTGGGGGATGATTGGGATACCCCTGACGATGACGACGAATAAACGACAGAAGTACAATAAAGAAATACAGAAAAAAACAAGAAAGAAAGAAGAATAACTGAGCCAAAAAAGAGAGAAAGGGGAAAAAAGGAACAAGAGGAGTGATGATGAGTATATGAAAATGAGGAATACCGAGGTATGAGACGATCCATTCATGTTTGAGCCCTCTTTCTGTCTCCTGGCGTGGGTCTCTCTTTGATTCCACTGCTTTTTTTTTTTTTTTTCCCTTTTTGCTTTTTTTTGTGTCTCTGGGGGGAAAAATCAGCCACATGGGCATGTAGTGTACGAGCAAGCATTGTACGAAAAGCGTTTCTTGAGCCATGTACGCTGTGTGTTTGAGAAAAAGGGAGGAAGAGGGAGTGTTTTGCATTTTCTTTTTTTTTTTTTTTTGCTCGTCTTTCGGAAACATTGTTGGAAGCATAGCCGTGGCGTTTGTAGGGTTAGCTGTGGGCATAGCCAAGCATAGAGGCACCTGTCTTTGAGCCTTGATGGTCGAACTATTACATGTAAGACAAAGCAGAAATGAAACAGATTCGACAACATCAAAGGATGAACGCCATGATGAAAGTCAACAATTGTAAGTAGGTAATGGTTATTCTCATAAGTAAGTGCTGGTATCCAAGTATCTAGGTCTGTCTGTCTCTTAAGGAGCCATCATAATCATCATCTTCATCACAGAAATGCACGTCTTCCGAAAGGGCCTGCGCCGATATACGTCTGATGTATCCCATGCGTGTGCCTGTATGCTTCATCGCTCACTCAACGGTGCTGCTGCTGTCCCACTAAGCGCTCACAATGCCCCTGACGCGAACAACCACATACAGTATCAACAAGCCGACAATCCACGCGAAAATCGGCCTCGCTGCCATAGCATCGACGATGTGCATTGGCAACCCTCCACGCAACTTGCCATCCTCCTCTATTACGGCGTCTCGGCCCTTGTTGCGACGAGGTGTCGGCAGCGTCTTTGCAAATCTGATAGACTTGGAGGCGCCAGTGACGGCATCGTGTTGATTGTTGTCATCCTCCTCGCCCCCTTGCTCCTCCCTTCCACTTGCCTCCGTGTCAACCGATCGAGTCCGGAACGGATTCCCGACGCCCCTGTCTCTGGCAATCAAGAAGCTGTCACGCAGACGAGCCACGAACTGGGCCTGCATGAAGTGGCTAGCAAAGGACGGTCTCCTGGGCATCTGAAGGTTGTCCTTCTCTCCGTGCTCGTCTGAGTAGACCTCGTCCAGCTGACCGACAATATGGCCGATGCTCTCTAGGATGATGATAGACTCTTGCAGGATATCCTCCCTCTCGTCAGCAGTCAGCGTGTCCTCCCATGTGAGCAATCTCTCCTTATAGTCTCGCTTAAAATCCTCGCCGTCCTCTGGTGAATCAAAGTGCCAAAACTGCAAAAACTCATCACAAGACGACGAGGCGTGAGAAGAATGCTGTGTGCCGAGGCCATCATCGCCCGTCAGCTCCAGCGGAGAAAAGGGCGCAACTGAAGCAGCAGCAGCAGCAGCAGCAGCAGCAGCTGGCCTCGGCTGGCAGGGCTGCATTGTCGGCTTGATGGGCTCGGGAACAGTTTGCCAAAACTCGTTGCCGGCTTTCTCAAAGGACGCTCTGATATAGCGGCCGCCGGCGAAGAGGGCCATGAAGAGGTTGTACGAGTAGGCGACGAGGACGTGCGGCTTTGCGTGGACGGCTTGCTTGATATGCGAGAGATTGGCGGATAGTTGGCCGGTTCCTTTAATGGCTTGGATCTGGCGATCGAGGACTTCGTCGGACCAGCCCGTCATGGATTTGATATCGCCTCGGAGGCGGTCGGAACGGAAGAGCTGGGGCATGTAGAGAGCCACGAGAATCTTGCGGACGCGTTCTGGTACCTCGAGGTTCCCATCCTTGCTGTCGTTCACCCGTGCAGGCCCGTCGCCGCTCTCTGCATCGAGGCGTGTACCATCCGCCGCGTCTTCAACGGGGGAAGGACTGGAGATGATATCCAGCCACAGCTTCTCAAACGTCATGTACACGGGCAGAATGTGCAGCAGGCCGCTGATGTATGCGCCGGGGTCGGAGGACCGTGGAGGAAGAGCGAGCGGCACTCTGGATGTCACCAGCTTGTTGATCCTGGTGTGCATCGGCCTCGTGGCGGCAACGATGTCGACGGCGAGGGATTTGGTGGTGGTTGAGGGAGCATCGTCGGCGTTGGGAGGGGACATTGTGAAGGGGGGGGGAAGATGTGGCCGCGCGGGAGATGAGTGAGATTATGGTTGTTGACGTCTTTGAGAGAAAAAAACAGAGAGGAGAGTCGAAAGAGGGTGCTATGATGAAGTGGGAATATGTGAGATCCTGTAGGGGCAATGCTTGCGAGTTGTCGACACAGCGTCTCACAGAGAGAGCCGAGTAGGTAAAGAAGGGTATAAGAAAGAAGGGTGATGTTCCCAAACAGATGGTTCAGCGAAGGAAACAGGTCAAATAGAGAGAGAGAGGGGGGGAGAACAACACGAGGCAGCCTCGGGGAAGCGGTTGAGCGAGGAAAGGAAGCCAAAGACAATGCGTCCATACCATGTGATGCCCACGTAATAAGGTGGTGCTAGGCAGGAGGCACCACTTGTCTTAGACCCTGGCCTCAGGACGTCAAGCAGCTCCCGAGGACCCTGCTCTTTGCTCTTTCCGAGAGCACAAGGGAGTAGACGGATGGGGACAGATAAGAAGCGTTGGCAGGCTCTGCGTCATCAAAGGAGGGTTGCTTGCTTGCCTTGCTGTCCCTTGTGCTGCGTGAGCGTGTAACCGTGTAAGCAAGCAGCTTGGTGCAGATAGTGGTAAATCCAGGAGAATGAGTGGATGGATGGATGTATGCATGCATGCATATATGTATGAATGTACACCGAGAATATGATAGCAAGCACAAAAGGGCATGGAAATGGGATGAGATGATGTGATCGGAACCGCAAATCAACGGCTTGTGCCTTGCTAAGCTTGCCTTGCGGCGGCCGTGTCTCGCGGTTCTTTGATCTCGTGCCTTTTGGAGCTGCAAGGGGGGGAGGAGAAAGGCCGGTTGTCGGTCACGGGCCCCTGAATGTGGTAATTCTCCTCAGCTGGACCAGGTCTGTTCCTCTGTCTTGGGGTCGGCGGCTGTAGTAGTATCTGGTCTCTTCTTATTCTCTGAGTAAAGCAACCAGGCAAGAGTGTGAGCACATCCAACGTGATACACAAGCAGTTGATGGCAGTGCGCGAGCATGACTTACATGCGAGGCGAGATGAGATGAGATGACTGAAGGACGTCTCTCAGCCCCAGACAGCAAGGCAAGGGTACTTGTAGAATTGCTCAGATGCCGCGAATAACTCTGGAGACGCTCTCTGAACATGAGAGTCGCAGCAAAAGTCCGCCTGGGCATTTTTTCTTTTCTCTCTCTCTTATTAACGTCAACTCGCCACGATCGGGATTTAAGCGCTCCATCGGAGTTGATATTGCGGGTCACACTAAGGTAGAATTAATGGGCATTTGCCAGTTTGTTATGCGGAATCATGGACAAACTGCGAAATGCGATCCTTATCAGCTCAGTAGCGCTAGCGCCAGGAACTATCTACTGCCAAAGACGATGAGGTCGGGGGGAAAAAGGACGAGAATATAAATACAGTCTTCATAAGGCCATTGGATATCCATTTTACATAGAAAGGGAATATTATATAAACAAAGACTTGGATGTCCGGATAAGATCCAGGGCTACATTTGCTTCATCAGGGCGTCCCATACACGACGCCTTCATCGTCGGCATCTACAGCGGTCGCGCCAGTTGCCGCCTTGCCCGTGTCCTCCTCCTTCGTCTCGTGGTTAACAAAGACAAACGAGACAAAGACGACGGCGGCCCCGATCCAGTAGACAAAGCTCGAGTACTGCTGGTACTGCACCATCTCGCCAATGAGCGACAGCGGGATGGTCAGCGACAGGCCCACGGTGACGACCAGCGGCGTCGTCAGGAGCATCGCCAGGGCCCAGGAGATGTCGCTGACAAACGACGCGACGGCATTGATCTGTCGCAAATGTCAGTGAGTCGACTAACTCGGCAGAAGAGTTGAAGGACTTTGAGAATTGAGAGGGGGGCTTGACATACTATGATGATGGCCCAAATCTGGCTGGTGGGCGGCAGCTCAAACTGGTTGTTGGAAACTTGTCGTCAGCATTTGTGTTCTTCCCAAGGGATGGATTGCTCTTTCTGGTCCTTACCGGCTCGATGCCCGTCCAGTGAAGAATGAAAAAGAGCGGCCACAGCAGCGCAAGGTTAAACAGGCCCACCAGCCCAAAGAACAGCTGCATGTTGACCTTGTCCTCGTCGCCCACCCGCCGCTTCATGACCGTGACATAGATGCCGTAGACGACGGCGCTCAGAAAGGCCATTGTGTCTCCGAGGGCAATCTGCGCGGGCGTCTTGTGCGGGAACGACCCCCTGTTCTCGTCACTCTTGCCCGACAGGTCCACCATGGAGATGAGGCCGATGCCCGTCAGGGACGCCACGACCCCGACCAGCTTGCGCAGGGAAAACGTCTCGACGCCAAACAGGGAGCCAAAGACGAGCGTCCAGACGCTGCTCGTCGAGGTGAGGATGGTGACGCTGGCGACGCTCGTGTACTCGAGGCATGCCGACGCCAGGTAGTTGGCCATGAACCACAGCATGCAGAACTCGAAGCTCAGCACCGCCGTCTCTCGGAAGTCGAGCTTCTCTCCCGTAGCGGCGGCACTCCAGCCTGCATGTGTCATTGCTGCTGCTCGTGCTGTCATTGCTGTTGTCGCCGGGTCTCGCTCGTCCACCAGCAGCCGCTCGTGCGCTTGGCGATCGTGCTCCTCGTCCGTCGGGGGACTGGCTGCTGCGTCTTGGAACCGGTGCTGCGCCCACATGCGCCTGACGTCGCTCCGCAGCCCGTGGACGCCCCTCTGCGCGAGGTATCGGATGAACATGGGGATCAGGGAGAGGGCGAACATGGAGGTGTTGAAGTAGACGAGGAAGAAGGGCTTGTCGTAGGTTTCGTCGGAGAAGATGAACTACAAGTTCAAGCCCTTGAGCGTCAGCTTCCCGCATGGCTCTCTCAAGTACCTATGCCAAGTTCAAATGGAGGTGCTCCTTACGCTGGCGAGAAAGTTGGACAGCGTCCACAGGAAGACGGTCAGCAGCAGGAAGGATATCCCCAGCGTCCTCCTCGCGATGCCCGCCAGGCCGAGGCCCTCTCGAAAGCCAACGGCCGGCGCGCGGCCATCCGACGTCGCCAGACTGACAGCGCCGTGCGAGGCCCGTCTCCTGCCGAGGCCGTCAGATGAAGGCATCACCGCTTTTTTGTGTGTCTTTTTTTTTTTTTGCTTCGGAATGTATGGTATTCTTCTCTCTATCGTCTAGTCGTCTATGGGGATTCTCGGCTTCGACCGGCAGCGGCGCCTCTTCGCTCTGCGCTTGTCTCTCGACTGCTGGGCCCGTGATCAAGCTCCGGTCATGCTGCGGTCGCGTGCATTCTGTGTGTGTCCATGGATAATGATGCGCTTCGGAAAAATGATCAGGTATCAGTCGGTGCCTATGTTTGCGCAGCCCGGACTGCGGGTTTTGTCGCATAAGAGAGAGAGAGAGAGAGATGAATGAGATGGACGAGTTTACGGACAAAATCCGCCTGACGAGGTGGAGGGTCAGTCGAGGCCTAGTTTCGGCCTTAGGGTCTTTTAGTTGCTCACTCGCTACCTATTAATATTATATGGTGTCTGACTCTTTTTCAAACGTGGATCTCTCCTTATCTTTCTTGACGCGAGAGCGAGCTGTCATACAGAGGTTGTTGTCTGGTGATAATGGGTCAAAAATCAATCTATTGGCAAGAAGCACATCAGTGAGCATCGTTATCTACTATCTGTCACCCAAGACATGCATGCACAACGAATACGGTAGGGTCATGGCGTCTTATGTCTCGGGCCGTGTAAGACAGTGGAAGTGCCAACACGGAGTGCAAAAGCACAGCTTATCGCCATGAAATGATGCCATCTCTACTACACAGATGCTGGCATTATCCATAGGTGCATGCAGACAGCGTTGAGGGGCCATTCATGAGCTACATGTACCAACACGAAGTATACCGATGCTTGTCTTATGGACGGGTAAGCAGCGTCAGACTCTCCAACAGAGCGCCCTGATCAACTGATCGCTTCACATCACCTCCACCTGGTTTTGGCTTCACAACTCCAGTGTCAGATGATACACGTACGCACTCTGACTTTCTGGCATTGACCTCATCTAGTCATGAGTTCCAGCCAAAGGCGCCCCATTACTCTCGTCAAAGCGAAGCCTCGGCTGGCCGTTCGCAGCTCGAAGAGCAGAATCCTTCGCCATTCCATTATGGCAACCGTTGAAAACAAGCCCACCAATGCCCGAATACCCCTCGATGCCCGTAGCCTTCTCCAGTCTGGTCGCCAAGTCATCAGATACCTCGCGAAAGATGCCAATCTGGCGTCTGATAATCTCCTTTTCAGTACAAGTGCTCATATGGCCCGCCACATTGTTAATGAATCTCTCCCTGGCGGCATCGTCAAATACCCTCTCCCAGAGAACACGCGGCTGGTTGTAGTCCTCTGGTCTAATCTCTGATAGAAACGAAACGGCCTTGCCCACGAAGTGACCATGGGTTTCGTCCAGGTTGGTCTTGCGCTCTTTGAAAGAGATGGGCTCGATGGACGAGAGGTAGTTTGGCCGTGAACCCTGGTTGTAGAAGGCCATGGGCCCGTCTCGCTGGAAGTTGGCCATGTGATAGCCTGGGCGAGGGGCGTTGACGGGGAGTTGCTGGTAGTTTGCTCCAAGACGGTGACGATGCGTATCGGGATACGAGAACAGGCGGCCTTGGAGGACAGGATCGGCAGAAGGCTCGATTCCTAAGATTCGGTCAAACAAGGTCAGTTCAGTGTTTTTCGCCCAAGATGACGTGCCGTCCAGCTGATGCAATTTTGTGCAGATATTGAAACTGACCTGGAATCAGATGCGATGGGCTAAAGGCAATCTGCTCAATCTCTGCAAAGTAATTCTTGACATTCTCATTCAAGCAAAGCTCCCCAACCTTGCGAAGCGAAAACTGTCCCTGCGGCCAGCAATGAGTAAGGTCAAAGACGTTGATCCTCTGCGTCTCCCACAGCTCCTCGGCCTGCGTCGGGGTCATGGTCTGCACGCACAAATCCCACTGCGGGAAGTCGCCGCGCTCAATGGCCTGGTAGAGATCCTTCTGGTTGGCGTCCGGAGAGCGCCTCGTGGATTCTTCCTGGGTCAGGAAGCCAATACCTTGCTTCGACCGGACGTGGATCTGGCAGTAGACCCATGACCCTTGCTTGTTGACGAGCTTGAACGTGTGGCCGCTGTAGCCGTGCATGTGGCGCCAGCTGTCGGGGATGCCGCGGTCCCCAAAGGTGTACATGACTTGGTGGACGGACTCGGGGTTCTGGCAGAAGTACTCCCAGAACATGGTCGAGTCGTCGCCGCTGCCGAGGTGGCTCGCGGGATGCCGCTTCTGGGTATGGATCAGGTGAGGGAACTTGGCCGGGCCCCTGATGAAGAAGACGGGCGTGTTGTTCTGCACGAGGTCCCAGTTGCCCTCTTGGGTGCGGAACTTGATGGAGAAGCCGCGCGGATCGCGGGCGTGGTCGTGGGAGCCGCTCTCGCCGCCGACGGTTGAGAAGCGGACGGTGACGGGGCATTCCTTGCCCTCGGCGGAGAAGATGTCGGCGAGGCAGAGGTCGTCGAGCGGGTTGGTCGTGCGGTAGAAGCCGTGGGCGCCGCCGCCCTTTGCGTGGACGACTCGCTCGGGGATTCTTTCGCGGTCAAAGTGAGATAGGAGATCGATCAGGTGGAAATCTTGTAGGAGGAGTGGTCCGTCTGCTCCAGCACGCTGTGTTTCTGTATGATGATAAGTCAGTATCAGCTGGTATGTGTGTAAGAACTTTGGGTATCGTTCATACCGAACGGGTGAGGCATTGGGGCTCCATTGCTGGTGGTGTATACCGTCTGCTGGGATGTAGTGTTGCGGTCTTCAATATGATTCAGGTGCCAGTTGCCTTTTGAATATCATTATAATCAGTTGCAACATGTTTGCCAGCTGGGGTGATACACACCGTTCTGGCGGCTTGACGCAGAATATGATGTAGACCTCATTGTCGAAGTGCAATAGTCAATCTTCTTTGACTGCGATCTCAAGTAGAATCTTGATTATATGGGATTCTTTTGTTTCCTACATCCAGCTACCAGCGGGAATCTCCTGTTCCCTTTATACTTGTTCATCTTGCAAAAATTCTATATACAATTGCCTCCTTCCATGTGCTTTCGGCCGAGATGTCTGGTGTAAGTGAAGCCAGTGACGTACCGGCGGCTTTCCGTCAGCCCGTTCAGCTACCCGAATCATCTTGAACGCCATTGGTGCATGCGGCTTGAAGCTCGCTCGCCGTTGGCATATCGGGCAAAGCCTCTCAGGCGATTCCATTTCTGGGAACAGATGGCGAGCCCGTACTTGTTCACGCTCATGCTCCATCGTCTTGTAAGCCCCTTCTATCCGTGTAAGTGCCAGATCTTTAGATCCTGTAAAGATTTATAACATTGACTCGAGTGGTAGATCTTCACGGCAGTTGAGCTGAGTCACTCAAGATAATACTCGTAGATACGAAGTGCATCCGATGTCAGATGATGTCAGGGTTCCTGGCGGATAATGCTCAACGCTGGATGGCACCTTGAAAGGGGAATATCTTGAGCGATAGTGCGGGCTGCACAATGATGAGATACGCAAGCCATCAGGAGCAATTGTGGAGTGCGTAACGTCCTCCATAAATAATTGACGTCTTTCTACGTCGTCTTTCGTTGATAATAGTTTAGAGGTGGAGGGCCTGATAGCCCCATGCTGCTCTTATATCCTAGGCAGGCGGTTGAAGCGCAGATGTAGTACTCCGGCTCATCCAAGAGAGGGGTCTAGTAAGAGGCCTTCCCTCGCAAAAAGGTAGTTGGAAGCAAGCGTGCAAGGCTCAGTAGACTATGAACTATCAAGGCCAATGTCCATTTCAAACATCCCATGGCCTACCTAGTATCTACTGAGCCATGGGCAACAAGCGGCCACCGTTGATATGGTCACGAAGCACATCATCAAGGCTGAATCCCACCTCTCCAAAGCGGCTCTTCCACCCGCTCGCCACCGGACGACTCAGCACCCACTCTAAAGTAAACCGGTCCTCCATGGACCTCTGCTCATCATACATCTCAACCTCCCGCTTCGCCGCATGGTCATCATCCAGTTCAGTAGAGAACCGCGCCTGAGCAATAGGATGATAGGAAACGGTATCTCGACTAGTCCAGCCGTTGTTGACTCTCGAAGGCTTCGCATAATAGCACACAAAGCCCTGGGCGTTCGTCTCTGGAACGAGGGTCGAGATGATGCGCAGCGCCGGGTTCGGATATCGCTCGA
Source organism: Trichoderma reesei QM6a (assembly GCF_000167675.1). NCBI lineage: Eukaryota > Fungi > Ascomycota > Sordariomycetes > Hypocreales > Hypocreaceae > Trichoderma > Trichoderma reesei. The sequence continues at coordinate 116,256 of NW_006711154.1, read as the reverse complement.
TGCCATCCGTCGATATGATGTTGTGGCTCACTTCCATTTTGTGAAAGACCTGGAGGCTGGCGGACAGAACGAAGCCGTTGAACAGCCCTTGCTCCCCAATCTGCTTCATCAACTGCGCTATCCAGCGAAGCCACGACGGCTGGGCGCTGCACTGGGCAGTGATGTAGAGCATTGGCAGGAGGCTCCTGTCCAACTCCTCGCTGGTAACAGAAACGTGTGTTGAATACGTGTTGTTCGGAAGAGTCTTGGAGTTGTTTATGGCGTAGGTTGCCGCAAACCGCATGGTTTGGTAAAAGTACATGTACGCTTCGGATTCCAGCTTCTTGGCATCTTGGTTCTTGTCATACAGGCAGAGAATCCACGACATGCGAGCCAGGATGAAGTTGTACAATGCCCCTGAGTAGCACAGTTCTGGCGACAATGGCAATAAAGGAGATGGGGGGATGGGAAAGTGACATTCTCCAGACTCTTCAAGGCTTGCCAGAGTTGCTGTGTCTGTCTTTAAATGCGGATAGAGATCGAGATTATATGAGATCCGGTACCGTAGCTCCTTTTGAAGCCGGTAAACATTCTTGAGCAGCGCGGATGGTTCCTGTTGGGTTGGAGTGAGGTTCCATATCTCGTCGTAAACGCCATACTCTACCAGGTCCTCCAAGAGCTGCAGTGAGAGGGGTATCTTTGCCCCGATCAACGTGTCACTGTACTCTCGGCCATTTCCAAAGAGGAACATGCCGGGAAGCGGCACAGCCAAATAGCAGGTCCATGCAAGAGTTCGTAAGGCCGTCTCCAGAGCCTCCATGGTAGGGTTGGAACAATACGGCGGATACGTTCTCATGTATCTCGTCAAGTAGTACTTGGCGGTGCGGACATGGCCATATGCGGCAGGGATGTTGCTCGCAAAGCACTATGATACCCAGAGACGTTCATCCACTTATTAGAGCCAATGCCTCAAGGAGTTGCTGGTTTACTTTTCATCTTCAGAGTTCCTTACTCACCTCAAAGTAGGCCATGAGCACCATGACGGCCGACAAGATCCCAGGAGCCTTTTCCGCCTCCTTGAGATGGCTCGACAGTTCCTGCAGCGCCTGCGTGTACTCCTGAACGGCAATGACCTTGGCGTCCAGCCCCCGCGCCTGGTCGTATTCGCCATACATGGAAGTCATGAGAGCAGCTCGGTGCATGCAGCCCAGAGCAAGCAGCCCGCGCTGAGCATACTCGACGCACCAGGCTTCGTCGCAGAGCCGGTCCCTCCAGAAGGGCAAGTGGTTCGCCGGGAACAGCAGCGGCAGCGTGCGGAAGAAGACCTGGTGGTAAGCCAGGACCTCGCGGGCTGCCGCGCACGGCCGCTGAGACAGCCGCGGGTTGCTGGGCAGGCCGACCAGCGGGAGGCCATCGTGGCGGAACTGGGGCCGGGGCAGTGGCACAGAAGAAGAAGAAGCGGCGGCGGCGGCGTCATCCGCGGCCAGAGGAGGAGAAGAAGAAGAAGAAGAAGCGGCCGGGACGGACGGCGGGCTGCTGCTCGGCACGGGGCCCGGAGGAACCAGTCGTCGTTGTCGTCGTCGTGGCGGAGAGCGCACCTCGGCATCGTTGGCATTCGCTGCTACAGGCGAACCTCGCTGGGACTGCTGCGCTTGAGACTGTGCAAGAGACGCCCGCTGGCCGGGGAGGCGCACGTCGATGTGCCGCTTGGGCGCGTATCCCGCGCACTCGATGTTGGCGTTGACGCAGCGGTTGCAGGCGGGCTTCTGCTCGTCGCATTTGACGCGCCTGGCACGACACGTGAGGCAGCCGGTGCGGGTGCGTCTCTTGACCTCGCTCATGGTTCTTCGAGGGATGGTGGTTCCTCTTTACTCGACTGCTCGAGCCAAGCGAGATAAGCGTCAGGAAGGCGTTTGGAGACGGTTGATTCGAGCGGAGATTGTGGTGTCGTGTGATTGAGCAGCTTGGTATAAGTGGGCTTAGACGATATAGCCGAGGTTACCGGGGTCAGCTCTGGATTCTCTGTCGTAACGACTGAAACTGTCTTGAGCTCACGGGATTTGACTTGACTTGGTCGAGGACAGATGAGACTGAGAAATTCCAGTTTTCTGGTTTATCATGTAGCGATTCCGCTGTAGCTTCATATGGCCATGAGAAACTAGAGCTTGAATTGCCATGACCGTGGGAGTTTCAGAGAAGACGTGCCGACTAACTAAGCCATGACTTACACTGTCTTTCTTACATCTGATGCTCCAGAGGCTATATTGCGCATTTTGGCAGCGGTAAGAAAGCAGAAAGCAGCAATGTCTTACAATCCAAAAAAGGCAGCTATGAGCTGACTGGACCATGATATCATGGAGTAAGTATCCCTAGACCACATGGAGCGTGCCAAAACCTGACGATAGACATCTAGTATCAGCTCTCATCAGTGGATTCATCACCTGCAGGAGTAGTGAAATATAAGAATACACAATCAATGAGAACAAACTATGAATAAACTTCTCCATTATCAGTAAAGAAAAGACCAACAATCAAACAACCCAAATCACCCTTCGCTATGCGCACCACTCATCAACCCCATACATACCTCACTGCTTCAAAGGCAGCAAAACAACCCTATACTGCACCTTGCCCTGCTCAAGCCTCTCAAACGCCTGGTTGATGCCCTCCTCGGACATGTCAAACCTCTCAATCACAGGCGCAATCTTGTGAAAGGCCGCAAACTCCAACATCTTGCGGTGCACAGCCCGCGTCGCCACAAGGCTCCCGTGGATCGTGAAGCCGCTCATGATGATGGGCATGTACGGGATCTCAAAGTTGTCCTCGGACACTGACAGCGGATAGATGCGCGCGCGAGTCGACAAGAGAGGCAGCACCTTGTCCCACGAGGGCTGCGCGGACGTCGTCACCAGGAGACGAGAGATGGTCCAGCCACCGAGCTGCTCCTCCGGGTTGCTGCTGTTCATGGCGACGAACTTGTGGGCGCCGAGCTTGAAGGCGTCGTCCTTCTTCCTATCAGACCCCGAGAGAACGACGACGCGGCAGCCGAGCTTGGCCGCAAACTGGATCGCAATGTGACCAAGTCCACCAACACCCATGATGCCCACCGTGTCGTTCGAGTCGACGTCGTGCAGGGGCGTAAACACCGTTGCGCCAGCGCACTGCAAGGGGGCAGCCAGCTCGTCGCTCATGTCGTCGGGGATGGGATGCAGAAAGGCCTCGCGCATCACGGCGTGGGACGAAAAGCTGCCCTGGTCGGTGTTGCCCGAGCCGTAGATGCTTCGCTCCTTGCAGTAGATTTCTTGGCCCTGCAGGCATTCCAGGCAGTGGCCGCAGCTGCCCGTCTGGTAGCCCCAGCCTACGCGGTCGCCCTTCTTGAGGTATGTGGTCTCCGGGCCGGTCTCTTCGACGATGCCGATGCCTTCGTGGCCGAGGGCGTTGGGTCCGTGTTTCTGTGAGGAGGGTTCCAGGTCAGCAGCTGCTGGTAAGAAGGAGTGAGAGGGATGAAATTGTCGGGTGATATTGGATGATGACTTACATAGTGCACATCTGTAAAGCACATTCCAGACGCAGTCACTCGTAGAAAGACTTGATCGCCGGTGAGCTGATCGGGCTTGGTGGTGATGCTGGGCTTGACATGGCCGTTCTCGGATCCGGTGTAGACGGTGAAGGACGGCATAGTGGCTGTGAATGTGTAATAATGGGAAACTTGTGAATGGTGATGAGTATCAATTGATGTCAAGAACTGATTGTTGTCCTCAGTAACCCTGGTTGTAGTATATCCGAATTGTGTCTGAATTCTGGAATGGCAACTTCCCTCAACAGCTCGTCTTCCCCCGACTTATATACCCATCAACCCCTCCCCAGATCGCCAATACATCATTCAAGCCCATCCTGTTTTTTTTTTTGCAATAAGTCAGCCCCTTCCCATCAAGTCAGCCAAGAAGCCCTATCCAAAAGCAAAAGCCTCCCAAGCCTTCTGGAACATCCCGAGCTGCAGACTGGCCAGCTCCTCTCGCATGCATCGGGCGACGGTCCGCTAGAAGCGCCATCACTGGATTGACTTTGGGCCGGGCACTCCTGCGCGATGCCCGGCTTCAGAGAGACAGAGAGAGAGAGAGACACGTCAAAAAAGAAGCTTGGCTGACTGGTCCGACGCGGGCCGGTTGTTGCAGGCGGGTTACATCGAAAGCTGCAAGTTCCGTGTCGCTTGTATAAGCAGGCGTCTGGGGTAGGTGGCGAGCCAAGGCTTAAGTCGGTATCTGCCGTTGATGGGCTGTAATCAGCCGTGTATGTCACTTCTGACGACATGGCGACTTTCTTGATCCTCGGTAAAGGACGACTTGCATACAGTATGTACAAGATGGTGCTTTGAGGATGCTTGGAATGGCAAGATTATCAAAGCAGTGTTACCTCATCTCGACTAGAGACGGCATGTACAGCCTGGAGGGTAATATTCTCTGACTTGTCTGATGCACATGATACAGTAGAGCAAAGAGGTCGACAGAGCTCCGGATATCGCAAGTCATTACCCTGGAAACTGCCGGGCGTGTTGACGTCAGACCAGCCTCGGGACTTTCCGCCCCATAGAAAGGAGTTGAGCTGCATTGATTGAACCATGTCAATGCTCGAGTATCCAAATCGAAAAATAGACGAGCCTGATTGATAATTGCTAAAGAATAACTGACAAGTTCTCAACCGCTGTCGGCATATGTCCAGAAGCTGCAATTATGCAGCAAACGCTTAGAAAGCATACCTTATACATGCAACCAGATGGAGGTTTGTAGACATGTAAACCGCTCAACAAGCCATCCTCCATCTAGCTCATCCCAAACATGGGGTCAGGATCATCCAGAAATATACCATAACGATGCCTCGCTTCCTATAGCATTGCCTCCGTAAAGGCATGCTCGTCCAGCCGCATGCGACAGTGCGGAGTGACGAGCTCCCGGAGCTGAGGGAAATGATACCCCAGCAAGCATTGAAAGTATACAGGACCTACCCAACTGCTAACAAGCACGTCAGTAGTCTTCTCAAAACATCAAATCGTTGATGCCTGTATGGAGACGAACCTGTTTCTGTCGTATATTACGCCTGCAAACCCGTCGAACCGCAGGTACTCCAGCTCTGGAAACAACGCAGCCCCGGCGAACCCGTCTGGCAGCAGCTCATCAACTTTCAGTGGCCCGGATATCTCCCATCGGCGCAGTTTCCGACAGTGAAACGCAAGAGATCGAAAACCCCTGGCCGAGATTACACACCTGACGCCGAACGAAAGGGTGCGGAGATGCGGCCAGCAGGGGGCAACCAGCTCGAGGTCTACATCTGAGAAGCAAGACGTCACCTTGGCCAACACGGGGTGCAGGGGCTTCAGCTTCAGGCACTCAAGCTTTGTCAGCGTTGCAAGTCCAGTAAATGAGGCTCCCGGAATGTCCGTGGCATATCTGAATGTCACTTCCAGGGATTTCAGGTTGATCAGCTCCCGGAGAGGCTTTATCGGATCGGCATCTGCAGTCTTGACTGTCAAATGGAGGTGGCTGAGGTTTCTCAGCATCGGAGCGAGCGTTTGTATGGCGTTTGATGGGGCAGAGAGGTCGAGATCCACGAGCGAAGGGAAGGGCCTGACATTGCTGTACGATTCGAGGTCTGCAAGTCGTCTCGATGCAAATCTCGCGGCATCCATTGACCATTCCCACGGAACTTGCAATATGGTCAATTCGTTACTGCGCGCCAAGCTCAATAGGAAATCCCCATCGATTGAACGATCAGACGCAGCCAAAGTCCCAGACGTATCAAACGCGAATATTTTCAAACACGGCATGTTTCGTATAAACTCTGTAAATGGAGCAGTGGTGGCTGGATGCTCGTACGTATAGAACCGGACACACTTGAGATTCGGACAGCCATCTTGCAGTAAGCCAAGTATATCGGTAGAGACATGAGGTCCGTTGATTTCGAATGTTTGCAGGGACTGGACGAAGATGTGCCTCATCTCATGTACGTCCAAGGACGTCAACGAGGGGACCGTCGCTGTGAAATGCTTCAACCGGCGGAAGTCAAGGTCATGGAACGCGTAAATCTGTCTTTGTTCGCTTGCGTACCACACGCTCATGTATTTGATCCTGGAGGCGTATATTTGCCGCCGCTCCGGAGCCACAATTCGGAGGTAGATGAAGGCATCGGGGATTGCCCACAGATGCTCGATGCCGCAGTCGAACCATAGACTGTTTACGCGGATGGCTGCGGCGTAGTTCAGGTTGTCTCGTGGTCTTCTCCAGTCTCTGGCGTTGAAGTAAAACGCCAGTATCTCGCTGACGAGCTCGGGTAGAGAGAGAGCCACGACTGCGGCGCCGTATGGTGGTTCCATCGGTGGCTAGCGGGAGAGAAGAAGATATAAAAAGAGACGCAAAGACAAAATGATGGATAAATCCAATCGAGGGACTCAGATAATCATAAAGAGAGGTGACGCTGTAAAGAGGGAAGTAGGAGCATCGGTGCAGGAGATGTCACGCAATATCGCTGACATGGTGAAGCTCACATGATTCAGCATCTCGTATAGCCCAGCGTCTGAATCATGTCGGCAGATGTACTCGCTGAGCAGTAGGAAGGAACTGTTGCACAGGCAACAGACAGATGCCATAGTGAAAGGGGGTTTGCGGTAGACTTGCCGGTCGCAGATGCCAGAGAGGGAGGTATAAGCAAGCTACTAGGTAGTCAGCATATTAAGGCAACTTGACCATCTCCAGATAAGTTTTCACAAAGTTGCTTCATTCACTGCTTGTCTTTTGTTTTTCTTTTCCCTCTAAGGCCCGATTAGATGCTCACACAATCATCTCGTTGGAGTCCATGCCCTTACCCTCAGCCAGCACTCCAGCCTTTCTCAGAATCGAAACGCATCCCGACACGACCTCGGGCTTGACGCCCTCCGTCTTCGCCGGAAACCTCACAGTCTTGAGCCACTCCCTCGCATCCTCAGCCGAGTAATCCAAGTTCGCCGAGATGTACTGCACCGCCTCCTCCGGGTTCGCATTAAAGTGAGCAACCCCCTTATCCAGCTTCTCAAACAAGTCCTTGACCCGCGCATCCACGCTTCCCCCAGGAGCCGCAAGCTTGGTCGAGGCCACAATCTTCCAGCTGCTCCACGGCGTGTAAATCTCGCCCACGCGCCGGATCTCGCCGGAGTCGTAGAACCTCTTGGACGTAAAGTGCTCCCACATGAAGAAGTCGGCCGCGCCCGAGTTGACGGCGTTGCGCAGGTTCTCAAACGTGTTGAGCACGACGGTGTCGGAGTAGGGCTCCGTGCCGGGGGTCAGCCAGCCGTTGTGGTCGGCCAGGACGTAGCCCATCACGTAGCTGCCGGAGCCGATGCGGGAGACGCCGATCTTGCCGCCCCTGAGGGAGTCGACGGAGGTGATTTCGGGACGTTTGGCGCCCGTGGAGATGGCCCAGCCTATGGCATGCTTGGGTCAGAATGGTCCTCTTGACGTGGCATAGATACGTGGTGATGTATCTTGAGAAGATAAGAAGACTCACATAGAGGCGTCTCGACGTAGGTGCCCACCAGGCGATATCCGCCATCGCCCTCAACGCCCTCCTTTCCCAGCCCGGCGATCCACGCCTCTGTCAGGCCAATGCCGATGTCAATCTCGTCTGCCCGCAGAGCCGTAATCATGTGGCCGGTGCCTGAGGGAAAGGGGACCAGCGTGGCATCGAGGCCAAAGTGCTTCTGGGCAAAGTGCAGCGGGGTAGAAAAGTGCTCGGGCACGAATCCGATTCGCAGAGAGGCCATGGTGAGGGACGATGATTCTATTGTGGGAGTGTTCTGGTTTTTGGCAGATCTCTCAAGTTATGCGTTTGCAATTGCACGAGAGAGATATGAAGGTTATGGTGAAGATTTGGGAGGTTGACTGAATATCGATAGGTAGTGAGAGGTTGGCTGTGATGAGCCGGCGCTGAGTGGGGTTTATGATGCTAGGAATCGCAATGATGAAATGGCCCTCCATTGTGAAGACTGATGGCTTAGTGAGCGGCTCACTGTTGCACAAATCGACTGGTCTATCTCACTCAACAGTCCAATCCATCATTCTCCAGTATCTTTAATCGTCCTGGAAATGCTCATGAGCCCTTAGGGATCTTCTGGAATCACAGCGGGCTGCATAGGTATATATGCACATGTAAGTATAGTAGCCCAGCAGTTGAGCCCAGTCTCGGGTGCACAAACCGAGATGGCCATGTTAGTTTAGGCTAATGAGTAAAAAGGATCTCTGTTGCCACGATCCTCTCCCACAGAGGGCTGATTCCATCTCAGCTATTGATCGTTATTATAGTGCCCTAAAGCAGTAGTAGTACCTAGCCGAGCAGGGATCATGATCCTCACAAAGACGGACAGCCGGAGGCCTAGTCTGTCTATATCCGCTTTCCAAGGTTATCAATCGCCCCCATTTTTTTCACTCGGCCCCTGCTCCCCGTGCTCAACTCCAAAGACTTGTCGTTGCTCTCTTTTTTTTCTACCATGTTCCCTTGTCTATTATCTGATGTAACATAGATCAACACCAACTGTACACTCACATCTCCACAATGGCAGAAGTTCTGCTCGATATCCCCGCCGACGCGCCTCTTCTAGCCGACAGCGAGCGCCAACACGACGACTCGGACCGCCCTCATGATGCGGCTGCGCCTCCTCCCACTCTCCAGGCCGCGCGATGGCAGGTGAAATCGCCCAAGACGGCAGTGAGGCTAATCGCGTTTCTGGAGTTTCTGATCATTGGCAGCGGCATGCTGTTGATGATCCCCATCTACCGCCTCATCGAGGATACCGTCTGCCACGTCTATTACGGAGACGACTCCCTGGAAATGATTGACGAGATGAAGTGCAAGACGGACGAGGTCCAGGCGCGGATGGCGTATCTGCTTGGCTGGCTGGGGCTGTTCAACTCCATCATGAGTGCGTTGTCATCTTTTCTTTGCATACCTACTGAAATAACATTGAATGTCCTTGGCGAGAGGTTCTTTTTCTCACTCATACATACCTATATACATGTCGTTAGGCCTGCTCACCACGTTTCCGTACGGCATGCTCGCCGACAAGGTTGGCCGCAAGCCGACGATCCTGCTCGCCTATGCAGGCATGGGCCTGGCAGCCGTCTCTGGCCCGCTGATGCTCCGAGTCGCGCAACATGCTCTCCGCAAGAACCCTTACTTGCTCATGGTCACCTCGCTGCTTCTCGTGGTCGGTGGAGGTACCCCAGTTGTGCTGTCCATGCTCTATGCCATGGCTGCCGACGTCAGCTCTGAAAAGGACAAGTGAGAGAACTTGGATTATCTCCTACGATGGCTATGGTTGCAAAATGACTGACTGTGGATTACTATTATAGGGCTGCCAGCTTTCTTCAGCTTACGTTTGGTGCTACCGCCGGAGGCCTGGCTGGTCCGCTCCTCACCGGTTTCCTGATGGAGAGGCTTGGCCCCTGGATACCCGTCTTTGTCGGGTGGTCCATCTACCCTCTCATCCTTCTCCTCTTCTGCTTCATCCCGGAGACGCTCCCCATCGACAAGAAGACAAAGAGGGGCGACACCGACGTGTCCCTCAAAGCCCTCAAGCAGCAACTATCCAACAGCCTGGCTGACTTCAGAGCGGCGCTGGGCCTGTTGAAGAACCCCAGCATCCCTCTGGCCCTCCTCACCTTCTTGTTCCAGGCCGCACGATTTACAGCATACACCAGCACAATCATTCAATACGTCAGCAAGCACTTTGGATGGCGTCTCGCCGAGACAAGCTTCCTCCTTGCCCCCTTTGGCGTCCTCAACCTCACCGTGCTGGCCACCCTGCCCAAGATCTCGGAGATGCTCATGTCCCGCCGGTTCGGCTACTCTTCCTTCGGCAAGGACCTATTACTGACCCGCTACTCCACGATCCTGCTGTTTATTGGTGCGGTCATTGAGGGCTTCAGCCACAACGTCGTCTTGTTCATCATTGGTCTTTTTGTCGAAACGTTTGGCGCGGCTGCAAGTCCCTTGGCTCGAGCCACAGTCACGCACTACGTCGAGCCCGAGTTCGTGTCCAGGCTGTATGCTCTGGTCAGCACAAGCGAGATTGTTGGTTCATTCATTGGGGGGCCGGTGCTGGCGTGGTGCTTTGATGTTGGACTGCAGAGGAAGGGCGTTTGGACTGGCTTGCCGTGGTTCTACATTGCGCTGTTGTCCATGATTACTTGGATTGGACTGCTGTTTGTGCGTCCGCCGCCGGCCAAGAAGACTTTGGCTGATGACGAGAATGACGAGATGGAGCCGATGAATCCTCATGATGATTAGGTTCATAGCATATCCGCTCAACTGCAAGTGAAGCACCACAATACACAGCACATATTCAAACAGAAAGGCGTATATCAAGTGGCCCATGATGAAGCATCATTCTGTCATTATTGGGCATAATACAACCACAACCCAAGGCTTGAGAAACCCCCCAACCCCCTGCTTAGCCTGCCTTGCCTGCCTAAACCGGGGTCGGCCAACTCACTTACATACATACTTACATAGTACTATTACAAGGAGTGCGCGTCTCTTGCAGACTCGCCAAGCGAACCCGTCAGCTATGCCCAAGGCCGCGCAGCAATCACGCGGCCTCTGACGAGCTCTCGCACGAATCAACCTTGGAAACAAGCTTTTTTCACAGGGGCTCCGGATGGCGCATCTTCTCCCCCTCCCGCAGCTTTGGATTGCTAAGGATGATGCTAAGGATGATGCTACTACTAGAACCGGAGCAACGAACCGAAACTCCCAAAGAGTCACAGGCCGAGCATCGAGACTAATATGAACAGCCCACGCCTCTCGGGTACCGCTATTTGGTGCTGGAAGGATCGCGTTCAGCGTTATGACTCGATCGACTACTAGCTCAACGGGTACGATTGCCGCAACAGTCGTCAGCGCCTTGATTGCGAGATGCTCCGCTTGTTGATTGGGATCTTTTGTTAGTAGTCGGGATTCGACATTCTTAGGCGGCGAAATGCGCAGCGTCTTTCGAATTTGACGTATCAATCCCAATGGGATGTAGCATGATACTTAATTCATGCTTAAAAAGGGTTCTCGAATACTAGTCATTCTCTCCGTTATAAGACTGCAATGCTTTCTCCTTGATTCAACCTTGAAACACCTTAAATTTGTCTTCAGCCCTACGGCATTGAAACTTGTCGAGTTGTGCGGCATGGAATTACCATCATCATTGTGACATTGTTTTTTTATTTACACAAACTTGTTTGCATAATGATACGCCACCGGTCTTACAACGCCACGGCGTGTGGTGATGGCTTCTTCGGCCCGGCGGTCTGGGCCGATGGCTGTCGGGGTGGCTTTGACTTTACACGTGCGATCTCCGTCCAACAACTATTATAGGATCATCTTTCGCTATAGACAGTCGGTCTAACATTGAGTTCTCGAACAGTCTCATTCGAGGAGAGCATCCTGTCTACGCTGCCCTCCGCTCTGTTCCTCCTCTTCTCCATCCCGAGAGCCATCTACCTCCTCCGGACTCCCGACAAGGCGAAGCGTCGATCAGCCTACACCCCGAAACTCGTCCGTCTCTACCAACCCCCGGTTTTGGCCTCATCATATCTAGCAATAGCAGACAATGTCTGACAGCATCCATAGATCGCATCAAGTGCCTATGCAGGCATCCAGGTCGGCTCCCTCGCCCTCGTCGCCTCCTCCCGACACCTCAACACCAGATTCTCCCTCGCCGCCGCCATCCTCAACCTCATCGCCGCCTGCTGCATCGTCCTGCTCTCACATATTGAACACGTCAAGTCCATCCGGCCGTCCTTTCTGCTTACCTCGTACCTCTTCACATCGCTCCTCTTCGACGCCGCTCGGCTGCGGACAGAATGGCTCCTCTCTGTGAATGTCGCCTACGCGGCAGTGTTATCGACGTCGACCATCTTGAAGCTGGCCTTGCTGGTGCTGGAAAACGTCGAAAAGAGGCGCATCCTGCTGGACTCGAGCAAGGAGCAGTCGAGGGAGAGCACCAGCGGGCCCTTTAGCCGCGGCTTCTTCCTCTGGCTCAACTCGCTGCTCATCTCTGGCTGGGCCACCGTCTTGACCCTTCACGACCTTCCCGCCATTTACGAGAAGCTCTCCTCCGAGAAGCTGGCCGTCATCTTCACAAAGCGATGGGACAAGGGTATGTCATGATAAAGAGGGTTATCCCACTTGTTCCATTTCATGCATAGAACTGACTCTGGCTAGTGACTTGCGACGGACAGAAGGCGTCCCTCTTTCTCAACACCGTCTGGATCCTCAAGCTCGAACTCGTGGGCATAGTGTTCCCTCGCCTGGCTACCATTGCCTTGACTCTTGCGCAGCCTTTCCTCGTGTCTCAAGCACTGCGATTTCTCGCGATGCCCAAAGACGAACATTCTGACAATATCGGCTATGGCCTGATTGGCGCTTTTGCCTTTGTCTTTGTCGGTTCCGCTGTACGTTACTCTCAAGATTATGACACTCTCTGTGTCCCTTTCATGGCTAACTCGTGAGAACTAGATCCTGACGGCATGGTATGAGCATCTCACCTTTCGAGTCAACGCCATGATTCGTGGCGGCTTAATCGGCCTCATCTACCGCAAGATGTTGAGGCTCTCGGCAAGCGAGCTCAACGAATCTGCTGCCCTCACGCTCATGGGCAACGACATTGAGACTCTCGCCGAGCGCGCAAATGCTCTGCTGATCGAAGCGTGGGCAAACTCACTTACCGTCGGAATCGCCATATGGATGCTATACGCACAACTAGGACTCGTCTTTGTCGCCCCCATTGCCATGGCCATAAGTAGGTGCTTGACGCATTCCTCCCCTACTGGGATCACTCTTCTGATACTCATATTCTGCAGTCTCTCTTGCATTGTGTTGGTTCATTGGAAAGGTGCTTGTCAAGCGCCAGACCGTCTATCAGAAAGCAACGCAGGATCGCATCAACTTCACATCTGAAGTGCTCGGTTCTATAAAGGCCGTCAAGATGCTGGGATACTCTGAGCGTTTCACTGACCTCCTCGAGGAGAAGCGCGACAACGACCTCAGGGTTGGCAAACGCTACCGATGGATGACAGTATGGGCCAACACAGTCGGTAAGTCGACAACTTAGCCTACCCCTTTCAAGTCTTCCACTTCAGCACCGACTCACCTCTCATATCTTTGTATAGGAAACGCAAACGTCAGTCTTACCCAGGCCGCTACCTTTGGCGCATACGCCATCGTCGCCAAGCTCAGCGACAGCCAGTCCTTCTCAGCATCTCAGGCCATCACGGCGCTCTCCATCCTCAACGTCATGATCAACCCGCTCAGCAACCTTCTCTTTAACATCTCCTCTGCCTATTCTTCCCTTGGATGCTTCAAGCGCATCCAAGACTTCTTGCTGCTCAGCGAGAGGGTCGATAGCCGCGAAATATGCGCACGGCCTGGGCTCTCAACGTGGAGCGAAGGGGAGGCATCGCCGAGGAGCAGCATTGAGCTTCGCCGCCTGGAGAGTTTCAAGGACGAAGGCGCGCGGATTCATATTGATAGAGGGGACTTTGCTTGGAAAGACAAGAAGGTGCTGAGCAACATTAGCGTCTCCTTTTCACAGGCACGGTCAGGATCCCTCACCATCATCGTCGGTCCAATCGGCTCCGGCAAGTCCAGTTTGCTAAAGGCCATCCTCGGCGAGACTCGCTCGACAGGGGGAAAGCTGTCGCTCTCAACGCCCAGCGTCGCCTTCTGTGATCAGACGCCCTGGGTAATGAACGCCACAATCCGGGACAACATCGTGGCCGAGTCTGGGCACTTTGAGGACAAGTGGTTCGACACGGTTATTGAGGCTTGTGACTTGGCCCAAGACTTTTCCCGCCTGCCGGATGGCGTTGAGACCGTCGTGGGCGATAAGGGAGTCAAGTTAAGCGGAGGCCAGAAACAGAGACTGGTAGGAGCTTCTCCTTTTTGGCTGTAGCTAGAGTGATGATCTGACTCCTGGCAGGCAATCGCCCGTGCTGTTTACGCGCGGAAGCCCGTAGCCATCTTCGACGACGTCTTCAGTGCCCTCGACAAGGCAACCGAGCGCATCGTCTTTGCGCGTGTCTTTGGTAAAGACGGACTTCTCCGACGCAGCGGCACGACTGTGATTCTCGCCACTCATTCCGGTAAGTCTGGTACCACTACTCCTTGGCAACGATGAGAAGTAAGTCCTCTAATTGGTATCGCTGTGTAGTCCATCTGTTGCCCAGTGCCGATCACATCATCGCCTTGGGCACTGACGGCCAAGTCGTCGAGCAAGGATCCTTTGCAAAACTCCAAGAAACGGGAAAATACATCCAAAGCCTCGACATCACAGACCCCGATTCCGAAAGCGACGATGAGACGACCTCGGAGCAGGACGCGATCGAGGAGACTAAGAAACCTAGTGAATGCCAGCCTGACGTGAAAGAAGAGGATCGAGAAAGGGGGCAGCAACAGACAGTGTCGAGCGACCGCAGCACCTTCAAGTACTACTTTTCTGCAATGCAGCCCCTGAGCTTGGCTATAGGCGGTGCATATATCGGCGGACAAGCTTTCTGCTCGGCTTTCAGATGTAAGCGACAGGCCTTAAACCTGTCCAGCTTGTCTCGATTCCATGCTAACATTTGTCGTAGCTGTTTGGCTTACGTGGTGGGGAGACGGCCGAGGACGCTCAAGCAACGATGTCGGATACTGGCTGAGCATCTTTACCCTCCTGGCGGTCATAGAGGCTACTCTGATATCTCTGGCAATCATGTAAGTCGGGCCTCAACTGTTTATGAATAAGAACGAACTTGAAGAACTAACAACCAACTCAGACACTTCTTGTTGATCATCGGGCCTACCGTCGGCAAAAAGTTTCACACCAGAATCTTGAACGCAGTCATGAGGTGAGCCTTTGAGGCTTCTAGTATCTACGAATACTTGACTGACATGAGCACCAGGGCCCCCATGTCATTTCTTTCCAACTCAGAGACTGGCTCGCTCGTCAACAGGCATGTCCTCTTTTCCGAGCTTTCTTTATCCTGTAATATCTCGCTTTCATCTAACAAACGGCCCTCGATCGAATAGATTCAGTCAAGACTTGCGTCTGGTGGACATCGACCTCCCCGTGGCCCTCGCCATATTCCTCTTTGGTAATTACATCTCCTCCAACTACATTCTCACTGATTTGAACTTTGTGGAAGACTGACGGCAATAACCACACAGACATCACAATCTGCATAGGCGTCACCGGCCTCGCCGTCGGAGCAGTCAGCTACTTCGCCGCATCCCTCCCCTTCGTCATCACCATCCTCCTCATGATCCAACGCTTCTACGTCCGAACCTCCAAGCAACTCCGCATCCTAGAGTAAGTCCGCCCACCCGACCCTCGTCCATCGACAACATCTCATCTCATCTCTCTCTCTCCCCCCCATCAACACAACCCAAGCAACCCAAACTCACCAACCTCTCTCTTCCCCCCACAGAATCGAGCACAAAGCCCCCCTATACTCCCACTTCCTCGAATCCATCAGCGGCCTCGCCACCATCCGCGCCTTCGGCTGGACCCATCCCTACTCGAGAAAGAACCTCGCCCTCCTCGACAGCGCCCAGAAGCCGTCGTACCTGCTCAACTGCATCCAGCGCTGGCTCACCCTCGTCCTGGACCTCGTCGTCGCCGTCCTCACCGTCCTGCTCGTCGTCTTCGCCGTCGTCCTCAGGGGCAAGCTCAATCCTTCGCTGCTCGGCGTCGCGCTCGTCAACATGATGAATCTGGGGCTCAATCTCAAGGGCATCATCCTCGCGTGGTCGCAGCTGGAGACTTCCCTGGGGGCGGTCACGCGCATCAAGAACTTTGAAGAAACTACACCTTCGGAACTGCTCCCCGAGGAAAACTACGTGCCTCCTGAAGAATGGCCTTCACGGGGGTCTATTGACTTTGTCAGTCTATCCGTACAATACGAGTGCGTAATCCTCTTTCCTCCTCCTCCTCCTCCTCCTCCTCATATTCCAGAAGAAAAATCATGACAACTAAACCCACGTCTCCATCTCAAACAGCTCAACCTCCCACCCCGTCCTCACCAACATCACCCTCTCCATCCCCCCCTCCCAAAGACTCGGCCTCGTCGGCCGCAGCGGCAGCGGCAAGAGCTCCCTCATCCAAGCCCTCTTCCGCATGGCCAACACCCCCTCGGGCGCCATCCTCCTCGACGGCATCGACATATCCAGCATCCCCAAGCCCCTCGTCCGCCAGCGCCTCAGCTGCCTCACCCAGGACCCCTTCTTCTTCACCAACACGATCCGCTTCAACGCCGACCCGCTGGGCGCGCATGCCGACGAGGACATTGTGAGCGCGCTCAAGAGGGCGGCGATTTGGGACGTCATTCGGGCAAAGGTCGAGAAGGGGAAAGATCCGCTTGACGAGAGGATCGACGAGACTTTCTTTTCGCATGGGCAGCGGCAGCTGTTTTGTTTGGGCAGGGCGCTTTTGAAGAAGAGCAGTATCCTGATTCTTGATGAGCCTACTAGCAAGTACGTTTCTCCTTACTCCTCCATCACTACACTCTACCCACCTTTGTGTAAAGTGAAAATGAGGGTTAAAGAAGTTAATCATATATAACAGCATCGACAATCAAACCGACGCCCAAATCCAGCGCGTTATCAAATCCGAGTTCAAGGACCGCACAGTCATCATGATTGCCCACCGTCTCGACTCGCTACTCGATTTTGATACCATTGCCGTGCTCGAGGAAGGGTCGCTGGTCGAGGTTGGTGCTCCAAAGGAGTTGCTCATGAAGGGGGGTCCGTTTGCGAGGCTTTACGCTTCTGACAAGACGAATAAGAAGAGGAGTTTAGACGATATTTCACGAGAGTAGCCTTGCTGTTTGCATGATATACGAAGTTTACGAGTAATTAGCATGAATGATGGAAATTAAGGTCACTGGATCACGATGACTTTAGAAGCCCATATTAATGGATAGACATGAATAAAAACGCCGCATCAAAATTATACAAGTTCTATGTCGAAGGCGATATTTGAGCTATCCACCCAGGGTACATGACCATCAAATTATCTACACAACCCAGGTACGCCTTGCTATTGCAATATGCTATATTAAATCACCAATATTCGACAAATCCTCCTCTTGGCATTAACATTGATATCATCGCAACATATACGTGAGATCAGGAATTTCTCCCAACAGCCTGGCCACCGTGTCCTCATCCTCCGCGCTCAAATTAGGCCCTTGCGCCGGCTGAATAAACGACACACTGGCCGACCCGTCATGCCCATGCCGAGGCGTCACAGGTTGAGCAACCTGGGGCGGCGTCAATGGCCTCGAGAGCGGGCTAGAGAATGTTGGTGTAGAGGGCGTCTTGGGCCCTCGCTTAAAGGGCTTGCTGAGCGCTTGCCCCAGGTGCCATGAGAACGGCCGCTTGCTCGGAGCCTTTTCAGTTTTTGGTGGCATCAGCTTCGGGCTTTCGACTACAGTATCGAACTGGAAAGCAGATTGAGGAGGAGGAGGAACGCTGTGGCGTTTGCTCGCGGTTTCTTCGTCCTCGGTGAATGATGTCGTAGTCGTCGGCGTGGCAGTCATCATCTCGCCCCAGTCGTCGTCCTCCTCGTCTTGCTGTATGCTGTAAGTGGGCGGGATGTGGATGGGCGCCGGGATATGTGCCCGAGCGGTATGTGGAGGAGGCGGCGCAAGAGACAGCGACTGTAGAGCCGGGTCGGCCTTGATGTCTTTGTGTGATGACACCCCTCGTGCATCTTCTTGCGGGACCTCATTGGCAAGGGGATGCTTAGAAACCGCTGGTGATGATGGGACGCTGCTGTTCCAACCGAATGATGACGCAGTGGGCGATGCGGCTGCCGAGTGCACCGTCATGGATGAATTCCTCGAATGCCTTCCCAGGAACTCTCCGATTTCCACCGGCGGCGCTGACGAGTTCCAGTTGAACATGGCCGCACCCGAGCCGCCAAGGCGTCTGCCGAGGACCACGCGGCCGGTGATGGAGTCTTCTTCCATCCACCTCCTCACCGTCTGAGTAGTCTGTTCTCGAATGTGAGACCCGGCCCAGCTTACTCGCACGTAGTTGTCATCATCTCCCATGTCGTGCTTCCGTATTGACCCAAAGCGGGAAATGAGGTACCATGCCCTGCGCTCGCTGCCTGAAGCAAACGTGTCGTCGATGATGACATCTGGCACCAGTTCTGGTTGAGTTGTGATGGGTGGCGTGTTGGGGAATAAGTCGTCGAGTAGCGTAAGATCGATAGGAAAGTGAATGCCCGGTTTGTTTGATGCCCGCGAGGAAGCATGTTCCATAGTCTCAGGGAGCGTGGGAGCTGGTACTCCCAAGCCATCGACTACACTCACAGCTGGCGCTTTGGACACTTTAACCTCCGATTCTTGCTGCCAGGCCTCAGACTCGGCAGCAAGTTCAGCCTCAGTTGGCAAGGAAGGCTGGCTTATTTCGGGTTCTGTTACGACTGCCACATCTTCAGCAGCAATCTTGACTGCTTCGATGGCAGCAAAGGATGGGGGTTGGTCGTCCACCTCGAACTTTCCCGGCGATACAGTCGCTTCCTCTTCTCTGGCAGACTCATCAGCTGCCGTAGGAAAGCTCTGTTTCTCCTCTACACAGACAGCATCAAGTACTGGCACTCCAGCGTCAAGAGCAAAGTCTGGCTGTTCGAGCTGAATAGCCGGGATCCCTGCATCGATAGCCGGCGCTTCCGGCGCGGCTCCCGCAGCCCATGTGCCGTCCGCATCATCATCCCACGACGGCACCACGAGAGGCGTGTCAATCTTCAGCTCGTTCCCTCTCTGCAGACCCTGCCCTTCTCCAAGACTGATTGCAGAATCTACAGCTCGATCGTCACCCGACGTCTCCGAAGCTCTCCTTTCCCTAGGCTCCCGCTCTCCGTCCTCCAGCGCCGCCGTGTCCAGTCGTTTCAAAGCCACCTCTTTCCAAGGATCCGGCGACAGCGACCTCACCGAAGGCGCGGCAACCTGCAGCGGCTTCAGCCCAGGACTCCTCCCCCACCCGGGACTCTCCTTGCCGCTGCCGCTGCCACCGCCCTCGGAAGCCGCACCGCCATTCCACCCGCCCCAGGCCTCGTCATCCTCCCACCCGGCCGGTGACCGCGATCGCGACGGCGCCGGCGAGCGAGAGCCGCGTCGAGGGAAGAGGTGGTCGGCGGAAAAGTGCGCGGTCTGGGGCGCGGCTGGGAGCTCGATCTTGGCCGGAGAGTCTACAGCCCACGGCGAACCCCACGGATCTTCCATTCCGGGCGACTGCGCATGTCGCGCGGACGGCGATTGAGCGATTGTGATGTTCGGTGCGAGGCGAGGATCCTGTTATTGCGAGCTCGTCATAAGCTGGATCGTCGCGACATTGCAATCTCTGTGCAATTGCGGGCGGTCGTTCAATCTCGCTTCTCCTGGAACGACGGGTTGCTGTCCCTTTCTTCAGGATGAAAGGACCGAAGACTCAGGAGGTTGTTGGATAGATGATGACGCAATCGAATAGGGCGGAAGTTGATGCAGAAGGCTTTAAAAAGTCCAATAAGATTATTGCCTCGTCACCTCATTGTGCAAGAAGCCGTGCGTGCTGTTTCGGTTGGAGCAATGCTAGAGGGTTGCAGGAGAAGAGAGAAGAGAAGTGAAGCAGAAGCTGGAAAGGATCGGTCAAGCGCAATGAATCGAGTCTGGCGTCTGCATGTGCTTAGCGCACCGCACGGACAGGGGCGTCTGGGGATCTGCCTTGGCGAATTGCTTGATATGTGTTTTGCAAGCCCCGCGATTTCGTGGATCCTCTATGCGTGCCGAATAAGGTACCACCTACTACTGCCTTTAGATCAGACGTACCTAGGTAGGTGAGATTACACAAAAGGGAATCTATGGATGCTTGCAGATGACAAGGAATCATGCCCAGCACGGCAATTCACCAGCGAGGGCTGAAAGGTGGCATGAACGCCATTGTGTAGCGCTCAAAGTCAACTTGTTGCCCGGCTGGCTACATGTACTCTCGAGATGCAACATGTGCCGACTATGGCATCAAAAAAATCTAATATACACAATCTCCAGCTATGCGAATCAGTCCCAGCCCAAAGCTCACAATCAGAGCTGGGGAAAATCCCCAGGACAACCGGAATGACCTGTCATCGTCCAAAGAACGCCATGCTAAGCTGATTTTCGTCAATCGTAACGGCAAAAGATATGACCAGCGAGACCCTCCCAAAACCAGAGTACCTCACAGTGTTATCTCATGGCCGGGTTTCAACTCCCATTCCTTGGTTCGACCGGTGCCCTTCTTTTCCGCGACGTGCTCAATTGTGTTTTTGACTTCCAGCCGTGAGGCTTGATCCTTGAACTGATGAAAGATGAAATCGACGATGCCGACTTTGGAGAGAGCCTTGTTGTCCAAGATGGCCTTCTTGACGTCATTCAGAAGCTCAGGCTTGACAAGCTTGCCTGGCGCTGAGCTGGATCCAGCAGCGCCTCCCAACGCGGCAAAGGCGTTTGCAGGAGCAGATGGGGGAAGCTTGGCATCATCCTCGGCTTTGACTGCCTTTGGCGCTTTGCCCTTGGCAGCCTTGACAGGCTCGGGTTCCCAGTACTTGGTGGAAAAGGGGTCAATGCCCCATGGCTGATCAAGTCCTTCTAGAAAGCGGGTTAGCCGAGTCTCGAATAAGCTCACATACAGACTTTTGGAATCTCACCATGGATAAACTCCATCTTGTTGTCGCTCAAGGTCAAGATTGAGACTTTGCGGTTCTGGTTCTCAAAGCAAGGGCCCGTAATGTCCGGCTTCAGGGTGTCGGCAAACACTCTCCTAGAGAGTCCGACATCCTCGGAATCATCAAGGAACCCGTCCATGTCGTCTTCATCATCCAGCTCCTCTTCCTCATCCTCAAGATCAAGATCCTCGCCCTCTTCCTCGTCCTGCCACTCGGCCTCCGAGTCGTAATCGTAGTCGAGCGGTAGTCGACGGGACATGGACCTTCTCGCGAGTTTCTGCATGTTTCCTTTGCCGAGTACGAAGGGCTTGAAAGTGATGGTGCCGTAATAGGGCGGACGCACATCTTGAGAAAAGGCAATCACTTTCAGAGGAATCTTCTTGAGACCCGCCTGGACCTCTGTGTAGATCCTGCTAGAATCTGCACTGCCCATAGTCACTGAATCTTGTGTAGCCTTGTAGGCCATCTCCATGAGGTGACGGACCGGTTGGTGTAATTTGCCACGGCGAGCGGGGAGAGCCGAAAGGGAGAAGGCGCTCAAAGGGTCGAACTTGGGCGGAGCATCTTCGCTGGGCTGGTTCGCGATATAGTCGTCCAGGTTCTTGGATTTCATTGCCCGGGTCGCTTCATCCATCAGGGATATCGCTGGTGCCAGTTGAGTGTTGTCTTTGACAAAGAATGGCTGGAACATCTTTGAGTATTCCGACACTGTTGGCTTCTCCTTGGCCGCTGATGAATTGGCCTTTGCGGGGCTATTCTCTCTCGTCGCCTCTTCTCCGTCGGTGTGCTTGGGCATGCTGGGGATTTTGAAAAAGCTGCCGAGGGTCTTCTGACTTCTAGCCTTTCGCTCCAATTCCTCCTCCTTCTTTCTCTTCTTTTCGGCCTTGACCCGATCCTCTTCTTCTTTCAATTTTCGTTTCTCTTCCTTTTCTTTTGCTCGCGCCGCTTTCTCTTCCTCTTTCTTTGCCTTTTCCATCGCCTTTTCCGCAGCCTGCTCCTCGCGTTCTTTCTTTTTCTCGGCAAGTTCCTTATCGCGCATCTCCTTCTCTGCCGCTGTGAGGCGTTTTCGCTTGGCTGGAGGATTCATGTCTGAGGCGGGGTTTGAGTCTGGTACAGCCGCTCCCGAGGATCCTTGGGTCTCAGGCGCTTTTGACGGTGAAGATGGCAGTGGCAGATCGCTCTCTGCGTCTGGGCGGCCAGGCGATGATAATGGGGAAGAGAGGGGTGCTGGGAGATGTCAGCGATTGGTCCTTTTTTTTCCTCTCTTAGAGTGCAGCAGTTGTTGTGTGCTCACAATCATGGTCCGGCTCTTGAATGTCCACAGGCGAGATGTTCTTAGCATCCTCCACGGGATCAATCTTTGCCGATTCCGCGGCAAACTCGTTGTGCGTCCTCTTTCGACCCGAGGATTCGAGGTCTCTTGCATTGTGTGAGACCTCGAGCAGAGGCATTGTCGCTGCTATCGTAATTAAGATGAGTATAACTTGCACTGCATGGCATTAGAGACTGTTTCTAGCAGTAGCGGGAGCCCTGACGTTGCTTTCCATTTGCATGCAGATAAAGGAGAGGGGCACGTTCAATCGGAGGCAGGGAAGTGGATCTTACCTATTGAGCGAAGCAGCACACGGACAGAGAAAGTGAGAGACAGAGGACAAAATGGCTTCAATCGGTCTTTTGGAAAATGGAGAGGAAATTCGACGACAAGACGCTTGCAATGAGGGAGATGACAGGGCAGTGCTTTCGAGGTTGGGGGTGTGTTGTACAGAATTGGATGGTTAGTGGGAGTCGCGATTGCTCAAGTCGCGTTAATTTGGCGCTTCCCACTTTGACGCGTTAATCGGTGTGGGGAGGAAGGAGCGAGCTGCCACGGCTAATCGCCGGGATTACTAACGACGAGCTTACACATCTTCATGGAAGCCAGTCTCTTACGGCGTTGAACATACATAGGTATGATAAGCACAGGACTGGACAACTTAGGCGCCAGGAGAATGGAATCTCTGTGTCCAATCTGTACAATGTAAGCGGAATTACACTGAGCTCTCAAGATGCATGTTCACAAGGTAGCAATTGCGAGGTTTTGCTTCAGTTGAGACGAAATTTCTTATTATGCAACCAAACCTGAATCATGGAACCTCCCGCGGTAGGTACAGAGAGCTCACAGGCTGTCGTTTAGGATAGAAACTCGAAATACCTCCTCAACTCCAATATAATGCAAAGCAGGACGGATCATGCTATTGAATCATATCAGCGTATGTTGAATCCCGCCGTCTGTCTGCAAGTCGGCCCAGAGAGCTCAAGATTCGCCAAGGCATCATTATGCGACGGCTCAAGCAGATCAATGACGACAGATGTGCCAAGCTGATTCATGCAAACAAGAGCACACTCCGACGTTTCAGAATACATCCCACACATGCCCGGATACAGTTGTCAGTGAAATTCACCCGCCGGGAAAAGAAGATTACAGATTATCCATTACGTCATATTATCTTGTTTTTCCAACTGCCCTCACGGGGGCACATCGACTGTAAGTAGTACTTTTCTCCCAATTCCATTCCAATCAGCGGGCTCGCTCAACCAGCAAGCTCAATTCCAGAAGCGAAGGTGTAATGTAGTACAAAGTAAACAAAAGTACGAGGCGTACTAGAAAGAAAGAGCCCATGTTGGCGACAGCGCCTCCAGCCTTGCCCAAAGCGATAAAAACATATCCAAACGCCTAACAATGCAGGTAGACCAGATTCGAGAGAGGGCGGATAGGGAAAAATAAAAGAACAAGTGCGCTCGAGCGATCGGAAAGTTTGTCGTTTACAGTGGCGACGATGGTGTTCGAGGTTGATTCGAGGTAACGAATGGCGGGCAGATGAGATGGCGTCGTGTGTCGTCGCGTAGCAATGTTGAGAGGTATAGGCGAAAGTATGTCAGAAAGTATGCGAGATGATGATGTTCAATCGGGGTTGGCGATGTAGAGGCGCTGGGACGTGAGGGTAGCTGTTCGCTCGTCGACGCTTCCTCGCCTCTTGAGCTCCTCGGGAGACTTGACGCTCTTTTCTCTCGTCAGGGCGGAGTGCATCAGTGACTTGCTCGCAAGTCTGGGGGGCGCTCCCAGTTCGCCCACGTTGTCTGCGCGCTCAGCGCTGCTTCCACTGTGCGTGCTCTGGGCTGTGCCGCTGGCGCCGTCGTCAGTAACTGGCGTACTGTCCTCCGGCTGCTCGACCAAGCTGCCCGCCCTCTCGGGCGTGTCTCCAGGACTCCATCGCCTGCCGCTCTGAGAGCCGGTCCCGGTCACAGTGCCTCCGGAGGCCCTGTAGGAAACGTTGCGGCGGCTGCTGCTGCCTATGCTGCTGCGTCCGCTGCTTCCCGTCCGGCGGTGGTGCGAACGCGATGCGAAATCTTCCTCCCCGCTGCTCTCGCCCTCGACTTCGGTGGCGCTCAGGCGCATGGGCACTCCTCCGACGCCCACGTGATTTTCGTTGGCATAGCCTACAACAGGTGTCTTGCCGTGATGCCGAATCTTGGCAGCGACCTTTGTTGTTGCGCTTATGCCCGTGCTCGTGCGGCCACCTGACGAGGAACCAGCTGAGCCACTTGCTCGGTTTCCCCCGCTGACCTCCAAGTTGGCGCGCATCTTGGCAGCCCGCTGCTGGGCGACCAACCGGGGGTCCTCATACTGGGCGCGATCGCACCAGACCGTGGCCTTTTGCTTCCGCAAGAGGGCCACATAGCCCGACGCCTGGGGCTGTCCAAAGGAGCGGTTGGAGATGGAGCGTCGCAGATCCGAGTTGGACGATGTTCGGTACGCGGCGGCCGGCTGAGCGCTCGAGTTGCTGAAGGTGCTCACGGAGGGCGATCGCCGATTCAACTGTTGGGTCGACATTTGGTGCGACAAAAGCATGGGCGGGGGATGCTGCTGTTGCGGTGGGAAGACGGTGGACGACGTTGTCCGCGTGCGGGAGTGGCTGTATATGCTGCCAGGGTCCATTTTCCTGCCCGGCGAGCAGTGGCCAGAGGCAAGCTCTTCCCTTGGCTCGGGCGAGACCGGGAAGAGGCTGTCGGGAGGGAGGAAACAGGAGTTGTTTGAATGGTCGTGCGCTGTCAGCGGGGAGCAGGTCCGCGGATCGAATCTCCGCGGCACAGTCCCGAACTGGCCGATGCCCTTGGCCGCAAGTCGACGAAGGCGGCAGGAGAAAAGAATAACAAGATATGAGCCGTACCCGAGGGCAGCCAGAAAAGACACGCGCAGCTGGGTGAAAGGCTGCGGCGCACAAGATGGGAGGTATGATATAATATGGCCCAAGAGGAGATCGAGGAAAAAAAAGGTGGGAGGGAGGGTGAGATATTTGATGTGACCTGGCGGGCGTGGAACCTGGAACTGCTCCCAGCGGATTTAGCGCTTCCCGTCCCACTGCAGAGGCTAGAATGGTTCAACTGGACGGGTTCTGGGCAGCTGAAGCGCTAGCGGGCCTTGGAGAGGAGGGGGAGAAGAGGCGGGAAGAACCTGAACGGCTGCAGCAAAAGGCCCTGGAAGCTGGAGGCAAAATGGCCCCCCCGGCCTGTCGAGTGCCATTGCCAGTGCCGGAGCCGGTACCTGCACGTCGGTGATGACGGCACCGGGGGCTGATGTACATGTCGTGGGCTCGGCGAATTGAACAGCAGTGGCGTCTTGGCCCGGGTTAGGTCAACAGCAAACTCCCACTTGCTGTTCACAAGTGCCGGAAATGACTACCTAGCAGATGTCAAGCATAGGTAGATTTCGTCACCCTCGTAGCGTCGAAGCATTCACTGAACTCGCAGGTACAGCACATCAAGTACTACTACTACCTGTTCACTCGGTGACCTGCCAGGCGTCATCTCGAGTGAATGGAGATTGGAAGAGATTGAACACAGAGCGAGTGGCCCCTCTCCCCCCCTTCCCCTCGCTAGCTGCCCGGATGGTGAGAAACATCTGCAGCCCACGCGCGAGATGGCCCGCTCGCACCATGGCGTGGTTATTACTAGCGCTGGTGAAAAGATTGCTAGTGTTGAGCTTACCTGGAGGATGGAAACAGGTGGGAATTTGAATTCGGCATTTTGATGGGACAATGCCAACTCTCGTGGAAGCAGCGAGAAGTTGATTGACAGGGGAGGGGCTATAGGCGATGACGATGATGCATTAGGACGGACGGACTTCGAGTAGTAAGGTACGTATACTGAACGTGACATTCGCCTAAGGCTCTATGACACTATGTACTTCTAGTACTACCTTACCTTACGATATAGAGGGGTTGAAGCGGCGAGTAAAACACCTAGCCAGCACTTCTACGCCAAACATTGAACAGCAATAGGACAAAGCAGCGTTTGACAAGTGAACCACTCGTCGGCGTGGTCCATGCAACTTACACCCAAACGCTGTCGTCCGCCCGTCCCATCTACCTACCTAGGCTCTATCCATGTTTGGGCATGAAGTTTCGTTTCATGCCACGTTTTCCTCTCAATCTCAAAATCCAATCACACAGGTTTCAATTCCCGAATAGGCGCAATTTCCCCCCCCCCTCGGGGACCCTTCTTGCAATGCAAGCATTCACCCCAGAAATCAAGGAGTCTCTCTGATTAAAGGCCACTGCGGCGTCCCGCGCCGTGTTTCAATCCATGTCATTGCAAAAAGCTGCCCAAAGTTGTTGCATCCAAATACTAGGTACTGTTCCAGGCAAGGTAGTCAGTAATACGCCTCGGTTGCTACGTAGCAGCCCATCCGGGTTGTCAGAGTCTGCCTTGCCAAGCAAGGGCGTCGGCCATTTTATTGTGGTTCTCGCCATTTTCTCCCTCTTCAGTGGACCGTCGTGCAGCTACCATGGAAGAGCCCACTGCTGATGTCACCGGCATCGCCGGGAATGAAGAGCATCTTGGCTGTAGAAATCTCCCCCGTCTGTACATAGACCCAGAAAAAAGGCGTACGAGCGTGATCGCAGTGCCGTCGTACAAGGTTCTGTAGCACCGGCCCTTGTTTCCCCCCCTCCTTCCGGAACCGCCTGTGCGAGTGGTAAGAGTTCGTGCCTGGATCTATATGATCTCGTCGTCTCCCGGCTCTCGCCGGCAGATTTAGCGGCGCCATCTGCTGATTCCCACGCAACGGCTGTCGGAGCATCCAGGAGCGAACATTGGAAGTCTTACGGCTCTGCGGCACAGTCAGATCTGGAGAAAAGAAACCTTGCCGAATACGCCAGCAGACGCACGGCGTGATGCTTTTTCGGCCTCCCTCGTGGTGCTACTACCTACGGAGCATCAATAGGCTTCTGCAGGTTTTCTTCCAGCGGCGGCCTATTTGTCGGCACGATCATGACACGGGTCGCCCGTTGTTGCTCCTACACCGAAGACATTGATGATTGATAGTCGTCGTGCCGTCGAACCAGATTCCAGGCCGAACTTCAGCCCAGCCATTTCCCTGACGTCGTGCCCATTCCTCCGGCAGAGCTCGGAGTGAGACCGACACTTGCGCGTGTGGAGATGGGCTGCAGACAGAAACTCGACCTGACAATCGTGGAGATAGAATCTCACACCGGTGGGGCCGCAGCCTTTGTGTCTCTGGCCTCACACGGATGACATACGATGCGATAAGATTGACTCGCAGCCTTGAGACTCTTCATTCACAGTGGTCTTCTCCATGTCCACGGTTTCAGATTGAAACACCTGACATTGGCCTCCAATTTCGAGCTGACTTAGAATCTGCAGCCATCTGTCTCTGCACCCTCTCTACCAGAGCACGACGCCCCAAGTTCAAGCGCCATCACCTTCAACGACAGCGTCGAGGATGTTCCATCGCACAGAAAAACCCCCATCGTCCGTTAGCTGATGAGGAGAATGCGGTGCCACTCGGTTCGACCAAGCTCTCTCCCACTCCATCGCTAATGCACCACTTCCCTGTTTGCACCCATAAAAACCACCGGGCAGCCTATTCTCCGCAATCTACTACTACGAGTATGCGCTGCAACGGCATCTTATCACACTCGTCTCCTCCACTCGCTTCGACCTCTCTCCATCGGATCCACGGCCAAATTATTACTATGCGTTGACGTAATCCATTTCTGTCGAATTGACAGCTGCCAGACGAGCATCCAGCGACCCGAATGAGGCACGCTGCATTGCATGGCCCCCGTCGGATAGCTTTCCAGAAGAACCGTTGCAGCCGAAGGCAGTTCGCGTGATGGGGCTTCATGATACTACGAGTACCTACTAATGGCACGGTCGTCGACGGAGCACGCACCCCGTTGATTGTGTCACACTATTGGACGGTCGAAGTTGATTTGGAAAGGAAAAATTCTCATTCGCAAAAACTAGCATGTAGCACCTGCATGCTCTTCTACCATCCAATTTTGCAATCCCAGTTCCTGATGGTGCCCAATCCATATTGTCGAGTGGGACAAACTCCCGCCTAAGCGTGGAGAGGTCCCTCCAGGTACGACACAGGGCCAACTCCAGCTTGATACCTACCTACCTAATACCTTACCTTACTTACCTTGATGAAACATTTTCCTGCGCCACACTTGGCATCTCATTCGAATCAGAGCCCTACCCAAGACATGATACATCTGTCAAGCAAAGGGAGGGAGAAGTATCAGATGCTGTGATTGATCAGGTTCTTGGACCGGCCGGCCCCGTCTGCTTGTCAGCACACTCGTGTTGACATTTGCTGCAAAGGCTTCCGATCACCAAGGCAGCCCCCTCTGCGAGCTTTGGGCATCGGGTCGCAACGAGTGACGCTCCGGGACTCAGCCGCTCCAGGTCCCATTCGAAGCATGAGTCAACTTCAAGGCCGCCAGTGGGCACGTAATGGCCCAGCCGGCCTTGGGTGAGGTTCTTTGGGGGCGGACGCTGCTCGTGGCATGTGGTGCTGGGCGCCTTGCAGTCCGGGTTCCTGCACGGGCAAAAGTGGTACTGGATCTCAGCACGACACATGTTGATCCTGTCTCGTTTTGGGGGCCGATCTGTTGACTAGGGAATTGCTTATTTCCTCTTTGAAATCTGCCCTTGTGATTTTTGCTGGTGCTGGCTGATGGGTTGGGTGCGGGCTGGAATGGGAGGATGCGACCCCTGTATCCCCATGATGCCTCGATTTCACGGAATTTTTATATGCATCAGAGGCCGCAAGAGCTGAGCATCAGCAGGTGAACAGTCTCGCCATGTTGTATCTGTTCGGTGCAAACCTCTCGTGAAGCAAACATTCTCCGCACAAGCCGTCGATGCATCACCGTTCATCCATCCGTGCGGTGCTGCCCCTGTCCCAACGGAACAGGATGAAGCTGAGAGAAAAGCCAGTGGCGGTTTGGGGGCAGCGACATTCGGCGAGCTCAGGGGGGGCCAAATTTGACATAACGCTTTTTTGCGCCGTAATCCAGCCAGAACTAGCAGGTATTCCGCCCACCGCTCTTTGGGCAGCAAAAGGAGGCTGTTTCGTATATATTCAGTCCATGGTAGCACGAGGATGTTGAACGGGAAGCCTTCCAGGGTCCAAACATCAATAGCAGCCGGCCCAGAACAGGCGAAGAAACACGCATTCAGCACAAAAGAGTAAGGGCTTGACCTGGTTCAGCCAACACGCAGCAGCACGCCGCGCGACGCGGTCATCTTTCTTTTTTTTTTTTTTCTTCGTTTCTTTCGTTCTTTTCCATCGTCTTTTTCTCCGTGTTAGTCCGTGGCTTGACGTCAACCAGGTCTTGCATCTGCGTCAAGCCAAAAAAGAGCGGGGCCCGCGAGACATCCCCAAGACAGCGGCATCGCACGTGTCTCAGCGGCCGACTCTCACAGGTCCATCCTCGGATTCATCCCATTCCTGTGCCTGGAAAGCGAAAGCCTGTGCAGCTGAGACAGCCGTGCCTCCGCCTTGCCTTGCCGACTATCCAGGGCCAAGCCCAAAGGAGGGCAAGCCAAGAAGCGACAAGAACGACAAGAAGCTCTTGGCGAACGAGTTGCAGCCCCGGCCGACGGCTGTTTTTATCTTCGCCCCTGCCGCCGGGCCTGGCGAGGCTTCCGTCCTTGTGTGCGAAGTTTCGAACTCGATATTATACGAGTAGTAGTGCGGCGAAAAGCGCAGTGCAGCTCCCCCGGTTCTACACAAGGCGCAAGGTGAAGACGCCGCAGATCGAGGTCGAGGGTGACCATGAAGTTCGCAAAGGAGCTCGAGCGCGAGGCGGTTCCTGGTAAGCACTTGCTTGTCGTGATGCTGACATTGGCTTGATTGGCTGTTTGCTGTCTTTGGTGTTTTTCTTGCTGAAGATTTTCCCCTTGCATTGCTCCGTCTTGTTAGTCTTTTCTCTTCCCTACTCCTATATCTGTTCCTGTTGCTGTTCCTGTTCCTTAATCAAATCCTACTCCTACTCCTGCTCCTGCTCGATGCCACCAGCAGCACAAAGTGCAAGGGCTTCAAGATCAAGAGGGGAATTGGCCAACAATTGACTTGTGCACCCACCCAAAGTTCACGTTGCTAACCTGTCATTTCTTCTCCTCTGTGTCACCATCCAGAATGGCGAATCAAGTATCTCAACTACAAGGCTGGCAAAAAGTACGTAAAAGCCGTTGCCTCGGCCATCCAGAGAACCTCCGGCTCGACGCCCCGACTCCTCAACTCACGCCGTCCTCCGTCCTTCTTCGCAGTCGCAAGCCCTCAAACGGAGCCTACTCCCCACCCTTCGTCCCGCATCGAGGCCAGTCGACACACGGACGACGATGCGACAATCGCGAGATGGCATGGTCAGTCGGAGCCGGTCTCCATTGCAAAGAGGGCAGAAGACGATGCCCTGAGCAGTGAGGGCAACAGTTTGCAGTATGGAAGCTTCGTGCCCACTCCCCCAGGACACCCGCAGTCGCCCTCGCAGGTGGCCCTTCAGGATAACCGCGATGACGGCCAGCGGGAGGAGCAGGGTGCAAGCCACAATCGCAATCAGAGCATAGGCAATGACAGCTTCTTTGAGCTTCCTGCTCCCGCCATACATACAACGTCCTCCTCACCGGGTGGCAAGCGGATTCTCAGTCCTTCGATGAAAAGCGCTCGCTTCGACCTCCACAGGTCATCTTCATCGGGCCCCCTGGACGCCGCAACGCTGCCGAAAGACAGTGCTGAGGAGTCTCTTCATCGCATGTCTACCGCCAGAGAGTCGGCTCGGATATCAAGCCTTCCACGTCAAAGCCTTGACCTTGTTCGGGAGAAAGAACAGCAGTTTTACGCATTCCTCGACGCGGAGCTGGACAAGGTGGAGACGTTCTACAAGAAGAATGAGGATCGGGCCGGGCAGCGGTTGGTGATTCTGCGAGAACAGCTCCATGAGATGCGCAATCGACGCATACAGGAACTCGCCAACGAGAGGGCCAACAGCTCTCTATCCCGGTCATCACATCACAAGGTTGACGAGAGCAATCCTGACCGGTCGCTCAGCTGGATGCATCCGCTCAAGACGAAAATCTTTCCACTGGGACCCAACTCGAAAGCCCTCCAGGATATGCCGCGCACGCCGCATCTCACAGGCGGCGGCAGGGCTCCAGAGGATCGCATGGACTATGTCCGGCGGCCAGAAAATGACGAGGTTGCGTATAGGACAGCAAAGCGAAAGCTCAAGTTGGCAGTGCAAGAGTTCTATCGCAGTCTGGAGCTTCTCAAGTCGTACGCCTTGCTCAACCGCACCGCTTTCCGAAAACTCAACAAGAAGTATGACAAGGCCGTCAACGCTCGGCCCCCGATGCGCTACATGAACGAAAAGGTCAACAAGGCTTGGTTCGTCAATAGCGATGTTCTGGAAGGCCATATCAAGACTGTCGAGGACCTCTATGCTCGATACTTTGAGCGCGGCAACCAGAAGTTGGCGGTTGGCAAGCTGCGCAAGATGAACAAGAAACCCAAAGACGAGTCTGGCAGCTCATTCCTCAATGGCTTCTTGATCGGCACTGGCGCTGTCTTTACCATCCAGGGCCTTGTCTACGGCGTTGAGCTACTGAATGACGAGGATCCAACAGTTCGTCTTCAAACAAGCTATCTACTGCAGCTGTACGGCGGCTATTTCCTTATGCTCATGCTCTTCTCCTTCTTTTGCATCAACTGCTACGTTTGGCTGCAGAACCGCATCAACTACCCCTTCATCTTTGAATTCGACCAGCGCAGCCAGCTCGATTGGCGTCGGATTGCTGAGTTTCCCTCCTTCTTTTTTCTTGTCTTCGGGCTCATCATGTGGGCAAACTTCAGCAGATATGGCAACGATACCATGTTTCTCTATTACCCAGTTCTTTTGGTTGGCTTGACCCTCGTCATCATATTATTCCCCGCTCCTGTGATGGCTCACAAGACCCGCAGGTGGTTTGCATATTCGCATGTCAGTACCTCAAGCCTCCCCTTACCACCCCCCCCCTCCCTCTCAGCCCCTAATGGGGTCTGTCGCTCTTCCACAATGCTAACCAAATGGCAGTGGCGTCTTCTTCTGTCTGGTCTATACCCTGTAGAATTCCGCGACTTTTTCCTGGGCGACATGTATTGCTCCTTGACATACTCCATGGCGGTAAGTGCTGCTTTGTTGACTGACCACCACCGGGCGATAGCTGACTCAAAAGGCAGAATATTGAGCTCTTCTTCTGCTTGTATGCCAATCATTGGCATAGTCCTGGGCAGTGCAACTCGACCAGTTCCCGCCTCTTGGGATTCCTGACGACACTGCCTGCCATCTGGCGCTTTCTCCAATGCATTCGACGTTACCGAGACACGCGCAACATTTTCCCACATCTCGTCAACTGCGGCAAATATACTGCCACCATATTGTCTTACATGACGCTCTCCATGTACCGCATTCGCCAGAACAATAGAGACCTTGCTCTGTTTGCCACCTTTTCAACAGTCAATGGCTTATATACCAGTAAGTGGCTGCTTTCGAGCCAGTGCGACACCGTCTCGTGTGCTAACAGGCGACTCGTCTAGGCATTTGGGATCTGTTCATGGACTTCTCCCTACTTCAGCCCCAGAGCCGGCACGTCGCTCTGCGTGACATCCTGGCTCTCAAGTACCGCTGGGTCTACTACGTGATCATGGTTGTTGATCCTATCCTTCGATTCTCGTGGATTTTCTACGCCATCTTCACCCACGACCTCCAGCACTCCACCATGGTCTCCTTCCTGGTGAGCTTCATGGAAGTCTTCCGCCGAGGCATATGGTCGCTCTTGCGAGTGGAAAACGAGCACTGCGCCAACGTCGCGCAGTACAAGGCCTCTCGCGAGGTCCCTCTGCCGTACCACATCGAGCCTCTACTAGAGCAGGCCAGCAGCGAATCCAGCCCCATGCTAGCAGCGCAAGGAGAGCGCCCATCAGAGCGTGCGCAACAACCGCGGCCGCAGACAGCGGAGCGCCCCACGACCTACGACTCGGGCAGCTCGACGGCCGTTGGCGTCGCTCCCAGCGGAAGTCTCCGGCGCCGTCCCGAACAACAGCCCTCCCCGCGCATCACCCGAGCTTTCTCTAAGATCATGGCCGAAGCGCATAAGCAGGACTTTGAGAAGAAGCGCAGGCCTGCCGACGGGACCGGCGATGGGGCTGGTGCCGCTGGGCAAAGCGACGACTTTGATGATGACGATGATGACGACGAGGATGATGATCCCGATGGCGGCAGCTTGGCGGGAATGCGACCCCAGTCTGGGGATGCAGCTTGATTTTGTTTGTTGAAGGGTTTCACATTTTCGAGGCGTTTTTTATATCTTAGTGCTTGTGGTCTTGAGATGGAGTAGTAAGTAGTATGAAGCAGCGGGTAAATGCATCGACGAAGGAAGGCATTCGCAGTTCAGGGGCAATACCACCCTCCCCCTATCATTGTCTGAATGACGCTGAAACGACATTTTGTTTTTCATGAGAAATTAGACTGGGGATTCAAGAGAAAAGGTAGTATCGGGTGACCAGTCAGAGAGTTGACTTGGGGGTTAGGTATTTATAGTCGAGACGATATCCTACGAAACTTTGCATCAATAGGACACGAGGCATATTGTAGCGTTGAATCACATACATTTACATCCCAATGCATCATTTGACGATGTCTATCCGCTGTATTAAGGCAATGCCGTCTACGTGAAATGTATCTATCAAATTACTCTTGCCCAAATGAAACACGCTTCGTCTACTCGGCACATTATTCGCATCACAATACATCTAGTCCGCCCCCCAATGAATATCCACGCCAATTACTCCCATTCGCCATCAACCTGCTCCCAAAAGTCAAGGAAACCCTTAAAGATCTGCACACCCAATCCGGGATCCAGTGCGCCCGTTGTCGCGCGGATGGAATGCATTGAAATTTGCGGGAGGCCAGCGTCGGCGCATCTTACGCCCATGGCGCTCGACAGCATGGGTCCCACGGTGCCGCCGCTGCGGGAGTCGTTTCGGATCTGGAAATCCTGCAGCTTGGCGCCGCAGAGGTCGGCAACGCGGTGCAGGATGGCGGAGGAGACGGCGTCGGTGGTCATGTGGGCGTTGCTGTCGCTGCAGACGACGAGGCCGACGTTGAGCTTGGGGATGTGCTCGGGCAGGTAGTTGCCGAGGAAGTTGGGGTGGCCGGCGTGGGAGACGTCGGCGGACAGGAGGAACGACTTGGCAAAGGTCTGGCCGATGAGGCCGGGGCCGTAGGTCGTGGGGTTGAGAGCCTCGACGAGGCGCTCAATGGTCAGGGGGAGGAAGTTGCCTCGGGCGCCCTGTCGCAGCAGCGAGCCAACCTCTTCGTCGTCGAACAGGGCCACCAGCTTGATGTAGCTGTCCGAGTCCCGCTCTGTGGAGTGGAGAAGGCCCAGGAGGGCGGACCACGAGCACAGCTTGTCGTCGATTCTGCCGGCGGTGATGAACTCCTTGTCCAGGCCAAAGACGGTGGCAGGCTGTGAGTCGAACAGCTCGAGCTCCCAGTTGACAATGGAGTCGTATGATGTGATGCCCAGCTCCTTGGCGATGAGCTTGACCAGCTTCGGCGGCTGAGTGTTGACAAAGGAGCCGGTAGAGCCAAGCAGCTCGGAGTCAGAGCCGTCGGAGCTTTCCAAGCCAATGATGGGCACCGCTTGCGTCTCCGGGTTGTTCTGGCCCATCATGCCAACGCCGAAGTGCGGCGCCAGCGTGGGGATTTTTGCAATGGGCCAGTCCAGCTGGACGAGCTTGCTCGACGTCTTGCCCGTCTTCTCATCGCGCACAATGACGCGGCCGCCAATGCTCAGGTCTCGATCCCACCACGTCTGGTTCAGGGCGCCGGCATAGGGGGCGACGCCGAGCTGGACGTAGCCGGCCGCGGTTGGCTTCTTGCTGACAGGCTTGAGTCGGGCTGTCAGGGCGTCGATGTGGCCGGCAATCATGCCAACGCCGTTGCCGGGCTTGTAGGACTTGCCGACGGCAAAGGCGATGAGAGAGCTGCCGTTGCGGGTGACCCAGTACTTGCCGCCGGGCTGGATCTTGTCGGCCCAGGAGTCGCGCGCAGGGAGCTAGAGGGCGGTTTGTCAGCTTCCTGTTCCCGTTTGCACTGCCCTCGGAAGCCGTCACAGGCGCACATACCTCTACGTAGCCGGATTGGCGGAGCTTCGTCTTGAAGTATTCGACGGTGTGGAAGATGGTGGGGTTTTCGCGCAGGAAGTCGCAAAAGGGCTTGGTGAAGGCCTCGGGCTTGAGATCCCGCACGGCGCACAGCCGGCACGCGTTGTCGGTGTCGACATGCCAGTTGACCTGGCAGACCTCGCTGGGCGACAGCTTGGAGATGCAGTTGACGCAGGCGCGGTTGTCGAGAGGCGGGCGGCCGTCCATGTCTGCGATGACGAAGTGCTTGGAGGCGCTCAAGGCGGGAGTCGCAGCAAAGGAAGCAGAAGCAGAGACAGAAGCAGAGGCAGAGGCAGAGGAGACCTGGGCCTGAGGTTGCGCCTGGTACTGAGCCGAGGCTTGGTGTCGAAGAGCGAGGGAAGAAGGAACGCGCCGTGTCATGGTTGCGACGAGGACGGAAGCAAAGCGAAGCCGATGCGGAGGAGAGGGCGGGATTTATGAAGGGCGACGGAGAGATGCGATAATACGGGGGGAAGAGAGACAAGAGGTTGGGGATGATGGGAGGTCACAAGGAAGGAGATGCGGCGCAAGTTCCCCCAGATGGCGCAGCAGATAAACCGGGGTAGCAGCAGCTCCGATAGGCATCGGGTCCCCTGGGCGGCGCTAAGGGGGAGCGGCCTATCAGCGGTCATGGGGGTGATTTATAGCGGATAAGGCGCCATAAGTATGCACCGACCGAGGCCGATAGATATTGGATTACAGGCGTACCTTACCTTAGTAGCATCTTGGCAAGGGAGAGGTGGTGACGATGGCGGCATGTGAGCACTGACGTATGCACTTGGAGAGTGCATGGACATGCACTACTACCTTAGGTAGTACACGCCTGGTATGACAGCCACTTCTGGAGAAAGACCATTGTCTCCTCTGGTATCAAGACAGTTCGCTAGAAGAGGATGACTGGCGAATTCTGTGTATTGAAGATTGTCAGGACCAGCGGGGAAGGCTTCTAGAAGTCAGAATGTCGTCACATACCTACATAGAGAGTAAAGGTATTATGTTAGTACCAAAGACAGACACCATCTACCTAGGTACCTTGGATATTGTAGAGCATAACCTAGGATTAGGTATCTATTTCAGCATCCTTAAACTGATATAAGGTACATACCTGGTAAAATTAATCGCTACTTATCAAGGAATTTGTAGACACTCTTTTTACTGGGTAGACACAAATAGATGTTTCTACTTGGATGAGAAGCAAGTCACGATAGCATACATGTAATAGAGCAGTCTACTATCCAGCTAAGTATAGAAGCAAGTGCTTTGCTTAATCCATATCTTGCAAAAGCTTCTACTCACATAAACAAGAATCATTTCACTAGCAGAGAAGAGAACCTCCTATCCATCAGCAGCACCAGGATGAAGATGGACGAATGTGAGAAATTAAGTCGTGTATTACTATATAAATTAAAACATTACTTTATACGCCCCTACGCTCTGGGCGATGTCGAGTATTGTAAAGTAAAACACCGTAAACATGTCCATCGCTTCGAAATGCAAATCAGTCAAGTCAAAGTTAACCAGTCGTACCAAGCTCCAGTAGATGCTCCGCGTGTTGTTGTTGTTGATGATGCTGATGGGGAGAGAGAAAACCCCATCCCCCTTTAGAGTCGCATTGCACGACATCCAATCTAAGGTCCGTACAGGCTCCAGTTGATGGAGGCAACGTCGGGGTAGCAGTCGGTGTCAATGGCAAACTCGTGGCTCGAGTAGGAGCCAGCAGGGAGGGACTCGAGAGTGGCGCACTCGGGCAGCAGGCGGACGGGAGCGCAGCCCTCGGGGATGTTCTTCTCGATCTGGCCGGTGGAGCTGACGGTGGTGGCGGCCTGCTCCAGGACGAGGAAGTGCGTGCCCTGGTAGTAGGCCAGGGACTCGTTGCAGACGACGTACGTCTCGGGCACGAGGTAGCGGTAGCCCTCGGGGAAGTGGGAGATGGCGACGCCCTTGGTCCCGAGGCCGCCGTCGGCGCGGGCCGTGGACAAGGTCGCGGAGCCCTCGTTCTTGACGAGCGAGAGGCCGTAGGGCGAGAGCGGGGTGCCCTGGTCGGTGATGAGGGTCGAGGCGCCGAAGCGGGAGTCGGCGGCCGTGCCGTTCTGGTACCAGATGCTCGGGTTGTTGTCCTTGGTGCCGAGGCCGACCTGGTTCAGGCCGGCGCCGACGTGGATGGTGTTGATGTAGAGGTTCTGGATCGAGGGCGTGAAGTCGCGGGCCTTGTCGGTGACGTTGACGACGAGGCGGAAGCCGGTGGACTGCATGGTGGGAGGGTAGTTGGGGACGACGGCCATGGGCGAGGCAGCGGCGGCGCCGACGAGGGCGAGGACAGCAGCAGAGGCGAGCATCTTGGTGGTGGTGGTGATGTGTGATGTGAGGATTGTGATTGTGATTTGTGAATGTGCTTTGAGATTGTGCTTGAAGGTGTTTCTTTGTCTGGTCGGAGCTGCTGCTGTTGGATGGAGAGCGAGTTCGTCTTGAAATCGGGCAAGGCGGCGAGCTTATATACACACCTGGTCGGACCCTCGAGATGGCCTTTCTTTGTCCGTCCGTGTAATACTCGTATGCAGAGTTCCGGCTCGAGCAAGCATCGGAGAATTGGCATGGGTGGGATCCCAGATTGCCACTCTCAACCCACGCACAGCAGCTTCCCCTCGCCGGTAATCCCTCTCCCCCAGCAATCGCATCCCCATCTTTCGGTCCATGATCCCCATCGACCTTGTGAAGCTCAGCGCCATCGCGCATGACCAGATGGCCGCGAGTCGCTGCCAAGGGCCTGTGGCTGTAGGCCGCTTCGGGGGCTAGAGGCGCCCTAGACGGGTCCCCCAGGCTGCCCTAAACTAGTCCCCTAGCAGCGCTATGCTCGAAGTGAGGCGAGGCTGGCAGCAAAATGCCGGCCACCATCTGCATGATCGGCAAATATCCCTTGGCATCGTCATGCTCGTATTCAGTCGACATGGGGGAGGCTTTGTCTCTTTCCTCGTTGGGGAAGTGGTAGCCAGGCTATCATCTTGATCTATCAAAGGGTGATTCCGGGTAATAGGAATTTGTCTAGCCAAAGTATCAGTGTATTACATACTATCTGATGTAGGGGCTTGCTGAATCGGCCTTGATCTCGTGCTGTAGATGTTCAAGTACAGGCAGAAGAAGGTGTGCAGATGCATCAAAGGTTCGGTGTATCCCAGCCCCAGCCACAACAACTCCATCCAACACAATCTCACCTTCTCAATACATACATGTACGACCTCATACGGCATTGTTATGTAATCCAGAGCCCAGGTCCGGAATGGCAGCCTGTTCACGGGTCTCAATCGGCAATGAGATCCGGCTCAGCTTTTCCCAAAACACATCATGATCGCCCTGTCACCCTCATCGCCGTCATCAGTCCCTTGCTTTTCCCCCCCTTCTCACCAGCATGGAATCCAATGCTGCACAGCCTGTTTCGGCGCGTACCGGCATTGCAGTTACTCGTACTTGACAACCTTGTTTTTGGGTCCAAGGGATTTCCACTTGCTTCGTATATGTTCCTCCTTCTTCTTCAAGACAGACTGTAAAGATTCCATGCTACTCCTAGTAGTACCTGCAATAAGGTGTTGTCAGGGGAGCGGCTGGAGACTTGATTTGTTGTCTGCTGACTGACTCCATGCTTAGTGCCTAGACAGAAAGCCCAACTTCATCGTGAAGCCTCGTGGCGGGAGGGAGTGTTTGGTGTTGTCCTTCCCGCCCTGCATCAACAATCCTGGACCGGTATGTATGGGAAAAGTCCGTCTCAACACGAGCAATTGTTCGAGAGTCGCCTTGCGGCTTGTCCGATTGGCTTTGAGAAAGCGATAGCCCTTCACGAACAAACATCAATGCTCTGATGCCCTGCCAGGCCCTAGCCATGACCTCCGCTGAGCAGAGGGCTTCACGTCCGGCATCGTGCAGTGCCTGATCTGGGATATCGGAGCCTATACGAGTATCCCATAACCATCGGCTTTCAGGATCTCGTTGTCTTGGAAGATTGTCTCGTATTGTGTGTCGACAAGGGACACTTCACTCACCCGACAACTTCTCCCCATCGCTATAACCTGCGTCGCTCACCGTAGCACCATCACAATGTCCCGTACTTCGATGCTGTGCATCGTATCACATACACCACCCTATAAGCCTTTCTCGGGAAAACTTCATCAATATCACGTTATAATAATGCAAGATGCGCAGATTTTGGTCCGGATCATGGTTCCGTCTCAGTATACTGTACCAAACATGCACCTCTTCGAGTTACAATCGTCCAATGCTCCCCGTCTCTTGGCCATCAATCAATCAGCTTGCAGAGCGCCTCCTGCATGGCCGCAGGCATCGCTGCCCAAAGGCCGACATGCGCCACAGCCCATCGGAAGTTATACATCTGGACAAGAAAATGACCGATGGCCCGGCCCTTGCCCTTCTCTACTGTAGGCATTGCAGCCACGAGCTCTTGGGACGAGAGCCGGCAATACGAGGGACCCCTGAGCCGGGATTGGCGAACGAAGGGGGGGGTCCTTGTCGCTTGGGCGAGGGAGACGGACAACAACAACAACAACAACAGCAACAACAACAGCGGCAGCGTGGACGTACGAGCGGCCGACTGTCCCGCTTGTTTGCGGCTATTCAGCCCCGATGAGCGGCTATCCGGGCATCGTCTTGTCGAGCGTGCTGAATTAGGACGTTTGTTGCGAGATGGGTTCTGACAAGTGTGCTGTGTGGGAATCGAGGTGTTGGTAGCCGTGCAACACACCGCTGTTTAATGCTTCTTGTCTTGACTAGGTAGGTAGTGGCTTGACTTGCAATGGGACAACTGTGGATTCCATAATGTATGATGCAGAGGTTCAAGGAGGAGGTCTAATAAGGAGGCGGATAGGCTATTCGTCGTCGATGGACATTGGTGATTGAATTGCGTTGACTCAACGGCAGATTCAGGCAGGTATGTCGATGCCTTTCAATTTGGACAATGCCTGACGACTTCGTACGCTCGATCAAGCTTTGTGCACGGCAGAATCAAGTTCTGTACTGAGTTTAGAAGCTGTCTCTTGCCAGTAGAATAATTGAAGCTCATAGTTGGCTTGGAGAATAAAGTATCTCCAAGTCATAGGAGTTGTAGGGTACATGTAGTAATAGCAACTCGCAAGAACAGGGAGGCTTGCAGCGAAATGTCGTCCAAGACTGAAGACCACTCAATCGCAGATCACCTTTATAGGGCTGTCCAGATGATAAGGTTCTAATGTTCTAGAAGGCCCAAAATCGAAAGAGTTGTGTAATTACAGTAAGCTGCTCAGAGCAATATGCTACCACATGTGTATTGTGTGGTGTTCCACTTGATAATACCTATCTTTCTGTAAGAGAACGATCAATCTATGCATTTTCTCGGCTCCAAAGTCGGACGCCACGATATGTGGTGAGAAGTAAAGCTTGCTAGCGATAGCTTTACCGGATTTGACGTCGTTTGAGTTATGAGCTTTGCATCTCAGATACATCACAACAACCATTACGAGCATCACTCTTGGCTTGTACTGTACTCCATCGGCACTGGAGGGGATGGCGAAGGAAGAGGAGAGGGGAACACGCCGTCTCCGAGCGTCATGCAATCTTGTCCTCTCACATTCAAGGGCGGACGCTTTGGAAGCTTGGTTACAACGGCACATGGGGAAAAGTCTCACGCAGCAGAATTAGGTAGGCAAGATAGGGGGGGAGGATTTGCTGTAGAAGCGAAGTGGAATCGCCCGAATAGCAACAATGCCTGTGCCTTTTGACAAAAGCGCTGTTGCCCATGCCTTCCATACATGGACACTTTGTTCGAGCTGTCCTGCTCTGTCATTTGTCTTGTTCGTAATTCTGGGGGTCATGATGCAACCAGGTCGAAGGGGCTGGTCTGGGACAGGGCGCCTGGGCGTCCATTGATGACCGTCTCCTGAACTGCATATTATATCTAGCCATCTTCGAACCCTGAATGTCGCGCATGGAGGCGTATAAAGATGCTCTGCGATGCCCAATTCCAAGAGTCTCGAGAGCCATGGATGTCTTCTTCTGACTGCTGCGCGAGACGCAAGACATTGAACTTGGGGCATTGAACTTGGGAGTCCCAAGTTGTGAGCGTGACTATGCGAGCATCAATGTGAGTTGTCCTGCCAGTTGAAAGGCCACTCGGCTGCGTCACGGTGAGGCACGTTCGCCTTGTGCAATGTTGGCTGTAGTTCTCGACAAGCGTTTTTCGTTGGTGTTGGGATTCGCACAGGAGCGCTCCCTGCCCGGACAAACCCTTTGCTGGATATTGCTTCTCCTGTGCAGCGCTCTCAAGGCTGCCTGCCTGTGGCTATCATTCTTGCCACTGTACCATTAGCAGATGCATCGAATACTTAATGTCAGGGAAATTCAACAAAAGGAAGAGTAGGAATCCCGCCGAACTCAAGCATAGTCTTCTTACTCCTCCAAGGCATCCATTCAGGAGATCGGGCTCTCTGCTTCTTTATCAGCATTCAGCGAGCAACAAACAACTTCCCCCGAGCCGTGCAGCCCGAGTGATGACGCGTTGTTATCTTCATCTCCATCGAAAGGCCCCCCCTTAGGCCTCGACTCTTGACCCGAAAGACCGACGGAGTTGAACCCGCAGTAAGCACTCAATCGCTCGGAATTGCCTCGCTGGTAAGGAGGGCGGGGGGGTTGACGCCCCGACATCACCCTCTCGCTGCACTTCGTAGCTGTGATCCTAACCTCGATCTCATAACTTGTTGCACGAGGGGAATCAATACTGTTTGTCGCGATAATTCCCATTAGACATTCGACAAGACAGAGAAGTCACGAAGAGGTTTTTTGTTCCAGCACCGGCGGCAAAAGAAAATATCGAACGTAGTATGTATATGCGGCATCTGCGTCCAAACGAGGCCAATGTCCCCCCATCTGCGCTCAAGTGCATCCGCCTCGGCCAACGCAGGGACAACGCCGAGTTTAATGGAGGAGCTTCGGCGAAGTGGGCATCTTTGGCCATTCTTTCGATCGATGGATACTGTAGCTTGGCGAGAGGGGGGCCTGGCCACGCGCGCGAGGTTTCCGGATGCACATTATGGGCTGGCGGGCCTTTTGAATGGA
Source organism: Trichoderma reesei QM6a (assembly GCF_000167675.1). Classification (NCBI taxonomy): domain Eukaryota; kingdom Fungi; phylum Ascomycota; class Sordariomycetes; order Hypocreales; family Hypocreaceae; genus Trichoderma; species Trichoderma reesei. The sequence continues at coordinate 73,894 of NW_006711154.1, read as the reverse complement.
GGTCCATTGCATATCGATGATTTATTGGCGGCGGGGGCCGGGGAGGTCGGAAAGCAGGAGGAGGAGGAGGAGGAGGTTCGGAGATTCGGGTTCGGTGAGAACAAGAGCGTGAACCTTGAGGGAGCAGCAGAAGCGGGGGAGCAGATTCCCGTAGCGAGTTCCTGCATGCTGTCGGGTGGCTAAATTGGGAATGCAAATGGCACGTAGTACTACCTAAGGTACATGTAAATGAAAGCTGCCATACAGTGCATGTCAGGTATGTAGAGGCAAATGCGACGGGTTGAGGGTATACAAGTAACGATGTGACATGGTTGTTGGCTCTTGTTGGTGCCCGCACATGCGAGTGGGTGTTGTCTTATGCATACATGTACTAGGTTGATCTTGGGCTTATTCCTTGAAGCGAAGTTGATGTCTGAGAAAGGATGGATTCTCCTACACGATGACGAAAGGCGGCGAATATTAGCATGAGGACGAATGGAACGATGCGCCGGGGATTTGCTTAGAAGGGATAGATGCGATATAGGGTAGTTGATCGATTGATCTAGGTTTGAGGAGATGTCTTTTGGAAGGCCATTCAATGTTATCTCGTGGGGGATGCGAGAAGGTACATAGCTGCTGAAGCTGAAGCTACCTACCGACCAATACCTCATAGAAACTCAGACTAGCTGATCGTATAAGTTGCAGTTCTCATAAGGTACTTGGGTATCGCTTGATCGATATGGAGTTACAATCTCATATGCCGATGTACACGACTTGTGGTGAGATTTGATATATGAACACAAGTCCATGAGTCCATGATGAAGAGGTGAGAGTGATGGGTGTCAATGACCATCTCTCGGTTATTGAACACCACCTACATCGAGCATAGTTGCATGCCTGAGATGTGGTGACATACCTATGCCTTCGTATGTTTGCGCAAGGAACAATAACTGAGCAACATCTTCAGGATGCCTACATACAGGTTCTGCTTGGTGGACTCAGCAACACCCCGGGGTCAGATGTCGTTCAGCTCGCCCGAATTGTGACATGCTGATAACATAAAGCAGTGGATACTTGTAGGATGCCGTCCGTCCAATTGGGCACAACAAGGACAGTCTGCCGTGTAGTCCTCCCAGTGGAAGTTGCATAGATCAAAGTAAACTTCTTCTAGAATCGACCTAGTCGTACGATGAATCCATCCAGAGACAGGACCCGTTGACACCGACCCGCTCGTTCCTGCATGAGACGCGAGATTTAGATGAATGAAGGGGTATGATGAGCCCGGAGGTGATGTGCTGTCCCATATTGAGCCACAGCCATTATCTGGAAGGTGTTGTTGGAGGTTGTGTTTCGATTGGTGTAGCCGTGTTTGGGGAAATGTTGTGGCGTTGATGTGGTTTGGGGAATTTGAAGCTGGTCCATGGTCACATGTCTAGGATAGTTGTTTCAACACTAGACGTATAAGTCTTGTACTGATATAGAGCATCTCGCGCAATGATCTCGAGATTTAGTTAGGTACAATGACAATTGACAGATGTCGAACGGCCAGCGGAGATGAGGCCGTCACCAGCCTTGTTCAATATCTGTAATAGCAGGGTAAAGGAATGTAAGCGACCCCAATCTTGGCCATCCATTTGACAATCAGCTAAACTCAACTGCAAGAAGTGATTCAATTATTGCCCCAAATACACGAGCGCTGTGTGATGTCGGGAATTGGAGCAGAGCCTAGAATGTACATCTACTCTTGCACTCCGCACTCGTTTTGAACTGTCGATGCAGGAAGTCAAGGTCCAAGCTTTCATCTTCAGCGGCAAGAAGCGGCACGCCGCACCTTTGAACCAACCGACATAACAAATTGGTAGCGGCATGTCAGCTGCAGGATGCTTACGGACTTGATGTTGTTGTTCGAAACTACTAACACAGTATCATCCCAGCCTCGAGCTTCGAGCTTGGGAACCCCTCATCAGCACAAACGGCCAAAGGGGTGCTCTGGAGGCGGGGAAAAGAGGAGATGGAGCCAATCAGTCTTCAATGTGATGAGGTTAGAAAAGACATATTGGAACATGCATGAAGGAAGACGAAACCAAAAGGGCAAATGGTTGGAGCGGCTTGAGGGGAGTTGATTGGCTGCATGTGTAGATTGATACATGTAGGTATCCGGCTCAACTTTTAGGCTCCGTGCATGGCAATTTGTCACGTTCGCGCAGCCTACATACTATTGCAGACAGACAACAGCGACAATGACAATGACAGGTGAGGCCTGGATGGCTGGAGACGAGTATCGAGATTGGAGTACCAGGTAATTGGCGGCAGAAGTACATGATAAAATTGCCTCATCCAGCCGCACGCGATGCGCTCCGTATCGAGGCAAGACCTGCGTCTTGGCCGTGCATTAGCAGGGTGGCATTGCGTGTGAAGGCATGAACCAACAGTCTTGCAGCAGCAAATGCAGTGCGTTTGATAGTCATGGGAAACCCGTGGAGAAGTGGTAGCATTTTGGAGTGCATGCATCAGGACAGCCTGTGATGAAGCGAGTTGCAGCAGTAACAAGCGGTCGATGCTCTCTGCCATAAGGTACGCAAGACATCGACTTACACCGATGAAGCCATGAATAGCCTCAATAATTCACCTCATATCTCACTCACCTACAACACTTGTAGCAAAGATGACACGACTGAGAGCAATGACAACACGACAAAGACATCAGATCACAGCTCCGTTCCCCCGCTCCCAGCGCTAACCAAAGCCCCAGGCCAGGGTCATTCTTCTCCCCCACATCTCCAACACGACCCCGAAATCCCGAGATATGTACGGACCAGCACCGGGTCTCTCTCTGCCCTGTTCGCAACGTCGCCAGAGTTACGTCTTTCTTTCTCGGCTAGATGAAATGCAACCCGTTGATCCCCTTGCCTTCATGACCCCATCCCCACCCTCTTCCACTCTTGCCGTTCTTTTTCCCGGTTGGAAGCCACGGGAAAAACGAAACAGTTGGAGAAAAAAAGAACGAGGTCCAATGGGAGGGAACGAGACCAAGGCGCGGGCCCGTTTTCGGTGGGATGCCGAGTCTGCAGCGAAGAAAGGTGGTTCCCAAAGCCCGAAAGGAGGGCGATGGGGAAAGTGAGGAGTAAGAAAAAAGGAGGATACAGTGACGGAACAGTTACTCGTACGGAAGAGGTAGACAAGTGAGATTGGAGGGGGGGAGCGGCTTTTGAGGCATTACGTACGGAGAGCAGAAAGATGAGGGGCTTGCCTTGGGTTCGCATGTGTCAGTTTGCAGAGCATGACAAAGTGAGAGAGGGGGCAAGCGGAAAGCTGTAGACAAGGCGATTCTGACTTGTGTGAAAGGGGGGCCCGATGCTGCTCTCTTGTCGTCGAGACATAAATATCGGTGCTTGCGACTCTTTGCTTTCTGCTACCGGCTCTCCTTCTTCTACGACTCCAACCCCCCATCTCAAGCCACCCGATTCTCCAACTCTTCCCTATCTTTCTGATAGGAGCCCCCCCCCCTTGCTAATTGCGCAAGCCTCGATCAGAAAAGTAGCAGCCAGCCTCTATCGACGGGATCAGCCCATCCGCCCTCTCCACCCCCCCTGTACCGGCATCTATTTTCCAGCTGTGACTTTCCGAAGCCGGCCACATCATTACGACCTCACACCCGTCTTATATTAACATATATATACACATCATATATATATATATATATAAGCTCTTTTATCGCCCCTCCGAGAAGAGAAACCGTTGAAGAAGAAAACCCAACCAAGGAATCCTCTCCACTCCTCTTCTCTCTTCAACCGCCAAAATGGTATCTTTCCGCCCCATTTCTCGCTCCATCTCTCTCGCCTCGCGAGCTTCCCCTTCTCTCCTGGCCTCTTCGCGCCAGTTTTCCACCTCCCGCGCCTTTGCCGCTCCCAAGCTGGGCGCTTCCTCCTCCTATTCCGCCACGCCGCGCCTGATGCCGTCGTCGTCTACTATCCGCACGCTGACAACCGCCCCCCGCGAAAAGGTCAAAGTCCTCCTCGTCCTCTATGATGGCGGCAAGCACGCCGAAGAAGTGAGTGCAGCTCCGTCTCCTTTTATGTTTTTCTTTTTCTTTCCTTTTTCTATCTGTTGCAATCAATTTGTGTCCTGGTGCTACGAGTCTTGTTTTCTTCTCGGACCTTATTTGTGGGGGCCGCGCATCGCCGTCTCTCGTTACAAAATTCCAGAAAAAGAAACAAAAAAGAGGATTTGAGATTTTGAGCTCAGACCAGCTCTTGGCGATGCTCTGCAGCAAAATGCGGGGAAACCCGAGGCCATGTGGGGGCGAGCTTCAAGCTTCCCGATATGTCACTGTCCATTTTCACATGCGATGCAGCATCATCAGCTTGTCTTGATCAATTCTTCTCTGCTTCTATGCAATTATCAACAATATCCGTCAAACTCCAATGATGACTGACATTCTTCTCTCAACTCTCAATCCAGGTCCCCGCCCTCCTCGGCACCACCCAGAACGAGCTCGGCATCCGCAAGTGGCTCGAGGACCAGGGCCACACGCTGGTGACCACGTCTGACAAGGAGGGCCCCAACTCCAAGTTTGACCAGGAGCTGGTCGACGCCGAAGTCATCATCACCACTCCGTAAGCTGGCTCCCCTCCCCTCTCTCTCTATCCCTCTCTCTTCATCCACTCTAACGTTTTAAAAAAGCTTCCACCCCGGCTACCTCACCGCCGAGCGCCTCGCCAAGGCCAAGAACCTCAAGATCGCCATCACGGCCGGCATCGGCTCCGACCACGTCGACCTCGTCGCCGCCAACAAGACCAACGGCGGCATCACCGTCGCCGAGGTCACCGGCTCCAACGTCGTCTCCGTCGCCGAGCACGTCGTCATGACCATCCTCGTCCTGCTGCGCAACTTCGTCCCCGCCCACGAGCAGGTCGCCCGCGGCGACTGGGACGTGGCCGCCGTCGCCAAGCAGGAGTACGACCTCGAGGGCAAGGTCGTCGGCACCGTCGCCGTCGGCCGCATCGGCGAGCGCGTCCTGCGCCGCCTCAAGCCCTTTGGCTGCAAGGAGCTGCTCTACTTTGACTACCAGGCGCTGTCGCCCGAGAAGGAGGCCGAGATTGGCTGCCGCCGCGTCGACTCCCTCGAGGAGATGCTGGCCCAGTGCGACGTCGTCACCATCAACTGCCCGCTGCACGAGAAGACCAAGGGCCTGTTTAACAAGGAGCTGATTAGCAAGATGAAGAAGGGTGAGCACTTTGATGATATCTTCTTCTTCTTCCCCCCACCCTTATCAACTTCTTCTTCTTCTCCCCCTTTACTAACCACGTCATCCCGTCCAGGCTCATACCTCGTCAACACCGCCCGTGGCGCCATCGTCGTCAAGGAGGACGTCGCCGAGGCCCTCCGCACCGGCCACCTCGCCGGCTACGGAGGCGACGTCTGGTTCCCCCAGCCCGCGCCCCGCGACCACCCGCTGCGCACCGCCGTCAACCCCTTTGGCTACGGCAACGCCATGGTCCCCCACATGTCGGGCACCTCGCTCGACGCCCAGCGCCGCTACGCCGACGGCACAAAGGCCATCCTCGAGAGCTACCTGTCCGGCAGGCACGACTACCGCCCCGAGGACCTCATCGTCTACCAGGGCGACTGGGCCACCAAGTCGTACGGCCAGCGCGACAAGATCAACACTGTCAAGCAGTAAAGATTGTTGACATTTTTTGGGGGGGGGAGTGTTGGAGACGGTGGAAGAATGAGTTGTCTTGAGTATGGGAGTATATGGGTTGGTCTGGCTTGAATAAGGGGAGCAAAACCTCCTAGAGGAAACTTGAAACCTCTTGGGTCAAAACAAGGCAGTTTATGTACATGTATATCACGCTCAAATAATGACGGCGTATAGCAATTGCAACCCTTTTTATTTCTAAATCTCCAGCCCGCAGCAGAATGTCTCTTTTATCATCTTATATAATCATGGCAATGTTCAAACTCAGCCCGTGTTGATGTAAATTTATATGTCTCTTCATTAGCTGACGTATGAGATGCAGAATACTGCTCTGTTTGACAGCCATCACACATGCGTTACATACTCATTCCAGCTCTCATAGCATTCAAGTCATGCCCTTTCCAGCGCCGCCCTTATGCATAATAAGTCATTGACCCCTTTTGAAGCCGTTCCACCCAGCCAAAAGACAGCAATCCCTCATATCGAAGCAGAAACCAACGCGCAAACAAGACATTATAAAAGGTAATGGTGTGCTAGTCTTTTTGACATCATTAAAAAGAAAATGGGCAATCTTCATCACCCCTCCTCGGACATGAGGAATGCATTCAACTCCAGAACCGCCACCACGGCTTCTCGGCATCCCCAGCATCGCCGCCGCTCCTCCTCCTCACGGACCGGTCCCTCCCCCTGATCCGCCAAAAGTACACGGGTATGCCCGCCGCGACAAACGCCACCACAATCATCGTCTGCAGCGGCTGCGCGAACACGGCCCTGCTGAGCAAGAAGAGGCTGACGCAGCAGAAGATGATGGGCGTGGCGATCCACGTCTTGTACGGCCGCTCCAGGTGCGGCTCCTTGACCCGCAGCACGATGAGCCCGAGCACGGTGACGAAGTAAAAGGTGTAGCCGGCGACGCCGTAAAAGGTGACGAGCGTGCTGAACTCGCCCACGATGCAGTAGCCAGATGTGAGCACCGCGTTCAGCAGCAGCGCGTAGACGGGCGTGAAGAAGAGGCCTGCGTCCTCGTCGCCGAAGCAGCTGCGGAACTTCTTGGAGAGCCAGCTGCGGGAGCGCTGCGTCGACAGGCCGTGGTCGCTGTCGGGGCTGCCGCTGCCGACGCCCAGCCGGCCAAAGATGTCGGGGATGTAGCCCTCCTTGCCGGCCACGTAGATGAGGCGGCTGGCCGTAAAGGTGGACGAGTTGAGCGCGCCAAAGCAGCTCGCGCTGACAATGAGCGCAAAGACGAGCGCGCCGGGGGGGCCAAAGACCTTGGACCCGAACATGACGGCGACGGTGTTGGAGGCGTTGATGGATGCCAGGGGCAGCACGAGAAAGTACGACACGTTGGCGAGGACGTACGAGAGGATGACGAGCGGCATGGCCGTGTGGATGACGCGCGGGAGGTCTCTGCTGGGGTTGCGAAACTCGCCAACGACGTAGTTTGTCTGAAGAAGCATGCCGTGTTAGTCTCTTGGAGAACGTCGTGGTGATTACTTGCAGCAACTCACATTGTCCCAGCCGTCATAGGCCCACAGCCCGGCATACAGCGCAATCGCCCAGTTGGACGGATCCGAAGACGTGCCCTTGAACCAATCGTGCGACTTCCACTCGCTGCTCGCCGGCCCCTTGAACGAGAGGCCCGTCACGGCCACCACGATGCCCACAACAGTGACGCCAATCAGCGCGACGAACTTGAGAAACATGAGAAAGTCATTGACCCGCGTGCCGACCCTCGTCGAGACGCAGTTGAGAAACGTCACCACAAAGATGCCCACGAGCGCAACGGCCTTGTTGATCCAGGGGTTGATGGTCTCGGCCTCGGCGCCGATGATGGCCCGGACAAAGTATTCGCCCATGATGATGGCGATGATGGCGGCGCTGCCCGGCTTGAGCACCAGCAGGGCCACCCACGAGAAGAGGAAGCCGGCGAGCTCGCTAAACGTCTTGGCCAGGTACACCTGGGAGCCGCCGTTGAGGGGGATGGCGCCGCCCAGCTCGGCGTACGAGGCGCCGCCGGTCCAGGCCAGGATGCCCGCCACCACCCAGACGATGAGGGCCGCGCCGGGGGACCCCAGCCGGGCGCTGACCTGGCTGGGCGACGAGAAGATGCCGGAGCCGATGATGAGCCCGATGATGAGCGACAGGCCGTTGAGGTACGTCAGCGTCTTGAGCTTCTCGAGCGAGCCGCCGCCCAGGCCGCCGCTGGCCCGCAGGCCGGCAGACGTCGGCGCGCCAATGGGTGCGTATCCGCCCGCGCCCGCCGTCGAGCTCAGCGGGAACAGGTTGCCGGCGAAGTCAAAGGCCGACGAGACCGAGTACGAGCGGCCCAGCCGGCCCCGCGCCGCCGGGTTGCCCTCGTCCAGGGGGTCCTCCTCCTCCACCATGGACAGCCGCCGCGACGACGAGATACTGGGGCGCGACGAGACGTCCGACGCCGCGCCGTCGTAGGCCACGCTGGAGCTGGCCAGCGACGCGAGCTCGAGCGAGTCCCGCGACTGCGATTGTATGGGCATCGTGGGCGCCGGGATCTGCTTCTGTTGCGTGTTGCCCGCCCTTGTTCTGGTTCCCCTTCCTTCTTTCGATTCCTTGCAGTACTGCTTCCCCCTCTTGAATGTTGGCCACCCACGCTGGGGGGGGATTTCACGCTTTTTGAATTGTATCGACCGGCGAGTTTAGCAGAAACAGCCCATGTCGTCCCAAGGCCTGCCTTCTCGAATCGTGGGGATTTGGGGTAATCGTCGTAATCTGGGTATCCGTAGACGACAAGTCGCAAAATCGTAGACACCCAATGGAGGAAAGACGGAAAGGAATGCGCAGTCTCGAGACGAAGCCGCTTCGACGAGCACACAATTCGCAACAGGATATTCGCAATTGAGGTCTCCGATAGTGAAAGAAGCGAACAGGAAGAAATGAGCGATTGAGTGTGTTGTTTCTCTTTAAAACCCCCCCTGAGAATAAAGTAGGTAGAGAGAGAAACAAAGTCGGTGGAAACCCTTGAAATCAGAGAACGTCGAAAACGTGAAGGCGCACACGAGCCGCTGCTTTCCCCTCGTGCCAGGACCAGGATTCAACAGCAAGCAATTGGGTTCCTTCCCCCCCCTTGTTCTACTAAGGTAGGTAAGGTACTGACTGTCCTCCCTTGTTTGCAGCGCTCCAATTGGGCGGCTTTTCCTCCATGCAATTCAATGCTTCAAACATGCTAGTCTAGCGTCGTATTGTCGGTTCTCCTCCATGTTGCTGTTTCTCTCAACGTCTCCTTGCTGACTAAGAGCCGCGGCTTCTAGAACCTTGAACTTGCGACCTCGAACCCTCGCTTTCTACCTATTGTCACTACCTATTGTCGCTTCATGAGCACCTCATCACCACCCACTCCATCATCGCGTCTCTTCCTGGTGTGAGTGAAACAGTAACACTGCACAGCTGGTACAAGAGAACCATGGGCTCCGACGAGTACCAAGTCGTCGGCGGCGGCGCCCTCAAACTCAAAGGCGCAAAGATCACCAAGAAGAAGAAGAAGTCCTCCTCCGCCAAATCCGACCTCGCAAAGAACCTCTCCACCGGCTCCGACAGCAACAGCAGCAGCACCGCGCTCACCAAAACACACGAAGACGATGATGATCTATCCAAAAAGAGATTAAAGAGCCCCGTAGAGGACGATGACAAGAAGGAGAAGAAGAAGACGAACAAGCTTCAAGGGAAACAAGACGGAGAGGACCAGCAGCAAGTCGACGACGAAGACGACGATCCGGTGGTGTACAAGACAGAGGCAGAGCGGCGGTACGAAGAAGCCAGGAAGAAGAGGGTATGGCATTACCTCATTCTCTCCCGACTCTCCTGTCGAGATTTGCTGACCATGTGGCTTTACATTTGAAAAACTGCAGCTTCTCCAAATTGCGCAATCATCCGGCGCGAGACCCGAACTGCTCAAAACACACAAGGAGCGCGTCGAGGAGCTCAACACGTACCTGTCTAGGCTGAGCGAGCATCACGATATGCCCAAGATTGGACCTGGTTAGGGACGCAAGCAAGGTCAGGGCTGTTGGAAAGAGTTGGAAGAGCTACTACATCGTATTGCATGGAATTGGAGTTTTGGGCGTTCCTGTCCCTGGTTGCTGAAATTTAGGTACCTGCTATGTATACCCACCATATCTTTCAAATCAAACTTGACATGTTCACTGAGAAAGCTGCGTTCTCATCATTATCGCGAGACAGATGACTAGAAAAAAGGGAGGTGCGCCTGAAAGTGTGCTGCTTCAATTGCATGCATGATTGCTTCGCTATATAAGCCGAAATACACAATTGTCCCCTTTTGATGCCATATGTGCCAAACAATCATGTTCACAGTTGCCAGGGGCCCTCTCCGTGTAAGGAGCCCCGTCCCAGTCTAAATCCGTTTTGCTGCCAGAGAAAATACAGAGATGCAGATAGAAATGCAGTTGCCCAATCTATGTGTCCGCCGAGTCGGTTGTTGTGATTAAAAAGGAGTGTTTAGGAAGTGGCCGTAGATGTCGTGTGATTAAGTATAAAGGAATGAATGATACGCCGTCGCCAATTCCCCAGCATCGAAACGCTTATGCTTATGCAGATCAAAATAACAAAAACAAAAAAACGAGTGAGGTAGTGAGAAGAAAAGAGAGTGAGAGGACAGGATAGAGATTGTCCGGCTTAAACCATCAGAACAGCACCGGCAAGGAGGCCAATGGCAGCAGGCAGCAGCACCTGGCCGCGGGGGACGGATGCAGCGTTCTGAAGGTCGGGGCTCTTTGATCCATCGGCCTGGCTGGTGGGCAGAACGGCAACCCACGAGGTGGACGTCATCGTGGTGGTGCCGCCATCGGGAAGAGTCCTAGTGTAAGTGTGGAGGACGGGGGCAGACGTCGTCTTGGAACCAGAAGTAATGGTTGTCTTGGGAGTCTCGCTGGCTTCAGCAGTTGTCGAGGTAATGGTGTCATCTGTCAACGCATCTGTTAGCCATGATTGCCGCAACCACAAGTGGAGCGTCTCGCGGCTGCGAGGGTAAGGAAGAAATAGGGCAGCTCCGGCCAACGAATCTTCAGGCAGTTTGCTGCAGCAAGATACCCCAAGTCTCCTTTCTACATCCAGATGGTCCAGCATCCAACTTCTGGGCTGGCATGTCCGTCTCGACAATGTCAAACGACAGCGCGAAAATCTGTGACATACCAGTAGTGGTCTCGGTCGCCGTCGTCGATTCCGGTGGCGGAGTTGAGCTGGGGAGGGAGGAGGTCACAGAGGAAGGGGGCAAAGTATCAGAAGCAGAGGTGGACGCATCCGAAGTAGTAAAAGACGAGGCGATGTCTGACGACAACCTACCAGAAGAGGTGGAGGACTCCGGAGCGGTAGTGGGAGAGGAGGAAGCAGCCGTAGTGGTGATATCTTCACTTGTAGTAGTAGACGTACCAGAAGCAGTAGCAGTGAACTCGGAAGCAGAATCGGTCGTGCTAGGGGCCTGGGAGGTGCTGGGAGCCGCGGTAGTCGAGGGGGCGTTGGTTGTTGTCTGCTCCGCGGCAGTGGTTTGCTCAGCCGTGGTGGATGCAGGCGCAGAGGCCGAGGATGTGTCTGCGGTAGACTCGGCAGTGGTGCTAGCAGGTTCGTCTATGAATGCTAAAGTCAGTTGCTTGGCATCGATTATTTACAGCATCTGTAGGTATGGCACTTACCCGATGAGGTAGAATCAGGAGTAGACGTTTGCTGAGCACTCGTGTCCGAAGGAGTCGGCGTGGACGATGGGGCATCCGTCGTCGACTGAGCGTTTGCATCCGCAGTAGTCGAGGAGTCCGACGCCGACTCCGTGGCCGAGGCGGGCGGAGCAGTGCTTGAAGGGCTGCTGGGGATGGTCGTGTTGCTGTTGCTCGAGCCGTCCTCCTGTCTCTTGGCGATCTGGACAATGGCAGAGGCAACAGAAGGGTCGTTCTCATGGATGGCATCAATGGCTTCGGCGTCCGAGGCAAAGACGCCGTGCTGGTATCTCTCGGGGAGATAGGCATGCAGCAGCCGGTGAAGCAGGTCGGGAGACGTCTTGTCGAGTTCCCCAACCAACTCGCTGCTGGCCCCGTGAGCCTTGGCCACGGCCATCTTGGAGTTCCTGTGGCAGTCGACGAAGCCGGGTCGAGCCGTCGCCACGCCCAGGCCGAGGACGAAGCCGACGGCGACGATGACAAGTGCCCGCCTAAGGTAAACCATCTTGCTCTTGCGTGGAGTCGTCTGGGTTAGTTGCTGCTGATGTCCGGTCTGCTTCTCTCCTTGGTCGCTCCTCAGAAGTCCAGCCTCTAGGTGGCCGTCACGGTCACTGTAGCCCATGGGAGCCATGAGTGCGGATAATATACCGGACTGTCTCACGACGAGGACGAATGAGGGGGCGTTTGAGAGAGAGTGAGTGATGTGCGGTTGCCGTGTAGCTGCAGGCAGGGCAGGGCAGAGCAGGGGGTGTCTTGAAGGTTACGAGACTGGACGGATGCGAGACGCACGCCACCACAAAGCGGAGAGGCTTTTCTGGCTTCGACCAGCCGGACCCGAGACGTCTAGCAAGAGAGTTCTGAAGTGAATGCGGGTCCTGAGTCTTCTCTCCGGAGCTTCACTGCTCGTCTGGAAGTCTCCTCTTGGGCTTGGGGGCAAATCTGGGGCAGCGAGATGCAGCTGAGGTCCACGTTTGCCCGTCTTGGCTCAGCCAGTCAGATCGATCGAGCTGCTTGCTGTCTTGGGCCAACGGAGACGAATAGTTGGCAGTGAGAAGTCGGGAGTACAAGTCCGTATGCGTACGGTAGAGGCAACAGATTGTAGATACCTAGGTAGTATGCAGGCGAGGGAGGAGAGGGAAAAGTGTGGTGGAAGAAGAGACGGCGGTTCCTCGACGGCGGAAAAGTATAAGTTTGGGGGGGCTGTGGTCTGGTGGAGAGCGAGGAGGCCGGAGTCACTGGGCTTGCATAAAGCCCAACACAGGAGGTTGTTCCTTGTTGCGTTCCTTGCTGTGAAGATAAGAAGGATCAAGGATAAGGGACTCTGATAGTACGACAGTAGATAGGTAATGGCAATGGCGACGGTAGTACCAGAGAGAACAGAGAGCAATGGATGCCTGTCGTCCGTATCGGCGGCCGTGCGACTCAACCGCGTCGCCTGTATCACCAGTTCTGCGTGCTGCTGCTATCCATGGATACGAGGTTCCCGGTTCCCAGCCTCAGCCCACCCCGTGCCTTCAGCTGCCATGGCATGGCAAGGACGGCATCAATGACAGCTCACAGCAATGCAAGGACCAGGGCGATAGCAAGGCAGGCAGCTTATCCATCGCCAATGTCCATGCGTCATTATTAGCGGGCAGCAGCGGGACGCATGGGCTGGCTGGACCGGGTTGAGGGCCAATATTGCCAGACGCAAGCCGGCTGCTGTCTCTGACTGGCCGGCAGCGGCTGCGTGCTTGGGCCTTGGGAGAGCTCTAGCGGCCACTAGGCGGGCTGCAGGGGGGGAAGAGAAGCCGATGGGGGAGAGATGGATTGGATGCAGATGGGCTCTGATGGGGGCAGACGGGGGGAGCCTTTGCCGGGACCATGACGAGGTTTCAGTCGAGCAGCTGCAGAGCGGCTGGTTTGCAAGCCATCGTCAGTGCTTTCTGTTGTTAGCGCTGGGGGGGAGCTTGCGCGAGTCAATGAGGAACAACTACGAAGGATTCATTCAATGTCTGGCGCCCTGACGTGATACAATCCAGCCCGGATCCCGTCCATCAAGGGAGGAGGCTGCAAAGGGGGGGCGCACAGCCGTTGAAACAGTGAGTGAGTGGTGAAGCAGCAGCAGCCAATTGAGTCGACGGATTCCATCAGATTCATTGGCCCAGAGCTTCATTCCAGCGGCAAACCAGGCGGCACAGGTAACGCCACGTCATGGCCCTTGTTCCTGTTTTTAGCTCGGGTCGAGCATGGCTCTGGTCGGGTTTCTTTCTGAGGCTATCCATCCCATTGTTGATTCGCCCCATGCGGCGTCGATTTCGACAACTGGCAACCGAACCGCCTCTTGGCGCTATTATCAACACCAGCAGAACACAGAGCGAGACTCGCCGATATCACCAGAGTGCTCTGTTCACCAGAGGATCACGTCTCGGAGCAATTGCTGAATCCCTCCCGCTCACCCTACCAGACGGACGCAGACGCAGAGACACATGCCGTTTGGGGCCATGGATGAGATTACTACTGTACTGTACTCGTATGGCAACGCCTCACCTCGGCGCCGTTTCACGAGCTTTGACCCCATCTCTCCGCCCGTCTTACTGGGGGCTGGGCCAAGATTCTGTTTACTCTTCGCTCGCGCACAGGGCAAATCCACTTGCCGGCAGGACAGCGTCGCCACCCTCCGGCGATTCGACGTCAATGACTAGCATGATGCCGGCGGCTAGGCTACAAACCGCCGCTTGGTTGAGATCCCGACTGGCTAAAAGCATCCCAAGACACACAGAGCTTCGGAGAAAACTTGGCTGCCCGATCTCTGTTGTATCGCCTCGGCATCAACCGTCGGGGACTGGCGATGCTTGTCTGGTTCTTGCCCTCGTCACATATCAGACAACATAGGGAGCCCCTCCTTGTGTTCTCTTCTCGGATCCTTTTTCTCTTGGATGTCGGATCCTTTTTTTTTTCTTTCCTTTGGGTGCCGTATCCTTATTTAGCAGATGCTGGTGGCGGAGCCGTCGCTCCGCCGTGGTGGCTGCTCGTACGAAGCACCTGCATGCATGTACGAAGTGGCATCCCCGTCTCCTGGTGAGACTCCGTGGCCGTCATGGTCATATATCACCCTTTCCGCCGTGCCATTGTGTCCAGACAGCACAAAACAAATGGTTGCGCGTACTGTACGGCGATGATGAGTCCCTGTCAATGGTTTCTCTTCCAGAACATACGGAGCAATTACAACTGCTTTGCCTCGATTTGGGTCCTGCGCGAATCGCCTTTGCATCTGTTCGTCGACCAAAGGCGTGGCGTGATCTCGATCCACAGGCTGCTTCGTCGCCCTCGGTGCCGGCTTTCCCGCTGCTGACCTGTGCATCGTATCGTAGGTACTCGTACTTTGTGACCGCGTACAAAGCACCAACCCTCTCTTGCACACCCACAGCCGGGGGATCATGGACAGGAGAGGCAAACAGGACAGGACAGGACAGGACAGGCCCTGCTGTCCATGGCTGCGAAAACGGGGCGGTGTAACCCCTTTGCGAGACAACAACTCCTTGACCGCATCATCTCGTAACCATGATCTCGTTTCCAGGCGCTCAACAAGCAGACCGATGCGGATGCGACCAAGATTCAGATGTGAACATGTCCTGCGAACTACGAGTATTCCTGTTACTAGCAGTACTGCTACCTCCCAGCTGCGTGGGTTACTTGTTCCTCGTTATTCTCCGCGGGATCGCCCCGAAGCGGTATCCCGTATCATGAAGGAAAAGAAGAAGCTAGCAGTTTCTGCTAAGACGGCAATTGTTCAGCTAGCCAACGATTACCTAGGACTCCGTAATAACCGCACTCCGTAACTGACATCACCACCGAGGCTCCCAACTGAGCCGGCTCAGCCCAAGTCTCTCGCGGGCGGGCTCGTATTCGAATCGAACGACAACTGCTTGGAGGCTTGGCCGGGCCCCATTGAATCATGTACCTATTAGTACTCGGTCTCTTGAGCCAACTTGCAAAAGGTTAGTAGTAGCAGAGTTTGCACCTTTCAGCCGAGACATATTCGGCACTCAAGCAAGGGCTAGATTGGCGAGTTCGGCGACGCGGCTGCCGTCAGCCTCATGGAGATTAATCGAGACAACAGGCAAGGGTAGTGGACTTGTTACTGTACCAAAGCTTCTGTGAAGACTTCTCGAAGCTGACTTGATGGAACGAGTGGACCAAGAGGGCAGACAACACATTGGAACACCTGTAGGATATGCTTCGTTTTGTGCCAACC
Organism: Trichoderma reesei QM6a; assembly: GCF_000167675.1. Taxonomy (NCBI): domain Eukaryota; kingdom Fungi; phylum Ascomycota; class Sordariomycetes; order Hypocreales; family Hypocreaceae; genus Trichoderma; species Trichoderma reesei. The sequence goes on along the minus strand of NW_006711154.1, from coordinate 58,281 downwards.
TGCTATCAGCACAGATTCCGCCTTCGGCCAGATCCCAGCGTTGCTGAACGGAGTACGATTCTATCGTGTGTCAATGAGACAACCTTGAGACCCTCACCAGCTGCTAGTCGCAACCGCCAGCCCTCAATAAACTTCGTCGGATTCAAATGTGTGTCCCTTGGTATGTCGCCGAAGATGGCCTGCGGTCGTTGCGGAGGATCTCCACCGCAGCTGAATCTGGGTTGCAGTATTTCGAGGCCACTTCATCCTGGTATTACTGTAGTAGTATCTGCCAAATCGGCGGCTGTGTGCATCCTTGTCTCGATCTAAGCTGCATTGCATTGGCAACTCCCGGCCCTGTTCAGCCTTGTGAGGAGGGGAGAAGTGGCCGTCTTCCTCATATATCTTTGCGTCTCCCCCGGGATGCCTTTACTTGGGAGCTGCAATCCTTTTGAGGCGTGAAGCTTTGCGTCTACTTTGGATCATGGTCCATATATGGAAACTTGAACAGCTGGTCAGTCGCTAGCTTCAACGTGGCTGTTGCTAGCATATCACCAACCTTGGTGCAACGATGAGGGGTACTCTCTAGATTCGTGCCATCGAATGTAAGGTAAGGTATCAAGCAACGAAACAATGGAGTTGATGGAACTGCCGTGCGAGGGTTCAGTGGCAAGACGAGTCGATGGCTAGAGTAGATCAGGCACGACAGGGCCAGCTACTAATATTAGATGCCGCTGAAGATGCCAACGGCGTACATTTGCTGCCAATCATGTCGCCATGAACGGATACTATACCTGCAAGGTGCCTAACAGCTCGAGTCGTTCCTGAGGACAGATTCACCATCCCTCAAGGGCTGGGAGCTGCATGTACCATGCACGGATGATTTGCAGCGTCGTGACTTTGGCTAGCATTTCGACTTCCATTCACGTGATGGTGCCGGCCACCAAACGGCACCAGGGATGCGCATCGTCCCGGTCAAGCTTGGGCACACGTCGCTTTCATGTGAAAATTGGCGATTCTTGAGTGCCGTCTGCAATCTGCCCCATTCCATTTCCTCGCCCCGTCTTTTGTTTTCAATGTGAGCTTGGATACTCTGGTGCATGCTGAACCCGTCCGAGCAGCAGCCATTGAATCTGCTCGAGCCCGTCACACGCTTCCTACGTCATCCGGCCTCGGGGCTTCAACATCCCACTCCAGCCGTCTTCAATGATTCCCTGCAAAAGTGGCCGCACACGACATGCCAACTCACCTCAGCCCGGAGTCGGCAGAGACTCTGGATCCAGATGAGCAAGATGCGCTCCGAGCCCTAGACCGGTCGCCTCACCCCTATCACCACCAGAGCTCCGAGCTGCCCTGCCCCTCGCATCATGTCGTCTCCCACGCCGAACGACCTGCATCTCCAGAGCTGCGCAGCGACGCGACCCAGCTATCACCATCTCGTCTCGCCGCCTTGACCAAGGAATCGACGCCAGCGAGCGATAGCGGCACCGACGCCGACGACGAACACTTCCTGAAGGGCCTGCCGCCGCCGAAGCTGCGACCCCACAAAGGGCTGAGAGGCCGAAACGAGGTCATCTCCGGCACCTCGACGCCCCTGCTGTCGCCCGCCGTCCTGCAGGAGCCTGTGCCCGCGTCAGGCCCCAAGGCGTCGCATAATGGCAAGAGACCTAGTGAGAGAGTTGTTCTGCCAGAGGCCATCCGTCGAAAGAGGATACTAGTGCAGCGAGCTGTTGAGGTCGGCATCATTGCAACCCTGGCGGGCATGGTGCAGGCAAACACGCTGCTGTCACCGATTCTGGCCACTTGGCGCAAAGGTGCACCATATACTATTTCCCTCTACTTGTGATCTGATTCTGACTGGCTATAGATTTCCATCTCTTTGGTGTCCTCTACGGAGGGCTCTTGCTGCTATATCCGCTTCGTGCTGCGATCTGGAGTTACAAAAATCGCCAAGCATCCTCGAACACGCTATTCAAGATTCCCACAGTCTTCGATCCCGCTCCTCTCCTATATCCCCCAGCGATTACGATTTATGTATCCTTACTCGTCTCCGTCAACAACCCTGCGGTGATTCTCCCGAACCTGATACTTGCCATAAGCTCGATCCCTCAGCAAGTGGTGCCCAAACTCGAGCATTACGCGGCATACGACTCTCTCCACTGGGCCCTGTCCTGTCTGCCTCTGATTTGGCGGCCCTCTCTGTCAGATCAGTCTCGGTTTGCGCCCACTTATTCTTTCCTCGCGCAAGAGGACCTCGTCTTACTATACCCTCTACACCGGACCGCGTGCGCCGTATTACATCATCTTACCACGACCAGCCTCCTGACGACCGAACTCCAGCTCCTTTCAATTGCGCTGATCAACGTGTTGCTCCTCGCATCGTCGCCTCAGATCCAAATACTAAAGGCCCTTCTCTGGGGCGGAGGCCTGAGCCTACTTGTGCTCTGTGGTGCTGTGATCAGATGGGGGATTGTGCTGGCAAGAGTACCCAAATGGCGGTTCCGACGAGAGCCATACCCACAGCGACGTTCCCTGTGGAAGTCTTTGCTGAGGCTGTTGAGCTGGAGGAAGCTCAAGGGCGAAATTCTGGGGTCACCTCACGAGGTGTACAGTGACGATGCTCTGTTCTCGACCGATGAGGACGAGGACGATGTGCGATTCAGTAGTCCTACCAGGGTCCAAACTTTCGATGCGACCGCAGACGCACCCTCCGATATACACAAAATTCCCTCGCCCAGTGGCGACAATGGATGGACGAATACAAGCGGCATCTCTCGGAGACACACGACACCTCACCCTGAAAAGGTCGCTCGCAAAGCAGCAACTCACACTCCATCCGGCAGGCGAAAGCGGACAGCGTCCGTCTCTGTCCGGGCTTATTTCAAGTTCACGCCAGCACAAGCAGCACGGAGGAAATGGCTGTACGCAGGGTATGTGTATGTGAGCCTGGCGGTCATCATAGTGGCCGTGATCCGCCCATATATACAGACATATGCCCTCAACGGCAATGAGCCTATTGGCTGGGCTCTTGGTTATTTCTTCGGCGACCTGCCTGCCTTTCGATATCGAGTGGTCAGTGCAAATCTGGAACGCTGGATCTGCTTACCACCGCGGCTCGATTCCTTTTGCGCGAAAGAATGTCATCTCGGTTGGGTGCAGCATGTGCGCCATGATGACTTTGGCGAGGCCAACACGCGCCTCTTCATAAGCGCTTATTGGGTTGCGATCCTGGTCGTCGGGCTTGCCATCGTCTTCCAGCTGAAGAACACGTACGAAGTCGACACCCGGCGCAAGGTATTCCACTTCATGATGGTCGGCATGCTTCTCCCAGCAACATTCATTGATCCGACATTTGTTGCCTTGGCCCTGTCCATCGTCTTGGCCATCTTCTTGATTTTGGATCTACTGCGGGCAAGCCAGCTGCCACCCCTGTCCAAGCCGATCGCCTCCTTCCTGGCTCCGTATGTGGACGGAAGGGACTTTCGCGGGCCTGTTGTGATATCTCACATTTTCCTCCTCATTGGATGTGCCATTCCGCTCTGGCTGTCTCTGGGATCTCTGCCGCGGACCGGATCCGACTACCTGGCCGGATGGGAGATACCTACCAGAGAGATTAGCATGGTCTCGGGCGTTGTCTGTGTTGGTCTGGGCGACGCAGCCGCCTCCCTAATTGGGCGCCGTTTCGGCCACCGCAAGTGGCTCTGGGGTGGCGGCAAGAGTCTGGAGGGGAGTCTAGCATTCACAGTCGCCGTCTTTCTTGGCCTGACGACAGCCAGCCTTTGGCTCCGGCTGGGACAGTGGCCCGTTGCTGGCGAAGGCACGAGCATGGCGACCAGAGCCGGGCACGCCCTTGCGTGTTCGTCCATGGCCAGCTTGACGGAGGCGGTTCTGACGGGAGGCAACGATAACGTCATTGTGCCAGTGGTTCTCTGGACATGCGTGAAAGCACTTGAATTTTGAGCATATAGAAGCATGGCATGGGGCGTTTTTCTCTCTTTCTGGGGATTGTTGACGGGATGTGGGGGATCACATGTTGTTACGATCCATTTTCCTCCTCATCTGTATGTATTGATGGTATAGATACAGATGACGAGTTAGACAGGTGATAGGTGTTGATGCTAGATATCGCCTTCGCATGAACGAAAGATGGAACTTCTAGAGAGACATCGCTGATTACGCAATGAAAGAGTCTCAAGTATTGATGCGCCGCGGCTATTGGTATCTTTTTGGTCTAATGCTCCTTTGCGTTCCGTTTGCCTGTTTCCCCCCCTTTTTCATCCCCCTTTGACATGCTACCCTCGCGCCTACGCCAACATACCAAAGAAACAAAAGGGAAAGAAACGGATTATGCAGTCAAGTCTTCTAAAATGGCTTCCAAGTCTTCTTTACGAAATGGCAGGCTCAACAACTCCGTTCCAAGATTGTCTTTACGGCTCGTCAACATCTGGTGGTCGTGGAATCTACACAGTAGCATTGCTCGTCAGCGAATCGATCATCATGGCGGCAGAACAGGACGCAAAGGGGGGCTCACTCTTTGAGGAGCGTCCGGAAAGCCATTTCGGAGCTGCAAATGAACTCCTCCACGGCCTTGTTATACACCATCCTATACTCCAACCCAACGCCGTCGTCGCCTTCGTCCTCCATGGCGATGAGGACTTCGCCGACGAGCAGGCGAAACAGGTTCTTTGCGTTTTCCGTTAGACTCTTGAGGACAAAGGCGACGCCCTCGCGGCCGTTGACGCGCTGGGACTGCCGGCCGAGGAGCTCATGCACGTCGTCGACGACGTCGAGCTCGGCTGTGAAGGGAGAAAAAGTGGTGCAGTCGTGGAAGACAAAGTTGAAGCCCGAGCGGACGCCGATATCCCACAGCAGGGGGAAATCAGGCGTGTCCGCGGAGGCCACGAGGTGGATCTGCGGGTGGGCGGCGAGCTGCGACAGAATGGCCTGGGAGCCGGGCTTGCGGAGGGGGGGTGCGTCGATGGAGTTGACGATGATGGTGAGGGTGAGCTTCTTCTTCTTCGTGGTGGCGGCGGACGAGAGGAGGAGGGAGGAGATGGTCTGGATCATGACGGCGGGCTGGGAGGTGGGCACTCGCTGGGTGGGATCGATGGCGGAGGCGACGACGCTGAGGATCTCGCGGAGGTTGGTCGTGTGGGCGTAGCCGTTGACCATGACGATCCTGTTGTTGCTGGCGCCGGCTTTGATCGACCTCTTGGCGTTGGCGTGGATGTAGGTCGCGAACTTGCGGAGGAGGTGCCGCTTGGAGCCCAGGCCGTAGAGACACACGCTGAAGCCCTGGGACAGCTCAAACGCCCACTGCGGGAAGGACTCGGCGTGCAGCTGCTCGAGAGACTCGATGCTGTCGGCGTGGCGGTCGCGGTGCTCGCGCAGAACGGCAAAGTACTCGTCGTGCGAGAGCAGGTTGAGGGACGACAGGGTGTTGTCCGACGTCTTGGGCCGGCCGGGCTTGTTGTGCAGGAAGTACAGCTCGTGGGGAGGCAGGTCCCTCGGCGGCGTGGGCGACCTGGGTCTCTGTCTCTTTGGGCGGCCCTTGGGTCTGCCGCGAGATTTCGAGGGCGTGGCGGCTTCGGCGTCCGTCTTTGACTCGAGGTCGTCCTCCTCGCCGTCGTCGTCATCGTCTTCGTCGCCGGCATCGCTCGAGTCGTAGATCTGCCGTGCAATGTCGTCTTCGTCATCGCTGCCTGCGTCCCCGACGACGCGGTCTATCAGCGCGCGCGCGCTCTTCCTCCTCGCCGAGCGGTCGGCTGCCCTGCCGGGGGTGAGGGCGGCGCTGAAGCCTATGGCCTTTGTGGGCGTTGCGAAGACGGGGACGAGGGCGGGTTTTGAGTTGGGGGTGGTGTTGTTGGATTTGGGCTTGGGAGGGCGGCCGCGGCGGCGAGGCGTGGGTGTGGTTGTGGTTGTGGGTGTGGGTTCGGGCTCTGTGGCTGTTTCTTGGATGTCGAGGTCCATCTTGTCGCCTAGAGAGGGGATGTCGGCGGCTTCATCTTCGTTGGAGTCCATTGGAAGGAGTTTGCGAGACTCAATGGCGATGAGAATGTATGTATCTGTAGTTTTAGTATGGTGATGCTGCTTGGTTGGAGAGGCCGAGAGGGTGATATCAAGAACAAGGTGCCTAGCTGAGGTCTCAAGGCAATTGCTGATCAGCTTGATGTCTTTATTGATTCAGTTTTCCATCTGCTATCTCGCGCAACAAGGAATGTGCTGTGATGCTGTCGTCAAGGCCAACTGAAGATGCCGAGTAGAACCAGGTCGAGTTGAAGTTCCAGGTCTCCCTGCAAAAGGCAGCACCACTCAACGCGGTCCCTTGACGCGCTGAAGCTAGCGGCAGCTCAGGGCCGTGAAGCGCTAAAAGTCGAGCAGGTGGTGCAGCGCCAATCCGACCCACTGCCATGTGATGGAACTGGCCGATTCAACAAGGAATTCTTAAAGCTCGTGTACCTGATACTGAGTCACCATTCAATTACGCCTCAATCTCCTCCGCCTTCAGGCTGATATCTGGGTGTGATAGCTCAGGAAAAAAAAAAAGAAGAACAACAAGCACAATGAACTTCAACCTGTATGGATCGTTAAACTCGGCAAAGCTGCTGCTCAAGCCCGGCTTGTGTCTGCCTCATCACATTGCGCCAACGTTCAACGACCTGCCCATCCCTCTCGACGCGGCCCTGCAGAGAGACGGCCGGAGAGCCAACATCAAGGCCGTTGTCCTCGACAAGGACGACTGCTTTGCTTATCCCGACGCCAAAGAAGTGTATCCCGCCTACAAGGTATGATGGCAAAACGCCGCCATCTGAGGCTCTGTAGCATCACTGACACACAATCTGGCTATAGCAACACTTTGAAAAGCTGAAGCAGGCGTACCCTGGGCGCAAGCTCTTGGTCGTCTCCAACACTGCTGGAGCAACCAGCTGGGACAGAGACCTCAAGCTCGCCGCAGAGGTGGAAAAGAACACGGGCGTCTTTGTGCTTCCCCATTCGACCAAGAAGCCTGGCTGCGGCGCCGAGATCATGGCGTACTTTCAAAAGTATCCCGAGACGGGGGTGACTGATCCGTCGCACATTGCTGTTGTCGGCGACAGGCTGATGACGGACGTGATGCTGGCGAACATGATGGGCGCGTGGGCGTTTTGGATAAGGGACGGCGTGGTGCCGCTGAAGCAGAAGAGCATCGTGAGTCCCGGTTGACTGAACCGTTAGAGAGATGTTTGCCTGTGATGCTAACACGATTGCAGTTCTCCCGGATCGATCACTGTCTGGCGGGCTTCCTGCAAGCGCGAGGCGTCAGACCACCGGAGCCTCGTGTCTCTGAGAAGTACTAATTGCAATGTTTGCCATCGGCTCAAGCTGCTTGGTTACCTTCAAGGGCATCATACACCGGTTCCACATTGGATGCATCTGTGAATCACGGACAGAACCTGGGAGATAGCCGTGGCGAGAGAATTTCATCCGTTGTGCTGTCTTGAGGTCAGCAGGGACACTCAAATGATTGCTCTGATGCAGTGAATCACTGCATCGGGCGGTGCTGACCTCGTGGCCTCACTGCTATATATATCTCGGCCTTTTTTTGCATTTGAGTCTGCAGCAAACTTTATCGATCATGCAAGACCTGGTGCCATACCAACAGCCCTGCTACATCTTCTCCAATCGACGGCTCTTGGGCATTTCATACTGATACTCGGCATCTCGGACCACATACCCATTCGTCTTCGTCGAATCGCGTTCCCTCGCAGGACACCAATATACGGACCTCGCACACAATGGGCGGCAAAACGTGGTCCAAGCAGGAAGAGCGCTTCTTCTGGAAGACGATTGTCCCACAGTCGCCAAAGGCTGTGAAACCGTCCGATCGAGTGCACGACTGGAAGGCGTGCGCCGAAATCATGCAACGGGAGATGGGGACGAATGCGCGCCGCAAGTATTCGAAGCTCATGCTCTGTGCGTCCTACAGATCAATGACCAGCCTCCTGAACTTGATACTGATTGATGCTCCCACTTCTCCAGTCGAACACTATTTCCAAAACGTTCAGACGGGACACAGATCGCCTTGTGCTCGCGAGTTTGTGGTGGAGCACAAGCGTGAGCTCGGTGAGTTCCGCAAGGGACAGATGCTGGATCCCATGGCTGGGGACAGTCCTGCGAGCTCAACGACTGATGGGTACTGGGATGCAGAGAAAGCTTGTTAGGGCGAGCTTCCCAAAGGGCCAACTGGCTTGATCGGATCAATTTGGGAAACTGGACAGCCTGGAAATGTAGAGTGAAGACAGGCTTGATATCAATTGGACGGGTTCGGATGGTAGAGAAAGGGTTTACTGAGCACCCGGCAAACACAGCTGTCCAACAGGCCCAGAGACGCAGAGGCGAGAGGCGAAACTCTGTTCGCTGCTGAGAAGAGAAGTGCATTTGCATGATACCAAGTCTCGAAGTCGAAGCTACAGAAACTTTGATCAATTCACGTTAATTCTGTGGGAACGCATCCATCTGTTGGTGACCATTTGCTACGCCTTGGGCCAGCTATTCATAGATACTCGACTGTGGTACTATATTTCCAATGCGTCAAGGACACAGCCAGCCACTTTCGGTTCTCTACATTGATGTCACCAACACTGACGAGAACTCAGGGAGCGGTTCAGCTGTCGGCACATGATGATGAACAAGTGAAGAAGTCCAGTCTCAGCAGTAGAACTCTCAGCTCAGAGGGATTAGCGATAAGATCATCACCAGCTGAGATACCCATGCAACCAGCGCAATGCAAGGGCAGCAACCAGCCTTTTCATAACCGAGACGCTTTAACCACAAACAACAGCCATCACGTCCATCATCACATTCAGCTTTTCACCGGGTCATCCATCACTCAATCCATGAGGCGCAAGATTTTGCAACTAGTAATACTGCTACTACTATGTAGTCCTATCTCCAGGGGTCCGCGAAGAAGTTGAGCGGCTAGCGGACGGGCCGCCCGCGAGGGTGGATCGTGGGCTGGAGTCTAGACGGTAGGCAGACTGGCAGACTGGCAGAAACCACCAGCGGGCTCGATCTCAGCTGGCCAGGAGGCAATAGTTAGCCCTGTGGCGGCTCTGGAAACGGGATGGGCCGGTAAATAGTCTGCGAGTATGTGGTGATAGTGTGCAGCAGCTGCTGCGTGTGCGCAATAGTATTGGTCTATAGTGTACAGCAATGCCATGGTCATCTTCAACCCACATGTAATAGACAAACTATAGGCTATAAAAGAGCTGCACTCTTTCAGTCTCTCATGTAGCCCCCGAACTTCTTCTTCATCAGCTCCTTCACCTAGTACACATACCCTCCTCCTCTTCCAAAAACATGGTCTACCTGCCCAAAACCCGACACCTCAACGGCGTGCGCCTCCTCGCCCTCGACGGCGGCGGCGTCCGCGGCGTCGCCTCCCTCATCATCCTCAAGGAGATCATGGCCCGCGTCCAGGCGCGCAAGGGGCTCAAGGACGAGTGCCGCCCGGCCGACTTCTTCGAGCTGGCGGCGGGCACCAGCACCGGCGGCATCATCGGCATCATGCTGTTCCGGCTGCGCATGACGGCGTCCGAGGCCATCAGCGAGTACGACGAGATTGCCAAGGAGGTCTTTAGCCCGCGGCTCTGGGGGTGGAACATCACCAGCTGGATGCCCAACGGCTTGGCTTCCATGATCAACAACAGCAAGACGCTGGTGCAGAGCAGCAGGTTCGACGACAAGTCGTTGAAGAAGGCGATTGATCGGGTGGTGGGCAAGTATGGGCTTGACGAGGAGGACCGGAGGCTCAAGGGCGAGGCGCCGCTGCTGCATCCCAACGCAGGCAGGATGTAAGTCTCTTCCTTTCATCCCTCTGGATTGCCTTTTCATTAGATTATATGGTTGGCTGATTATCGGATGAATCGATCTCTAGGTTTGTCTGCACGACGGCGCAGAACAGGGCCGAAACGGTGCTGCTGAGGACGTACAAGAACAACACCATCCACGTCAAGTCAAAGGTCAACGACGCCATGCGCGAGCACTCGGACAAGATCACCATCAGCCTGGCCACACGCGCCACCTCTGCCGCGCCCACCTTTTTCCCCGAGGTGAAGTGGCCCGAGAACAACAACAACAACAACAACAACAACAACAGCCCACAGCAGCTGACCTTTTGGGACGGCGGCCTGCTCAACAACAACCCAATCGACCAGCTGTGGTACGCCCGCTACGAGCTCGTCGAGCCCGCAGAGCCCGCGCCGCCCGTGTCGTGCGTCGTCAGCCTCGGCACGGGCTACACGCGGCCCGACGCGTCGCCGTCCGAGTCGTGGTTCCAGCTCGTCGGCGTCGCGGCGTCCGTCATGGGCTTTGCGACAAACACCAACGCCAAGGGCAAGGACTTTTCGCGGCACATGACGGCGCTGAACAACAGGCCCGAGCACGCAAAGACGAGGTACGTCCGGCTGAATCCGGCGCTGGGCAAGAGCGAGATTGGGCTGGCGGATTATACCAAGATGGAGGAGCTGAAGACGCTCGCGAGGGAGTATCTCGAGGATGAGAAGAACCAGCTTTGGATCGATAAGGCGGTGGCTGCTATTTGTGATGAGTGAGAGGCTGAATGGGGGAGGGTGAGTTGATGTTTGAGGGCTTTTTTTTTTTTTTTTTTGAAGGGACTAGATGAACAATGCATGCTGGCATGTGTTGGAGTTTTTGTCAGTCTTTTACATGGCATCTGGATAAGGTAGCGTACTGGAGTTTTTCAAGGTTGTGTAATATTATTATTATTCCAAGCACATGTGTAACACTCTATATCCAGAGTTGCGCTTAGTGATACCATCTGATGTCTTCCACAAAGTTGTGTAAAGCTGAAAAGTCATCACATATTCGGCTTCTGGTCGATGATATACCCAGTATCATTCGATCCTCTCCAAGTCACACAAATCCCACCTCCGGCTTTCCTCCCGCTCCCGCTCCGGTCGAATGCCCCACAGCGGGGCTCTTCCGCCCCGCCGCTCAACGCTCTCCGGTCCAAAGGCGGTCAAGGGCGGCAGAAATAATTCCTCTTCGTTATCGGAAGCTAAACGGGATTCAACGCTCACAATCCACTCGATATCTGCAGTGACGGCGCATATTATCACACTACTTACTACCTACAACCCTCACACGTACAACAACATTCTCGCGCGCAATAATCTAGAGTCTACTCGAGTCTCTCTTTTTCGTCAAAGCATTATTATAACAACTTCGCCATCATGAGCTTTCCATCTCCTCTTGGCGGGGGCAACGCTCCCCTTCCGCCGATGGGCGCCAACCAAGACCCCAACGTCCGAGCTGTAAGCACTCTTTCTCTCTCACTCTCTCTCTCTCGGTCCCCCTGACCCTTCAGCTCTCAAGCATCTGGCTTACTGACGTATCCTCCGTATCTAGATCCAAGGCGCAATGGAATCATGCTACGGCAAGTCCATCATGTCAGGCGTCATGGGCTTCGGCATGGGCGGCCTCTTTGGTCTCTTCATGGCCTCTGTACGTCTCCTCCTCCTCCTCCTCCATCCACGAACCTCCATCTTTTCCACCACCCCCCCACTCTTCACCTTGACCATGTCTAATAATACTCCCGGCCTCATCATGCAGATGTCCTACGACACCCCCTTCGGAAGCCCCCTCCAAGGCGCCAACGGCCAGCCGGCCATCACATCCCTGCCCCTCCGCCAGCAGCTCAAGATCGGCTTCAAGGACATGGGCACGCGCTCGTGGAGCATGGCCAAGAACTTTGGCAAGGTCGGCGCCCTCTTCTCCGGCATCGAGTGCGGCATCGAAGGGCTGCGCGCAAAGAACGACCTCGTCAACGGCGTGGCCGCGGGGTGTCTGACGGGAGGCATCCTGGCCAAGAACGCGGGGCCTCAGGCGGTTGCTGGCGGGTGTGTTGCGTTTGCGGCGTTTAGTGCGGCGATTGATGCGTACATGCGGCAGCCGAGCGACGAGTAGAACGGGAAAAAAGGAGATGGAAAAATTGGTGGGGAGTTGGTACGATGATGGTGATGGTGATGATGTGAGGATTTGGGATCATCTGTTTCTTTTGACTTATTATAATTGGTTGGGGAGTTCCGGTAGAGTGTACATATAGAGCATCTGGGCTGGCGTTGGCGGAACTGTCTTCAGGTACGATATCTCCACTTTGGCGAGGCCCTTGGAGGACAGAAAAGGGGATATATCAAGGAAAAGGGGGGGGGAAAGCATGTGTATAACAAGGAGAAAGGGGAGAGATACCATGTGTATAACAATACCCTGGCTGCTATAGAGTATTCTCAGAAGCACTCTCAGAACGGTGAGCCATGGACGGGCTTACTAAACAATGAAGCACACGCGCATCATCTTCTCATAAACGTACCATTACTTTCATTACTATGTAGAATCCATGCCTCGTTCTGGTATATTATCTTGTATAACCTTACCCTCATTAAAGCTGCGCCCAGCTTCCTCGCACCCCCTCACGCGGCCTGGTAAACCTGGAACTTGCCCACTTCCCAGTAAGCATCGACAAAGGACTGGGGGTTGTTTGCAACTATATCGGTGCAGTTGCTGGAACCTGTAGAAAGGGGGCAAGCAGAGTCAGCATCTTCATCGGATACCCGGGGTTTCAAAAGAGACAAATAAGGAGGGCAACTCACAGCCAGAGCTATCCCACACGCCATACACCAAGTCGCCGCAGAGGTCAATGTTCAGGATAATCGAGTTGTTCCTAAAGTGACTCCCGACGTTACAATCCGTGCTCGGGAAATCCGCCGCCGCCTCTCCCCAGGTGCTCGGATCGGGCTTCTGGCCGGTAATGTCGGCGGGAATCGCGCTGCGCGCAAACTGCCACACGCGAATGCCCGCGTCCCGCCACTCCATGGCCATGACGCCGCCGCCGTTGGCATTGAACGACGTGCCAAAGGTGCTGTCTGGGCCCTGGACGCCGCAGCCGGCGTTACCGTTCTTGGACGAGTCGCAGTCCTTCTGCAGCGCCTTGTCCGTCTGCTTGCGCTTGACGCCCATGGAGCAGCCCTTGGAGGTGTGGAGCGTCATCTGGTTCCCGTCGTCGGCCTTGTTGGTGGCCTCCATGACGTCGATCTCGCCGTTGTCGGGCCAGTTGGACGGGTCCGTCAGCCAGAGGGCCGGCCAGGTGCCGCAGCCGTAGGGGGTGTGGCGGACGTCGAAGATGAAGAGGCCGTCGTTGTACGTCTTCTTGGACTCGACGCGCACGGAGAAGCGGCCCGTGGAGGCGTCGGGGTTGCTGCCGGGGCCGACGGATGTGTCGACCCTGAGGACGGCGGCATCTTGGGATGCAAAAGTGAGGTTCTACCGCCCGTGTTAGCGACGTGTGAATGGACAGTGATTGGATGAGACTCTTCGGCCCTCTCGTGATCTGTGTGTATGTAGTGTGTGGTTGTTCTATGAGAGTAGTCACTCACCAGCTGTTGGGCTCGAGGCTGCGGAACGTAGTGAACGAATCCCCCGGCAGGATCCCAGCCCTCAAAGTAGTTGAAGTTGTCAAAGAAGGTTTCTCCCTGGACTGTTTATCGACAGTTGGTCAGCATGGTGAAACCATTGTCGAGCAGAAGAAGAAGAAAAGGGTCATCTCTGGACTCACATGTATCCTTGAGGGTATATGTCAACTGTGAGTAGTCGGGATATGAACTCTTCTTCCCCTGCGTGACGCCAACAGCCACGCCAATGACAATGGCAATGACGACAACGGCAGCAATGCCAATCCATACTTTCTTGGACCAGTATCTCGGGTTCCACAGGGCAGGCGATGAGGATCCGGACTGGCGATGGCCTCGGTTGTCGAGGGGATATTCTTCATATCCGGGGGGCACCTCGCCCGGCTTTACACTGCCTCGCTCCATGTCGCTTGTAACTCTTGTTTAAAGGATGTGCCTGGTTTGCCCAGAGAGGAGAAAGGAAAGGTAAGGGCGAATAGCACGCCAGGAAAGTGGTAGATATAATTCCCTCTTTACCCTCTCGCTTCCCTCTCTTCCCGTCTCTCTTGTCTGAGAGGAAACAACAATTTCACTAAAAAGGCGAACCAACGAACGATGTGAGTCGATGGATGGCAATCCCGGCCAATGAATGCAGTCTGGTTAATATCACTCCGGCGATAGCCTCTTTGGGAAGAGAAACCAAAGGGCTGCTCCTACTCGCGATAACGAGCGCAATTCAGGTAGTTGGTGACAACAAGCTGCCCACGGCAAATAACGACGACTCAGGACAGAGTCCAAAATCAAGAGAGCGACGTTGCGAAGATGGAAAAAGAAGCGCAACAAAGGCTTTCTAATCAGAGACAAGCACAAATAATACGAGAATGTGAAGTTGACAGGCGAAGAAGACCAGAGGAAACAGACGGGAAAACGGAACTGAGTGGGTTCACGTTGGGTACGGATTGACCTCTTACGAGTCCACATAGTACTACTACAGGTACTACCATACCTACCTATGTATAAGGCAGACATTTAGTACGGGCCTCGTACCTCGTTGCTCACTCACGGCTTCTTGCGCCTCATCAATAATACGAAGTGATATTTCAAGCAGAGCACAGTCACTACCATGGACAAGGACCGGATACAGCGGCACTGCCCTATCAATCCAAACCACCCCCCGGCATCTAAAGGAATCCCGCTTCCCCGGTCGTCGAACTGGGCGTATTGGATGCGTATTCCTGGCAGGCCAATAGCTTACCCTGGGTTGTATATCCGTAATGTTCAAGTACTCGTCGTCGCTGCCTTAACCTAGACCTGTTTTCAACGTCGAGGGAAATACTTCTCATTTTTATTTTTCCTTGCGTCACGCCTACGTGCCTTGAATGGTCCTGTATCTTGTAATTAAGTATATAGCTAGCTCGGGCCGTCCACATTGCTCCTTAAGGAGATTCCGACATTAAGTCACGGACGTAAATATAAAACAAACAAACGAAATACTTCTCAACGGACATGCAGGAGCAGGCAAATTCACTATCAAAGATCAATACCGAAAACGAATATCAGGAAAGCCCAGATAGGAACAAAAATCGGGAATAATGAAGCCGGATCGACACAGAGTTTTTTATAACAATGACGCGCGTCGGTGTTACAAACTTGTCAAGTGGGAATCTAAGTGGCACCAGCGACTTATTTTAACTAGACGGTGCGTACAAAAAAGGGAAACATCGCAGCCAGTTCTGCACAAGAATGGAGGTAGTAATAGGTAGGCACCGACTGTGATAGCCCTGGAGCCAATAGCTGTCAAAGAGCAAGAAACAGAGAGGGTGGGATGGAAAAAGGGGAAAAAGGCGAGCTACTATTCAGGAACGGAGGAGGCAGTGCAAAAGTCAATGTCAATACGAAGCCACTCAAGTGAGTGACGGTCCGAGTGTGAGTGGGTTCTGACGGGCTCGATGGTGTGGATGGGCTTTTCTTTTCTTACATGTGATACCATTTCACGTGCTGTAGACTGACAGGATACTATTATTACGGTCAACAGTAACATGTTGTATTGCATCGGTATTATATCAGGGTAATTGTCCTCTTTGCATTTCAATATCCATGTGATGATGGGCTCTCTGTAACCGCCCCCCCTCCAGGCAAATCTAACCGTAACCGCAAAAAACTGACTGACCCCTCCAGATCGCAAGCGACAGTCAACAAAGTCGACCTCTCTGATTCATTATAATGGACATGGAGAAAATGATACATGTTCGCTCTAATCGTCATCCTCCTCCACGCGAGCCTTCTTGGCCCTCCTCTCCTCGTCCTGCAGCCCGTATCCTCGCTTCGAAGATGAGTTCTGGTCCACCTCGGACAAAAACTTGTCCACGTTGAACGGGTCGGCAGCGTCCTTCTCGAATTGCACCGGTCCCTCTCGTGCCTGTGAAACAGACACCGGTTAGCAAATGCTACGACGAGCTGACAGACAAAGGAGACAAGATGAAAAAAAAAAACTGACCTCTGCTTCGCTGGCCCCCTTAAAGGTGCCCTTGCCCAGCGCCTCACCGAACCGGCTTGACTTTTGAATCTTGGCCATCTCCCGGTCACCCGCTTCCGCATCCTCGTCGTCCAGGTTTGCTCGCGGCCGGTAGATGCTGTTGATGGCATCCTGAGCGGCAAAAAGGGGCTTGTCGTACGGATTGTCCTCGTTGAATCCGCTGTCGAACCCGCTGGACTGGTTAAACAGCCGTGAGTCGTACATCGTTTCCTTGGACTGTGAAGGCTTGGCTATGCCCAGAGCAATCTTCTCGGAAATGTCTCGATTTTGCTCCCGGGCCATAACCTGGATACGCCGCTCGGCGCCCATTCGTGTTTGACGCAGTTTCCGCTCTTCTTCCTTCCGCTTCTCTCTTCGTGCCCTTTCTCGGGCCCGAACTTCTGAGTCCTCGCTATCGGAACCTCTAGACTCTGAGCCACTGTAGCTAGACCGTGATGGTGATCTGGAGCCTGAATCCCGTGAGTCTCGCGAGTCCCTTGAGTCCCTTCTTCCACGTCGACCAGCTGCAGCTCGGTCCTCCCGCGCCTTCTGGGCCAGAGCCCGTAGGTTTTCTTCCTTCTGCATCTTTTCCTTCTCCGCCAGCCGCTGTTGCATGAGAGCTCTCTGCTGGACCTCTTCTCGGGCATGGCGCTCGGCCATTTTGATCGCCTCCGCGAACTGTGCGTGCTTGTCGTTGATTGTAATATCCTGTAAGCCTCGTCCGTCTGCAGCCAAGCGCTTGTCCAGCGGCACCGTAAAACCCTTGGGGTTCTTCCAGTTCGACACGGGGGGCGGGATCCTCCACATCTCTTGGTCTTCGGCGGTGAGTTTTCGCGGTGGCGAGTGCATGACGGGAGGAGGTGGTGACGGGGGGCCGCGGGGAATCTTTTTGTGTTTGAACTTCGGAGGCTCCATGGGATCTCGCTGCCGCTCGACAATCTTCATGATGCGGTCCTGCTTCTTCGAGTTGTCGCCCATCTGGTTTGCCGGCGTGTATCGCACAAAGGTCGGGTCCTTTCGCTGTCCGATGTTGAGGTTCTTGGGCTTCTGCGCCGCCACGGCTCCGCTGACGAGAGCTGCCAACGCGTTCTTGGTCCTCTCCGTCGTCGCTTCGACCGACTCCTTGTCTGGACGCGACAGATCAATCTCCCCAGCATCGGCTCGCTGCCTCAGCGGGATGAGGTCCTTGAAGGATGTGTGGATGATGCGCCCCTCGCCGTGTCCCTGCCTCGCGATCGCGTCGTACTTGACCTTGCCCTCGGCATCGACCTGCAGCGCCAGGGCATTGCTCGTCTTGGCGCCCTTCTTGCCCATGTCCAGCGGGTACTGGGCAATGGGGATCTCGGGGAATGCGCCGCCATCGCCAAAGTCCTCCTGCGAGCGAGGCCGCCATCCCGCTCGCTGGCCGTACGGGGGAGGGCCGCTGCGCTTGAGGACGATTTGCGTCTCGTCTAGCTGGCCCGGCCCTACGATGCGAGGCCCGCGCTGCTGCGCCCGCGACGGCGCCTCTTCATCCTCTCCGGTGTATTTCGGCTTGGGCAGCGACGCCTGCAGTGATGCGGCCATGGACGTCATTTTGCCGGGCGTCGCGTGAGGTGACGGATGCAAAGCGGCGAGAGCTGGCGATGGCCAACTTTTGGGTTGAGAAATTCCAGGTATGGCGGTGCAAGGTGTGGCTGGGCTGACAGGGATTCTAGGCAATAGTGTGGCGTAAGTCAAGAGTCTCGGCTCCGCAAAAGTGGCTTGAATTTCTGTGAGCGCCTCAGACGTCCACTTATGTAAGGTACCTAGGTCAGTATGTACTCCAAGCGGCCAAGTGTATCGCTCGCAGTTGGCTACATAAGGTATTAGGCACTCAAGATTGAATGATCAATTGATGCAATTAAAGGTATATGTTTCATCTCATTTCTTGGGAGGCATCTCCCTTTTCCGTGTTGTGCCCTGGAGGCTCATCACCAGCTGTGTTCGAGCCAAAAGACTCCGGCCACGTTGGCCTACCCAAGGTATCTCATGCCACGCCTCCGTCCATACCATCCCAGCTCATGCGGGACAAACGGGTCGTCGATTGCATATCCGTATGCCTTGCGTTGCAAAATAGAAGAAAAGCATCATTCGTTTAAACGTAGCCCTTGCGCGCGCCCTGGAAGAAGAACCGAACAACAAACACCTGCAGCGCCCCCATGCAGATGATGAGAGCAATCTGGATCATGCTAAAGTTGACAATGCGCTTCTCCGTGCTCGCCACGGTGCTGAAGTTGCGGTTCTCTCGTGTTCGGAAGTACTTTTGGTTTCGTGAAATGGTCGACAGCTGGCCCGAGATCTTGTAGATGGATTCTTCCAGGATAGACGTCTGTTCCGGTGATGAGCCCTGCTTGGAGGGGAGCTGTGCGGTTCGAGACTCGTTTTCGACCTAGACGAAAGAGGTACTTATTAGTCTCTTAGGATCCCTTGTTTCCACCGTTCGCTTGTACTGACAGCAATCTCAAAGTCGACGAATTTCTCGGCAAAGGTGCTCATCTCGTTGTCGAAGCAGAACGAGTACTCGCCAACCTGCTGCGCGGTGAAGACAAAGTCGCCCTGTCGCTCCTTTTCGCCCTGCAGGATCACCTTGCCGCCGGGGCCCTCGACGATGTAGTCGACATCGAATGAACCACCCGATTGCACCTAATGCGCGCGGTTAGTCAGTACATGTGTGAAGCAAGTACAGCATGATTGCTGCTACAGTAATGGGGGGCGCCACCCACAGCAAAGTAAAAGGCAATCTTCTCGTTCGGGTTCTTGGTGGCCGCGTAGAAGCAGGCCCTTTCGTTGGCGGTCAGCTTGTAGGTCAATGCCGTGGCGGCGACATTGGAGGCCATCAAGGCCATCAGGCCAGCTACCAGCGTTGGCAGTCTCATCGTGTGGTTGTGCAGGTCGGCGTTGTCGAGGGCTGGATCAGGATCAGGGAGGCGTGTGAATGGGACACACTGGCCCGAGTCTTGGTGTTGAAGCCCACCAGCCACTCGTCACCAGCCACTCTCTGGTCCCCAAGCAACGGCTACTTGACAAGCCACATGTACTGTACATGTGCATATCTAGCTGTCTCGGCACGGAATTTCGCGACCCCGCCCCCTGAACCCGCCCGCCTTCTGCCTGCTGGAGCCGCTGCATTGATGCCTACCTTCCCCTACCTTGCCTACCTATCCCGCTAAGAGCTCCAGCGTTGGATCGCCTGTAATAACGCCCACGGCAAGCGGCGTGTGGGGATAGGTCGGGGGATAGGTCGGGATACGTACCGCTCCAGCCACAGCTGAGACACCGCTATATTATTGGCGTGATCCCGCGCCCAGTTTGTTGTTATCCGTGTTATAGTGACGTCGATTGTACATTCACGAGCTGTCCACCTCTGCTTCTCTCCTCCACTTCCGTGACATGGCCATGAGGTGACGAGACTCATTTTCTAGCTTCAACATCTTTGGTACCGCGCATCTGCTACTTCACAACCCCTCTTTGGCTATCATTCCAAGCGCCCTGCTCCTCCCAGCGACCCCTCGCCGTCTGACCTTGCGGGGGTGGAAGCTGGCCTCTTTGGCATCATGGCCATCCAAAGGAGCGTCGCAAATGCGTCCTCGGTCGCAATAAGGATAGGAGCCCTTCTTTTCTTCCGTGCTGTACGTGATAGTCTCTCCCCTTCTTCCGTGGGATGTAGGTGACATTGTGTTCTGAGCTGACGCCACATGTAGTTTCCCGTAAGTTATCGCCGCCTGCTCGTCCTGAGACCGTGAAAGTAAGTAAGCATAACATGCATGCCTAACCACATCATAGGCGCGATTGCCGTCTATCATCTTTGCTCTGTTTGCCATCTATATTCCTGCGTTCTTGACGAGTTACTTTTCTCCGCCGGAGCTTGAAGTTGTGGATGATGAGGTCGACATCACGGTCAAGGAAACCGTAGTCACGCCGGATGATGAACCGGACCAGGAGCTGGTCGCGGATGAGGTCGACGTGAAGGAGACGATTTCCTTTTCCGAAAAGGACGTGCCGGCTTGGAAGATCATCTTCTACGGCGCCCCCAGTGCAAAGCGGCCCTTGAGCTCCCTGCTGAGCTTTCTCATCAACCTGGTATTCGTGGCCCTTACGGCCGATGCCTTGTACCGCGCCCGCTGGTACTATCCTGCCGACGACCTGTCTTTTGTGCGCCTCGGCTATGTCTCTCACAACGAGGCCAACTTTCTCATCCGCGAGCCCGACCAGGCCAAGATGCCCGTCACTTTCCAGATTCGGCACTACAACGGTCTCATCTGGCAGTCCGTCGGCAGCGTCAAGGCCACCTCTAACGAGACAGACTTCACCAGTGTTCTCACCATTCCGCTCCTGAGCTACACGGAGCAGCAAAAGTATGAGTGGCGGACCTCGAACAATCACACGGGCGAGCTGACTGCGGCGCCCCAGCCTGGCAAGATGCCAACTCAGAACGGAGGCAAATACACCTTCTTGTCCACGTCTTGCATCCTGCCGCGGTTCCCTTACTCGCCCTTTGATCATCCGCTGGCAATTCCAGGTCTGCGGAATCTTGCCAAGAGGCTCCCTGAGCTGAGTGCGCAGTTTATGCTCTTCCTGGGCGACTTCATCTACGTCGATGTTCCCGAGCGCTTTGGAAAGTCGGTCGATGAATATCGCATGCAATACCGACAGGTATACGCCTCTCCGGACTGGCCCCCCGTTGGCCAAAACTTGAGCTGGATCCATGTCCTGGACGATCACGAGATTGCCAATGTAAACTCCCTCCCCCTTCACTGAACTCACTGAACACCAAGTCAGCCTCGATATCGTATCGACTAACAACGGCTTCGCACAGGATTGGGATGCCAACAGCACCGGCGTGTACCAGAACGCTGTAGACCCCTGGCACATCTACCAGGCTCAAATCAACCCTCCGCGAGCTGTGGCCGCTGGTACGACGAGCGAGCGTCGACGCGGCGCCACGTGGTTTGAGTTTGTGCAGGGCCCGGCGAGCTTCTTCATGCTCGACACCCGCAGCTATCGCTCCAGCAACTCGCTACCCTTTAATGCGACGGAGAAGACGATGCTCGGCGCCGATCAGCTGGCTGACTTTCTGGCTTGGCTCGCCCGACCCGAGCCCAAGGGCGTGAGGTGGAAGTTTGTCGCCTCTTCCATCCCTTTCACGAAGAACTGGCCCGTGAACGTGAAGGACACCTGGGGCGGATTCTTGGTCGAGAGAAAGAAGATACTCGAAGCCATGTGGGATGTCGCGGCCCGCGGGATCGGCGTCGTCATCTTGTCCGGCGACAGGCACGAATTTGCCGCAACCAAGTTCCCGCCCCCTCCAGAGTCCGACTGGCCCGAGGAGTCGACCGTCTACGAGTTTTCCACCAGTCCGCTCAACCAGTTTGCTTCTCCAATTCCTTCGTACAGCCAGGTGGACGAGGAAGATGTCTTGATTCAGTAAGTCTGGGCCCTATATGCTCATCAAAATCGGCCAGTCATCCTGACCGCGTTTATAGATACCATCACTCCGGCATGTCCAAGTTTGGCTCCTTCACTATTGAAGAGGAAGACGGCGAGAGCAAGCTTCTTTACCGCCTCTTCATCAGCGGCGACGAAAAGTGGAACACGACCATCACAGCTCCGCCGGTTCCTCCTGAGGAGGTGAAGCATGCTTCTTCGGGGTCCTTTTGGGATAGGCTCAGGGGTTGGTAAGCCCGTTATGTAACAAAGTAACACCTTGGAGTTTGTTTGGCTCACTGCCGGTATGAATTTTGGGTGTCATTTTTGGTCGATGGTATGGGACAAGTATCTACATACGCTGGAGTCTACTTGCAGGGAAAGTCGGGTATGGACAGGTTGTTCGTTTGGTTTTCTTGGGATGAAGACAGGGCCATGTCAACGTGTCTTGGTTGGTTTCCATTATGCTGACAATTGTGAGATAAGGGACATTGTTATTCTATCGAGTTTATATATAGCTAGGTATGCAAAGAGTGGGACGCTTGTCACTCAGAATGGAACACTGTTTCTTGATTATCTTGACACTCATGGACATTGAGACAGGGATCCATTCTCCATTACCGTCGCATCGTGGCCTCACTTTCTCGACACCACGTCCTGGAACCAGTCGAACACAACCTGGTTCTGAAGCACAGCCGCGCCGATGGAGCAATGCTCTCCCGCCCCGTCCTCGGCTGAAAACAAGTGATATGTCGCCAGCTCTCCAACCTCGTCCGCAAGCCCCTTTGCCTGCCCAGGCAACAACTCGTCATTCTCCGCGTCCGCCACGAAGAACGGCACCCCAATATGGCGGACGGCGTCGCCCAGCTTGAAGTCGAGGCACTTGGTCGCCCACTCAAACGGCGACTTGAGGTTAAAGGCCCACAGACCCTGCTCAACGGCCCAGCGAAAAGGGGTCGGCGCGCCGGGCCTCGACAGGGCTGATCTGACGGCCTGATCAAAGGCCTCCTTGTTGCCATTCTGAAACAGGGCGAGCAGCTCCGGAGGGAACTTTTCGAGCACCCCTGCGCCAAAGTCGCTGACGCCGTCGATGGCCATGACGGCGGCGATGCGAGGCTCGGAGCGCGGTTCCATGGCGGCGGCGGCGCGGGCAGCGAGGAAGCCGCCCAGGGAGTATCCCCAGAGGCCTAGGGCGTCGGGCTGGACGTCGTCTCGCGTCAGGGCGTAGTCGATGACGACGGAGACGACGCGTTCCCACTGGTGGATGAAGCCGAGGTTCTGCTCGCGGCGAACGGTGGGCTGGCCCGGTCCTTCGTACGTGATGACGTTGATGCCCCGCGAGAGGGCGGCCTCGGCGGCAACATGATACAGCTCCTCCTGCGAGCCGTCGTAGCCGTTGCACATGATGACGGTGGGATGCCGGCCGGGCCGTCCGCAGCCGTAGAAGATGACGGGGACGCGGAACTCCCCCCCTTCGGCCCGGAGGTCGGCCCTCACGCCCGGCACGGGGAGCAGCGCAAGCGCCTTGTCAAAGGCCGCCCTGTGCTCCGTCCAGGTGGTTTTGATGCGCTCGTCGTCCCAGTTGCCATGCAGGAAGAACTCTGCCGAGCGGAGATAGGTGGCCTCGCGGAAGTAGGCGTTTCTGGCGGAGACGGGGAACTTGTTGGGGTCGATGGTCGCGGCCTGCTTGCGCACGCGGAGGGCGAGGGAGTGGAAGGCAGCGTAGTAGCTCTCGAAGTCGCCGGGGAGGATGGCTGCTGCGGCGGTGAGGACCTCGCCTATGTCGGCGCCTTGGTAGGGCGCTATGGAGACGGCGCGGAGGATTTCGAAGTGGAAGCTTGGGTCGGGGCTGAGACGGAGCATGGGGGAGGGTTGGGGCTTGCTTTGTTCTGTCATTTTTTTCTTTTCTTTTTTGGATGGTGTATGATGAGGGATGTGTTGACTTTGAGGAGTGGTGATGCTGAGGAAGAGGGCGATACGATGGTTGAGAATTGTATATGTGGATTTGTAGGGAGTTGATGTAAGTCTAGCCAATGGTTGAGAAGAAGCTTTCTGTACTGTATCTCTGTTCGACAAGAGACTCATGGATGGAGAGAATCGAGCGTTTATATACAACTCTCATGCGTTGCCTGAAGCTACTTCTTACAATGATCAAGTAACATCCTAGACCCCCCCGTGTAAGTCCGTCTTGCCAATTTCTCGTTGCCTCGCATTCGCAACGAATCCGAAGACCCAGCCCTATGCATCAGCCAACATAGTATAGAGCTTCGGTAGTTCTAGAGAGTACCAGACGCAAGAAGCTCTGTCTCGTCGGCAGTCAATGTTGGTTGTTATTGATTCGATCTCGGGCTATTACTTCGGAACGAAGCCGAAGAACGACGCCAATCAGCTGAGCGAAAGCGAGCTGAATGAGGTTGTTGTTTCGTTTCGCCTGAGGCTAGACCCGATGTAGAAGACCGAGAGCGAACGTCCCACCCTGGAGAAGGAAGCCTTTTGGCAAAGCGAGAACGAAGAGACTGGATTGTTTAATATGCGGGTTTCTATATAGTATGGCGTGCATTGTAAAGACGAGTCAATGTGCATGATTGATCCGCTTGCAAGTGCCGTCCCAACACAAGGGGCTTGATTGAAACCCCGTGGCTTCTCCTGGGCACTTTATATAAGTACTAAGGTATCAGAGAGAGGGCCATCATCTTCGCTCT
The DNA here is from genome assembly GCF_000167675.1 of Trichoderma reesei QM6a. Classification (NCBI taxonomy): domain Eukaryota; kingdom Fungi; phylum Ascomycota; class Sordariomycetes; order Hypocreales; family Hypocreaceae; genus Trichoderma; species Trichoderma reesei. Next base: position 34,195 of record NW_006711154.1, on the reverse strand, counting down.
ACCACAACACAACATTTGCACAGAGCACACAATAATCAATTCAACCTCCCTTCACGGTCGAATTCATACAATTTGGAGACCCGGTTCGACTCACTCATTACGACAATGGCAAGATCCTCCCCGTCTCAACCACCCGCATCGGCCACTCCACCATTCTCCGCCATTTGGCCGGCAAGTTGGCGGCAATGCCCTTGACCTCCATCTTGCCCACATCGCCAACCCACCACAGCTTTTCAATCACGAGAATCGAGAAATAGTACGCCAGAATCACCATGGCCCTCGGCCGCACCTCCGAGGTGAGCTCCAGGAACTTCTTCTTCACCGCCATGGGGAAGATGACCATCCTCCGCCTCGCATCATCCACGTCGTAAACGCCGTCCCTGGGGTGCAGCAGGTGCAGGACGCCTCCAATGTAGCTCAGCGTCGTCTCGTACGCGTCCCGGATCTCCACGTCCCACGGCTCGGCCACCAGGTCCTCGGCATCCCGCTCGAGGAGAAACTCCAGGCCCCGCCGGTGCGCCTCGCCGAACTTGGCCTGCGCGTCGTAGATGGCGGGCGAGCTCTTCATCATGCCCGACACGATGGACTCGGGGTGCGCCATGATGATGCCCCAGGCCTTGTTGAACAGTGCTTGCGTCGTCCCCGTTATCAGGATCCACTCGAGGGGGGGAGTGTACGGCTCGCGGCTCCGGAAGCGCAGCGTTGCAAAGGTGCTGATGCGCAGCATGTGGGACGTGAGGCATACGACTTCAAAGTTGGACTCGTTGAGCTCACTGACTTCCCTCTGATGCTCGTGGACAGCCATTGCGAGGTAGCGCCTATGCACGTCGAGCCCGTCAAAGGAGTCGTCGATGTGGCAGATGAGCGAGTGGATGGCCGCGAGAGCATAGATGGCATACAGCAGGGCCTCCGAGTCCAGGGCCATCTTGGGGATCTTTTTGGCAAAGACGCTGAACGTCTTGTCATCGATGGGGAGCGAGGGCCCCGTCTCGGTGAGATAGAGGTGCATCAGCCTCGTCTCCAGCAACCGTCGCTGCTTCGTCTCGATAGCATCTTCGTCCAGCGGATCCACGGCCGACAGAGGCGAGTGCTTGGCTGAACCGGTCTCGGAAGTCCTCGATTCGCCAGCCGGGGCCACACTGAAGGACTTCGGGGAGGTCTCTTCCTCCCTATTCTTCTGCGGGAGGCGATCATAGATGCACTTGGCCCGGTGGCGCTCGCAGTGCTGGCAGACGGGCTTTGCCTCGTTACACTTGACCCGCCGAGTGCGACACCGCTGGCAGCCGTACCTCGACTTCTTGTGGTTGAGCTTGGGCACTCGAAAGGCGCCATCGGCCGGGTTGCCACCGAGTGAGTACTGTCCGAACATGGTCTGCTGTGAAGCCTCCTGAAAAGGGGGAGAACGCGATGATGGGTCTGAAGATGCTCGGTTATATTGCAACGCAGAGCCAAGCCTGTCCTGACAACACCGGCAATTAAAATGCACTATCCAGCAGCCTTACAGCGAATCAATCAATGAATGGATTATTCCAGAGCCTCGCTCCTCACGCCCAGCCAGTCGAGCAGATGGTGTTGGTGAGAGTAGAATGTAGTGACGGCCGCCTGCACCGGCGGTGCCCCGCAAAAAGCCGAGTGCGCACGGAGCTGTGAGGCGTATAAGTTGATGCGACAAGGCGGACATAAGCAAGCTGGAGGAGCACTGCTGTATGTAGATGATGGCCAACAAGCCAGAGTCGATGGTGAACTGTGCTGTCTGGTCCGGAAACGGCGTAGCCTTGCCTAATATCAAAGCCGCCTCATGCTGGGGATGGACTGGACATCATGCAATTCTGTAGGATTCAAACGAGTTGACAGGCCAAAGAAGACAATCGACGGGCTGCTGCTTTAGCCAGAACTCGGCCTGCCTCAAAAAGGAACCCTGGAGATTAGTACTACCTTACTTTAGGATACGTACCGTCGACCCACCTGTAAGCTCTCTCAGCGGGGCATTTCACCGCCTTCCCCAATGCGAGGGACCTGCAGGAGGAAAAAAATATGCTGGGCACGGCAGAATTCAGTCGCATCTTTTGACTTTTTCGGATTTCTCCAGCAAAAGAGCATCATCAATCCATCCCATCTGCTTTCCATCCAGCACAAACCGGAGTTCAAACACAATGGCTGGAATGACAAACAAGAAGCGGCGCAACGACAACAAGTCACATCGCCCGAACAAGAAGCAGCGAAAAGCGCAAGCCTACAACAGCGACTCCGAGCCGGAAGAGGAGCAGCAGCAGCAGCAGCAGCAGCAGGCCTTTGACCCCGTCAACCTGCTGGATTCCGACGACGACATTCACAATGCGCCCGCGGACGATGGTGCTGGTGCCGACGAGGACTCTTCTTCGAGCTCTGACGAGGAGGCGCCTGTAGAGAAGACGAAGAAGGCAGTTGCCAAAAAGTCAAAGTCCAAAAAATCAGAGTCAGAGCCGGAAACTGCACAGCAGGAGGACGACGACGATGATGATGAAGAGGGACAAGATGAAGCAGGAGAGGGCGAGTCGGACGACGACGACGACGATGACGACGAGTTTGACCTTGGCGTAGACGCACCAAAGACAAAGTCAAAACGAAACGACCCGACGGCCTTCGCGACGTCGCTCTCCAAGATTCTGTCAACCAAGCTATCCGCATCAAAACGGTCCGACCCCGTGCTCTCCCGGAGCGCCGCCGCGCACGAAGCCTCCAAGGCCGCCGTGGACATTGCCCTCGAGGCCAAGGCCCGCAGGAAGCTCAAGGAGCAGAAGAGGGTCGCGCTGGAAAAGGGCCGCGTCAAGGACGTCCTGGTGGCGTCGGTGGACGAGTCGGGCGAGCCGGAGATGACCACGTCGGAGATCCTGGCCATTGAGAAGACGCTGCGCAAGACGGCGCAGAGGGGTGTCATTCGCATGTTCAACGCCGTACGCGCTGCTCAGGTGCAGGCGGCGGAGGCGGAGAGGGCGGCGAGAAAGGAGGGCATCATTGGTGCCAAGTCAAGGGAGGAGAAGGTCAACGAGATGAGCAAAAAGGGTTTCTTGGATTTGATTGCTTCGGGGGGTGGCGGCTTGAAGAAGACGCCGTTGGAAGAGGCGTAGGGCTAGTTTCATCATTGGGGTTTCGTGCTTGTCTTTTGCTCATGTTTTTTACTTTGTTTCCATATGTACCTATTCTATCCGGGGAGCGAAGTTCGGCCTGTCTTCAGATCTACACATCACTAGGTATACAATATTCCATCCCAAAGATACCCCCTCCTTTGGGCAAGAATGCTTGCGCCCAACCCCAAGGCTCGCCGACCCAATCCGCCAACTTCTATTTTGTCCAATCGTATAAATACAGGGTGTCATTTCTTTTGTTCTTTTTTCCCCAGTTGCCGGCATCTGACATGCCGTAATCACTACCAACCACCTCCCGCACAATCACTGAAAATCGCTCGCTTGCAGGTTTCTCGTCATCGAAGGCAACCTCACGACCAGGCCGTCCAGCTCCTTGGTCATCTTCACCTGGCACCCCAGACGGCTGGTCTCGGTCAGCCCAAAGGCGAGGTCCAGCATGTCGTTCTCGTCGTCCTCGGGCTCGGGCATCTTGTCGTAGTAGTCCTCCGACTCGACAATGACATGGCAGGTCGAGCAGGCGCAGGAGCCCCCGCAGGCGCCCTCCATCTCCAGGTCGTTGGCCTGCGCAATGTCGAGCAGGTTGTCGCCGGCCGAAACGGCGAACTTGTGCTCTTCGCCTTCCTTGTCGATGAATGTGACCCAGAGCCTGCGTTTGGATATTAGCCACATCTGTTCTTTTTCCTCGCTGGCATTTGAAGTGGAGAGGCTGGTTTTGCTGCTCACTCTTCACCGGGCTTTGGCGGGGTGACATGGCCATGCCGCCTCTGGGGGGTTGTAGAGAATGCGCGGCGGCTCGGGAGCAATTGGGAAGAGGGAAGAGCTCTTGGAAGAGGCGCGCATATCCTCAAAGCATTCGGCGAGGCAGTCAGGCCTCTGCTCGGCGCAATCGTAGAGAGACTTGGACGGCATCCGGCTTGCGATAGCCTCGCAAGGCCTCGTGAGAGCGTCCTGGAGGTCGACATGTGGAGTGCTTGACCGGGATTCGGCGGCAGAAAGAAAAAATATATATATATATAGTCAGATCAAGTGAGACAGTGTCGAGTGGCTGTCGTCGCAGTATGGAATTGGCCTGGGCTGAACAATCGCCAGTTGCCCAGAGACAAGGTCTCAGCAGTTTTATGACTGCCTCAGGTAGTGGAATCACGAAGAGCAAAGCCGGACGTGCTCGTTAATAAACCGCCTCCGGTTCGCTGGACGCTCGCAACTCCGAAGCTCTGCAAGTCTACGGTGGGAATAGCCGCGATAAGGATGCTTATCGGCTGCACGATGCATCTACCGGGGGAGGCACCGCAGCAAGCAGTCTGTCAATGTACTTTGTACCTCAGCTTCCCACCTGAGCTCTGCGTTGCCAATGACTGCATTTTTATCTCGAGTACCACCACAGGAGCCCAACTCGGGTTGAAAAGAAGACGTCCAAGAGGCAGAGATCCGGCATCTCTCTCCTCTATCCTCCCCCCCAATCATACCATGTCATACACAAAGGAGCACGTCGTCAACCCCTTGCGGCCGTACCACCGGCCTCCCACCATCGAGGAGCGGGCTGAGCCGGTATCGATCCCGAGCTCGAATCCCTTCTCTGGCGGCAACAGCTACGATGTGGCGAGCGGCGCCAAGTACGCCTCCAAGGCCAAGAACATGCTCAATGACCTCGACTACAAGGAGCTCATGTCCGATTCGCCGTCGGTCGTCGAGAGCGCCCGGGAGCTCGTTGACGAGCTGATATGGAAGTACATGTCCGTCTTGCTTGGGCAGCCTTTCGAGGTTGCCAAGATGATCCTGCAGGTCCGGGATCAGGATGAAAAGGCTGCCCTCACGGTGGCTGCAGAGCCAGAGACGCCTGTTGCCCCCCCTCAGGTACCAAGTCGAGCTGGTTCGGCATTCGAGGTAAGCATTCATGTAGCCTTGCACATCTAGCTATACACCACTCTTGTCGCTTGTCTTTTCTTATCGGAGCTAATGCGGCAATCATCATAGGGAGAGGATTCCGAAAATGATGAGCCGGCATACTTCACAACAAGCGACCCCGCCATACCGAATCCCTGGGGTTCGAACCAGCCCCCGGCGGAGAGACGACCCAGCACTCGACGGGCAGAGTCTCCTCTCCAATCTCCGACGACGCCCAAGAAGGTGCCCGCTGTTCCGGAGCACTTTTTGAATCTTCGTCGCCCCGACGCTGTTCTTGACGTCATTGGGCAGCTATGGCAGAGAGACGGCGCATGGGGGGTCTGGAAGGGTGCAAACGCGACCTTTCTATACACCGTCTTACAGTCTCTACTGGAGAATTGGTCAAGAAGTTTCCTGAGTGCTGTCCTCAATGTGCCCGACCTGGGGGTCAGGGACAACATCGACCGTCTGGTGGATATTGCATCTCCGTATCCTTGGGCTTCACTCTTTGTGGCTGCCGCCGCCGCCGTCACAACCAGCCTTGCACTGGCGCCTCTCGATCTCGTCCGCACGAGGTATGTGACACATGTTCAGGGGCTACTGAATCTCGCAGGCTGACTTGACAACAGGTTGATCCTCACAAACCCCTTCAAGGGCCAGCGAAGGACCATCGCAAGCCTTCGAGCCCTGCCATCCTACTACTGCCCTCCCAGCATTGTCGTCCCCACCATTCTGCACTCCCTCGTCAACCCCATCTTCACCCTCTCTACCCCCTTGGCGCTGAAGACCAAGTTCATGCTCACAAGCGAAATTGCGCCCATGACGTTCTCCGCTGCCAAGTTCTTTGCCTCGTCGGTGGGAATTCTGATCAAGCTACCCCTGGAGACCGTCCTCCGCCGAGGCCAGCTCTCTGTGCTCTCCGAACCTGAGTATCTGGAAGCTCTCAATGACGACGAACCAGCACTCGAAACCATCGTGCCCATTGGCAAGTACTATGGTACTTTTGGCACTATGTACCATATTGTCACCGAGGAGGGTGCTCGAGAGATTCCACCCAAGCCCGTGTTGAGCAAACGCGGCAAAGTCAAGACCAAGAACCTCCAGCCAACATACAAGAAGGGTCAGGGTGTGGAAGGTCTTTTGAGGGGCTGGCGAATTGGCTGGTGGGGCTTGGTCGGCCTTTGGATGGCTAATATGGTTGGGCACGGAGGTGACGGCGAGTTCTAAACGACCAGGCAAAGATAGGAGGAGCCGAAATGGCATGTATACCAGTGAGGGCAAAAGGGAAAAATGGAAAAGGGGGGGGAAAGGATGGAGAGATATTGGCACACCCATCTCCCGAGGACGACAGGACGAGGAAGAAGAAGAAGAAGAAGAAGAAAAATCTCCGCTTCGACGACTTTTATGATGGAACGATAACATCATGATTATACGTTCATTTATACGCATACACGACCGGCTGCGAACACCATCCCTTCTTTCTTTGTTTTAGAGAGCAGAGCATTTAGTACTACTTGGTTGCCTGATTTAGGATGTTTGCTCTGTAGCTGTTATAGCGTTGAATGGATGCAATGACAATGGCAAACAGTAACATTACGATATGACTTTTAAAAAATCTCAACTGTGATCAGGCCTGTAGCTCTTTGAGGGCACTGGAAGGTATCCAGATCCATTGATCTGTCCCCTCTTCTGACACCATGAAGGACGACTAGGAGGCTCAACCGATGCAAGAATATCAAAGCAGCGCATGCCCATCAAGGCTCAGTAACAGAAGTCAGTATAATTGATTTTCTGCTGCTGCTGGAAATCTCAACAAGAGCCACTCAAGCATAAATTTGAACTTGACATCGCTCGATTAATGCAACTATTGGTGTCGCTTTGAAGCCCCGAGTACATACCTAAGGCAGGTGTAGCCCGACATACAATTGTCGTCACGTGAGCAGGCGTTCACCTGCTGATCCTCCCGCCTCTTGTCTGCCCTTTCCTCTGCACTTTCCCTTCATCATATATCAAAGGCATGCCCAAGCTGGCCCTCCGAATGCGATTAGGGGAACCGAATTGACCGCTGCGACTCAAATCAAGTGTCTGATTGATTTCGGCGACATGTCTTGATCTCGGATGAGAAGAGCCATTCGAACCGCTGCATCACGAGGGGGCGCGCGCGCCGCATCCACGCAACAAGCGCGCAACGGAAGGATCCAGAGGTGAAATGGCGACGCCCGCAGAGCCTTCCAAGATGGCGGACCGACCGACTGCCGCCGAACCCGTTGTGCGGAAATTCAAGGCCTCCGAGCTGCCTTTGCCGTCGGCCACTCGAGCGGCGATCGAGTCCCTGGCGCATAGCTTCAAGAAAGAAGGGGCGTACGACTCCATAAGGAAGCAAGTTTGGGACAAGTTTGCAGCCAGTGTACGCATACCAACCGAGTTTTGAAGCACTACCTTGCTGTTGCTAACCTTGTCTTTCTTCCAGGACTACGAGGCCCAAGTTACAAAGGCCATTCTCGAGGTTGCGGAGCAAGAAGTCGAGCGCAATCCTCATCAGCTTCTCACGCTTGACCCCAGAAAGGCCGCCGCTTTGATTGATGGCGCGCTGGAACGATCAGGAGTCTACGACAAGGCGAAAGACGTCATTGGGGAGCTGATTGACGTGGCCGCAATCGAGCGAAGCATCAGGGAGACCAGGCGAGCCGAAATTGGCGCGGAACTCGCCGACGAAGAGCAGAAGCGCGGCGCCAAGACGGACGAAGAGTATGCTGCCGACACCGCCGCCAAGCAAGCCGAGCGCGAAAGGGTGCGAGAGGAGCTCAGGCGAAAGGAGGCGGCCATTGAAGAGGAGAAGAAGCGTATCGCCAGGGAAGAGCGCCGACGGGAAGAAAAGGAGCGAGAGAAGGCCGAACTCAAACGCCAGGAAGAAAGGGACGAGCGCCGCAGAAAGCGCGAGCAAGAGCGCGAGGAGAGAGAGCGACAGCGCGACTTGGAGCGTGAGCAGAGGCATAAGGACCGAGAGAAGCGGGAGAAGGATCGCGACGACGACCGGGATCGCGATCGAGACCGAGGTCGTGACAGGAGCAGGGACAGGACTCGTGACCGAGATCGTGATCGCGATCGGGACAGGGACCGAGACCGAGACCGAGATCGCGACCGTGACCGTGACCGCGAAAACGGAAGCGCCCGCAAGGAAAAGGTGGCTCTGTCTGAGGAGATGAAGGAGAAGTTGTCCAAGGAGGAACACGAGCGACTGGAACAAGAGGCTTTAGCCGATTTATTGCGTGAAAGCAGCAAGTCGACCCGCATCAAGCTGGAAATGGACATTGATACTACACTGGCCCCTCCCCCGAGGAAGATTGGTCCAGCCTCAGCTATCAACCCGATTCGACGAGACTCTTCCAAGACTGCGGAGTCTAGGAAACCAATCGAAAGGAGGGACTCGAGGTCGTCTATCGACCCGAAGCCAGCGGGACTCAAAGAGGAGCGCCGTTCTAGCCGAAGCGTATCACGAACTCATGACAGAGACCACGACAAAGATCAAGACAGGGATAGGGACCGAAGTCGTATACGGGACGCTGATGAGCGGCGCCGCCGTGATCACCGTTCAGATTCACCAAGACGCGATCGGAGTCGCTCCCGAATCAGAGATAGAAGGGATAGAAGCCGTTCGAGGCTACGCAGAGACAGGAGTCGATCTCGGCGGCGGAGGGATGACAGACGGGACCGAAGTCGCTCGAGGGCCAGGCGGGACCGATCTATTGCTAGAAGCACTTCGCGCCGGCGACTTCGAAGTCGGTCACGGCCTCGATCTGCGCGACGCGAGAGGAGCCGCTCACGACTCAAGACTGATCGCCGGGACCGTAGTAGGGACCGCAGTCGCGATCGCCGAGAACGTTCGCGGTCTCACGGGCGCGCCGATCGACGAGACAGGAGCCGGTCCCGGGCTCGACGACAACGCAGCCGGTCGAGGGACAGTCGCCGCGGGGGAGCAGATTCCTACTATCCTCCCAGGTCCGACGCACGTTCCCCGCGTCGCCGCAGCCGCGAACGATCCGCCGATAGAGACAAGGATCGCAAAGACCGCGACCGGGACAGGGAACGAGACCGCACGAGCGACCGACGCAGCCGTTCACGCTCTCGACCCGGCTCGTCGACCCTGCCGCTCGCGGCATCCAAAGACGAGCTGGAAGAGTGGAAGCTCGAGGAAGTCAAGAAGCGGGAGAAGGAGGCCAAGGCTTACCTGGCGGCTCAGAAGGACGCCAGAGAAAAGGGCCTGCCGATCCCCGGCGTGGACGACAGGAAGACTAGTAGTGGTGAGAGAACACTTGCGAGCACGCGACAGAGCATAAAAGGTGATGGACAGGGAGTTGACAGATATGCCCCCGGAGGCCGCGACGAGAGACTTAGGAGCAGATCGCGGAGCAACAGCCGCGATAGGGCCCGATACCGCGAACGAGACAGAGACAGCGTCAGAGACAGAGACCGCGAGCGTGAGCGGGACCGGGACCGGGACCGCCGAGCACCCCGCGATAGAGACCGAGACCGGGACCGAGACCGGGATAGAGACCGAGATCGAGACCGCCCTCGTCCTCGCAGAGACCACAGCCGGGACAGAGATCGCGACCGCGACGACGATCGGGACAGAGACAGAGACCGCCGCGCCAGAAGAGACCGCAGCCTGTCCCCCCGCCGCGACAGACATCGCAGCCGGAGCCGCCGTCGGAGTCGAAGTCGATGAGGAGGTTCGTCATTGGGAGAAATGGAGCGGCGCTCATGTTCAATGTTCTTTTTTTCTTTACCTCATTCAGTGTGCGCGCGCGTCTAGTATACCTAAACAGTTTAGAGGGTTATGGAATGGTAATGCTGAATGGCTTCATCAACAAACCTAAAGACAAGATACCCTCGATCATGAATGGGAAAGAGGTTCGGTACGGAAAGGAAATTGGGAGGGACCTGCTTCGCCAGGTCTTAGTCACTACGGTTAGATACTTTTGAAGACGATATTGCCGCGCAACAGGGGTTATTCATATGATTTCATATGAGATCCTTCACGTATTTTGACCATGCTTAACCATGTTTCCCAGTCATCACAGCGTCAACGCACATGGCATCATATTTCTCTATTGATCTTTCTTGCACTCATTATAAACATCCATCATTCATGTCCATGCCTGCCATGTCTGTCGTGCCACGAGGAAGCCAGCATCCGCCTCCCCCGTTCGCTCATGGTCAACTCCAGTACCACCATTACTGCCACCAATGAGGACAGGCCAACCACGACCGCTCTCTTAGACCTCATTGCACTGTTCCCGCCATTCATCGAAAGAAACTCGTTGATCCAGGCAAGTGATGCTGTACCAAGGCTGGCGAGTTGGTCATAGCCAAGGGAGTAATATGTGAGTCCGGCAAGGGCGATGATGTAGCCCACAGTCTGAAGGAAGGTGATTTGGGTAGACCAGATGAGAACAGAGGCGATAACAAGCAGGATACTCTTGAAGATGCCTGTAAGAGTCATGACTAGGCCCGAGGTCTTGCCAATCTGAGGACCTACGTTAGCGCTTGGCATGACTACTAATACAGAGATGTAACGGGACAAGCCTACCAGAAACACGCTGGCAACATTGAGGACAAAGGCAATGGAGGCGTTGAGGAACAGCATTCCAAATCCGGCATTGACGGCGTCGTCCCACCTGAACCTGGGCAATTCGCTAACGAGAGCGATGAGGAAATTCATCACAGCACAGACTGGTGCATAGTAGTAGAGACTGACGAGGGGGTCCATGTTGAGGCCCTCGCCGCTGAGCATGACTTGTATCATGACCACGCGAACGGCTTCGAAGCAAGTGCCCCCAATCTGGAAGAAGAAGCCGATCCATGAAAACTGAATTTCTCCAAAGCTGGAGATGGCAACGCCAAGCACGATGACCAAGACGTTGATGAACTTGGACAAGCTCGGTTCAGCAACGCCCCAGGACCAAGAGGCGAATAGCACAGCAACGGGTGACGCGGCCTTGAGCATCTGAATGAATGAGACGGAGAGGTAGAGGTACACGACATTTGAGCAGATGAGAGAGCCGGAGTACAGCAGGCCGATGGGAAGGATGGTGCGGAGGTAGAGGCGGCCGTTGACGAGAATGTTGCGGCGGGAATCGAGGAGCGTCGTCGTGCGAGCGAGGATTTGAGTTGCAATGGTGGCATAGATGAGATGCCAGCATGTAAGTAGAATGGCTGTTCAGGCGTCAGTACATGACGATGCCGTATAAGAAAGAGTGCTGCTTGCTTCGGAGGCTGGGCGACGAGAGTACGACTTACGGTATTCTATAGTCTTTTGTTAGCTTCTCTCGTCCGTCAATTCAGAAGTGCATCCCTGTCCCTGGAATCTGTAAAACTTACTAAATCCAGCAGTGTCTAAAAGCCACTTGTTGAAGATGATGGTTACATTCGAAAAGAACATCCAATTTCTACATGCAAGTCAGCACTCAGATTGTGTACTCACACACTGCAGCCGCATCCGCCCGCTCCAGTGCGCAGTCGGACAAGAATCTCTTACACAATATACGCCCAGACGGGTACCTGGACCTTGATGGAGGGCACGGCCTCCATCATGGGCAGTAAGCCGCGATTTCCATTCGAAACGGTCATGGCCGGCTTGCCGCTGGCAGCTGTGAAGCTTCTGCGGCTTTTGAAGAGGCGACCGTTTGAGACGCGCTGTTGCCTGGTTCCGCCAGGAGAAAAACCGGAGGGATGAGAACAGATATACGATGTCTTGTCTGTTGGCCCTTCTCTCGAACTCGACTGACAGCGCTGCGCAGCTTCCGGACCCTGCCGCCGCTAGGGTCGCACGGCGCAAGAAGTGGTCAACCGCCGTCTACTGCAAATCGAGATGCGAAAAAAGCAGCAGGGATATTTGTCCGCTTCTCCAGTTGGTATGCCGAATGACCAGAGGGCCAAAATAGCTGCGATTGGTATCGATTGGTGCTTGTTCGTCGCCTTCTGCTGCTGCTTCTGTTGTGCAGAGCTACCGGGGTGTCGCGATTCCGGTCAAGATCACCAGTGCCAAGACTGAGGCGCCAGCTCCGGGGAAAAAACGTCGGGCGAGCTGGAGTCGATGATGCAGTTCTGTTCGGCTGGACCAAAAAGAAAAAAAGAGAGAAATCGAGATCAGTACAGAGCAGAAGCTCAGAAAATGCCAAATCCAAATGCGCTGAAAAAGACCAAAAACCGAAGATGACAATGGTTTTCTCGTGAAAAGAGCGTAACAAGACAGAGGCAGGAAAAGGAATGAAGAAGCAGGCGAGAGAGCTGGCCTGACAAAAGATAAAAGCGCCGAGGAAGGAAAGCTCGGGCAGGCAGGTGCCAAGTGGAGGGGTAGGGAAAGAACACTTACTTGTATGAACAGTCGATGGCATGGCAGGAGCGTCCAACGGCCAATCCAGACCAGCGGCACGCCGGCAAAGTTAAAGCCACCGGCGAGCACTGCTACCTTGCGCCTGCCGTGCTTGCCACATGTGGTTGGCATGGAAGGAGCTCTCCGAGTCGCCAGAGGCTTGTTTGGATGCCCCAGCAAGGGAATGGATGCGGTTTGGCAGGCGCAAAAGTGTCTCTGCGCCTGCCGCAGCAGCACGCTTACCTAGCAGTTCGGGTACCTTATACGAAGTATCGCTTGGGACCACGCGCGCTTGCTGGAGGCGTAGAAGCTGTCAAGCAGTACTTTGCAATTTTGTTACGCACTTCTGTTACGCACTTCCACGTTTGCTCGAACTGGCGGTGGAAAGAAATGAATGCAAGGGAAGGAAAGCCCGAGGGTTGGAAGAAGGCACCTGTGGATATACATACGTCTACAGTGGTGATGGCAACCGCACTGCATTGAGGGCGTTGCGTTCTGCCGGCAAGGCATGGATAATACCGTTAATGAGGCCTGTGTTCTTCATTCATCCGCCTCCACGGAATCAATATTGCAACCGTATTGAGACACTTGCATCCAAACTGCCTTTCCTCGCCTCTTGCATTTTGCCGACTCACTGGCAGTCCGCTACGGATGGCCTCCGCTCTATTACAAGATCCAGGCAAATGAAACAATGACCAAAGTCGGTGTCACTCAGACGGTATCAGTACCCGTTCTTCGCAACAAGTTTACGTACCGGGAGACGGAAGACGCCCGATATGGTGCTAGCGGCCTCTTGCTCTCAGCCATCCATATCCACCGTCGAATAGCTTCGCCTCGTATCAACCCAAGCCTGTGTAAGTAGGTAGGCAGGGAGGGAGTTGGCAGCAGTCTGCGGATAGGAGGGGCGCGTCATGCGCCTTGTTGCAGTGAGCGAGAAGTGGCCTAATCTGCTGCCACGTCGGATGTTCATCTGCAGAGAGATCATTGATCTCAGTCGATCCATCACGGACAGCCGTTGCATCAGATCCCAACCACATCCGTTCACCCCCAAGGCCGGGTGGGCGCCCGTTTAAAAGCCACCAAGATCTCTCCTCCCACCATCTGTCCCGCGCTGTCTCATCTAGCCTCGTCTAGCTCAAGAGAACAGTAATCGCTAATGGATAGCCAGACAGCTTTTCGTCCCCCTTCCGAGGCGCATCTCTTGCCCTCTCGGCATTCCTGCATTACCAAGGGCTCACCGGGATAAAAGGGGGGGGCCATCTGCCCTTCTGCCATGGCTTACTACCTAGTAGTAGTTTGCCCCCCTTTGGAGCCGTCCAGCCATCTCTAACCAAACGCCCAAAACACCCCCCTGTGGTGATGTTTCCTGACCATTTTAGGCTCCCCTCCCCCTTGCAGAACCCTTTGATAAAGCGCTATTCCATCGCGGCGCAGCGAATAACGGGCTTTTGCTCGCCCGCCAAGCTTTTCCGCCGACCAGCGGGCCTTGCAGGGAGCATCCATGCCCGTAGCATCTTTGTACGGGAACAAGCGCCAGTGGACGATTTGAACGTGGCGCCGATTGGGCCGAGATTCCTGGGCCCTTGTCTAGCGTATTGCTTGTTTTTCTCTCTCTCAAAGCGTCCCGGTTGCCGTCGTGAGACGCTCTTCGAGCTCGGGGCATATCAATGCTGCGGCCAGCGAAGCTCCAGCGTATTGCCATTTTGGAATTATCCAGACCAGTGGATCGGCCATGCCCTGGGACAATGCGAAAATGAGCATTGAAACGGCGCCACTAGCAGCAACAGAGGCAGTCGAGGTCTCCCATCGACACTGGGTGGCACAAAGGTGTTTGGCGTAACAATGACGAGAGGCGAGTGAGAGGGAGTCTCAGCGCGAAACGAGCTGAAATCTTTTGCACGACCGACGCTTACTCGGATGATCACTTCATGACGGGAGAGAGTACCGAATATCACATGCTGGCAGTCCCCCGTGGCTGTGCTGCCTCCTCTTCCGTTACGGATCCAGTGCAACGATCGGGCATCGCCGTTTAATATGGGTCGAACCACTTCAAAAGTCACTGTCCTTCAGTTTCTCAGCCGCGAAAGTATGAAATTGGTGTTGATACAATTCTAGTGGTTATTGGCATGGACCTCATCTGGTCCTACGACAATTCAAGGCGAGGGCATCCGCCCTCGATCCCAATAAAAGTACTCCTAGCGTTGTACAAACCGGAATCCAGATCCTATCATGAATGCTTTTTCCAGAATCCCGCACCCAACGCCAACGCTATGCAATTCAATCATAAGACGAAGAAAAGACGGAGAGTATAGAAACTGCAACAACCATGCCGTTTTAACCATAGGGCGTCGTTGACTAACAAATCATGTTGGTGAGGATGTATCTCCCGCCTCCGGAGTGCCTCTAGAGGCCGCCTCCGACTGCTCAGCCCCCAGAGCGGCCGCCGTCGAAGGGATAGTCTCGCCTCGAGCGGTCCCTGAAGATGCCGTTGCTGCCGGGGTAGTGGGGGCTCCATTCTGCGCTCTGCCTTCGTCCTGGTTCATCGTGACAGGCGAGGCAATGTTCGCAGACTTTGGCGCCTCGATTTCGTCGTCGCAATGCAAAACCATGGAAGCGTCGACGCATTCGTAGAAGAGCATGAAGACGCCGGGCGACAGATTCATGACGGTCTCTTCGTTGACTGGCGACACGTTATGATCGCTTAGCCTCCACCAAGTCGAGTCTCTGTCATTGTAACTGGGCTTCTCATCATTTGTTGTTGTCGTTGTCTCGTCCTCCGCGCTCGGCTCGGCTGGCTTGTTGTCGGCCGGGCATCCAGGCGAGGCCACGGCCTTGTCATCTGCATGATCGGCGCTCTGCGACTTGAGAGGCGGATACTTCCGATAGCAGATGTAGTGCCCGTTCTCATGCCGCCCGTAATGCGTCACAACCGCTCTCAGCTCGTAGATGGGCCCCGTCAGCCTCGATTCGCCCATGTCTCCCGCGACCATGGATGTCATGGGATCCAGTTGCCAGCGCTCCTCCGCGTGTTGGGCTATCTTGTCAGCTGCGGCATCCTTGTCTGCGGACCTCGCGGATCCAGCACTCCCCAGGCACCATGGACCCAGATCCAGCGTCATCGGAAAGTTCACGGGCGCAGAGTTCTTGATCATGTTGAAGGTTGACGGGTCAAAGACGGATCGGTTGACGTGGACCGCCAGACTCTGAGGCGGCCGCGCGACCACCATCTGCTTCGTCTTTGTCACGTTGACTCTGCTTTGTGCGGCGATTTTGCAGCGATCTCTGATTGTCTCTTCGTCGAACTGGTCTTCTTCAAGCGCCTGCTGGACGGCTTCTAGTCTTCGTAGAGGCTCCCCCAGCTTATCGTCGGTCGCGCCCTCTGATCGCATTCTCTCCACAAGCTTAGTGAGGAGTCTCTGTGCTTTCAGCAGGGTGCATTTCGGGCACTCCACTCCCTCGATAGCCTCGAGTTTGCTGTATGCATCTAGTCGTTCGTACAGATCGTGGTGATTCTTGTCGAGACCGAGGCTGAGAGTCAGGCAGTTGAATGGGATCATGGACAGCCCTTCTGAGTAGCCGCACTGCACGCAGGCCACTCGCTGGGCCAGAAGGCCCTCCAAGGGGTTCCGCAAAGTTTTGATAGAGTCCGCTCTCGAGCCTGGTGACTGACTTTGGTAGCCACTGTCGTCGCTGTGTTCACTAGTCGAGCCTTCGTCCGTGTTGCTGAAGTCGCCACACTCCAATCCCGCGAGTTTTTCAGCAGATAGCTTCTTGGCTGCCAACGCCGCTGCCTTTTCGACATCGTCCAGAACCTTGCTATAGTACTCTTGGGCGTCTTGTTGCGTCCAAGTATTCATCGACTTGAGGACAGAAGGCGTCCAGATTGTTTTCCCATTATTCGAAACATTGTTGAGATCTGCAATGAGCGCGCGCAGCGTGTGAGCCACATTCCCATCAGCTGCATGCCCTGCCTCTTCCAGACCCTTGAGGCACGCTGAGAGGTAGCCAGGCATCGACTGCAGAGAAGCCAGCCCCTGCAGGACGCTGTTCTGGTAGCACGAATTATCTCGGTTCCCGAGTCCCGCCGGCCGGTCCGAGTCTGTCTTGAGGCCCAGAACACTGCCCGTCATGGACAGCGCTCTTGTTCTTGCGCGAAGCACCGAGTTCATGACGCCATCTTGACGGTCCAGGCCCATGACCCTCCGCATCGCCTCGCTCTTCGCCGCATGATTGCTCTGGTTCGTAGTATCGCGCATCGGTCGCGTCGCGGAGGAGTCCATCCAGTCGTCGAGCGCAAACAGCAGCGGCGCAGGCGTGAGAAATACCAGCGCGTCCCATAAGAAAGTGCCGAGCAGCGAGAAGATGCCCTCGAGCGATCCGTCGGGGCTGTAGAACTTGGCGAGCAGAGTCACCAGGAGGGCGGCGACGGTGACGAGGACGGCGACGCCGTTGATGCGATTCACAGCAGTCTCTCGCGCGTAGAATTGGCGACGGGCTGCGACCTGGTCGTCGTAAAACGTGTCGAACCCGCGCTGTCGCGAATTCATGCTGTAGGAGCTGCTTTTCCCTTTGCTCGGTATCCAACGCTCTTTGGGGGTTCTCGCAGGACTTTAGGCTATCGTGCAGCGGCGTCGCTTCGATGACGATGTTTCCATGACCAGGAGGGAGGCGTACAACTGGTTTTTGTCGAGTAAAAAAGCGGTTCAGAACCGTGGCGATCGAAGGCGCCTCGCTGGGAGAGCCGTCAAGGCAGGTTGCAGAAGGAGGAAGATAAGAAGAAGAGGAGAGAAGAAGAGAGCGATAAAAGAGGAGCCTTGTTGCTGGATCGGCGACTGATATGAAGCACGAAGCACGACTAGAAGCAGCGACTTGGGCCCAACTTCTGTTTATTAGAGGCGCTGGACGATTCAAACTTGGACTTGGACTTGCCAGCTGCAGCTCTTCATGAGAGAGGTCCGGTCAGAGCTGCAAATTCAATTGTTTCTAGTGGTGCGCTCGTGCCAGCTACTTAATAGCGCCTGGCGTCAACCCGTCTTTCTTCACGTGGCAAAACAGGCGCACGTTTGCAGACGGCATGCATGAACCATGCAGGTAGGATTGGAGCAGCTTGCCGCGCAAACACCACCCGCAACAGATGCCTAAGTGCCTCTGGACTCTGGAATCTGCAGGGCTGTCGTCTAGAGCATGGTGAGGAACTGGCCTCGAATGCGACCCGCGGACATTGATTGCACAACATCAAAGCTGCAGATCGGGTGCATGGCGCCACAGCGAACAGCGGCTTGGACAAGAATGAAGGCAAAAGACTACTACATAGTAATTAATAACCAAGGAGAGGTTCACTGGGTGTATTACATAACACAGCGAACTACAAGGGATCCCACCCGAGCCATGCCACCGCTGAGGTATTCCCCCCAATTGGTGGAACGAGTCTCGAGACATGCCCTCTCTTGGCTGTTATCCGTTCCTACTTACTTGTCATTTGCTCTCATTGCCGATTATAAGTCATGTCTTTCTTATCCAGAGGCCGGGTATTGAGGTTGGTCGCACACTCTCTTCCTCCCCAATTTGACCTTTCACCATAACTCATTTAACGTGCTCCAGCTCCAGCGTTGGCCGCATTAGAGGCCACAGCACGCATGCATGTAGCCTCATCCTTCGGCAAGCCTCGGCTGCTCTCCCACGACCACGATTCTATGCGACAACGCTCGGGACAAGCTCCAAAGGGCTCGTCTTCCAGAGCACCGAGTCTGGATTATCAGTCAAAGCTGAATTGTAACTACCTACCTACCTATCTCTGTATCATCAGCTACTACTACGAACTCCCCAAACACTAACACGTGCTACAAGGTCCAAGTTATGGCTTCGGTGCGTGCACTCACTCACATGTTACACATGACAGCATCAAGCATGGAATAGCCTTGCCCTAACCGACGAATCTCTCCGTGTAGCGACAACTGCCGTTGCGCTCAGTGCGTAAACCAGGATACTCTGCAGCGCAACTTTGACACCTTTGCGGTAACTATTGGCCAAAGCAGTCGCCGGTGCTGGTACACGGAGTGCTCGTATTGACATGCTTGCAGATACCCAAGGACATTTCGCCTACGGAGATTTCGGCCAAGGCTGAAGGTGTTGACATATTGTGTACGCTCGCCTTTGTACTACGCGCGCCATGACTTTCATTAACATCCGCCAGGGTCGGACTCTCATAGAAGCCACTATACTTGGTCTTGGCTGCGTAGCAATGTCCAGAGTACCCAACCTAAGGAGCTCTTAAACCAAGAGTAAGTTGCCTCATAAGACTCACGGTATATATCCAGACGCCTGACTTGCATCTCAGCGAGAGGAGCTTATGGGGCGCAGCCATATCCTCAGCTCCCCCAGAGGTCGACTTTGAGAATGTCATGAGCAGCGGCTCTTCCACGGGGATGGCCGAGCTGACCAGCAAGATTGTTTGTGCATGCTGCAATCTCCATGTTCCAATGACAAAAAGCTCACCATAAGTAGCGCCAATACGGGTTCTGTTTCGTCGTCAACTCTCCCAAGACTCCAGAAGACACGGAGAAGCTCCTCGAAAGCATTGGCCCCATTCGAAACACTCATTACGGCGGCTTCTACGACTTCATCCCCGATCTGGCCCTTGCTGATACGGCCTACACCAATCTGGCCCTCCCAGCACACACGGACACGACATACTTTACAGAGCCTGCCGGACTACAAGCATTCCACCTGCTGTCCCATACACCGCCCACGAACAAGCCCGCTTCCGAGGTCTTGGGTGGACAATCACTGCTGGTGGATGGGTTTTATGCTGCCGAGACCCTGAGGAGAGAGTCGCCAGAAGACTTTGAGATACTGCGCAGCGTCAAGCTCCCATGGCATGCAAGCGGCAATCAGGGAGTGGCGATTGCACCGGACATGGCATACCCCGTGATTGAGGTCAGCGGTGACAAGCTGCACAGGATCCGATGGAACAACGATGATCGCGGTGTTGTCCCCTTGGATGTCGACGTTGATGCGTGGTACGAAGCGGCACGAAAATGGAATGCGATACTGAAGCGGAAAGATCACGAATACTGGTTCCAGCTGGAGCCCGGCCGAGTCCTAAGTAAGTGGATGGATTGTCCTTGAATGACTTTGATCAGATTCAAATACTGACACTGTCAAGTCTTTGATAACTGGCGAGTGCTCCACGGGAGAAGCGCATTCGAGGGATTGCGGCGCATCTGCGGTGCCTATAGTGAGTCTTTTTCTACAACTATTTATTGGCCATATTGTGTGGCTGTCTTGCACATTGCGATGGGAGCCACGACTAATGAATGGTGTGGAATAGTCAGTCGAGATGACTTTGTCTCACGCTGGAAATTGACCAATTTTCCGCGTGAGGATGTAATTGCCTCGAACATGCAACTGCGGTAACGATTGGACTATCGTATATACAGGCTCAATTGGTGCCAGACCCGTACTAGAGTTGGGCGAATGATTGATAGATAGTGAAACGATGATAAGCCTTGAATAAGAAATGCTGTCCGCTAAGAGACGGTCGGTTCAGATGAGAGATTCCCGTGCAGCTAGCTCACCGAGAAGTCGCACAACAGGAACAGACAGCAAATATGAGCACACGTGTGAAACAACGATGCGCACACAAATGCGACGTCCATCACCATACCACCGACCTAAATAGTGTTCGTATTCATTCAATGTGTGTATATATTCAATTTGCAGTCTCCGTGATTCTTTCCTCCATCCCGCATTGAATCGACTCAATTTCTTCAGTCTTCAACTCCTGATAGGGAAGACGAATACTATCCTCACCTACCTATGTACTACTGAGTAGGTAGTAAAGCATCCCCCACCCCCACAGCCAACAAGTGTCGATGACGTGGGTTCTCCAGCCTCAACTCCTCGACCGAAATAGTACTACTATTACCTATTACCTACCTATGCAATGAAAAACAAAGTCCGAGATCGCATAAAGAGGGCGGAAATGGATCCCGCTAGGAAGCTTCTAGCTAGCTAGGCAATCGGGCTGGCGCGGCCCAACAAGCGGCTCCCACCACTGGCGAGTTTGTTGCTTGTTGTTGGTGCGGATAAAAGAGGTGGGAGGAGAGATCAATGATAGCTTGGGATCTCGACTCAGGCACAGAGGGGTGCCGAAAGAAGCAGTTGATGAGCATCTTGAAGTGATATTAGACTAAGGTACATGTACTGTAGTACCAGACTGTAGATTAGCAGGGCTGTGAGGTTGCTGGAGATGAGGTACAGATTTGTGTAAGCCAATCAGTCAACAAGCATCTTGCCAGAATAACCTCACCAGCAAATGACCTCTAATCTGAGACGAGCTGGCCTATCTCTGATCCATACGACAAGACTTGCACAATCTTCAGACAGGCACCTTGATACTGCATGTTGGAAGATACATACGGCGATAGGCTCCAGAACTCCAACGTGGGGTGACCCCGTTGACAGCGCATCCCCACATGGGGGCCCAGCTGGAGCCGGGAGGAGGAGTGACGAGGTCCAGCATCGAGACCAGAGCCAGGATAACGAGTCGACATTGGAGCGCGTCAACTTGGCCAAATGGACGTAAATGTCGCACCTGCAGAGACGGTCCCGCCGTGGGAAGGCAGTGGCTTCTGTTCCGGCGGTGACATGCCACTGCATGGCAGCGTACAGTACCTATATTGTTATAAAGGAGCGTCCAGTCCAGGTTGTCTCTCTCTCCCCCGCAGCATGTGTTACTGGTGATGGTGTCGCTTTGTCCAGCACTCCTTGATAACCCCCCCATTCACTCGCAGGCATCTTGATTTCGACCGACTTCGTTCTTTCTTGATCTCCGACCCTCGTTTCTACGCCAATCTCCAAACCGAACCTCAGCCAAGATGACACAGATGAAGAACGGCGCCTTTCCGCACGACAACGCCGCCGTCCCCAATGTCGAGCGAGTGTTGCCCCTGTTCTCGCTCAAGGGCCGAACGGCGATAGTCTCGGGTGCGGGTGCGGGCATCGGGCTGGCCGTGGCCCAGGCATTCGCAGAGGCCGGAGCCAATGTGGCCATCTGGTACAACAGCAACAAGCAGGCCGTGACCTCGGCCGAGGACATTGCCAAGACATACGGCGTCAAGTGTGCGTGTCCAATTCGGTGTTCTTTTTTTATTCCAATAAGTTTGAGGAGAGCTGTTGGCTAACGGTTTGTACGCACAATGCATAGGCAAGGCGTACCAGGTCAACGTGACTTCGGCCGAAGCCGTCGACAAGGCCATCACCGAGATCATCAAGGAGTTCAACGGCCGCCTCGACGTCTTCGTCGCCAACTCGGGCATCACATGGACCGAGGGCGCCTTCATCGACGGCTCCGTCGAGTCGGCGCGCAACGTCATGTCCGTCAACGTCGACGGCGTCATGTGGTGCGCCAAGAGCGCCGGCGCCCACTTCCGCCGCCAGAAGGAGGAGGGCACGACGATTGACGGGAAGCCCCTGGACAACTTCATCGCCGGCAGCTTCATCGCGACGGCGTCGATGAGCGGCAGCATCGTCAATGTGCCGCAGCTGCAGGCCGTGTACAACAGCTCCAAGGCCGCCGTGATTCATTTCTGTAAGTTGAGGGATGATGATGATAATGATAACACACAGTTTTTTGGCTGTGGATGAATTTCAATGGTAGTAGAGAGACTGACACGCAGGTGGCTGTTTTGTAGGCAAGAGTCTGGCGGTCGAGTGGACGGGCTTTGCCCGCGTCAACACCGTGTCTCCCGGATACATCATTACCGAAATCTCCAACTTTGTGCCCCCGGAGACCAAGACGCTGTGGAAGGACAAGATTGTCATGGGGTAAGTTGCAGCAGGAATTGCTTGTCCACTGCGTTTGTGTAGGTACTGACATGTTTGTGCCTGTACAGTCGCGAGGGTCGTGTCGGCGAGCTCAAGGGCGCATATCTTTACCTGGCCAGCGATGCGAGCTCCTACACCACGGGTCTGGATATGATTGTGGATGGCGGCTACAGCCTGCCATGAGGGGTTCCTGATCGATCAACATGTATACAAAACAAAGAAAGAACAAGAAGGGGAGAAAAAGCAACAGAAAGAGGTAGACCAAGGATGTGAAAGAGGACATGATACATGATGGTGTTGCAATAGAGGATAAGATACAGGTAGATTTGCTGCGTATTACATACTTTGGCGTCTTGGAGATCAAGGCAAAATGAAGCACAATGATATAAGTTCGAGTTCATCAGCCAAATGTCACAGATACCTGTTTCATGATGCGCTACTTGTCGTTTGATCAATACATCGTGCACAAAGTCGGTGGGATCGGGTTCAATTGATGATTGCTTCAACACCAATTGCCTAACATAAAGACATGGAACAGCAGCGATGCGAGCTTCTCCATTTCGAGGCTTACATCATCAATGCCGCCCAAACAAGCATCAAGTCTCGAAATCTTCAGGGTCCGGCGGCGGAATGGAAGGCGGGGCTGCAGCGGGAGCACACAATGAGCATGAAGGGACCTTCTGCTGGGCTCCGTTTTCCGCTGGTCCAATGCCAGGAGACTTTGCAAAACGCATGGCAAAAGGAGGGGCAGCTTCAGTTGGTACCTGATAAAAAGCAACATGAAGGGAGCAACCCAACCGTTTGCCTCGGTGCTACAGCTGTGTAGGAGTAAATTTGATCATTGTTTGAGAAATCAGTTGTGAGAGACACAACAAGGAGACTGGCGGTTGTTGTTCAAAAGGATGGAGTCTCTAATCTGATTCACGGTAGGACTCAAGTTGAAGCCTGAGATGGTGGCGGGTGATGTCAATGAATCCATGTCGCGCCTCCCCGCCCCTTTATTTGGCTTGACTGGGTGGCGCACTCCAGAGCCTGGGCTGCCATGAGAATCGTCACAGAGTCCCTGATGCCATCAAGACGAAGCACTGGATGCCTCGTAGGGAGTAGGAGAGGAGTTACTTATGTGTAACGATATGCTCTATATGTAGCAAGAGACTGTAGTTGGCTAGGTATGAATCACAGCCATCAGCGCTCATTGTAACACGAATATGTGACGCCGTGATTGGGCAGCACGAGGCTTACAACCACACACAAAGAAGTACCAAAGACACCAACTTGTCCCGCTCGGCCTCGCCTTTTGCTGGTAGCAGTACGAGGCCCAGCAGCACGCCAGACTGGAAGCTTCAGGCTCTAGCAGCGGGCTCCAGGTGCTAAAGTTGGCACGACCTCCGTTCCCCTAGCGGCGTGGATGTGGCCTAGCAGAGGCCTTAGCAGGTTAGCAGCCAGCCTCCTACCCCATGGCCAGCTCCCCAAACATTAGGTTCTTCTCCTGTCAGCCTCCACCACTGCACCCAGGGATCTCGCCTCTGCCTCGCCAGCGCTCCGATTTCTCGTCTCGACACCGCGACTCGGCTCTCCGTCACGTCGAATCTCTCTGTCTCCCGCTGCCCACGAGACTTGCCTCGCCCCCAGCGTCCGAACCGCCAGCTGCAGGCCTGCTGCTTGTCGCCCCTCACCGCTACCCGCCACGCTCCTGGGCCTCTTCGACCGCAGAATCTCCCGACGGCCTCCAGGTCCTGGTCCCTTAAAACCCCCAAAAAGGCCCCCGAAACCATCGCGCCTCTCCTCTCCTTTCCCTCGAGCCTCTAGGTCTTCTCCCAACTCTCCAGCCTTCTACCTACCTACCTAGTTGCCCGCCATGGACTCCGAAGGCGACCACGCCGAGCAGGCTCCTCGACGGACCGCCCAGGTCGACAATGCCATCCGCGCAATTCAGGAGAAGAAGCCGCTGCCCGAGATCGACTTCACCATCCACATGATGGAGGATGGCAACCAGGTCAGCACGCTCGAGCGAGTGTGCAAAGGTACGTCTGGCTGCACCCTGTGCTTTGTGTCGGCGTCTTTCTCTCAGCTACCCCGCGGCTGTCGTCGATATGGGGAGGCTGCTTGTCGGATTCGCCGCCCACCAAAAGGCACACGCAACGTCCCCAGTATGGCTTCGCTGACGGCTCGCGGCACCGCCCGTCTACAGATGTCCAGGCGCCGGCCATGTTCAAGCCTACGGACGAGCAGTTCTTCGAAGACGACAAGAAGGAAAAGCCCGACATCAACTTTCTCAAGCAGCACTTCTACCGCGAGGGCCGACTTACCGAGGAGCAGGCGCTGTGGATCATTAAGAAGGGTACCGAGCTCCTGCGTGCCGAGCCCAACCTGCTCGAGATGGACGCCCCCATCACCGTCTGCGGCGACGTCCACGGCCAGTACTACGACCTGATGAAGCTGTTCGAGGTCGGAGGCGACCCTGCCGAGACGCGATATCTCTTCCTCGGCGACTACGTCGATCGAGGATACTTTAGCATCGAATGCGTTCTCTACCTGTGGTCCCTCAAGATCCACTACCCCAAGACGTTGTGGCTGCTGCGAGGCAACCACGAGTGTCGCCACCTGACTGACTACTTCACCTTTAAGCTGGAGTGCAAGCACAAGTATTCCGAGGCCGTGTACGAAGCCTGCATGGAGTCATTCTGCTGTCTTCCCCTGGCTGCCGTTATGAACAAGCAGTTTTTGTGTATCCACGGTGGTCTGAGTCCCGAACTGCACACACTCGACGACCTGAGAAGTGTAAGATATCCCGCTGCTGAAGACCAAGGACATGCGTGGAGGAATTCGTCCCGCTCAACTACCGAGGCTGGCTAACACAACAATGCAGATTGATCGATTCAGGGAGCCGCCGACCCAGGGCCTCATGTGCGATATCCTTTGGGCCGATCCGCTCGAAGACTTTGGGCAGGAAAAGTCGAGCGACTTCTTTTTGCACAACCACGTGCGTGGTTGTTCGTACTTTTTCTCATATCACGCCGCCTGTGCGTTCCTCGAAAAGAACAACCTGCTGTCGGTGATTCGTGCCCACGAAGCCCAGGATGCCGGTTACAGAATGTACCGCAAGACGCGGACGACGGGCTTCCCCAGTGTCATGACCATCTTCTCGGCGCCAAACTATCTCGACGTCTACAACAACAAGGCGGCTGTGCTCAAGTACGAGAACAATGTCATGAACATTCGACAGTTCAACTGCACGCCCCACCCTTACTGGCTGCCCAACTTTATGGACGTCTTCACCTGGTCGCTGCCGTTCGTGGGTGAAAAGATTACCGACATGCTCATTGCCATCCTGAGCACGTGCTCGGAGGAAGAGCTCAAGGAGGAGACGCCGTCGTCACAGTCCCCCGGGCCCAGCTCGCCGTCCACTGCTAGTGCTCTGGAGGACCCCAACTCCATCGAGTTCAAGCGCAGGGCGATCAAGAACAAGATTCTGGCCATCGGCCGCATGTCGCGCGTCTTCCAGGTTCTGCGAGAGGAGTCAGAGCGTGTGACGGAGCTCAAGACCGTCTCGGGAGGAAGACTGCCCGCCGGCACCCTTATGCTCGGCGCCGAAGGTATCAAGAATGCCATTAGCTCATTTGAGGATGCCAGAAAAGTCGACTTGCAGAACGAGCATCTTCCCCCGACCCACGAGGAAGTGGTTAAGCATCAGGAGGAGGAGAGGGCAATCGCCCTGCAGAAGGCGGCGGAGGAGGCGGATAATGACAAGAAGCTGCACCAGCTGTCCCGGAGACTCAGCACGTAAGTGGTACCCTTCGGCACGAAGTCGCTGCTGTGTCGGGAGACTGACAATTTTTTGGACGTTTTTAGTGACCGCAAGAACAGATCATGAAAGGGCAATGGGATTTTCAGCAAAGTTTCGCAGCGACAATGGGATTTAGAAGGATTTGGGATACGGACTGGCAATTGCGAGCTCCCTCTTGAATGGAGTCGATGACTTGATGCTTTCATGTTACCCATATCATCGATCTCATCTTGCTTTCCTCTCCATTTTGAACGTTATATTATGAATCAAAGACTAGGCTTTGGCTAGAGCAAAAAAGAGTCGGGGTTGGTTTGGCGATGGGAGAGTGGGGGTCATTGGATGGGTGAGGATAGTGGAAGCGATGACATTGCATTTCCATGATGTGATTTCGCTGTGTTTGTGAAGCAAAGGCGTGCAGTGCTCAAAGGTCGTTGCGCGGAGGTGTCAACCATCCCATGCTGCGGCGATGCTTCTGATATACTTGTATCTCGTCTTTGTTTTCCTCTTGTTGTAACAGTCTGCTAGTACTAGGAGTATACCAGGTATATGTTGGTACGTAGGATAGGGGTCCGCTGTCACGCGAGCGTTGACGATGGGGCCCCTGATTGTTGATGAGGAGGGGGGGGAGAGGCCCGCCCATGATAGGTTTAAATTCATGCTTTTTTTTTTTTTTTGCGCCTGTTCTAATTTCTTACGATTGACGTTGCAATGCGGCTGAAAAAAAAAAGAGGATTTTGCGCTTACGACCGATTGGGGTCAGCAATGATGCCCGTGTCAAGAAGTCTCAGAGGCTGTGCCAGGAGTGCGGATCCTTTCTCGAGAGTCCCAGGATCGGGGGACGAGCTGATGTTGCCCCCTTGTCATCTCTGGATCTAGGCGAGGCTTGGGGGCGGTTTTCTCTCTTTGCCAAGCGCGGAGATCTTTGGGGATTTTGAGGGCTGATGTTTGTGGTTTATGATTGTGAACGTGGGTAGTTGTGTTGAAAAGTTGATGAGGATAGAAAATTGTCTCGAGACTAGGGAAATGAAGACTGGATACTACTATTACTAGTATCTGCTAAACAGAGTTTGGACGAGTTCTAGACTTTGACAATGATATCCGGCATGAATCAAGGAGTGTAGGCAACCAGGCATGTGATCAGACAGATGATACAGAACACGAAGAATTCAAGACACAATGATCTGCAACTTTGACGGTTGTCAGAAATGCTTCTGTTTCGTCCCGTCCCGTCCATTGGTCTGGTCTGGTTTGGCTTGTGATAGTACTACCTAGTAATGCCCCGGGCAATATTTTGCCCGTCTTACGGCCCCTCAGGTTCGTCCAAGGAGGGCAACGTGTGCGACAACGGCGCGATGAAACACGGCGCAGAGGCTGCGATGCCATTTTCGGCAAGTCAGGGATCGTTTACAGAAGATTGAGCATCTTGTGAGCTGGAGAATCCTTGTCATTGCTTTGCGGTAGTAGTTGGTCGTAAAGGGAGGTACAATTACGATGAGTGTGTGTTAATAGGTACATACTAATAGCCAAGAGCTGGGTTAAGGCTGGAACTAAAGGCGTGACCCGGCAGCTTGGACCTATCACGACTTTTTGCTTCAGTGTTCATTTCCACCCTTTTGAGTCAGTTTCCTTTGGGGAAATGATGTGCAGACGGACGTCCTGAGCTAACAACTTAGACATGCATGGGGGGGAGGAGGAGGAGGACAGGATTCGATTTAGAACATTTGAAGAAAGGCTCGAGCGGAGTTGCGGCCGAGGGGAGAAAAGGACAGGATGAGGCGGCTGAGGATTCGTCTGGAGATTGGTCTTGGCCATGTCCTGGGCTGGTATAAACTGCAGACGAGGACCCTGTTCTTCATGACTAGTCCAGTCGAATTGGGCTGTTCTTATCCAAGGTTGGTGGTGATTTAGCTTGGGGAGCCCCCCCCGTCCGTTTTGACGAGAAGCTTTCGTCCGTCTCCTCCTTTTGACTCGTCACCGTCCCGAATATCACACTAGGTGTCTGATCTGTCCATCTTCACTACTATATTTCTTACTATGGATCCGGCACAAGATGGACCCGGCGAGCGCCAGCATAAAGGCCAAGACGGAGCCGCACAGAAGCAGTCGCCGCCGGAAGACGAGCGCCAGCTGATCTCTCCTCCTCCTCCTGACTCTCCTCCTCCTCCTGACTCTCCTCCTCCTCCTCCTGCTGCTGCTGCTGCCGGTACCGCTACTTCTCCTCCTCTCTCTCCGCCTCCCGTCGAGCGAGCAGCCAGTCCGTCGTCGACAATCAGTTCTGGCTACGGACCTACCATGGGCATGTATCCCGCCCACGACGAGGGCCTGCCGGAAGTGGTGATGCCGGACGAGACGCCCCAAGCCCTGTCCCGCCTCGAGGCCGAGTACAAGCGCAAGTACCTCGAGGGCGATTCCGCGCCGCAGACGGTGATCCCCAAGGACATGGACACGACCAAGATTGCCGTGGCGGGGGGCAGTCCGTATGAGGTGACGCCCGATGGGACGAGAGTCGATGTTGAGGGAGCGGGGACAGCAGGGAAAGGTGCCGAGAAGAGGATCTTGGGGTTGAGGAAGAAGACGTTTTGGATCCTGGTTGGGATTGTGCTTGCGTTGGTGGTGGCTGCGGCGGTAGGGGGTGGCGTTGGGGGAGGACTGGCCTCGAAGAAGGACAAAGGGGGGGCATCTTCTGTGGACGAAGCTGCGACGACCAGCAGGTGAGGGTTTCTTTCACCAGATGCAGAAGAAAAAAAAAAAGTCTCATCGACGAAACAAACTAAAGCGTACTCATAATACTGACTCTTACTCTCTCAGCGGCCCGCCAACATCAACCTCTCCATCGCCAAGCTCGACGACCAGCAGCAGCAGCAGCAGCAGCAGAACATCAACATCCTCGACGACTTCATCAGCCTCTTCCTCCCCTACGCCAACCTTCCTCAACAACCAGACCACCTCGGCCAACACCTTTGCCTTCCAGGCCTTTGCCGCCAACAAGTTCCTCGGCAACGCCACGGCCGTCATCGACGACGAGGGCGGCACCGACCTGGGCTTCGAGGCGCACAGCTACGTCTGGCTGCCGGCGCTGACGGACTGCTGCATTACTTTCTGCACGAATGCCACCAGCAAGGGCATGGTCGGGTGGCTGTGCAGCCAGCGCAAGCAGCCCGAGTCGTCGGATCCGTTCAGGAGGGTGTATGTGTGGTGTCATCAGAAGCATGACAAGCCGAATGCCATTTGCATAGGTGAGTTTGGGTGAGGTGGTGATGTCTGATGGACAAGGGTCTCTGTTACTGACTGTGTGTAGATCCAAAGACTTGAGGGGAGGCTGAGATAGGGTTCCCCCCCTTTTTCGTTTTTGCTGCTTTGGGATTTGGGTTTCCGGTGTGGACTTGAAGCGAATTGCTTGCTTAAGATTGGTTTTGATTCGAGACTTTCTACTAATGATCAAAATTGCTTGATGGAGAATTGACTCAGTGCGCTTGTTGGGTTTTGGGAACTCTATGGCTGTGTCTCGTCTGACCGAGGTGTGCAAAGACAGCTAGATGATTGTATTATATTCCCGAGCCTTTGATAACTGATACACTTTCTGCGTTTGGCTGACCAGCAAGCGGTCAAAGTAAGTTTGGGGCGCACAGATTAAGAGGTGTTGAGCTGTTCTTGTACGAAAGATGCTTCAGATGACCTCCCAACAATGCTCGACATGTTTCCAAGAAGATGACTAGGACTGACCCTATCCGCAAGCATAGTCTCCGATGCCAACTCGTACACTCTCCTGACCAGTAGCTGGTCCAGCAGATATTTGACTTTGCTGACTTCTTCCCGGAAACCAGCCGTAACGGAGAGTTTCCTGTTGGTTTACTGGTCGTGGTGAGAGAAGACTCTAGTTGTTGAGTCCTTGGCCGGAAACATTGACAGAAAAGAGAAGAGCCCGAATGAGTTGAGGCTCCTGGGTCTCTCAACAATGGTCCATAGTGCCTGAAGCAGAAAATATATAAGGGGTCAGCGTTCCCCCCTCGTTCCGGTCCTTTCTTTTCTTCCCCAACTCGCTCCTCTCAGCTGCTTTTGCCCATCAGGGTATCACGAGTCGAATTCGATCGGTTGCCTGCGGCATCTGGACGCATCTTGAGGCGGTAAGTACCTTGAGCGGCAACGCAGCCTCACCGCGCGCAGGGACTCCCCCCTGGGGCCAGGCCTCCGGGGCGACGCCTGCACGCGCTGAGGTTGTGCCAGCTCGGTGCTTGCCGCCTCAAGTGCTCCAGATGCCCGGGCAATCATCGAACTTCGGCTCCGTGATATCCTCGATGGTCAAAAGCAGCTGAGACTGAGCGACACGTGGCATGAGGAGATCCCACCTGCGCCCGCACAGGCACCTGGAGCGGCAGACGACTCCGGCGCGTGCAGGGACTCTCCCTCGAGGCCTGGCCCTCGCCGGCCTCCGGGGCGACGCCTGCTCGTGCTGGGGTTGTGCCAGCTCGGTGCTTGTGTAGCAGGTGGCTCGCTCCTCATGCCACGGGGGAGATATTGAGCCCCATCTCGTTTGCTGATGCCTCTTGGAGGCATGGAAGGTGAGAAAGACTGACATTGCTCGACATGCCGTGAGGGATATGCTGACAAGCCGAGACAGGACAGACTCCCCGAGACACGACGACGACGACGACGATCTCGACACCTCGAATCCACGACGACGACCCCGAATCCATGACCACGACCTCGACGACTCAACGACGAACGACCCGACGACTCAACGACGAACGACCCCGACGACTCGACGACGAACGACCCCGACGACTCGACGACGAACGACCCCGACGACGAACGACCCCGACGACGAACGACGATGATGACAAACTCGAATCGACAACGACGACGACCTCGAATCGACAACGACGAACGACGATAAACCCCTCGGTGACGAAAACGACGACGACGAACTCGAATCGACGATGACTCCAAGTTGGACGACACGATCTCGACGACACGATCTCGATCTTGGCACGACGACGGCGACACGATGACGACGACCTCGAAACAACGACAACCCGACTCGACGACAACCCGACTCGACGACAACCCGACTCGACGACAACCCGACTCGACGACGCCCCCCTTTTCATTGCTGCTTGGGCTTGCCCCAAACAGTGAAGAAGAGAACCTGCTTGATCCCACATGTCCACTGCATCACGTTTAACGAGCCTCCAGCCAGAGAGAGAATTTAATCGGAAGAGAGGTACGTCCTAGAGGCCTGGGGCCTTTCGGTTTCGCTTGTCGTGCTCACATGCTTAATCCGCCCCCGTCTTGTTGGAGAGAGCCGTACGTCCTCTGATGTGTGAAGCAGTTTCAGGGCGTGATGCTTTAGTAAGAAGCGATATGATTGCACCTATATTCTGTGCCGAATCTTGCACGTATTTGCCTTGCTGTTGACGCAAGAGAGCTTCTTGCACTGCAGTGCTGTAGTCATATTGTGCCAGGTTTCCGTATGTTCAGGATTCAACCCGACTTCTTTCCCTCGTGTGATACCAGGACGCATGCTCTAAACTCCGGGACCATAAACTTTATTCTTCATCTCATTCCTTGTAGTTCACCAGGTTTTTTTCTTCTTCTTTTTTTTTCTTCTTCTATATTTCTGACACACCAAGCACCCCTTGAAATTCATGTTGCTCTTATCTACCAGCTCATAGAATATCTCAAAGTAGACTTCCCCATTTGTGGGCAGTTTGATTGTTTGTGGAGATGATTTTATAGTGTTGTTGCATCACACATACTGCAATTTTGATCATGACCTTTTAATCACTCTCATGGCCAGATTTTTTTTCTCCTCTCTGGATGCCACTGCATTGTTCTTTGAAGCCGTTTTGTGTCAAGGTCGGACCAGGCAAAATGCCGCCAGTGGCGTGCCGAAAGAGTTGTATAAGTTGGACGAGGGCGTTTGTCCACCCCTTTCTTTTTAAGTATTATGTCACGACCCAGCCTTATGGTTGCGATAATAGGCCACCCTTAGTAGGCGGCACTGGATAAATATCAGACTGTTTAGCCAATCAGGAGCTACTTAATAGAATTAACTATTAAGTATATTAAGGATAACTTAATAAACTTAATAATTAAGTATATTAAGGATATTAAGATAACTAGATATATAAGTTATATTTATATTACTTATTTAAATAGTTTAAATAGCTAGTTATTATTACTTAATAGTATTTATAATATAAATAAATTAAAACCTAAATATTTATTATATAAATATATTAACTAGCTATATAATTATATATACCTTAAGTATTAACTTAACTTTTTACTAGTATAAACTTAAATAGCTCTTTTATTAAAGCTATTTACTTAAATAGTTTATTTTTTAAAAAATAGTATTTTTACTAATTATAAAAACCTAGTTTATTATATAATAATAACTTTTATTTAAGAAGTTACCTTAAACTTTTAAGGTAATATTAATTAAAAAAGTATTACTTTAAAATAAAAATAAGTAATTATAATAAGTTAATATAATAACTTATAAAAATATAAAACTTAATAATACTACTTAAAATATAGTAAAAAATATAGTATTTTAATAACTTATAATTTTTAAAAACTTAATTTAATAATTAACTTAAGAATAAGCCTAATAGTAGAATATAATTATAGCTTTAAAAGCTTAATTAAATTAATAAGCACTACTAGCTATTAATATACTAGCTTTATACTAAAAGAAATAACTTAAAAAAATTATTAAGCTACTAATACTAGCTATATATAATAAAAATATAAGGAAAATTAAAGCATTTTTTATAAATATAAAAATATACTTTAAGTACTTTTTTATAACTATTTTAATAAATAAGATAAAGGTATAAATTACTGCTTTTTAATTAAAAAAAGCTATTAAAAACTAGTTTAAACCTTACTAATAGGATTTTAAAGCTATTATTAATAATATTAATATATATAAGGTAAATATTATAGTAATATATAATAGCTATAAGCACTTTAAATAATAAGTTAAAGATATTTTTAAAGCTATAAATAAAAAGAAGAAAGCTAAAAATTAGCTCCTTAACCTTAAGCAGAAAGGGTTATACTTAAAGTTTACTGCAGAATTTATTTAAATTAGTGCTAAAATAAATATAAATAATATATTAAAAAGGGTTTTTTATTATTAAAGGCTAAAATTTAAAGTAAAGGATAAACTTATATAAAATAAACTTTTTAAAATATTTAAAGCCTTTTTTAAAAAAGCTATTTAAATTAATAATTAATTATATAAATAATAAAAAGAATAAAGTGTAAAGAAATATAGTAATTAAAAGATATTTTAATAAGGAAATATAGTAAATTATAAAAAAAAGTATAACTTTATAATATATAATAATAAAAAACCTAAACTAATAAACCTTAATACTATTAACTAAAAGAAATAAAATAAATAAAATATTAAATATTATAATTATAAAAAAAAGGGATATATTAAGAAATACTGCTGCAGCTTTAAGAAAAATAATAATAAGAAATAATTACTTATTTTAAAATTATAAAATAAGAAAAATATTAATATAATAATACTTATTATAAACTATAAATATTTTAACTAAATAATATACTATAATAATATATATAAAATCTACTTTAATAATAAAAAAGAATTAGGTTATTTTTTAAAAAAACCTAAAAATAAAAAAAGCATTAATACTTTTATTACTTAGCTAATAAATAAGGAATTTAAAAATAATAAAATTTTAAA
The DNA here is from genome assembly GCF_000167675.1 of Trichoderma reesei QM6a. Taxonomy (NCBI): domain Eukaryota; kingdom Fungi; phylum Ascomycota; class Sordariomycetes; order Hypocreales; family Hypocreaceae; genus Trichoderma; species Trichoderma reesei. The sequence continues at coordinate 467 of NW_006711154.1, read as the reverse complement.
CTTTAATATAATTAAAATTAAAGATATTTATATTTATTATAAATATAAAGAATTTACTAAATAAGAATAATTTAAATAATAAATAAAAGAAGGACTTTATAAAAGATATAAATTATAAGATCTTAATAATATAAAATATAACTATAGGTATTAATTTAATACTTTTAAATTAAAGATCTTTTTTAAAACTTTACTTTACCTTTTAATTAATAAAACTATAAAATATAATAAATCCCTAGCATATAGTAAATTAATTAAAAAAGGATTTATAAAAAAGATCCTTATATAAAAGGATATTAATAAAATAATATAAAAAAACACTAATATATATAAAAATCTTAAAAAAGGATTAATAAAGGTTATAATTAACCTTTAAAATATATAAATACTAAGGCTATACTATATATTTATAATAGCATAATAATTCCTAAAATAAAAATAAACTTAGCTAAACTAATCATCACAAA